>NC_141151.1:121598165-122267165 GCF_053477565.2 Lygodium microphyllum | reverse complement strand
CTGACAGGCTTCACATACCTTATGCATTTCTGCAACCTTGAATTTTGGCAATCCTGCAACAATATTTTGGGGCTGCATTGATTTAAGTCGTTGTACATTAACATGACCAATGCGTTTATGCCAGATATCAATATCTGCAACTACACCGGTCCCATGTGCAAACATTGCTGCACTCAATTCAGACATGTCTGCATCCAATGTAAACATTCTGCCCTTCTTCTTTCCTTTTGCTGTCAAGCGACCTTTATTTTTCATATCCTCAACAAAGCATCCATGAGGATTAAATCTGACCTGCAAGCCCTGCTCAACCATTTGACCAACAGACACCAGATTCTTGGTGATATTCGGGACATGAAATACATCGGACAGGTATTTCTTTTTCCCATCCTGCATAGACAAAGGAATTTTTCCAATCTGCACAATAGGATGTGCAGTATCATCACCAGTCTCCACAAATCCTGGTTTTTCCATTTTCCTTGCATCCTCCATCCATTCTGCATGACCTGTCATGTGGCTTGATGCACCTGAGTCAACATACCATACATCATTGCTTTCTTCTGCACTTGTCATAGAATTGTTCATGTGTTGCACCATGAACAAATGCTCATTTCTGTCATCACCGTGTCTACTAGAAGATGCATAATTCCCTTGTTGCAGTTTTCCATTCATGATGTCATTCTGCTTTTTATAGCAGTCTTTAGCCATATGACCCATTTTACCACAGTAGTAGCATTCAACATTACTGTTTGCATTTTGACCTCTTTGCCATCCACCACGACCTCTTTGGCTCCCCCTGCCTCTAGAGTTACCACGTCCTCCTCCATAGGACTGGTTTTCTTGAGTTTGCTGCATATTCTGATTTCTACCACGGCCTCCAAATTGGCCTCCTCTACCTCTGCCTCTACCTCTTCCAGCATTTGAGTAGAAGATAGCTTCTTTTGAAGTTCCTCCTGAAGAAGATGCACCACCATTTCTCTGCTCCTCAGAAATTAGAAGAGCAATCAACTCCTCAAAATCAGGAAATCTTTCACGAACTGAAATGGATGTCCGAAACTGTGCATAATCCTTTCCTAGACCATTCAAGGTCACAGAAACTAAATCATCATCTTCCACTGGCGACCCAATGGAAGCAAGTGCATCTGCAATCTTCTTCACCTTCATGTGGTAGTCATTGATGCTCATACTTTCTCTTTGCACATTATGCAACTCTTGCTTGAGCTGCATTTTTCTGGCTTGCGTATTTGTGCTATACATTTTTGACAGAGTATCCCATGCCTCCTTTGGCGTACTTGCATCCTGAATATGCACAATCATAGAGTCTGAAATACTGATAGACAGCCAGTACATAACTTTCATGGCTCTCTCATGCCATGCTTTGAATGCCTGCATTTGCTGTTGATTGGGAACATCAAGAAGAACTGGTTCTTCTTCATTTCCTGCAACAAATTCCCAATATCCTTTTCCCATAAGGAAATTCGTCATTCTAAACTTCCATGCTTGGAAGTTGTTCTTGTCAAGCTTTTTAGTGACAATCTGTGAAAGAGAATCAGACGCCATTACAGAACACTGCAGAAAATTCTGTCACTGCAAAAAACACAGCTTCAGCCTCACAAGGGTAAATCTGCAAAACTGGCGAAAGTGGTATTTGACCACACAGTCACTTCCTAGTGACGATTTTGCATCAACAGGCAACAGGGATGATTCTGTAACTCCCAATGTCTCTGCGCACAAGCATATGATGCAATTTCTACAGAAACTTTTCACCGACCTGTAGAGCAGTGGCTGCACAGCATAAAACTGGGTCTTTTCCTGAGTGCGTGCAGAAAACTTCCGCCTCCAAAACAGGCCCCGAAATGGCCTCAAATCAAAAAAATAAGGTCGCCAAGGGCTAAAGCCCTCTTCCCGCAGCATATACTGCCCTCTTGCTTCACCACGAAAGGCGTCTCAACCTGAGACAATGCACTCCTGCACTTTCCGGCTGTGCTACCTGCAGAGATCTGCTCCCAAAACAGAAAATGAAAGCAACACTGCTCCTCTTACCAGATCACCGCGAGCTTGGCTTGCTTTCTTGAGCTCCTTACCACAAACAAGGCTCTGATACCATGTCAAGATTGTGGGAGAGAAGGAAGGAGTCTCACTTGTAGCTTTCTTGCTTGCACAATGGGGGAATACACACAAGGGTGGAGGCTGAAAACAGTTTTCCTCTTCTTAGTTGTTGGAAGCCAAAAGAACTCTTTTACAAAGAAATAGAAGAACCCTAGATATGGGTCTCAAACCAAACTCAACTAACTAAGGTGGCATACTAACTGAGCCACGAACTAAAGTAGATAAGGATAGCTATCATGTAGCTATTATTCAGGGGCGGTGTACCAACCGCATCTGCAACTGACAAGTCGGTGACATAAATACACAACGGTCACCCTGGCGTATCACGAGTGGAGCTCGATATCTCAACAGTCATGTTAATGTACAGTGACTTAAATCAATGCAGGCCCAAAATATTGTTGCAGGATTGCCTAAGTTCAAGGTTGCAGAAATGCATAAGGTATGTGAAGCTTGTCAGTTTGGAAAACAGGCAAGGAAACCATTTCCTAGACATGTTCAAGAGAGTAAGAAGCCATTGGAATTAATCCACTCTGATGCGTGGACTACTAAAGCTGCATCTCTTGGAGGCTGTCATTATTTTGTCAGTTTTATTGATGACTATAGCAGAAAAGTTTGGGTGTATTTTATGAAAAAGAAAAGTGAAGTTTTTGGGCATTTCAAAACTCTTAAAGCTATGGTTGAAAAAGAAACAGGTCTGCAGATAAAATGCCTAAGGTCAGATGGAGGGGGAGAGTACCTCTCAAATGAGTTTGCAAGGTTCCTACAGGAGCGTGGCATAAAGCAGCAATATTCATGCAGTCATACCCCAAAACAAAATGGAATTGCAGAAAGGAAAAACAGGCATATTGGAGAGGTATCTCGAGCCATGCTCAATGAAAAAGACTTGCCAGATTTTTATTGGGCTGAAGCAGTTGCTACAGCAGTCTACATAATGAACAGGACTCCCACTGTAGCAATACATGGAATGACTCCAGAGGAGAGGTATACTGGTAGGAAACCAGATATTTCTCATTTGAAAATTTTTGGTTGCATTGCCTATGTACATGTGCCAGATGAGCTGAGATCCAAGTTGGATCCAAAAGCTGAGAAGTGCATCTTTATTGGTTACTCTCTGCAGCAAAAAGGGTATAGATGCTATAACCCTTCTACTCGTAAGTTTACAGTGAGCAGAGATGTTGTTTTTGATGAGATGAGTAGCTGGTATAAACCAGTAAATGTGATTGATGATGTAGATGCACAAAATGGTAATGCTGCACAGAATTCACAGCAGCAGTCACAAAATATTAGTGGACCTGGAGCGTCCTCTAGCAGTGGTTCACATTCTTTGCCATGGACAGGCAGATTGAGATCAGGAGAATCTTCTCAAGGCAGTGCAAATAGTGGTATGCAGGTATCACGAAAAGGAAAAGAGAAGGTTGATCAGCCCATGTTTGATGTGAATGCAGGTCACTCTTATGTGGATGGTGAATCTAGTGGCTCAGAACAGAGCATTGATGATGAGTTGGGTATTCCTTCTATTGTTACACCTAGAGTAAGGAAGACCAGGGATGTTTTGAGAGCACCTGGGAGTGAACCCACTTTGTGTAGGTCTACCAGAGTTAGGTATCCTGTGGATAGGCTGAAATATGATGGATTCACAGCCATTCACTATGCATATATGGTCAAGGTGATACAGGAACCAGAACCCACTTCTTTTGAGCAAGCCATGGGAAAAGAAAAATGGGAGAAAGCCATGGATGAAGAAATGGATGCCTTGGAAGCAAACACTACATGGGAATTGGTACCTTTGCCTAAAGGTAAGAATGCAATTGGCTGTAAGTGGGTTTATAAGGTGAAGCACAATGCAGATGGTTCTGTGAACAGATACAAGGCAAGATTAGTAGTCAAGGGGTATGCACAAACATATGGCATTGTCTATGAAGAAACATTTAGTCTGGTTGCAAGGATGGCAACCGTAAGAGCAGTCATTGCTATGGCTGCATCAAAGGGATGGTCTTTACATCAGATGGATGTAAAGAATGCCTTCTTGCATGGTGATTTGCAAGAAGAGGTCTATATGGAGCAGCCACCAGGTTATGTGCATGCTGTTCATCCTGACTTTGTTTGCAGGTTGAAGAAAGCTTTGTATGGCTTGAAGCAAGCACCTAGAGCATGGTCTGACAAGATAGGGCAGTATCTTGTCACTATTGGCTTTCAGATTTCCAAGGCAGATTTCTCACTTTATGTGAGAAAGACAGAGAAAGGTATTATGCTGCTTGTCATTTATGTTGATGATTTGATTATGACAGGTGACAGTGATGAAGATATCCTTCATGTGAAAATGCTATTGAAGTAGAAGTTTGAGATGAAGGATTTGGGAGAGCTGCGTTATTTCTTGGGCATTGAGGTGATTAGATCACCAAGTGGGATACAGCTCTTGCAGAGGCAGTATGGATTGGACATGCTATCCAAATATGGGATGACAGGCTGTAAGCCTATTTCAGTTCCTTTGGAGCAGAATGTGAAGCTGAGCGCAGATGCAGGTGAACTTCTGGAAGACCCTACTATGTACAGACGCATAGTAGGAAGCTTGATTTATATGACTATTACCAGGCCAGATTTGAGCTATGCTGTTGGATTGGTAAGTCAATTTATGCAGGCTCCAAGGAAACCACATTTGGATGCGGCTAGACGCATACTCAGGTATGTGAAGTCCACATTGCAGTATGGACTATTTTATGAGACTGGGGTTCAGATACAGTTGCATGGATACACTGATGCTGATTGGGCTGGTAGTATTTCTGATAGACGATCTACCAGTGGATATGTGTTCTCTTTTGGGAGTGCTGCAGTCACTTGGAGCAGCAAGAAACAGCCTACAGTTGCCTTGTCGAGCACACAGGCTGAGTACAGGGGTGCAGCAATGGCTGCATGTGAGGTAGCTTGGTTGCATAAGCTACTTTATGATATGCATCAGTCTACAGATGGGCCAGTTGTCATTTATTGTGACAACATGAGTAGTATACACTTGGCAAATAACCCAGTCTATCATGCTAGAACAAAGCACATTGAGGTGCATTATCACTATGTGCGAGAGAGGGTTTTACTAGGTCTTATTGATCTAGTTTATGTCAGCACAGAGGATCAGGTAGCTGACATATTTACGAAGGCATTGGGCGCAAGTTCAGAGACCTGCTTGGTGTGTAGGAATTGGGATTGAGCTCGAGGGGGAGTGTTGAGATATCGAGCTCCACTCGTGATACGCCAGGGTGACTGTTGTGTATTTATGTCACCGACTTGTCAGTTGTTGCAGATGCGGTTGGTACATTGCCCCTGAATAATAGCTACATGATAGCTATCCTTATCTACTCTAGTTCGTGGCTCAGTTAGTATGCCACTTTAGTTAGTTGAGTTTGGTTTGAGACCCATATCTAGGGTTCTTCTATTTCTTTGTACTTGAGTTCTTTTGGCTTCCACAACTAAGAAGAGGAAAACTGTTTTCAGCCTCCACCCTTGTGTGTATTCCCCCATTGTGCAAGCAAGAAAGCTACAAGTGAGACTCCTTCCTTCTCTCCCACAATCTTGACAATGCATCCTTTGTGTCTACTGGCAGCATGTAGAAGATTATTGGTACAGTCTCTCAGACTCGATAGAAATGGTGGCCCTGCACTTGCCGAGAAGTGCATATGAGTAGCCCCCATATGGGCTTAATTTGGCACTAGTGGGTTGTAGTGGTCTTTGCCAAGTTGGGTCCAATGATCATGAGTCAAGACATTGAAGTCCGCTCCCTCATCAATTAAGGCATTGAAGACGCATGTTCATTTGGAAGTGACCGTGATGTGTAGGTATGCAGGCTCCATGGTTTCCTCATCCTCGTCATCGATTTCGGTGATGATGGCTACTCATACCTTGATAGGTGGTTCCAACATTGGTGGCTCGTGCAAAGGATGCATGGAGGATAGTATTTCTTGACACGACTGCCATTAAAGAAGCCTATTCCCTCACCGTCTAGAGTCTCGAGCTCGGCGTTGCCCTTTCGATTGATCGCACGAATTGTGAAAGGTCCAAGACCCCTAAACTTCATTTTTTGCTTATGCCCCTTAACTGAGTATAGGAGCACTAAGTCGCCTTATTCGAAGTTGCATTGCTTGACATGCTTGTCAAACCAGCTCTTGCATCATGCATTCTCACATGTGAGTGCATGAGTGGCTAGAAGGTGAGTCTTCGAGAGGCGTTCGAGCTCAACTAGGCGTTGCGTCCATGCCTCCTTTCCTTCCCATCGCTCCTGAAGTGCAATTCGCAGGCTAGGCGCAAAGAATTCTACGAGGAGAATCGCTTCGGTTCCGTAGGTCAACCTAAAGGGGGTCTATCCGACAGCCATTTTGTAAGCTGTGCGGTAAGCCCACAAGGCTACCATCATCTTGTTATCCCAGTCACTGCATGAGGCCGAGACTACCTTGGTTAGGACATTGACAAGAATCTTATTTGTGGATTCTGCCTGGCCATTTGTGGGAGCTTTCGCTCAACCGCCAAGATCCACGGACCGCTTATTGTTTCAAGTGTTCTAAGCTGAGCACTAATGGCTACCTCTCACATAGCCGACGCACCATCCATATCTACATGTGTAGTGAGCTTACCTCCATGCCGATCGAGTTACCTCCTCTCCCGCGCACGCTAGTAGCTCCAGGATTCAAGTGCAAGCTCCATTCTCAAGCTCCACGCTCCAAGCTCCATCACCGCGAGCAAGACAAGAGAAGAGAAGAGAAAAGAACGAGGAGAAGATGGGGAGATTCTCCTCCCCAGTCCCTCACCCTCACACACTCACTCCCTCACACTCTCACACTCCCTCTCTCAAGCACAAGCTCAAGCAAGCAAGAAGAAGAAGAAGAAGAAGAGGAGAGCCACTTTTGGTCACACACAAGAATGAGCTTCTCATTCACTTTTCAACTTTATATACCAAACCCTAAATCCCTTTTGGGCAGTCATCCCATTATCCCCTTTTTTACATGGCCGGCCGTGGCCTTGGCCCTTTTTTCCATTGTTCTTCTATCTTCCTAGCTTCCTTTCCACCGCCCATCTACATTTACAAATTGCACGAGTGAGAGACCGCCAATGCTCCTTAAATTAAATCATGATGTGCTTGCGCTCTTTTAAAAAAGTATTGACTTGCTCTTTTCCTTGTGCCCCTGCGCTTCTTGCATTTCTAGATTTTTCTTGGCATGCCTTCATCTTCCGTTTCACTTTTGCATTGGCCTTGTCTTTTGCTTCAGCTTTTCTGGATTTTCCACCTTTGTTCGTTTGAGGGTTAACATTACCCCCCTCCTAGACGAGTGCCAGTCCCATGGCACTCACCGTCGTAGGTAGTAGGCTTTGGCATGTACTAAAGATGTGGGTGAAAGGGACATCGATGGTTGCCGTGGAGGAGTGTTGGTGGTGGTGTGGAGGAAGGTCGTTGGGGGCACGTTGGTGGACTAGGTGGCTGGTGGTAGGGTTTTTGGAGTTGGTGGTAGGGTTGTTCTTTGTTGGGGATTGCATTGATGGCCAGCACAAGTGTTGGTTTGTTGGGGATTCTGCACATGACGATTCTTGGTGGGCTTGCAGGATGATAAAGGAGAAGAGTTCAAAGTTGGGTGTTGATGAAGAGCAAGTGACACTTTCATTGGAGTTTTTAATACTTGCAATTGAAAACCTCTCATAGGTGGTCTCTCCCTAGAGGTAGTGCTAGTCTTCTCTATCATGCACAAGACATAGTTCAATTAGTTTGGGAGACAGGTCAAACTCTAAGCAAGCTGAGAGTATTGTCCTGCACTTAAGGACCCAAACTGTGTATATATTTTGGTGCATATATTATGTGAGTGCTCGTGCATACTTAGATATTACGTGGTTAGAAGTCCGTGGCCGGTTTCTTGTAACAATGTGTGGATGAAGCAAAGTTGTCCATGTTGAGAAGAAGTACACGTGAATGTGTATGCGACATCATTTATGTTGTGACTGCACGATGTAACATAAGTGAACACAGGGACAATGCACTATCGGTAGCTGGTAGCTAATGGACCTATGTGATGAGGGTAGTGTACTTTTCATGGCCATTCGTGCGGTGCTTACCACAATTGATTGCAATGGTATTAAGGCATAGTGTAAGAGGGAATCATGCGAATGGGTCAGGGTGACAGGTCTAACCATAGGCAAGACAAGCTCCCTAGGTATGTCCTACCCTTGATATGCCCTGAACAATGGTGGGTGATGCTAAAGGGCTAGGGGACTAGGGACGGAGCCAGCCGACCAAGGTTACTGGACGTGCCTAATTTGAGGATTCCTAGGTGTTGTGCTGTGATCATGGGTGCTTCGTATCTTTTTCTTATTTTCTTTTCTTTTTTCCTTTTCTGTTTTCTTTTTCTTGTGATTTTTTTTAATCTTTTTTTTTTGGACTTGCCTGAGTACAACCATTACAATATGTTGAGGCTATCAACCTTTTAATGGATTGGGGAATGTCAAGCTTTGAAGGCTTAGGAAATGGACATTACAGTGATGATTGTGCGCTAGTCTCGTTGTCAGAGAAGTAGTCGTTGAGATGGGGAGATACACTTGAGATATTGCAACCCTCTTTGGAACGTGCAATGTTGGTACAATTGGGGTAACAGCTGCCGTGAGTGCCCAATGCAAAGTGTAATTCAAAAAGAAGAAGTGGTTAAGATCATGCTTTGGGCCATGCGATGTGGGCACTCGCACGGGTGATTTTTTCTTTTGGCAGCGTGGCTTTGTTGCAGCTCTTTGTGGGGTCGGTGATCTTGCGGTGACTTGAGCGTTGAACACTTTCACACAAAGACCTGTGTCATCCTGCATCCACTTGTCACTTCATGAGAGTACAAAAAATGCACAGCATATTCCGCAACTATAATAAACCAATGCAACGCAAGGAGACATCACTTATTTGAATTCCATGGTGTTGACCTAGATACTTATCGCCTGCGCTTGGTTAGCTTTTTCTTTTCCTAAGGACATGAAATATATTAAATGCAAATATGAAAAGTTTATACAATCGATGAACATGTCAGACTTAATTATTTAAAGACAAAAAGTCATGGCCATGTAGCATTTGATAAGCCTTTTATACAACATGGGACTACTCTATTTGTACGAAACGGGGAGATTCTGGGTGGTCGAGCAACTGAGGTTGTGCTGGTGAGGGGCTCCTATGAGTCTGGGCAAGGAAAATGTCGGCTGGGACCTGAATGGTGTAGTCCCTAGCTGCAACTGTTTCCAGAATGCTTTTGATTAATGCATCAAATTCTTGCTTGTCTCGAGCTGCCCTCTCCTCTTTTGAGCACCTGGTACCCAAGCATCTAATGGGAGCTTGCACGATCAATATAGCCATGCCCCGTGTGCTCCCTTGAGCTTCTATTTCCTTGGTATTGGGATTTTTTGGCCTACGTTCGAGGCGGTGTTGCTTGGGGCCTCATTTCTTTGCATACCTTTTAAGGGTAGGTACATAGCGTTCTGGTAGAGGAGCTTGTGCTACCTACACGCTCCCTTCGACGAGGCGGATAGCGTCCTTGCAAGCCAGCTGCATTGGGTGCTCCATGTCAACTACCGTAGGGGGACCTGTAAAATGCAAACCAAGGATTAGGCCTTGAGACAGGATAAAACTATTCGCATGGAAGGGATTATACAGTGGGTTATCAAGCGCATATGATGAGTAGGGGAGAGGTGAGGCATACAGTGTTTGTTGTAGAGGGATGGCCCCCATGTTGATATTCGTATTGCCTCCAGCCCCATTAGCAGATCTTGGCTTATGCTAAGTTGCATGGACTGGTTGTCATGGAGTGGGGCAGGGCTCATCCTCAAAAGGATAGACCGGAAAGGGGAAAAGGTGTATAGAAAGGGACGGTACCCTGTCTACACCATCAGAGATGTTGGTGAGGGCTTCCTTCGGTGGTAATGAGGGTTGCATTCCCTTCACTTGGAGGTGGGAATGGTCACACGACTTCTAAATGTGTGATGAGAGGAGGATCTGAGGAGCTTAGCCAATTGAACCCAACTCTTCTCCCTGCGCTTGACTATCATTGCTTGTGTGTGTTGATATTGTCTATACAGGGTCACAAAATTCATTGTTTATTTATGTACATATTTACGAATCCATGTCACTTCACGAGAATAAAAGCCAATTGTAGAACTCTGGATTGTACTGGAGTGTGGCACACGCATCTAGTACTTGTGGAAACTTACTCAATACTGATAGATATTTTGCAACATCGAGTAGCATGGAACCTTGTTCGAGTCTACTGGCAACATGTAACTCCTCCTCAGTGAGAACCTTATCAGATAGAGAGTTCTCTTGGCTAGTTTCAGCTAATTCCGTACCCCAAATGGCAGACAACACTCGAAAGGAAGTTGGTGCCACATAAGTTGGGTCTTTTTAAGACTGCCATTTGGCCAATCACTCCTCTGAGACTGTCATGATCTAAGCTCCTAGTTCGGCCATTGCAATGCGGTTTTCAAACCAACATTGTTCAAAATGATTTTGACCCTCTGATTGTCGCTTTAGTTGCTCTATCTCTAAGAGATTGGTTGGCAGAGCACATCGTTGAATGTTGCAGTAAGCGTAGTTTGTCGGCTTCCTCGTCAGAGATGAGTCGCATGCCTTCATATAGGAGCCTATTATAGTGCTCGTTAAGATGTTCTTGCTCTTCCCAGGACAAGGAAAATGGCAAGTATTCTTCAAGCTGCTCTTTAGGGAATGCGCCCATGTCTGCCATGACATAGACACGTGCAAACACTTTGAGCTTAGCATCCAACTCGGTTAAGCATTCTGTGACGCTTCTATGTTCAACGAGGGCTTGCTCAATTGCTATCTCATGCAAGGTTCTAGGAGTTTTCCTAGGCCTTAGCATAGCTGGGGGCCTAGATAAGCAAGATTGGTCAATCCTAGGATTTCTTATGATCTTGGGGCTTCCATGTTTCTCCTAAGGCTTTGTCATTGCGTCATGGTTCTCCTTGGATGTGACTAGTATAAATTTGTCACCCTGTTGTGACAGCATTGTATCCACTCTTGATTGGTCAATGCGAGTTCTGTTGTCGATGGATTGAGTGTTGCAATCATCTATTGATGGTAATGAATACTTTGATTTTTCAGAGCACACGGATGTGTCTGAGGTTTCACCGCTATTAGGAGAGGCATCAATGGGGTCATTGGTGGATAGACCCGATGCTTTATTACTCAGCACTCTAGCGCTCTTGGTGTCAATGTTCTTGGGGTCCACAACCACCTGTAACTGCTCTTTTTTTTGTTGTTTTCTCCTCTTTTTCTTGGTCAGTGAAGGTGCATCTCTCAACGACTCAGGACCCTGGACTAGGTCAATCGTTGATGTGTTTGGTTGGGCCTCAGCATTCTCTTTCTCTAGTGTGTCCTTATGGGACATAACCGTGGCCTACTGAATAGCCTCGCTAGGTTGTGAGGGTACAACTGCCTCCCTTTTCGGAGAGTCTAGCTCTTCCCTTCTATTTAACTCCTCCAACCTAGACTTTAGGCGCTTTGGAAGTGCTGGAGTTGTCAATGAAGTTGGTTGTGACACCTCCTCCTCAGGTGAACTACTAAGGACACGTTCCGCAATGGGCATTGTCACGGCCAAGGGCTGTGACTGCTGTGATCCCTGATTGGAAGTAGTAGCAACTAGTTCAGTGGACTTGCTATTATTGGTGGATTGCGGTGTCAAGTCCTTAGGGAAGTGATCCTCTCTTTTGTTGCCCTTAGAGCATTCACTTGCGTAGATCGAGTATTAGTTGAGCTAGCCACGGTGGATTGCACTGGCATATCCTTAGGTTGAGAGCTAAGGGTAGTGTCGTGTCTTGCATCTTGGACATTTGGAAGCTCTGATGTAGGTAGAGATTGGGATTGAGTAGCTTCACTTGACGACTATTGTGCTTCCTGTGTCCGTTTAGGGGAAGAGGGTGTAGGAGACTTGGGACTCCTAAGTGGCTTTGACATTGACTGGGAGATTTGCTCATGGCTGTTAGATGATTTTGCTATTTACTTTGTTGAGCATTTAGCCTTGCCATGAGCAATGTTGTGCTTATGATGCCTGCTATCTTCTTGGGGAATCAAAGGCTCCTTGGGCACTAGTGGCTTTTGCATATCCTCAACGATACATCTGATATCTACTTGTCAACCATGCTAGGTTGAGGATCTACCCTCCGATTGGTCCCGTTTGGTTTCTTGATTTCGACCATGAGGGGCTCCGTCACTCCATTGTTGTTGAATCGAGACTTGGTTTTTCATTTAGATCTCCTCCTACGCTTCTTTGCTCTTGATATGATCTGGCCTTCAGTCGACAAGGAAGGTTTAGCAAGGGGTTTTGGCACCCAAATCCATCGGTTACCTGCATAATACCCTTGAGCACGTAACAATGCTTTGGATATCCATCGTGGCATTGTGCTAACCCTCCATCGATGCCTTTGTCTATAAGGCTTGGGTTTCTTTTGGGGTCTTCTACGATATTTGTAAGTCCAAAGCCCGTCCTTGGCATTATCTCTTGACCTTCTTGTTTCAAGCATGGCCTCACTCACTAGTTCTCGTTGTTCGACCTGTGCTTGTATCAATTCTTCCAACAAGTCCTTGCTCTTGTTAGTAGGCTTGAGTGTTACGTCGGCACCCTCCTTTCCTTTCCCTTGAGGTTCGATGAGGTCACCCTTGCTAAAGGTTGTGACTATCCTCACACTCAGTAGTGTCACGTGTATCCTCTATGCTACATAGTCGGCCTCACACTTGGTTGCCCTTTTGAAGGGTCTTCCTAGGAGGGTTTCCTTCCTATAATTAGCAATATTTCGAGGAACATGAAATAGGATAGGCAAGCTTTCAGTTTCAATTGTCGCAAGGATTTTGCACTTCCCTATGAGTGCTTGTGGGTGTCCCCCATAAGAGCTAAGAGTTGCATTAGTCGGTGTGAGCTCTGGTTGGCCTAGTAGGGTCCATGATTCATAGGTCAAGATATTAAAATCAGCTCCTTTATCAATCAGAGCATCGATAGTATGCTCTCTTTTCGCGATGAGTTTGACCCTAAGATAAGCAGGTGGTGCTACATCTTCGTCTTCGGGGTCTTGGCTTGTAAATTTAAGCATCGGACGGTCCGACCCCGAGATTGAATGGTCTAATTCTGGGAATCAGACAGACTGGTTTGACGGTGCGGACGACGGCCTGCGGGTTGCGCATGATACCTCAAGGTCAATGCCTACTCCACGGAATCGTGTTGTGCCTTTCAAATAGGTGCAAAACAATAGAAGGAACTGCCAGCATACCTTGAAGCAATGTGGCACTCGAATCGATCAGCACTTCGCGATCTCCCCGCAGCTCTCTCTCTCTTTCTCTCTCCCTGGCTCTCAAGCTCATTATGGTCTTTCCTGGTTCCCTGGGCATCTTATTGCCCCATCCCAACCTGATGTAACCTCAGAAATTAATCCCTCATACTCTTCCAGCTAGAAATCTGAATCTGTGCCCCTATTTCCTATTTCAGCCTGTTATACAGCAACACAAAACCCTACTGTTTGCTCCAATGTTTTGCTCCTATCCTTCCTAAATGCAAGAAAAAATTATAAGAAAAATACCTACACTACTCCATCATGCTTTCCCAAGTCCAAAACAACAAAAACCTACTTGCTAAGGAGATCGAATACCTCTTCAAACTCCCTCGCTTCCTACCTATCTACCTCAAGCACTGGTTCGGGGAAAACCCTACTTCAATGCTCAATTCGAAGCACGTAAGCGCTCAAGGCGTGAATCCGTTTGTCCCAGCAATGGAACCAAAATGTGGGAGCTTTTGCTCAACCGCCAAGACCCATGGACCACTTATTGTTTCAAGTGTTTCAAGCCGAGCACTAATGGCTACCTCTCACATAGCCGACACGCCATCCATATCTACAGGTATAGTGAGCTTACCTCCATGCCGATCGAGTTACCTCCTCTCCCGCACACTCTAGTAGCTCCACGATTCAAGTGCAAGCTTCAAGCAAGCTCCATTCTCAAGCTCCACGCTCCAAGCTCCATCACCGCGAGCAAGACAAGAGAAGAGAAGAGAAGAGAAGAAGAGAGGAGAAGATGGAGAGCTTCTCCTCCCCGGTCCCTCACCCTCACACACTCACACTCTCACACTCCCTCTCTCAAGCATAAGCTCAAGCAAGCAAGAAGAAGAAGAAGAAGAAGAAGAAGAAGAGGAGAGCCACTTTTGGCCACACACATGAATGAGCTTCTCATTCACTTTTCAACTTTATATACAAAATCCCAAATCCCTTTTGGACGGTCATCCCCTTATCCCCTTTTTTACATGGCCTAAGCCCTTTTCCCCATTGTCCTTCTATCTTCCTAGCTTCCTTTCCACCGCCCATCTACATTTATAAATTGCACGGGTGAGAGCCCGGCGCTCCTTAAATTAAATCATGATGCACTTGCGCTCTTTTACAAAAGTATTGACTTGCGCTTTTCCTTGTGCGCATTTTTCCCTTATTTAGGACTTTTCTGCGCTTCTTGCATTTCTAGATTTTTCTTGGCGCGCCTTCGTCTTCCGTTTCACTTTTGCATTGGCCTTGTCTTCTACTTCAACTTTTCCCGATTTTCCACCTTTGTTCGTTTGAGGATTAACACCGTTTGCTTGAGGGTAGTATGGAGAGGATTTCCGATGGATAATTAGGAAGGTGGATAGGAGGTGCGCAATCACTTCATTGATGAAGTGTGTCCCCTGGTCCACTGACTAGTTTGATCGGGCATCCAAATCGTGAGATCACGTGCTCCCACAAGAACTTGGCAGTCATTCGAGCATCGTTCTTTCGTGTTGCTCTCACCTCTGTCCACTTCTTTAGGTAGTTTGTGGCCACAATGATGTATTTGGCATGCGAATACCGTGCAGCGGGGCTCATGGGTCGTATGAAGTCAATTCCCCATTTTTTGAAGGATTGTCATGCAATGATTGGGGTCAACTCCATTTGATCCTTGTAGATTAGGACCTTCCTCCTCGGACACTTGACACAATGCTTAACAAATCGTGCGGCATCACAAAACAGCATTGGCTACCATAGCTGAGACTGCAACACCTTGCAGGCCATTGTGTCTCCACTAAAGTGTCAATCAGCAATTCCATTGTGTGCCTCTGAGAGCACGTCGTGCATTTCATGTTTGCACACGCATCTGCGTAGCAATCCATCTTGCCCTAAGCGATATAGCTGGCTTGCTATCAACTGGTAGGGTTGGATTTTGAGAATAAGTCGCATCAGCCTTGTCTTCTCTATTGGTTGTTCAAGCAGTCCGTGCTCAAGCACTTGGACTACGTCATTTGTCCAATATGGCATTAGATCGGCCTTGAATAAATCTCTCTTGCTGGAGAGGTTAAAGAGGTGGACGTTTGATAATTCATCGGTAATTCCTTCCCCAATGGCTTCTCATGTGGGGATGCATGACATATGATCAGCCATGTAGTGCTATTTTCCCTTTCCTACAACCAGAGAGAAGTCAAACTCCAAAAGCAAAAGGAGCCACCGAGCTATGCATCCTGTAACACAAGGTTTATTCTCTAGTTATAGCAAGGCTTGATGGTCCACAAAGAAGGTAAAGGGTGTATCCACCAATAGATAATGCTGGAACTTCTTTACAGAAAACACCATGGCCAAGCCCTCTCTTTCTGTTATCGAGTAGTTCATTTCCATCTCAGTGAGTTGTCTACTAGCAAATCTCACTGGATAGTCAAGGTTGTGCTCACTAGATTGGCACAGCACTACCCCCACACAACAAATTTAGAAGCATCGATATGCACATGGAAGGTTGTGGTCCAATCTGGGGCTCATAGAATTGGTGCTGTAGTTAGAGCCTTCTTCAACTCTTCATATGCTCGTTGGCATGCTTCAGTCCATTCAAAGACAATTAGCAGCTTGTATAAAGGTCTAGCTATCAATGTGTAATTCAGCACAAAAACCGCCAATAGTATCCCGTATGGCCTAAGAAGCATTGAACTCCCTTGTAGTTGGTTGGGGGTGGAAGGTCGACAATAACTCTGACTTTTGAGAAGTCAGTGGCAATGCCGTTCTTCGACACCACGTGGCCGAGAATACATCCATGCTTCACCCAAAACTGGCATTTCAAGGGGTTCAAGGAGAGACCATATAGGCGACACCACTCAAAGACTGCTTGGAGTTTGTTTAAGTGTTCCATCCAGGTCGAGTAAACACAGAGGTCATCGACAAAGACTTCCAACTCCTTGTGAAGCATGTCTTTAAATATGGTACACATGAGACGTTGGAAGGTGGCAGGGGCATTAGTCAACCCAAAAGGCATGACTATGTAAGCAAAGACACCCCACTCCGTGGCGAAGGCAATCTTATGCCTATTGGGGTCAGGATGCACTTGCACCTGATTGTATCCTGAGAAGCCATCCAGAAAACTGTAGGCCTTCTTTCCTGCCACTCTTTCAAGCATGTGCTCAGTGTATGGCAATGGATAATTGTCCCTTTTAGTAGCAACATTCACCTTCTTGTAATTGACGCACACTCTAATTTTCTTGTTTTTCTTCATCACGATGACTATGGGTGATACCCAGTCCATGTGCTCAATTTTGTAAATGAATCTTGCTCTCATCAGCTTATCAATCTCTTCCTTGACAGTATGAGCGTGCTTTGGATTCATTGGGTACGGTCGCTGCTTCACGGGCGCTACGTCTGGTGTCATGGGTATATTATGAGTCACTACACTCAAATCTATCCCTTTAAGCTCTTCCAGGGACCATGCGAATACGTCTACGTACTCTCGCAAGAGAGTGACAATACTCATTTCTTCTTCCTTAGTCAAGTCATCGGCAATGAAGGTTGGTCAAGGTGTCTCCCCTTCCTGGGCTAAGTTCACCTCCTTGACCTTGGCTGGTCCCTCGATTGGTTCCATGGTTTTCGTTTAGGGAGGTCCCATGGTTTTCGTTGTTTGTATGTTCCTGTGTCCCTAGGTTGGTTTGCCCTTCCTTGCTTCAATCGTCTGCGCCTCAGGTGGACAAGTAGGTCCCCGTTGGTGTGTTGGGTCTTGAGCGGCCTAGGTATTTCTGGGTCGCTATCCGAGCTTACCTCCGATTCAAAGTCAAACTTTCCATCTTCGCTAGAAGAGGGGGTCTCCCCTGGAAGTCGTAGTTCAAATAGTGATTCTGCCCTAAGCAGCACCGGTGTCGCTCCTGGTTGAGCTAGGCTTGCTTGCTCGAGGTCTATGGCTTCTACATGTTCTAACCAAGCGCGATCACAATCCATGCGCATGATTCCTCACTCTATCCTATAGACCCTTCTCTTTGTGGCTTGGAGTCCGCCCGTATTTGTTCTATTTCATGTCCCTCAGTGTCGTATTCTACTGTTTTCATCTCACCCTCACTTCCATCACTGAAGGATTGGCAATCTTCGTACTCGTTATCAGAGTCCTCTACGTCAGACTGCTCATAGGGCTTGGTATATCTCTTGTCGTTGATCAGGGACTAGGGCCCAGTTGTACATAAGGTTCAAGTCATGCACCCTAGTCCATTCCCACTAGGATTCGCCTAAGAGATCCTGGAGTGGTTTGAAGTTTGCTGCTGAATTGTCAACGAGCTTGTTTGTTAAGTATTCCAAAGCCTCCTGGAGTTCTCTCTTGTTGCTTGGCACTTGGAAGGTGACAGGCTTAGGTCTCCCAAGAAGGGTTCCTTCCATCATGCAAACTGGTACTAGAGGGCATGCTGTCAGTCGTGTCCATCATCTTGATGGCTTGCTCATACGCCTCTTGATCCGAGAACGGCAAGTCTACTATATCAAGGACATGCATTCAATCTCACTCATCCTCTGGGCATGGGATATACTTGGTCAAGGATCCATAGGACTTCTTGACTTAGAGCATCACCCTTAAGCATTGCGGAGATAGCACCCAAGTTGACTGGTGAGGTCTTCCAAGTGTCCATATCTAACCTCACAGCTTCTGTCCTATTGCCTAAGAAGATCAAGCCATTACCCCAATCTTCGATAACCCTGGCATTACGCATCCAGGGTCGGCCCAAGAGGATATCGTAGTCCACCCCCTTCATGACTATAAAGTCGATAGAGAACTGGACACCTGTGATTTTCACTAGCCAGTTTTTAAGTACCCCGAATGGCTTCACTCTCATGCCATTTGCTAATGTGACATTAAACCGAGCAGTCTCAATAGGTGGGTTTCCCCAGGTCTGTAGTACTGTGTGGCTTAGCACACTAACCTCGGCTCTCGTGTCTACGATCCCCTTTCTCGTTGTGTCGCCTAAGGCTAGGACTGGTAACACTGCATGCATCTCGGTGCCTTCCCAGAAAGCATTAATGTGTAAGGATTTTGACACACAGCGCAGTGTTAGACTTGGTATTTGTGTTTCTGCATCATGATCATGCAGATCTGCAGCTTGTTCTTGTGAGCCCTCAACCCACTGCTTCAGGTCTTGCCATAGGGTGGGATGTTGCTTAAGCAGGTCTCCCAGGCTTAATGTCACAGGGGTGGTCACTATCGTGGTAAGGAGGCTGTCGTTTGCTCGTCCCTCTCCTAAACTGGATTTTCATGGCCAATGGCAGTGACTGATTTGTGGGCCTACGGCATCAAGGCTTGGCCTAAGGGGTGCTGCCTGCGGTGCAGTTGCATCTCCTGACTTTGGTCGAGGGGTTGAGACCGTTGTGTTCATGCTGGTGAGATCATGGATCTCGTCCTCTAGGATGGGCTCAACATCCCTTAAGTGCTCTTGGGCCTCTTTCACCCAGTCCTTCACTTTGTCTATGGCCTCGAATTGGCGCTTTGGATGCGGGTACTTCCCTACCTTGGCACTTTTCTTTTCGGCCATCTTGGGGGCCGAAGTTTTTGCCTCTGCATTTGTGACCTTCTTTCCAACAAGCAGAGTTGTAGCACTCTCAGTTTTCAGTGCGATCTTAGCCTCCAGCCTCTTCTTCCTTTGCCTCTGACTCTTATTCCCTATCGAGGTTGCATCAAGGTTGCTGGGTCCCGATAGTGATATGCCGGCCGAGGGACCAAGACAAATATTGCAATGAGGAAAGGTTGTTGTAGAGGAGTTGCCTCATGGTAGTGGAGTCAGCCTTAATGAGGCTGTATGTGTCAATGATGCTGAAACTTCTAATCTATGAGCCATAACAAGAGGGCAAAAGATTAAAGAGGGTGATAAAGGAACTGTAAAACCTGTCGAGGGAAACCCTAAGTAGGATGCTAGGGAAAAGTGAGTCCTAAATCCAGATATGGAAGGTGGACCTCTAAGGCCTATTGAGGGTAAAGTGGATCCCGAGAAGGATAGATAGGTGCCAAGAAAGAAGACAAATGTAAAGAAAGAGGCACTAAAGCCGGTGGTCCGACGAACAAAGAAAAGAATGGTTTGGTGTGAGGAGACAACTTTGGATAGCTACCATGACTTTGACCTAGCAAGTTCTCTTTGCAAAGTCAAACCAGATGTGAATCTCCTGCAATTGATTAAACTTTCTCCAGAAGCACGCAAGGAATTCAAGAAAATCCTGCATATCGGGTATATAGTAGAACCTTTGGGCATAGCTAGAGTGGGAGAAGATTGGTTCGATCATGCTGAAAAGAATTGCCCTAGGGTTCCAATGTATGTGGATGGAATATTAGTGGAGCATGCTATCGTGGACACTGAATCCTCCATCAATATCATACGTTCAGACTTGATTGAGCAACTAGGTCTCGAAATTCAAAAAGACGGCTCCACACTTCTTAGGATGGCGGATGATAGTCTAAGACAACCGGAAGGTTGCATCACTAAAGTCCACGTTACTATTGCAAGCGAGGAGCGCTATTTGGACTTTAGGGTGATAAGGTTTGCAGGACGTCCTAGCCATCGGGTTTTGCTAGGAAGGCTCTAGATTTTACAAACAGACTATCAAGTCAATATACCCGCTGGTCGAGTGATTCTAGGTCAAGGTGCCCATCGTGTAATAGTGGATGCTTACCCTAAGTCTCCTCAGAGTGAGAGAGCTCCTTTATCCCCTAGTGAACTAGAAACAATAGATGATCCATCTAATAATGAGACGTCATCAAGCGATGGATCTAAGGAAGGGTCCACTACAAAGGATATTTATCAGATAACCTTGAATGAGCCGATAGAGCCTCATGATCGAATAAGAGACACGGATGTTATTGAGCTGGACCTTGATATGCCTAATGATTTGCGGCCAATCAAAGTGGATTCTATGCTCAGTTTGAAAGAGAGAGAGGACTATGTGTCCGTGAATCAGGAGTTCCGCGACATCTTTGCTTGGAGCTATGACAAACTTAGGGGTATTCCTCCCACTCTAGCTATGCATACTATTCTTGTAAAGAAAGGTACCTTCCCTGTACGTTAGAAAGTAAGGCATATACCTTTTGAATTAAGGGATGGGTTGTTTAAGGAACTACAGAAGTTGCGGAAAGCGAGTTTGATCTTCCCTGTTCAGCTTACTGAATGGTGCTCACCAGTTGTGATCAGGAAGAAGAGGAATAATCAGATCCGGCTTTGCGTAGATTTTAGAGAGTTGAATAAGAAAACTGTTAAAGATTACTACCCATTGATATTTAATAATCAAATATTGGATCAACTAGTGGGTAGGGAAATCTATTCGTTTATGGACTGCTTTGCAGGGTATAACCAAATGGCGATTGCTAAGTAAGACAAGCTAAAAATGATGTTTATTACTATCTTTGGTACTTTTGCATACCATGTGATGGCATTTGGGTTATGTAATGCACTAGGTTCATGGCAGAGAACAGCCGACAAGACCTTTGGTGACATTTTTCTCGAGGAATTGAAGGTTTTCATTGACGATCTGGGGGTAGCCACCATAAGGGATAGATAGTTAACTATCTTACAGAAGTGTTTTGAGCATTGCAGACAATTTTGCATAGCTCTCAACCCACGGAAGTGCATCTTCAGAGTCCCTTATGGGTTCTTGTTAGGCCATGTGGTCAGTTCCGTAGGGATTGCGGTTGATCTTGAAAAGATCAAGGTCATAGTTGCCATGAGTCCACCGCATACCCCAAAGGAAGTGCATAGCTTTCTGTCATCAGTAGGGTATTATCAGAGGTTTATCAATGCCTTGGCAGAAAGAGCATTGCCACTAATGAACCTATTGTCCTTTAATTTTCAGTTTTCATGGAGTGATGCTTGCAAAGTATCTTTTGACAATGTAAAGCAAGAGCTTGCCAAAGCACATGTTTTAAAAGCACAAAAAGGGGTGAAATGTTCTATATATTTTCAGCAGCAACTATGTATAGTATCAGCTGCTGTTTGGCCCAAATTTGGGAGGAAAAGTGGTACCATCCGATAGCTTTTGCTAGTCGAAAGTTGGGCATATCGAAAAATTAACTACACCTATATGGAGAAGTTGTGTCTTGCGATGGTATTTGCAACCAAGAAGTTCATGCACTACATTCTTTATGAGAGGGTGGTTTTTTATACGAAGGCGAAAGGGCTTCAATTGTTGTTGAATAAGTTACAGTCACCTAATCGTTTAACAAAGTAGTCAATCACTTTGCAGGAGTTTGATTACGAGATTAAGAGCAAGCCATCGAAGCTTCAGGGCATTGTCGAGTGTCTTGTGGATTTCAGAGAGCCAAAAGAGGTCCTGGCTGAAGGAAGTGATATGGAAACATTGTTTATGATTGATATAGCATCTATTCCCTCCTGGTATGCTCCTATAACGCACTATCTTTCTATGGGAGAGACATGAGCTACTCTATCAAAACCCGAGAAGAGGAAAATTAAACAACAGGCATTGAAATTTTCCTTGATCGCAGGGACATTATAAAGTCAAGGTGTTGATGATATCTATCGCCGATAGGTGATGCCTAACGAGGTTCCCTTTATTTTGGAAGAGTGCCATGACTCCACTTGTGGAGGGCACTTTGCTGGGCGGTTGACGGCACGGAAGGCTTTACAAGCTAGTTATTGGTGGCCATCCATCTTCCAAGATTCATTTAACTATGTTAAGAGATGTGATACATGTCAAATACATGATAGTCGAGAGAATAGGAAGTGTCCACTTATGCCTATTATGGCTATCCTTCCATTTGAGAAGTGGGGCATCGATTTTGTGGGACCTATTACCCCATCATCTACTAATTATAAAAGATACATTATAGTAGCAACTGATTACTTTACAAAGTGGTCAGAAGCATGGGCGACGAGGCAGGACAATGCAAAAGAGATTGCTAGTTTCCTACTTGAGCATATCATCTTCCGTTTTGGTCCCCCAAAGGAAATAGTATCAGACCATGGGACTCACTTTTTGAATAAGGTAATTAGAAGCCTGACTGAAGCATGGAGCATTAAGCATAACAAGATGACCCCCTATAATCCGCAAGCCAATGAAAAGGTTGAAAGTACTAATAAGCAGCTTGTCGGTATCCTATCCAAGTTAGTCTCTGACAAGAAACGGGACTAGGATACAAAATTATATGTGGCAGTTTGGGTGTATAATACGACATTTAAACAAGCCACTGACCACACCCTATTCCAATTAGTTTATGGGGAGGAGTATGTCTTGCCCTTAGAAATTGAGTTTCCGACCATAAGATTCGCAATCAATCATTCTTTGGGTGATGAAGATGCCTTATTTGAGTGGTTTACAACTACAGCGCACTTGGACGAGCTCAAATTGTAGAGTTTGTTGCACCAGGAGGTAGCTAAACGTCGAATGAAGTGGTTGCATGATCTAAAGGCGAAGAAGTATACCTTTAAAAAATGGCAATTAATTCTGTATTACGATGCGCGTAGGGAGCTATTTCTAGGAAAGCTGGAACCTAGATGGGATGGCCCTTACAAGATAGTTTGGATAGGTAAAAATAAGTCCACGGTTTTATTAGCTGCTCTACAAGAAGTGGAATTTAAGAATAAGGTTAATCTTAATAATATTAAACCTTATTATTTCTAAATATGCTAACACGATAAATGCATTGCAGGACCATGGTGGTGCTTATTTGAGACCTGCATGAGAGCTTAAACTGGTCGATGGGGCTGTTAATCCCTTATTTGGAGCACCCATATCTAGAGCAAAGATGTCATCAGGGAAGGCTTATCTGGTGGAGCAAGGGATACAAAGTGGTTGAGCAAAAAGACGGTTTTTTTGTGTGGGAGATTAAAGTTTTCTGCTATCACTGTTTACACATCTTGACAAGCATGCCTGTTGAGTTTAATGAAGAAGGTGGGATGGAGTCGTCACTTCATCCTCTAAATATGTTGAATTTTGATTATCATAATTATGAATAGAGGAGTTATTGATGGCTGGCTATGTAAACCCATTGTGGACGTACACATTATACTTTGATGGAGCATCCAGGGGGCCTAATAGAAAAGGGAGTGTTGGAGTAGTTATCCGAGATCCCCGACGTAGAGTTACAATGAAATTAGCTGCTTATCTTGGGGATTCACTAACAACATGGCAGAGTATAAAGCCCTAATTATAGGATTGAATATTGAAAAGAAAGGTGGCCTTAGGTAGTTGTTAGTAAAAGGGGATTCCTAGCTAATCTTAAATCAACTTAATGGGACATATATAGTCCAAAATCCTATCCTTGGTATGTATCATCGAACTGCTATAACCCTACTTGATGAAATTGAGAGCATATCTCTTCAGCTCATTCCACGTTATTGGAATCAGTTTGCAGATTCACTAGCAAATTCTACTTATGAGGAGGATCTTTTTTCAAACTGTGGTCCTAGTCCGGACGTTGTTATTGATAATGAGACGGGACCTGGTCACTTGTGGGGAATATTATCAGACCACGCGTTATATGGCAGGCGATGGTTGATATGGATAATGAGAAGAGTAGCCGAGACCCATCTACCACTATTATCTTGGACCCATAGGTTGATTCGATGACATGTTATGCATATGCCTCTTGCTATGTATGCAGGAGGTATGAGTCATAAATTGATGCATTTAGTTTAGGGCTGAGCGCCTTGTCTTTCCCCTTGGAGTGGAGCGTGCATTTGTATATCTGCCTTCTTTCGAGGAGGGATCTATATAAGCACGTTTGCTTGATTTTTTTAGGCCAAGAGGGCCAATTGTTTTCAGGTTTTAATGATCTATTTCCTTAGGCCAAGAGGGCCAACTTCTTTAAAGTTGGTAAAGTCTACTTTCTTTAGGCCAAGAGGGCCAGCTAGTTTGCAGTGAAATGTGCTATTTCTTTAGGCCAAGAGGACCATTCGTCTATTTGGTGCATGTACAATTAATGGTTTTTTGTTGTAGTGATTGCATCATACATGTTAATGAAGTCGCTAGAGGGAGCCTTTGCTGCAAAGGAGTTTCTTGTGGCCATTCCAAGTGGTTTCATCCCCTTTCCGAGTTTTTTCCCTTAAGCAATTAATGATATATGTACGTGTAAGGGTTACTTTCTTTTGTTTGTTGGGGACTGGCACTCAAGGCATGAAGTCCCATGTTTAGGCTCTGTATGTCTGGGGGAGGTCTGAGTAGTCATTGCCTCGTGCAAGGCATTGTCAGGCATTGTAAGACCTGTTTTAGATGGGAATTCTAGTGACCTTGTTCTGCTGACCTGCTAGGCAACCGTTGTAGAAGTTCTTGTTAGTTGTGAGGCAGTTAGAGAAGCCTACTAAAATACTGATGGAAAGAGACAAAACCCTAAATATCTAAAAGACAATATATGAATATATGGAGGTGTGTAAAAAGGGATTCTAACCCCTATAAAAATAGAAATGGAAAGAAATAAAAATCCTTGAGCTATTGTTTATCGCCTTGTGAAGGCTTGGTAGGTTCCTAGGGACGAGCCAGAACCAGGGCCAATGCCTTGTCTTCCTAGGGGTGGCTTCTAGCTAAAAAATAAGAATAAAAGAAGGTGGGAGTGAAAATAAAAGTGAGCGTTAGAAAAGAATTAAGTGTCGCCTTGCACGAGCTTGGTAGGTTCTTGGGTACCGAGACACGACCTAAGGCCGATGCCCTGTTCTCCTTGGGTCACTACACTCAATTCCCTCCTTTTTACATGCCCGAGTATGGAAAATAAGAAGCTAAAGACCTAATGTGCTAACATAAACTATTTTTTGATCAAGCTATAGGCACCCTCACCTAGTAGGAGATCCTACTTGCATTGTCCTTAGTTAGGTAGGTAGTTCAGACCACCACTTAGGATGACCTCTTTGATAGATCTTTTTAGCTTGAGTGTGTTGGAGCAGTTGGTTAGTGACTAGCTTTTGACTTTCTATCAGATTATGCTAGGCCTAGTCCTCGTGGATTTTATGCCTTGGTTTTGACAAGGGGGGTAGGGTGAGAGTTTTGATGTGTTATGTTGTGTATGATCTATTTTGTATCAGCGTGATACTCTTTATGATTGTGTTTATGTTCACATTTGTTCGTGGGATTCGACGGACTGAGTCGCCCTATCCCGTGGGCGGCAATGATAGATGATTTTTTATTCCGATAAGTACTTAAAAAGAGCCAAATTTCAAGGGAAAAATAGACTTCGTCGAAGGCGACGGTGGCAATCAGTATGATTTTAAGCGGCAATGCCCGGAAAAGGCTTAAAAGACCCACTTGACGACAGTTGATGAATTTTCATAATTTTTTGGCATGTGAGACAGGACCCTAAGAGATGCTTGGTAGTGGAGGACTTCAAGACGGACACCCAGGATTTTTCAGACTGTGAATTGGGTACCAGACGTGGGAGATAGGATGTCCGAGAGGCCAAGAACCAAAGGCAAGTGTGAATGGGACTTAATAAGTCCAAAGGGCATGCCTTTTGGGGGCTCCCTAAAGGGAGCCCCACAAAAAAAAAGAATTTGAGGTGGGGGGGGGGGGGGGGGGGCATGCTGATTTTCACACGGACGTGCAGATGAAGGCGCCATACTTCTTGATGATTGAGGGAGGCTATGGGAGCTATAAGCAACCCCCCCAACCGACTGGATGCCTCCCTCTCTCTACTGCAAGGGGCAGTTCCTGCGTGTGAAGAAGAATGAAGCCCGGTTGGTGAATGCTCCTCCGGCGCAGTACCGGATCGCTTCCAAACCGAAGGTGGGCTAAGGATGGCAATGTGGAGGCAGACTGAGCATCAAACGGGGCCTGGTTTGTAGACCCGCAACAAGTCTCAAAACCCGAAATAATCAAAAAATACACGATAATGGCATTTTTACAAAGAAAATGGCTCTTTTTTCGCATTTGATGGGGTTAACAATGTTTTTATGGGCTAAAAATTGATGGACATGTTATTTGGTGCTGGTTTCCTATTTTTATGATTAAAAAACTCAAAAAAAATACACTTAAAGTGTGGGAAATAAATGAAAAAAGCCCGAAAAACATGGTTTTTAGAGGAAAAATGGGGTTTTTGGGCTTAGAATTGGAAAAGCATGAAAAAAAGCACCAATAAAATCTACATGTTTAGTATTCAAAGAATCAAGATCCAGAGTTTTGAAATAATGCTAAATGTTTTCCATTTTTATTGATAATAAATAAGGATAAATAGGAAAAATTGGAAAAAATGCTTTTTAAAAGGGGAAAAAAATAGGAAACTGATGAGAAAAATTATGGATGTGTCTGTGAGTGTATAATGAGGATAAAGCATGAGGGTTTGCCTCATGTTATCCCCATTTATATGTTTTTGTGAGTATTTACTGCTTATTTCGTATGAAATGCACATGAAATCGCTCCTTTACCTATGCAACGAGGCAAAACCTTAAACGGTAGGGGAGGAGGAAAGTTTGAGTGCTAAAATATAATATAAAATCTAATGCATTTTCTGCATTATTCATATAGGATGACGTTAAGTTAAATAAAGGGAAGTACAGCACGAGTGTAAGGCTCGGTGTCTTCTCTCATTACAGCAATTATGTGTTAGTGTATGGAAACATGAAAAGAATGGATCTGCACAATGTATGAAGCTGTTTTTCAATTGTTTGAGCACTTAATAATGTACACATTTGCATCAAGCATCGTTAAAAGATATCAATTACAAGCTCTTGGATGCATAGCATTTGGTTTCTTTAGGATTTGACCCACATAGAGAGAGTGAGCGATCTGGCTGTAGGTCTAGTCGATGGGTCCAAAGGAACGGATAAGTGAGGATCAATGCATTCATGGAACGATAAATATATTGGCACTAAGAGGGGAGTTTGTTTCGAATGTGTCTATATGTGGAAGCAGTGCATCGAGGGGCCAATCCCCAAGATGTAGGAGAGCTGTAGTAGGGCCACTGCAATCAGCCGATGGGGTGCCCCTATGTTTGTGATATGTGGCATTTATTGTCGATATGTATATAATCTCCCTCTGAGGAGACGGAAAAGGGAACATTCGTTGGATTACAGACTATAAACACGCAGTGATTAGTGTTTAGGATAGTGTATCCCTCGACAAATGCTCCTAGCCTGCGAGGCCGTGTGGTGGGATTGTCTATTGAGTGCATGAGATCCGTCTAGTGCCTTAGCCAGTGCCAGACCATTTCAGGTCCCATTAGACTCGGACTTGCATCATATCTTGAAGATTCCAACTTCAAGGGCATCATAGTCACTAAATTGCCTAGTATCTCTTGATACTTATCACCTTATGATTCTTAGCATTTGTGCTCAACTGAAACTGGAATTGTTTGGAGCTAATTTTCTGCTAATCTTGTAATCTCAAAATGGGCAAGGATTCACCGACATCCCGATTCAATGATGTTGGATTCCATACATGGAAAACTAGGATCAAATTGATCCTAATGAAGAGAGGCTTGTGGTCAATCACAAGTGGTCAAGAGAAGAAACCAAGGGAAGCTGCACTTTCAGTTGTGTGGGATAAGAATGATGATAAGGTTCAAGCTATTATCAAGCTCAAACTTGATGACATCTACATTCATCATGTTGATGATTGTGAAACCTCTTACTCGACATGGAATCGATTAGAAACCTTATTTGGAGCTCATTCCAAATCCTCAAAGTATGGTTAACTAATTGAATTTTTTAGGCTCGACATACAAAGTAATACCTCGCTTGCAACTCATTTGAATTATATGGAAAGCTTGTAGACACAACTTGCAGGAATCAACTTGAAGATGGATGAAGACATTTGCATTGGAGTGCTTCTCAAAAGGCTTCCACCTGAATTTGATAATGTGTCTACCACATTAATCAACATGCAAAAGCCGAATCTTGTGGATATCAAAGCCTCTCTCCTAGAAGAGGAAAAGAAGGTCAATAACAAAGGAGAAACAAGCATCCTAAGAGGAGACCAACAACTCCTCTATGTGAAAGGAAAGAAGAGCATAGTCTATGACTTTTGTAAGAAACCTAGGCATATTGAGAAATTCTACTATGCTAAGAAAAAGTCTCAAAGAGCATATCTTGCTACAGTCAAAGAAGATGAAGAAAACATTGAAGAAGAAGGAGAAGAAGAAACCCAAGATCAAAAGGATAAGACTCACCAGTCCCTCTTTTGTAGCTCATTTTCTGATTATATACTTTTTTAAAGTTCAACAAGTGGACTTACCTTATGTTCCCACCATAAGCTCCTAAAACTCCTCATGTAGCCTCTGCACACTATAGCCTCTACATACTTAGTGAGGCCTTGTAATAGCCTCTAGCTTTGTGTGGTTGTTTTTTCTTCCATGCCTGCACTTAGCAAGGTTCTACTCACGACAGCCTCTGTATACTCAGTGTCTTTTACGGTTGTGATTGAGGAGGGTTGTTGAGAAATGTGTAATCACATCCACCATAGCCTCTTTTTATGGGACAAATAAGGCAAAGAAACAGACTGCAAATAAAGCTTTAGACTAGGTCATGTATGCATGGTTTATTAAAAATACCATGGTCCCTTTCCACCTATCTCCACCTACCAATACCACCTACTGTAAGCCCATAAAAGGAACTCATCCCCACACTCATTCAATCAGTCATTATCAATTAGTTGTACTTGCATTATGCTTGGATAATATTAGTTGTTCTTCCTTGTCAATGCTTCTATCTCATTATAATTGTCTATTTTCTCATCAGTGATCCTCCATAACATGTATTCTCAGTACTTTAACATGATGCTCACCAAACTCGATGAGAATCCCAAAGTAGAGACACCACATGCCAACCTGTCCAATCCAATTAAACCAAAGCCACTAGTAGACCTTAATCCATCACAACAATGACAATCCATTCTTGATTTAGCTTTCAAAATGACCATGGATATAGGAGATGACTTAGTAACATGCATCTAACAACTAGACTCAACTTTCACATTGTTTGCTAGAAGTTACAAATTCTTGGACCTAGGTCTACTTGACGAACATATAGCAAATGAGGTATGTTCCTTGCCGTGTTCTTGGGAAGAATACAAATTCATCTTTATAAAGGCCTCCACCATTATAGAAGAGTTGATTTCCACAATGAAATTTCAAGAGAACATGTCTTAAGCCAACGATTAATCACATCCTTCAAGAAGAACAAATTCTCATGCCACCGTAGGATCTTATTGATCTCTGACAATTAGTTGAATTTGACTCCAATTTCTTATGCAAGTGGTATGCTCTGTGCATTCAATGGAAATAAGAGGGTTATCAAATCATGACCAATACTGAGCAACGATGTGCCATCAAGACTTCCAAGTATGACTAGAAATATGTGGCTCCACCTTCATTTAGGTTATTTGCAATGACAAGAAATCAACCATTAGAAGACAATATCATACTACAT
This sequence comes from Lygodium microphyllum, assembly GCF_053477565.2. Lineage (NCBI taxonomy): Eukaryota > Viridiplantae > Streptophyta > Polypodiopsida > Schizaeales > Lygodiaceae > Lygodium > Lygodium microphyllum. Next base: position 122,237,433 of record NC_141151.1, on the reverse strand, counting down.
CCATACTTGGATAGGATCCTAATAGAGGAGGAACTCCACATTGCAAGATAAATCAACTTAGGTGACCTATTGACCAATGTATTGGCTTATATCACACATGTGGGTATTTGTCTACAAGATATGGATTGTCATGTGATATTAGAGTATAACCCAACCTTTTATAACTGATCTTGAAACAATGAGGCTCAGCAATGATGCACTAAAGGCCCTTACACCTTCACTTTCACAATACTACAAAGGATTTTCATAATTTCCAAAGGGGAGGGGGAGGGGGTAAAGTGGAAGGTGAATGAAAAATGAAAACAGGAGTTGAACTTCAAAAAGAAAGGATGAATTGAAATTTCTTCTTCTTTTAGTAAAAATTCTCCATGAAGTTCTTGCATGGAATGTATACATTGATTGATGTGGAAAATTTCATTTCCTAGTTTATACATTTCACTATTTTATAGTGCTTCTTTCTAATCACTTTATCTTTTATACTAAAAATGACATTCAAAGAGAACTCATTGTGGGCTGTTGTGTGGTGGCAAGAACCAAAATGGTAGGGCAACATGATAAAGTCAACAAGCTCCCATTCTTGGAGAAAGAACATAAAAAGTTCTACTTTGCCATTGAGAGATGCATCTTCAACTAGCTGAAATACCGTAGCATCCATAATTTGGAGGAGCTGGTGACATCAAAAGAGGTAGTCATGCAAATAATAGAACAGTGCAATCTTGCTAAGTACTTGGAGAAGGTGAGCCAAGATCGATCATAGAAAATTTACTAAATTTTGGAAAACTTTTGATGTTCAAAAGAATAGCAGTATGATGATAATCAGACAAGGAGATGCCACTAGGAGGGTGAAAGTCGAACTTAGCTCAGAGGTCATCAAGAAGGCCTTGGATTTAGTGGGCAAGACAAAAACGATAATGAAGATAGATGTCCATGGGATGTTAGGAATGGATAAGAAGAAAGTTTACACGAATGACAAAATCAACTCGGGTAATATTTTTGAGCCCACCATCAGACTGCCAACAAAGATGGTCCACACTGTCTTCTCAAGTCAAAGGTATAACACCCTTATGAATAGAACATGAGTGCCATTACTTAAAAGCCTTGCAACAAATGCATTGGATGAGGTGAACTAGAATACTTATGTCTAAAAAACAATCGAGGAATTAACAAAGGTGCTAGCAACAGCTCCAAGGGAAATAGGAGGAGAGTCTCCAACTACAGTAGTGGAATCACAGAGGAAAAAACCTACATCATCCAAGGTGTTGATTTGTAGGGTTTGGGGGGATGCTGATAGCCATAATTCAAGAAGCCATAGGGTAGATGGAAAGAGAATAAGTAATATAGGAGAAACGTGAATGATCACCAACCCAAGAAGAGCATTGCTCTCCCATTCCAATGAGCCCTCCCACTTCATTCTCAATAGGGAATTTGGGAGAAGAAGAATTTAATAGAGTTCAATAGGAGTGGTAGAATAAGCTGCTAAGAAGAGAGAAGCTGACTGCCACATTCCACAGCAAGAAACTTCAAGCAAGAGGATAGCTAGCAAAAAAGGGGAGCCAAGTTATGCGCCATCAAGCTAAGGAGAAAGAAGGAGAATCATGTTGAGAATCCCAAGCAAAAAGATCGGAGCCACGAGAAAAGGAGACAGAGACATAGAAGCCACCTGAGAAAAATCATGGAGACTAAAGAAGAATGCAAAAAGAAACGGAAGGAAGAAGATGAGAGCTTATGGAGAGTGGAAGAGGAGTCAAAAAGGTCTGAAGAAGAACGTAAAAATAAATAAGAGGAAGAGAAAGAGAGACTAAGACACAAGAGGAGGAGCAGGTGGCCATGGCTATTAGAAGATCACTGGATCATCCCTCTCAATCTCAAGAGCTAGCCATGATGAGCCCTACACGTGAGGATGTGCCTAGCACAAGTGTTGCTACAAAGGAGGCTGAGCAAAGACCGTTGGTGGAAGGGACCCCCATGCATGCAATCCTCCCAATCATGGCCCTGACAATCACCCTAGTATAAGAAGCCATAGAAGTGGTATTCAATGAAAGTAAAATCATGGCTTGGGTACAATATCTCATAAGAAAAGTGCAAGATCTTGCACCTGCACTAAGCATAGGAGCTCCACTCATAGAAACCAAAAGGCCACTTCAGTAGCAGCTGATGCAGAACCATGCCAAGGGCTAAAGGTATCATTGACATGCCATGATCAAGTGTATAGATTAATTCTTTCTCATGCCATATGAATCCACACCCCATGCAAGTGCACCCTTAATAGGACATCCTCGAGCCAACCATGTGAACCTAGCCTTGCCATCTCATCATAGAACCTTCTAAAATATATGTTATGTCATCATCTACATCATTAATGATGTCATCATAGAAAATTCTAGAATATTTTTAGCTGCCCTCCAACACCTATAAAAGGAGGGGCTTGCCATAGAGCTCCTTAGTCTTGCCAATGACAGTCTTAAGAGCTCAAGGACTCAAGATGTCCAAGTAAGTAACTTCGAGTTTCAATTCTAGTTATTGTCTAGTCATGGTATCTAGTCTTGTCTTGTCTTCCATTATACTTCTATTGTCTTGTCACCTTGTAATCTCATAGTATGAGATATTTTCTAATATTTTCTTGTATCTTATTCATCCCCACCGATGGAGATCTTGTAATTCTGCTATCTTATATCCATATACCTATGGCTCTGGATTGTGGGATCCTTCATAACCTATCAAGTCATGTTGTCTATACTTACGGTCCCAAGTTGTGGGATTTTGTGTATCTTGTTAAGTTATCATTGTACCTTGTGCCCCTATGTGGAATTATCTTAAAATCATAATTCTTGTAACAAATCTTACATCTAGTCTAGTCTCTCGAGCACAATCTAGTGTTTCCATAAGAGAAGATACCCCACCTTAAAATATCTACTACTTTGGTGTCCTCAGTAATGCGCAACACAAAAGAGTATGATTGGCTAGTGAAAGAACTTTAGAGTCAACATGACAAGATGAATGAAGAAAGATATGCCGCACTTGCCAAGCTCGATGAAGAAAGGAACACCTTTGCAAACTATTAGCCAGAAAAAACAAGGTAGATGACCATAATAACCACAAAAGTGATGGCATTAAAAGAGGCCTTAAAGGCAAGGCAGGGTGAAGAGAGCCTAGGAAACCTATATGATGAAAAGAGGGGGAACCGCATTGCCTTATAGGCACAATTCCCTCTCGCATCTCAGGATATGAGATACCTTGAGGAAGAGGTCAATATCTTGAAGAAAAAAAGAGAACAACTATCCAAAGAACTACAAGAGGTAAATTCACAAGGTGAGAAATAAGCAAGGAGAAAGATGGCAAAGCTGCATAATCAACTTCATGCATCACTCACTCCATGTGCAGGCCATCCTAAGGGAACAAATGAGTACACTATGGCGAGAGTAAGAGTAAGTAATCACTATCCTCTCATAATACTAGAACCAAGGATTGGAGCAAATGAAAGGAAAGGTGGAAGAATGGGCAACTAAAAATGATGATAGGATTAAAGATTTAGTCTATTGCCTGGCACATTCACAGAGTGAATGCATTGTGGCAGAAAGCAAAGCTATGGAGACAGGGATGCTTGTACAACAAAAAGCCTTCTTGAACACGGTCTAAATGTTAAGGGATGATTGATGAACTCAAAATGAAATTAGAGCTAATAAGGAGAGCACTTAAACATGCACTCCATGCTAAGGTGCCCAAACCAAGTTGGAATAAAGAGCTCATTCACAACTAGATTATCCATGCACAAACTTGAATTGCTTGGGTTTGGGGAGTAAAAGCAACCAAGCACAGTCTCCCCTTGAGGAGCTCACAGAGCCAATATACGAAGAGACAATGGACTTTGAGCAAGACCATGATAAGGAAGAGTAACTACATGAACCAAGCTCCACACCACAAACGCAAGCACAAACAAAAGAACAAGGTGAGGAAATCATACCCCCTGAGAGAATGTTGGAAATGAGGTGCATGCAGAGAGAAAGGTAGAGCTAGCATGAACAAAACTCCAAGCCAAGCCAAACAAGTTCCTAATGTAGCCATTCCTCAAGGAGAGGAGTTCTATCCTGTGAACTAGAACTAGGAACTTGCAGTATGAGAGCAATGAGAGAATCACAGCCGATCATCCTCTGAATTTGCCTTCACCTTCCCTATAAAATTGGACAGAGTGTTATCTCCAAGGGTAGTGGAGAGAGTAATAAAGCTCTCAGCAAGGCTGGGGAAGTGATGGAATTGGAGGAGAGAATTAGACACCCCACAAGGTGACAATGGGAGCCTACAGGCTATTGGGAGGACAAGGTAATGGAGGTGCCTAAGAAATCCGAGGGGTATGAAGCACAAACAAAGTGGTGAAGAAACATTTGGAACTTTAACTTAGATCCATGGATAGCATTTTGTAACACACTACCATACAAGAGGAATAATCCTACCTACATGCCCTATCTACAAAGAATTGGAGTTGATTTCAACCAGGAGGTGCATGGTAGGTACGGTTTCTCTAAGATCTATAATGTAAATGCCACATCTTCAGAGGAGTGTATGATCTTCACAAAGAGGGACCTTCTCCCATCCATAGCACGCTTCCTCAAGGAATTCTCTTCTTGCCTAGATCTTACCTTCATCACCACTTGTAATAATCTCCACTTTAAACATAGAAGGATCAGAATGTGATCAAAAGAGCACACATCTATGAGAGTGTGATATCGGGAATCAAGTGATTCCCACAAGCCTCCAAGTAATACATATATCCTATCCAAGCAAGCTGCTCTCCAATTTCCTTCCATTTTCTTGTTATGCTAGGTAAAGGGCAAAGGGTTCTTCAAGGAGTCCAATGTTGTCACATCCACCAAATTATGAGCACATTCTAGGCTTCTCCATTTATACATTTCCAACTCTAGCATATTACCATGGTCGTGCAACCTGTCATTCAGGCCTAAGATCATATTCAAATCCCTCAAAAACTTAACATTGCCAATCGTCAATCTGGTGGCTAAATTCTCCCAAAGTGATATTCTATCCTTTCATGTATTTGGGGCATAAACTGCCACAACCATCATTTCAAATCCATAGGTCCCAATCCTTGTGGCTACACAGCTGCCATCCCATTGGGCCCAGCCTTGCTTCAAACTGGTCATGGACAAGAAGTAGGACTCCCCTTCTATCCTAGATCTAGCAATCCTAGAGTAGCCTATAATTGCTAAACTATAGTTGTTGATGGGCTTCAAATGCCCCCAGTTTCATTCTCGGGGAAGTTATTATATATATAACCTCTACATCACGTGCGTTCAAGGCCTATTTATAAATATACTTATCTCTGAAACTTTCCTGAATAAAACATAACCCTTTTTTATTCAATCTATAAATAACCCATTTATATTACACCCTTCTGTATGTAAAAAATGTATAAAAATTGTGTTAAAAAAACATCTTATTTTGAACCCAAGTGATGCACACATATATTCATGAGTAACTAACCTGAGGTTTCATTTCCTGAAGCACCGCAATATCTAGTTTCTGTTTGTTGATCAATGCATGGCAAATCGGAGAGTGGAAAGGCAATGTGGGTGCTCAGTACTTGCTCCTCTTACCAACATGATCTAGCTCCATTGCTTCTCCACATTTCTAAGTATTTTCCTCTCCATTGCTTCTCCACATTTCTAAGTCTTTTCCTCTCCATTACCACTACTATGGGCGTCAATTGGCCCCCTAGCCTCATAAGGTTGTTTGAGTGGTGAGGCACCTTACATGTATGCAAAAGTGGGGATAGCTACCACACATGTCAACACTTAATGGGTGTAAATGCGGAATAAATGCACTAGCTAAAAGTCTTGTCAACCCGCTCCACCTCATGTGGCTTGAGTTCAAGCCCAACCTCTCATAAATTCAGCATGACATTCTCTACTTTTTTGTACATTGGTTTTCCTATAAAAACTAAGAATGCTTTCCTTAATACTAGTCTTCTAATTTGCCACAAAAGCGGGAGCAAGCCACTCTAGTAGCTCAGATCCTATTTCACTAATTTTGAAATAACATGTGCATATGATACCAAAATTGGATGGGACTTTACTAACATTGTAAGATAGCAAAGTAGAAGATTTAAAACAAGTTTCAAGTGGAAATGTACTTTCTACAAAAACTAGATTTTCAATGTGCATAAAGTAAAAAAAGCACTTAGAAATGCTATTTGGAGATTTTAAAAAAGTGAAAAGTTTTATCTAATTCCAAAATTCTTAACGAGAATACATACTATGCATCTTGTAGTATTGACACTTTTAGCTCTTTTTTTAAAAAAAATGATTTTGATTAGAAACTCTAGAAGATGTTGATTTTTTATGAAAATGGTCTTAAAGATGGACATAAAAACATACACTTCCTAGCTTCCTTTGACTCTTTCAAAAAAAAATTCAACTACTATCTTGTGTTGATCACATTTTCGTAAAATAACTTATTCTTAATCTTTCTCATTGTCAATGAGAAATGGACTTTTTTGTAGAGGGTCCAAATTGCCACAAAAGTAGCTTTTTTACTACAAGACTAGTATTAAGTAACCCATCTTTCCCATGAACAAATGTAAGTATAATAAGAAATAATGAATTTTCTAATAAACTAATATTTGATAAAGTTGAAGGCATTAATGCATGAATGTCATTGGGCAATAGTTTATGCAGTTGTATCGTATCGTAACTATCAAAATAAAGCAAAAAGTTTGAGAGGATCTTAGTTTATGATAGTGAAAAACAATGTGATTTTCTACACAATTTTTTTTCTTATTAAGATAAACACATTCATGTGTGGTAGTCATAACATTGCCAAAGGTGTTCTAGGAGTTCAACAAGTGATACAAAAACCATACACAAATCTAGGAAGTGTTAGAATTTGTGGTGCACATGCAATTGCGAGATAAATGCACATGAACAATGAATGTTATGAGTTGGGTCGAGCGAGAATGAGAGGATGTAACAAAAGAAGTAGATGTTTGATTATTCTATATTTTGTTTCATTTCTAGGGAACACATCTTAAAAAGATGCACATCATGATTTACACTTGAAAGGTAGAGAAGGATAGTGTCCAACCCAAATATTTTTTAATAGGGTAAGTACTTTTGTGAGTAGTACCAAAAGCTAATGAGTTATTACTAATTAGAGAGGAAAAGCCATCCACTTTGCCAGGAATCTAGCAAATGTGTATCACATTATGTGAAATGTGGCCTTACTCTAAGAGGAATCATGCCTTCTTAGAGTAAGGCCACATGCAGTAGCTTGAGAAAGCCTTTAGTAAGTAGAGTAATCCTTAGCATGATTTGTTGCATGCCACGTACATTTTGTACATGGAACTTGCCGATACTTTTGGCAAGTCGATTCGTCGTACACATGTGGGATACGAGAGCTTTATTAGAGCGTCAATTTACGAAGCACGGCTCCCTCGATGGTCACACCGGGTCCAAAAGCAAGGGCAATACCCCACTCGGAGGGATCGGCATGAGGGGGAGGTGGGAGGCCGCGATCGGCGCCTCGGCGGAGCTCATCCAGCACAAAGAGGACAGTGGAGGCGGACACGTTGCCATAGCGGCGGAGGATCTCGCGGCTGGCGGCGAGCTTGCGGGGGGGAGGGAGAGGGCGTCCTGGACGGCGTTAAGGATGGCGGGACCGCCGGAGTGGACGGCCCAGAAGAGGTCGTGGAGCTGGGGCGTACTGGTCTGCTGGCCCTGGTCGTGGCCCGCGGGCACGTGGGAGAGAGCGCGCTGGCAGAAGGAGCCGACGTGGGCTGCCACGAGGGACGGTAGGGAACGGTCGAGGAAGAACTGGAGGCCCTCGAGTGTGAGGCGGCCCTGGATGATGTCCTGGCTGTTGGGGGCGAGGACCTCGCCGGCCCAGTGGATCTCATACACGGGGGGGCTCTCGAGGGGTGACGACTTGGCCGGGCAGGGGCAGGGGCAGCCCACGACCAGGGCGGCCGCCGCGTCCCCGAAGAGGGCCGTGCCCACGAGGTCGTAGGGGTGTGCCTCGTCCGGGGCCCGGAACGTCGGCGCCGACAGCTCGCTGCAGCAGATGAGGATCCGCGCCCCCGGGTTCGCCTCCGCCACGTCCTTGGCAAGCCGCAGGGCCGTCACGCCCGCGTAGCACCCCAGCATGTACAGCATGATCCGGTTCACGTCGGGCCTCAACCCCAGCGACCCCACCAGCGCCACGTCCGCCCCCGGGATCGCCACCCCCGTCAGCGTCGCCACGATCAGGTGCGTCACCTCGCTGGCCGGCCGGCCCCACTCCTGCAGCGCCCTGCTGGCCGCCTCCTGCGCCAGCTTTGGCACCTCCCGCGCGAAGATGGCGTTCCTCTCCTCCAGGCTCGGCGTCCCGGGCTGGTAGAACTCCGGGTGCTCCTTCAGAAACTCCTCCGTCAGTATGGAGTACCTCGTCTCTATCCCCGACCTCTCGCCTGCACCAACCGTCCAACAACCCCCCACAAAATACACCAAATTAGGCTCCCTCGTTCAGACAATTCCCACCAAAGAAAACACGTCACGTTACTACCAAATTTGGGGAAATGCTAAATATTCCATTTCTTAGTTTGTCTCCACTTAGAAGTCATCTACTATAACAATTTGCATCTTGAATCTTCATAATATAACCAAAAACCATATTGGGAACCAAGTCCCCACAAAACCATAACAAATTGCATCTTGAATCTTCATAATATAACCAAAAACCATATTGGGAACCAAGTCCCCACAAGGCCTCCAAATTCCACATTTCAACTTTTGGCTTGTCCATAGTTTATAAACATCCAAGTTATCCATACACTTTCCAATGCATGTTGGCAACATCTTATCTTTTGATGGACCTAATGAAAGATCACCAAACAAGTATACAATTATGTATTGAGTTATCTTGAAACACGAATTGTAAATGCAACCTCATTTGTTTCCTTACAACTTAATGGGCTCACCCATCCAAAAGCAATTGTGAAGGGACCTTAGGATAAACATGCCAATGGAGTGGCATTTAATGGTCCCCCCATTGGATATTTTCTCTCCAATGGATTGGCATTCAAAGGTCATCCATCCCCCTTCCCACCAGAAATAGAAATGGATATTTTCTATCCATGTGAGTCACATAATATTCTTTTATTATTAAATTACATAGAAAATTGGTTTATATCAAATTGTTATCAAGTAGACTTAGTGATAAATGAGCAAATCACAAAAGAGTAATCAAGTAGACATTGGCCCAAATTAATAACAAATAAATGAGCAAATCACAAAGGAGTAATCAAGTAGACATTTGCCCAAATTAATAACAAGGATAAGGACCAAAGTACAAAAGAGTAATCAAGTAGACATTTGCCCAAATTAATAACAAGGATAAGGACCAAAGTATGCAAAGCAACCTCAGTCGAGGTAATGGCATGGATGCACAAGAGTACAAGGAGAAGGAAGTGGGAAGTGGGGGAGAAAGGGTCTCCATTGTATGGCATGGATGCACAAGAGTACAAGGAGAAGGAAGTGGGGGAGAAAGGGTCACCAAACAATGTTGTCAAATCAAATGATGCTAGACCATGGTAGGATTGCCACCATTAACACAAAATGTCTCCATGGGGACATGAAGAGATGTGTATTTTTGCATTGGATAGGTTTATTAGACTTAGATGTTGCAATGGTGCAAGAGCACGAGCTCTATAAATGGAGTAGGCAAAGTCTCCAACATAAGGACTATGTGTATTTTTGCATTGGATAGGTTTGTTAGACTTAGATGTTGCAATGGTGCAAGAGCATAGCTCTATAAACGGAGGGGTTAAACTTTCCAACATAATTAGGACTATGTGTGTTTCATAGGTGGCAATGGGGACCATGGCTTTGGGTGTATGACAATAGTAAAGGCCTCAAGAGAGCCTCACCTCAAATTCACTTCACATAATTAAATGAACAAAACATTGGGACATGGTTATAAATGAACAAATCACAAAAGACTTGGAATGAGAGAAATAGCCCAAATGTTATTCTGCAAATTGAAAACTTATCTTTCTACAAGAAGGTACCTATATTTAAGTGGGTACTTTTGTTTATAATAAAGTGAAAACACCTCTTCTCATATATCGTGGAAGCTATTGGCATGATAGAACTAAATGGTCAAAGTTGTTTCAACTAGTTTCAAGAACCAATTTCATAGAAGTTCAGGAGACAAAACATGATTTCATTATAAAATAAGCACAAGCAATTAGAAAATATGAGTTATAAAGTGAAATTGATTTGGCATAGAGGTGGCAAATTCCATTGGAAAGTCTGGATTTGTAAAGAAATGTTGATTAATCCAATGATAAGGAGTCAAAAGCCATTGGAAAGTAGGAATAATATAGTAAAAGTTCGTTAGTAATCTATAGAATGAGTAAAAGGTAGGATGAAGTTGTTGCCATGACTCTTTAGTCAAATATATAAGGTATTAAAGGAGAAGGAATTGTAGCAAAAGAGAGGTGTGACCTTGAATAGTTTGCCTTTTTGCTCAATTCAAAACTCTCTCTAAGATCATGTCTCTATATAGACTTGTATAATGAACCTACTAGCACACTTGTAGCATGTAATCGATTCAATCTAATTACTACGCATGTATTTGTGCGATTTGGTAAGATGTTAAGTCTAAGTACACTTCAAATAAATGCATTGCTAATGAGATTAAACTCTTTCATGGGTAAAGGAAATTTTAAGTCTACGACAAGCAAATCAATAGTGCAAGGCTAGGTAAGGCAGAGTTCCGAAGCACAAGCCAACAAGAAGCAAACTCACATATACGGGTGAACTTCTTCTTCAGCTCGGTCTTATGGTTAGAATTTGTGACGTTGAAGTAGAAGTCCGGGTAAGTGCTTTGGTCTATTCGATGGGGCGGGGTTGCCCTAGCCATGGCCAAGATACAAGCAACATTTGGATGCGCTTGAATATTGCCGTCATTGTTGTAATTTCCATTGCTGGTATTGGCGATGGGGGGTGGATCATGTGGCATGGCATGATAGATATTGTCTTGAAGAGGGGCAGGGCGATCCATATTGGTTAGAAATGGCTGTTCCAAAAGAGGGTAAGCTGCGCCGTTGCTGGTCTCACGGTCGCAACACATGGCTGTGGGCTGAGGGAGAGAGAGAGAGAGAGAGTGAGTGATAGTAGCTAAGTCTGTGGTCGAGCAAATGGTGAGCCTCTGGACTATCAATTTAAAGCAAGTGCAGAGGCAGAGAGAGAGGGGGGGGAGGAGAGAGAGAGAGAGAGAGAGAAAGAGAGAGAGTGCTGATCAACAGCTGGCTTCTGGCTGCCATCTTTTGAAAAAGACGGTAAGGTGGTTTGTTGCCGTTCCTTCATGCGTTTGATCAGCTTCTCACTAAAAATCTTTCATCTCGTGCTTCCATGTCAAAATATAATTATGATATGAGAGAACAGGCTCCTCAGCCTGCGCCGTCGCCTCCACCACCCCCCCCCCCCCCCCCCATGATCGTCATCCACAAAGCTCGTATCACAATGAAACGCGTTAAAACTCACTCCACAACCGAAACAACATATGGCGCTTTGTCTCCCTAATCGAGCTTTCAAAATAGATTTCGCACTTAGGATTAAACGCTTTCAGTAACGACAGTGCAACCCAAGTAGCCTGGATGTCCCTTTCCAAAGCCGACTCTCTGGCTCACACAGGAAGGGATCCAACATCGTGGCACGTATACCCCCCCAACAAGGACCAAGCCCGTAACTATTTGGACAATCTTTATCACGTGCTTTAGCTTTTAAATGCAAGCCAAATGCAATTATGCCAATGATGCCATGGCTTTAACCCCTTTGAATACTTAAATACCACGTGCTTGGACTTCCACATGCAAGCATGAGTCATGACATACCTCTTAACCTTTTTTATACAAATATTTCATATGCATTATTATGGAGAATTTAAGCCCCCTTTCACATGCACGAAAGCAATATTGTTATGCATGCATCAAATCATCACTCCAACAAGGAGGAGAAAATCAGAAGGGTGGTTATTTGAATCACATGCTTTGGTTGTAAGTCCAAAATGCCAAAATTTTACAATTCTACACTCAAGGCATGGGTCATGCATATACAACAAGATAGACAAAGTCTCTTTTTCCTAGCAACTCCTGAAACTTGTACAACTTCATATATACGCGCACAACCACTTTAAGTGTTGCAAAATCACTAGAACATAATGAATACTAAATACATCAAAGAACTTTACCTTTATGACATCCTTCTAGAAAAGACAAAAATGTAAATATCTTCTCCTAAAGTACACAAAAGTGGTCATATGCTTTGGATCACAAAAAAACCTTTGCCAAAACCTCTAGATCGCAAGAAAACATTTGCCAAAAGAATCCATGTCATGATGTCCACTTTACAAAGAGAGAGTATCTGTATGGTCTTAAAACTTTAATGTATTTGAAATCTTATGTGACCAAAGGCTTCAAGTGATGAGAATACAATACAACGTTATGCCCTAGAGAACAAGATGTTATTTCAACACCATTGTGACACTAGAAAAATATGATGTATAGATCAGCACAACCCAAGCCCATGCAAGAGCTTGCAACTCATTCACAATGCACAACAACTAGACAACTCAAACAAAGCTTAGTGCTCATATCTAAAAGAAATATGCATAGCTTCCTTGTAGCTGAAAGCAGGGTACAACAACATGGTCTTTAGACCACGGTTGGTGGGAGGCCATGTATAAGGGCATGTCCACAACACAATCCGCTTCTTAATAATATTGATGTCTACAACTGTAGGTGGAAAAGTCTTGATCAATCACTTTCCTCTTTAGGCGCTCTGGACACAAAGCAACTCTCAATTTCTCTTGATCAATCACTTCTCTTAATAAAATTGATGTCTACTACTGTAGGTGGAAAACTCTTGATCAATCACTTCTTTTTAGGCACACTAGACACAAAGCAACTCTCAACTTAAGACAATGTCACACCTTCATACTCATTTTCATCATGCAAGAAAATCAAAATCTTGACCCAAGGCTCACATTCCAAGAGCATCTTCCTCATGATCATTTTCACATACACACTTGTAGTTGCCTGTCCTTTGACATGAGCATGTGCAAGCTTTCTCACACTCTATAGCTCCATGAACTCTCCATCCTCCTCATGCCACTACTTTAGCTTCAATTTCTTGAGCTTCACCACCTCCGCCTCTAGCCATCCTTAGCACATCTACTCTCACCTTTATGCTATTCTTGGCATTGATCATGCTACCTCGTTCTTTGACCTATCCTTTCCCCATTCCCAACTAGAATATTTTTCTTATAGATTTAAGACCTTTAAGATTTGTAACGTGTACACTTGAGGATAGCCAATAGTATCAAAGATGTAGTGTGTTTAGAAACTATTGTTTGCAACCATGGAATACCAAAGTAGGAGCCGAAATTGAGGCCAAAATTGTCTCCAAGAGTCAAAAAACTAGCAAACAAACCATAAAGGGCGTATTTGGAGTAATTACACTACTTGTATACCAAATCTCATAGCAAGATGAGAATATTGTTATGATCGGCTTTGGTTGTCTCCATGGCATTATCCTAACCTAGAAGTAGAGATAACTAACTAAATAAAATAAATGATGAGTCAATGGCTATGTGAGAGTCATGATGATAATTGACATGCTAAGTATCGACATGTGAACCCATTTAGATAGGCCCTCCACATCATCAATTTCTACACATGTTGCATTTTCAACTCCATAAAATTTTCATACTTTTCACACCACTACTTCAACTTTATCGTCTTGAGCTTCACTATCTTGGCCTTCAATAGTCACTAGCACCTCCACTCTCATCTTTAGGCTCCTCCCTTCATTTTGGGGTATTCTATTGGAAAACAAAGTGAAGCTATGTTTTACAAGGTCCAAAAACACATGAATATGTAAAAGAAAGAAGGATATATGTTTGGGCTAATAGGTTGAGGTTGATCATAGCAAATGACTTTAGTGTTTGAGGCTTGAAGCGCATCTTTTTAGAAATATTCCTAGCTATAAAGGTGTAACATAAGTGGATTTACTTAAGGAGTTATATGCACCAATTTTCTTTCATGTAGCACACCTTTGTTATTGATAGAATAAAGAACAATATTTTTCTATTCTCATGGTGTTGCACTTATTTGTAGTTTTCTAATGGATGGGTTAATGTGCTAGAAACTTCAAGGAAAATGAGTCATGACTTTAGATGTAAAAGTTGAAGTGGAGAAACTAGTTGACTTTGGAGAAATCCTTATATTAATGCTACATTTGATAAGTTGCTCCAAATAATAAGAAAGATTCACTAAATCTTCTAGGTTCAAGTTTCTAGAGGCAAAAAACACTTTCTTAATTGGTGTTCAAGATGTAGACCATGATTGAAAGTTTGCATTCTCACTAATAACTTTGAACCAACAATTTGGCATTCAAAGTACTTTGACTATAGTGTAGGTCCACATTGATATCACTTGTCTTCATGGCTTATTTCCTATAATTTTGGCATTCAAAGTCTTCCTATTTTGGCCTTGACTATATTGTAAATCCACATTGATATCACTTTACTATATTTTCCTAGGTGTCTTTAATGGCTTGATCTCACAAAATTTGGAAGATAAATGTGGAATTTCTTAGGAAACCAAGTTCATGTATGATGATGATGAATTAAATGCCACTAAAAAAATGATGAATATATTCAACTTTATTGCTAAGAAATACAGTACAATTCCATATCTATCACACAATGTTGTACAATTAGCAAAAACCTATTTGTTTAACTTAGAATGTTATTTAGACTAACAAACATTAGCCATGTTAGAGTAACAAACTAAGGGTTAACATTTCATACTAGATGAATGTTTTAACTACATATATTGGTGCCTTTTCTAACTCTCCCACTCATAATGAGTTTTTCATGGAGAGAAATTTAAGCAAATAAATGTGGACAAAGTTAAGTATAAGATCCAAAAGGATTTTATTCAATGTCTTAGTGATGTAAACAATGGGTTACTAGTTGGCAAAATGAAAAGTGTCAACAAGTTGAAACTTTCCGTATCATAGAAAAACAAAAGGTCAAATGTATTGTGCTTTTGTCACTCTAGTTTTTGGCCTATGTTTGCATGTCTTTCACATCTATGGAGGAAACAACACTCTTGTGTGACCTTCATAGCATGATCTCAAATCTTCGAAATTACTAAATAAGTTAACCAAAAACATATATCGAAATTAAAAATAATTTACAGATGGAACTTACACACATGTAAGGATGATATGACATAAATACGCATCTTGTGGGATTCATAGCTTTGGGCCCTCCCTTGGGCCTTGAGGATGTGCATAATTATATGCACACCAATATATCTCTTGCACACTCTTTTTGTATTCTCTGGCTTAGTATACTTCGTTTATCCTTTATAACTTGGCTTAATATACTTAGATCCTTCCCTCCCCCCTTCTCTCTCTCTCTCTCTCTCTCTCTCTCTCTTTAATTTAAAAAAAAACGCTATTATGCTCATGTGAGACCAAATCCTTCAATCTTGAAAGGCATAGATACCAAGGGCCTCTCCATCCATTGAGTGTAGTGGTCAAGGCAAAGACCTCATACTTATACTCAACATAATAGTTTGAATGTGACCATTAGATGTAATCAATGTACAAAATACCCATAACTTAGTGAGAATGTCTTTGAGCCACACTTGTGTACACTTGTGACCATCCAATTTTATGTATCCTCATGCAAACCTCTACTCCCTCTCTCATAGAAAAAGCAAGCTTTGTAATTTAGACTCCCATATATGTGTATGAATCCACATACTTCATCTCTTCTTGTCCATAAGTAAACACATGTGCAGAAATTCTAACCCACTATGATGTTGTGTTCGACACCAATTGTTGGTTTTCCCAATGTTCATTGGAAGCCCATTTTCACATGTGTGTAGGAGTGCAATTCTTTCAAATGTCTCTATCACCCAATTGGAGAGCTAACTATTAACAAAATGTTACCTATATACAACAAATGGATACATAAGTACCTATTAGTTGATCTCCTCTATTTCTTCCCCAAGAGTCATAGTGTGAGATGTCATTATTGGACAATGCTAAGTTGCAAATCCAATGTTTTAAGAGTTTTTTTGGATACTAATTTAGATATAAGAGATGAACTAAATGCTCACCTTCTATGAGAAGATGGATATTCACTAGAAGAAATTGCTCCATTTTATTAATGTACTGGGAAAATTGAATAGTTGTCGGGTAATTTAAACAAGATTTTATTAATGTACTGGGGAAATTAAATAGTTGAAGGGCAATTTAAACAAGATTTTGGCAAAGATAATGGATGGCTATAGTAATAATTGGGATTTGGAATTGTTGAGTGCACTAGAGCTAGTTATGGTAATGATTGCAATCTTAATATAGTATCTAGCAATGAAAGACCATATTCAACAGCTCTTCAAAAAGATAGTCTATCTTAAATATAAATTATGTAGTGACAAATAAACTAATTATGTAGTGAGAAATAAACTAATTAGCAAAGAAATGGCCAAAATAATATATTATCCAATAGAGATATGAATTCTCTTGCATGTAATTTTTTCCACTAAAGAAGATATAATTTACATAGTAAAGATACACTAATCTAATATCTCTTCAAAAAGATAGTCTATTTTGGATCCAAACTGTGTAATGATAGGTAGAATAAATAGCAAAGGACTATCCAACAATTTTGAAAGCATTATTATACTTAAGATACTACAAGCTACATATAATAATATTTCTATTGAGTGACACTTCAAACTAGCTATAACAATCTTTGTATCAAGCTACATGAATCAAGAGTATTTGGAAAAACCATGAAGAATAAGAAATGTGTGATACAATGTTAATATGGGGTTTTAACCATTCTTGAATCCCCTATTCACACAATATCACATCTTTTTTAAACTTTATGATTTTTTAATGTTCTTCTCAAATATAAATTAAAAGGGTTTTTCAGCTTTAGGATATGGTCACTATCTAATTCGATAATGTGATAGTGCTATAATCTTTATATTTTATGAGCACTTACACTTATAAATTTTTAAAACAAAAAATCATAAATATATTATGATTTGAAAAAATGTAAGAATTTTCTTAGAATTTTTAAAGCTTTTTTATTATTTTAAAATATTTTTATGCTAAAAATAAGATTTAAATTTTCAAAAAATCACATAAAAAGTTGCTAGTATGGCACGATTAGAGCTAAGAAAAAAAAAATACATAATGAGAAGGTTAAAGAAAAACTTGAAATAACAAAAGATATCTACAAAAAGAAGTTTGAGGCACTTGCTTTTGTTATATTTTGATTACTTTTTCATGATGTGTACTAGAAATAATCCCAAGGATTATAAAGTTTTTCAACTAATATGATAACCTAACAAACTATTGTATATTTCATCTTCGTGGTAGCCTAATTTATATTGTTATTTTTTCTTGAGAAGTTACCTAACTTATGAAAACTTTAATTGGAATAGATGGCCATACTTAAATATGTTGTGTATATCCCTTTCTTGCCATTTTTATCTTGTAAATAGATTGTTCTTTACCACTTTTTCTCATAATTTTCTAGTATCTTAGGAATATATCCCAAGGGTAGATTATTGTTTATATCTATATATATGTACATTGTCATTGTGTAACTCATGAGGTAATAAAATACTTTGGGTATATAAATCAAATATATTTTTATTTATAAAATCATATTGAAGTATATAAAGTATTTTCCAAATGTTTCTTCACAAAAATTGCTAATAAGCAAGACCAAATTACCAATTCAAAAATAAAATAGTGAAACAAATATAACTTATACAAGGCAAAATAACATTCAATTCTTCTTCCAATGGTCTCCACCTTTGAGCTTGAGCATATATCCAAAAGTTGTATTGTCTTGTCAAAAAATTACAATGTATTTACACTAGAGCATCTACTTAAGTCAAATGATGGAATGAAATTCTTTTGAAAATGTAATTTAAATACTTTGTTGTTTGTGAAATCATATTGAAAAGTAGAAATTTCTAGCAAAATGTTTTTCCACACAATGCCAATGAGCAAGAACGAGTTTTCAATTATTTATATTATTGGTTCAAACACTACAAGGATATAGGGGAATATTGATGGCTAGTTGTGACGCATATTAGCAGCGTCGCTATTTGTGCCGCGAATGTGACACAAATAGCGATGGTACTTAGCAAAAAAAAAAACGGGCCGAAACTCGAGCGTAGCATTTTATTGCAAAGAGCGAAATAGAGAGCGAACTACATCATGCGTTTGGGAGGGAGAGGGAGAGAAACAAAGAAAGAGAGAGAAGGAGAGCTTCCCACTACCGCCACCGCCATTCGCGAAGAAAAGGAGGAAGTGCATGAAGGGCGAAGAGGAGCTGCCATCTCATGAAGAGGAGACAAAGAATCCATCCTCGAGCCTTTGCGGTGAGTGCATTGCTCCCTCTTGGTTTGTTCTTTTTCTTTCTCATTTTCTTTAGTTTGTTTTTGTTAAGAATAAGTTGAATTGAGGGAGAAAGAGAGGAAATGAGAGAGGGAGAAGAAGAGAGAAAAAGGAAGAAAGAATGAGAGAGAGAAGGAATAAACATGAAACATAATAAAGAAAGAGAGAAATAGAGAGAGAGGGAGGAAGGGAGAGAGGCGAATGAATGAATGAAAAAAAAAGAGAGGGAAAGATCTTGTTCTTCAATTTCTTATTTTCTTGTTTATAGTAGTAGCAGTAGACTTTTAGTAGTAGTAGTAGTAGTAGTAATAGTATAGAGAGAGAGAGAGAGGTTTTGTTAAAGGTACACCTTAGGTGTGTAGTAGTAGTAGTAGTAGTAGTAGTAGCAGTAGCAGTAGTAGCAGTAGCAGTAGCAGTAGCAGTAGCAGTAGCAGTAGCAGTAGCAGTAGCAGTAGCAGTAGCAGTAGCAGTAGCAGCAGTAGTAGTAGTAGTAGAGAGAGAGAGAGAGAGGTTTTGTTAAAGGTACACCTTGGGTGTAGTAGTAGTAGTAGTAGTAGTAGTAGTAGTAGTAGTAGTAGTAGTAGTAGTAGTAGTAGTAGTAGTAGTAGTAGTAGTAGTAGTAGTAGTAGTAGTAGTAGTAGTAGTAGTAGTAGTAGTAGTAGTAGTAGTAGTAGTAGTAGTAGTAGTAGTAGTAGTAGTAGTAGTAGTAGTAGTAGTAGTAGTAGTAGTAGTAGTAGTAGTAGTAGTAGTAGTAGTAGTAGTAGTAGTAGTAGTAGA
The DNA here is from genome assembly GCF_053477565.2 of Lygodium microphyllum. Taxonomy (NCBI): domain Eukaryota; kingdom Viridiplantae; phylum Streptophyta; class Polypodiopsida; order Schizaeales; family Lygodiaceae; genus Lygodium; species Lygodium microphyllum. The sequence continues at coordinate 122,218,168 of NC_141151.1, read as the reverse complement.
GAGAGAGAGAGAGAGGTTTTGTTAAAGGTACACCTTAGGTGTGTAGTAGTAGTAGTAGTAGTAGTAGTAGTAGTAGTAGTAGTAGTAGTAGTAGTAGTAGTAGTAGTAGTAGTAGTAGTAGTAGTAGTAGTAGTAGTAGTAGTAGTAGTAGTAGTAGTAGTAGTAGTAGTAGTAGTAGTAGTAGTAGTAGTAGTAGTAGTAGTAGTAGTAGTAGTAGTAGTAGTAGTAGTAGTAGTAGTAGTAGTAGTAGTAGTAGTAGTAGTAGTAGTAGAGAGAGAGAGAGAGAGAGAGAGAGAGAGAGAGGTTTTGTTAAAGGTGCACCTTGGGTGTATTCGACGCTTTAGGAAGGCGCGGAAGGCCTGTGTCTCTAGGCCCAGTAAAGCGAAAGAGAGATTGGACTTGGAGGTGAATGCATGGTTTTCTTGACATGCTTTGCGCTACCTCCTCCTACACTCTGCATATCAAGTCACACACAAAGAAAAATGTAATGAAAGAAGTTGAGAGGAGAGAGAAGGAGAGCTAAGGAGAGAGAAAGAGAACAAGAAGAAGAAGGAAGAAGACTAGAAGAGGAGAGAGAAAGAGAGAAAAGAGGAGAGAAGGGAGAAGAAAGCCATGGAAGCTAGAGATGAAGGTGAAGAGTGTGATCTTGATAATAACTAGTTGCCCTAATCTGGGGCTCTTACACCTTAAATACCCCGGTCAGTGTGACGGGGTGCCTAAACCCTAGTCGATGTGTATTCCGCTTGTTACAATCCATCCCGACTCAAAAGGTTTTTTCCCTAAAAAACAAGGAGAAATAGAGAGGAGTGATGGGTGGGCTAAGGGAGGGTTGCAGAGTACTACTTAGAGCCCTTTGACAATGAAGATTAGGTGTGGAGAGACTAGGGATAGCATGCAGTCCGGAACCGGTCTGCTGAAGTAAACTGGTCATAACTTTTGATAGGCTACTCCAAATAGGCACTGATTGACATGAAACACATTGTGGATTTTGGTGGTAGGGGGAAGTTATAAGCGGTAGGCCAAGTCACCAACTCTCTTCAGGATTCGGTATGGGCCATAGAAGCGATGGGCTGGCTTGTCACTACTGTCCTCTTTGAGAGTTGAGTAGCAGGACTTAGGCACTTTCAAAAGGACCAATTCCCCCTCTTGGAATTCCAAATGCCTTCATTTTTCATCAGCATGGAGTTTCATGTATGTTTGGGTCTCCTGAAGATTCATTTTGCATTGCTGAAGTAAAGCTTGCATGCGATCCAATTCAGCTTGGCTCTGAGGATTGATCTTATTAGTAAACAAGACTGTAGGAAGGGGAACCTTATACCCGTATAAGGCCTCAAAAGGGGAAACTCCAATGCTAGAGTATGTGGAGTTATTATATGCACACTCAACCAAGTGAAGCCATGTATCCCAACTGTGTTGTATATCATGGCAAAAGTGCCTCAAATATGTCTCAAGCCATTTGTTCACTCTCTCAGTTTGGCCATCAGTCTTGGGGTGGTATGCAGTGGATGGAGCAAGCTCGGTCTCCATGGAGGTGAAAACTATATGTCAGAAGTTGCTCATAAACCTTGCATCCCGATCATGTACTATGACTTGTGGTAAGCCATGTAGCTTGAAGACATTTTCCATAAACTGAGTGGCCACTGGGAGGTAGTATATTGGACCTTAGTGGGGATAAAGTGGGCAGCTTTGATGAGGCGATCAACTACCACATAGATACTGTTCCACACATTCTTGGTCACAAGAAGGCCAGTGATAAAGTCCATTGTGATGTGAGTCCATTTCCCTTTAAGGATAGGGAGAGGCTGCAAGAGGCCAGCGAGTCTGAGTGTACTATCATTGTTCTGTTGGCATGGAACACATTTGGTCACAAAGTCTTTGACATCCCTCCATAAGCCTTTCCAATGAAAGCTCTTGGCAATCCTGTCATACGTTTTGAAAACACCCAAGTGACCAGCAGTGGGGCAAGAATGCATTTCTTCCATGATCTTCTACGTGAAAGGGGAAGTGTGTGGGATGACAATCTTGCCATGGGACCAAATAAGGCCATGCTTGAGTTGATATTGGGAGTTTTCAGCCATAACCCCATGCTGTAATTTTTGAAATGTGTGGCTGAAATGATCATCTAACAAGTAAGCCTCTTGGAGCTCTTTAGCCCAATCACTGTGCAATTTTGAGATAGAGGAGACTCTGCACGCCCACATTCGAGAGAGAGAATCATCCACAATATTATCTTGCCCCGCATGTGTGAAATGTCAAAGTCATAGTTCTGTAAGGTTGCCACCCATCACCTTTGCTTAGGAGTCAAATTAGATTGAGTCAAGAAGTATTGGAGGAATCGGTGATCGCTTTTCATTTGGAAGTGGCTACCATACAAATAGTGGTGCCATTTCTTGATGGCATGGAGGATGGCCAACATCTCTTGGTCGTATACATTCATTCGCATCTCCTTCTCATCAAGCTTGTGGCTCTCAAATGCAATCAAACCATGCTCTTACAACAATACTGCACCAATACCCCGACCACTGGCATCACAATGAATGGTAAATAGCTTAGAGAAGTTAGGGCAAATAAGGATGGGGGCTAAAGTAAGCGTTTCCTTTAACTATTTGAAGCTATGATCCGCAATGGCATCCCAAAAGAATGACTCTTTTTTCAAGCGATCAATCAAAGGTGCTGCAAAGGTGACATAATGCTTAATGAAGTGTCTGTAGAATGAAGAGAGACCAAGGAAGCCACACAAGTAAGTAGTGGTGGAAGGAGTGGGCCAGTCTTTAACACATTGCACCTTTTTCGGGTCAGCCTGTATACCATTTTTGCTCACAATGTGTCCCAAGTACTGCACAGATGTCTGCATGAATATACATTTGCTCTCCTTAGCAAAGAGTCGATGCTCTCTCAATATGTCAAACACCCTCCGAACGTGTGTCAAGTGCTCCATAGATGACTTGCTGTAAATGAGGATGTCATCAAAGAAAACAAGCACGAACTTGAACAGAAAGGGCTGTAGGATTTTGTTCATGAGGCTTTGAAAGGTGGCAGGGGCGTTAGTCAACCCAAAAGGCATCACAAGAAAATGGTAAAGTCCACGATCAGTCCTGAAGGCCATTTTGACCTCATCTCCTGCCCGCATATGGATCTAATGGTAGCCAAAGCACAAGTCAATATTAGTGAAAAAGCATGCCCCTTTTAACTCATCCAGCAAATCATCAATCTGTGGGATGGGGTAGCAGTTCTTCACTGTAATTTTGTTCAAATCTTTGTAGTCAATGCACATGCAAAAGGAGCCATCTTTCTTTTTTACTAAGAGGACAGGGGATGCATAGGGGGAAGGACTCGGTTCAATGAAACCCATCTCCAACAACTCCTTGATTTACTTTGCAACCTCTTCATGCTCACACTTGGAGAGTCCATAGGGGGTTTTGTTCACACTGGCTTGGAATGGGGCTCTAGATCAAGTGGGTGGTCCACTTGTCTCTTGGGAGGGAGGGATGTAGGCATCTAAAATAAGTAATTGCATTCCTCAAGTAAGGCCTGCAAGGCAGAGTCATGTGATACTATGGAGGGCTGATCAGAAGTGTCCTTATTTAATTGCAAAACAAAGATTTGTGAGCATTTCTTAAACTCCCGTTTGAGTTGCTTTGCTGTAATGAGCTGAAAATCAGCATGATCTCGAACTCCCTCTAATTTCTTCTTCCCCATTTGCTATTTCCATAGGGGTACATCTCAACCGATCAATGGTTGATTTATTGACAAAACTATGAGTGCTTCCACTATCCACAAGGATAAAAACATGCTTCCCATTGATATTGCCTTGAATGCGAAGGGTACTGGGGCTGCATGGACTTGTCCAAGCATCCAAGGAGATCGAGCAAAGGGAAGTGGGCAGTGGGTGGGATGTTAAATCAGGTATCTGTGAGGGAGCACCGCCTGGGTCAAAGGGAAACCCATCCTCTAGGTCATAGAACTGCTCATGATCAACATCCTCCGTGGCCTCAGTCTGGTCAATGGCAAGGTCATCCTCCTCATTGTGCCAATCTTCCATGACATACATGCTATGAACTTTGACCTTAACTGTCTTGTATGGGCATTTGGAGGCATGATGAGTAGTGTACTTATCTCCACATTTAAAGCATATGCCCTTTTCTTTCTGTTCCTTCACAACATCTAGGGACATGAACCGTTGACTACTGGATCCATGGGAAGGTGATGCAGTAGACTGTTTATTTTCAGCATACCTATTTTCAGCAATAGAGCCTGATGTTGTCCCAAAAGTGCCCATTTTTCTTTCAGCATGGAAGGCAGGGTAAGTGGGTACTTTGGGATTGTTATTAGGCATAGAAGAGCCTCGAAAACCACCTCTCTATGGGGCTGATCGTGAAGGGATGCGGGGAGGTCCAACACCTTGCTGAAAATGCTCATTCTTACGGTACTTTCTTGCATATCTCTCAGCCAGTTCGATTGCATCAAATAGTGTAGTGGGTTTTTAGGCCATGATATCAGACTTAATTCCAACCCATAGATGTACTTATGCAATTTAGCATCATCACTAATGCTGTCCACATACATGGTCAAGTTCATGAATTGATTGGTGTAGTCACATACAGTGAGGTTACGTTGGTCAAGAGTGTACCGTCGTCTTGCCAACCATTCTTTTTCCATAGGGGACACAAAAACTTGGACCATATGCATTTTGAAATCTTCCCAATCAATGAACTGTTGATTCTCCTGATTGATATAGTGCCACCAAGTGTGGGCAAAACCTTCCAAATGGAGAGAAGCAAAAAGTATTTTCTGATCATCAGTGCGGGGGTAGATGTTGAAGTAGGACTCCAACTTGGATGTCCATTCTTCCAAGTCAGATGGTGAGGGGGATTTCCCATTGTACTTTGTTAGGATGATCTTGTCACGCAGATCATAGGGGCCATGCTGCCCATGAAATCCTTGTTGTCCATGCATCCTGTGGTGGCCATACATGCCCTGCTGTCCATACATCCCTTGTGGTGCATTTAGCCCATGTTTTCCATTATAGCCATGTTTTTCATGATTGCCAGGCTGTCCATTTGTACCATATTGTCCTTTATGGGGCTGATTCATATGTCATGCATGGGGGCTCCTAGGTAGAGCGGGTGAAATTCGACCCAAGGTGGGAGAAGACCTCAAGTGAATGTTGTTGACATGGTGGACGGGGGAACTCAATAGGGGCTTATCATGCATATGAGAGGGTTCCCCGATCTCATAAGTAGAAGAGGAAATTCCCTTAGCGCCAAGTATACCCTGTGGGCCATGCGACTGTTCCTGATGTGGAGGGCGTCTAGACTCATGTCTAGAGTCATTGGTCTTCTCTTGGGATGAAACGGTCGCGAACTGAGCAACAAGGACAGTGAGCTGTTCCAAGGTCTGTTGGGTCTTTGAGTTTGAGTTAGCCATATGATCAATCGCTTCATCAAACTTGGACATCATTTGGCAGTGGTTGGTGACCGTATCATTGTGGTGTTCCATATGACGGAGCGCATGTTGAGACAGAGGGTGTTATTGAGAAGGGTATACGGGTGTCCGTTTCAGGCATTTCCTCCTGTATGTCACTATGGTAATCTTGCGCTCAGCTTGGTTCCTCATTCTTGGGCCTTGCTTTTGCCTTTCTAGCCAGCCATCTGGGTGCAGTCTATAGGATCTGCTGTCAGTAAAAGGAGCATAACTCTTTGTAGGAAACTCCGATTGATGAGGTTTTAGGCTCAAGTCGGAGGGGACGACGGACTCTTTGAGATGAGCTATTGACCTTTATGAAAGAAAATGATTAGAATTTTTTGTAGGGGGTTTACAGCGCCTGTCCTGGAGCGGTCTGCATCCTGTCCACAATGACCCTAGTGTACAAAAATAGGCATAGCTTTCACACCATAATTCCAATTGGGGAGATTTTTGATTCAAACCGGAGGGGACAAAGCCCTCTTTGAGGTGAGCTATAGGGTTTACCCCCAGATCTAGGATGGAATTTTCTGCAATGGGATATTTGTGACAATCCTGTGTAGGACTGTGTCCAAAAACACTGCCTGTCCCTTAGTACTAATGTCTTACATGGATCTGCCACATCAATAGCATCCTGAGCATATTTAACACAATACCGAGCATCATTGCATACCCATCAAATCTGCCATTCATGCATAAGTACATTCATTTCCATACATACTTGGGTGCCATTAGCATTGTGGGGTATCCAAGAGAGATCATTGGGGCAGGGGAGTGGAGCTCATGGAAGTACCTGCACCTACAAACAAATATTGGGCTCCAGATCATCGGGAGGTGGGAAAATTTTCCCCCGAGCCGGGTTGTGCACCCTTTTAGGGTCTTAAGTGTTAAGGGAGGGTCACCTCTCTTTTGTCTTACCACCTCGCCTAGCATCAGCCTTTTTCCTTAGCCGGAGTATACATGGCAGACATTTTTAATTAGCAATCAGCATGAGATGCATTGGAAAGAAGACATTGGGCCTTTTCATGAGATGCAAGGAATGATGAAGGTTGGGGTAGGGGTTACCTTGGCAGTCTAGTGACTCACTGGTTGCTACTTACCCAATGTACAATGGCTAATATTTATCCAAGATCATAAGACAAGGTAGGGGGTTAATGTCAGCCATTACAATGAAATTCAGGAAGAGGTATGATGCTTGTATGCAATCTTGAATCTTTCTAACAATGGACTAAGCTTAGCAACTGGCTAAATTGAGAGATTAAGATCAGAATGGTATACCTCTTTAATGCTTGGGAAGACCGTTGAAGCACGAATCATCGTGATGTCGCTTGCTCCATTGATCAAGTCTGGTTGTTGGTGGGGCATCCGTGGAAGAGTGCTTCAGCATTTGAATGCTCTTGCTGATGAAGAAGGCTCTCAAGCTTATCTCCGAGCTTGAGCATCAAGAATGGGAAGCTTCAAGTGAAGCTTTCATGGCTGCCCGCAAAGCTCCCATACATGCTGAGCTCAATGTCTTCATCTGGGCAAGAGAATTCCTTCATGGGCTAAAGGGCTTGTAGGGTTGAGCTCGCCGGGTCAGAGAAAGCTTCAGTTAGAAGAATCCATGGCTGCCTCAAATTGTTTTAAACAGTCCCAGCTGCTGTCCACCATGGGAGTTGATTCCCGAGAGCAAAAGTGCCGAAGGGGGAAGGCCAATGTGCTGAATTAGTGCCCTGGAGTGACAGGGAGGGGAGAGCAGCAAGAGGAGGAGTGGCAGGAGGGCTCGGGGTAGGACAGCCAGTGCAAAATGCGCCAAAAATTATGGGGCTGTCCTGCAGGCCTCCTAGGCAGCAAATCCCCCCCAGTCCACCACTTGATCAGAAGCTTGGGGGGTCAAGGAAGGAGTCACGGGGCTTGCTGATGTCGGGGAGCACCCTTAGGTCAGATTTTTTGAGGTTTCTTTGGGCTGGCAGCCATGGCAGCTTCCATGAGAAGAGAGAGAAAGTGGGTTGATGCAAAAAGTGACTGAGATTTTGCACTCTTCCAACTCCTGGGACTCTAAACTTGGCCTGGAACCCTTAAAATTTGCATGAAAAGAAGTGACAACCTGCTATTTTAACCATTTTACCTCCGAATATGTCTAAGTCTCCAGCCATAGCTCTTGCTTGCTCCAAAAAGCTGAAGTTAACTGCAATCCTTCTTGCTATACATGTACTTGTAAGCTGAGTAACTAGGGTTTTTGGGATTTGAAAAGAGAGAAAGGGAAAAGAGGAAAATGACCAAAGCCTGAAGCTCTGATACCACTTGCAATGAAAGAAGCTAAGAGGAGAGAGAAGGAGAGATGAAGAGAGAGAAAGAGAGCAAGAAGAAGAAGGAAGAAGACTAGAAGAGGAGAGAGAAAGAGAGAAAAGAGGAGAGAAGGGAGAAGGAAGTCATGGAAGCTGGAGATGAAGGTGAAGAGTGTGATCTTGATAATAACTGGTTTTGGGGTTCTTACACCTTAAATACCCCAGTCAGTGTGATGGGGTGTCTAAACCCTAGTCGGTGTGTATCTCCCTTACTACATAAAAAAGGTAGCGAGATCCGATGCAAGACCATGGGACGATGGGGAACACTCCAAGGTAGGGTAGCTAGTCTCTCGCCCCCATGCATAGTATATTAGACTTTACATACTGTAGGCCCACATGTGGGTGGGTGGAGAGAAACAAAGAGAGGGGTAACAAAGAAAGAGAGAGAGAGAATGAAAGATAGAAAATAAGAGAGGAAGAAGAAAAAATGAAGAGGAAGAGAGAACAAGAAAGAGAGAATATACATAAAAGACAAAGAAAACATGAAAGAGAAAAGGGGAGAGAACATAAAATGAAGAGCACAAAGAAAGGTGGAAAGAAATGGGGAGAAGCAAAGAAAGGGGGAGAAAACCAAGACTTTAGTTTACGTTAATTTTGTTGAGTTACAAGAGAAGAAGTCCCTTATATCAACAATTTAAGAAAGAAAAAAAGAATAATAACAAAAACAAATTGTTTAATGTAATGTAGACCAAATGGAAAACGATGAAGGCCGTGATGTTCAATATTGTGAGATGTATCTTAATTAGCATGTCCTTTGTCCTTGCTCTCTATGCAAGCTAGGAATTAGATAAAAACGTCAATTGTTCTGTAGAGCACGTACGATGCTTCGGTGAGTTTCAATCGGAGATTATTGATCAGGTGATCTCAGATTTTGAGCAAATGGTAAGAAAAGTGTATATTAATCATGCATTGTATTCACAAACTAATTGAATATCATATACAAAAACATTGGATGCAGCCTTAAAATTTATTACAAGGAGATGACGTCTCATCCCAAGGAGGAGTGCACCTATTGTAGCTAGTGAGAAGAGTTCGTGGGCGTGCAATGGATGGAGTGCCTCAACCAATCCACCACTTGGAAGGCACTACCCAATCTATATCATCAATACCAGAGGAGACAGGCAGCCTTTCAGACTTTCCTACAATCTTGGAGCCTGAGATGGAGGCAATGATCGATCCATTGATGCCCATGGATGCCGAGACATCTGATCTTCTTAGAGAGGAAGCATCCATACCATTATATGATGGGTGCCGAGTATCTCACCTGAAGACGCTCCTTGCACTCCTAAGTGTGCAAGCAAAATATGAGTGGAGCGATGCGAGTGTGACCGAGTTGTTTACGTACCTTCTATATACGCTTCCTTGATTTCTCTTCAGGTTCATTATAAAAAATGATTATGCTTTTCTTTTCAGATTGCTAAAGTATCATATATTATCACTAGCAAATACCATGCATGAGTCTCGTGATGATGCACAATATGTTTTACAAAAGCTTGGCATAGACTACAACAACATCCATGCATGTGTCAATGATTCTGTGTTGTTTCGAGGAGAATACAAGGCTATGGAGACATGTCCAAAGTGTGGTGCTCACAAGTATCGACATGACTTGCAAGGGCAGACCATCCCTCAAAAAGTTCTTAAACACTTTTTGCTTATCCCCCGTATACATCACATGTTTCGTACATCAAACATGTCGAGCTTGACAATGTGGCATGTACAAAATAGATCCACAGATGGAGTCCAATGAATATTAGTGGATTCACGTTCATGGAGCCACATTGACTCTACCTTTCCAGGATTTGCATGAGAGCCAAGGAATGTTTGGCTCAATATTTCTATGAATGGCGTGAACCCATTCAATCTTCGATCAACTTCTTATAGTGTGTGGCCTATAGTCCATGTTAACTACATCCCACCATGGCTTTCTATGAAGAAATGAAACTTTATCCTTAGCTTGCTCATTCCTGGCCTCTCTACAAAGTCAAGAATATGGACATCTATCTCCATCCATTAGTCGATGAGCTTAAGATTTTGTGGGAGCCTCTATTGAATTTGCAAGGCAGGGAGCAGTGGAGACGATCTGTCTCTTTGAGAAGTACCTGTCCACCAGCATGCTCATGATACAAACCCACCTTCTGGTGCATCTTGTAGATGAAGTGGAGATTGCAGGACCTACCCATATGCGATGTATGTTCTTCTTGTAGCACTTCATGAAAACCGTGAAAGGCTTTGTGCGACAATGGGCTTGTTAGCCAGAAGGTATCATGGTTGAAGGTTGATTGGTGTCTGAGGCGTTAGTGCATATTTCACAGTGGCTACCAACGGGGTGGATTCAAACAATAGTATGCTATGGTCGCTGAAGGATGATGATAGACTAACCAGAGATGTGGTGGTTGGAAATGGGGTAGAAAAAAGGATGGATGCTACAACGGAGGAGAAAGTGAATCATTTTTGTATGTTGCACCTTTCCTCCATAGAAACCTGTCTTGCTAGGTACGAGCAAGCTAGGAAAGATCAGGAAGAAGCACGATCTAAATTTTGATGTAGTATACACCATCTACCAATTCAATATCTCGAGGGCATGGAGGAGATACCACAATTTATGTCAATGTGATGGTTGCATTGAGCTTTGACCTCTGTTTTATAAGCTGTCGTATCTAGATTCTATATGTGACAACTGATTAACCATTTCAATGTACACTACAAAATATACAGTGCGGCGTGGTTGCATGGACGACATTTTTGATAGAGTGTATTGACAAAATGTGCTCCACAACAGATTGTGGTATCATGGTGAAGTTTGAGTAAGAGAGCCGACAATGAGCAAAAAATCCAAATACCATTAAAGATGAGATAGAATATCTTGGAAATTTTCAAAGTATTATCATGGTGGATTACCGTAGCTTCTCCATGATCCTATTCGATGTGCAGTGGTTCAACGTGATACTAGAAGGAGCTGGGACAACTGTTTGATGAGGTCCATTTGGATTTCTTGAAATAGATTCCAAAAAAATATGGAGGAATTTGCACGACATGTTTGTATTATCGGCCCATTGTGAACATGTATATGAACTCTCTTTTTTTAAATTTTATTACAACATGGTATATGTCACAAATGTTAAATCTCTCTTGCATGTGATTTTGAACATATAATTTTTAATCTAAACACGACAACCTCGATGGTGGTATGTTGTACCTTTGGCTCCCCGAAGTGCGAGAGTACATTATGAAAGCAATGTTGCCAGCATAGATAAGGACAATATGCAGATAGAGGGGTCAATATTGCAAGGGGTGGAGCCGCCCAAAGCTTGGAACATGTAGAGGAGGCAGAATTGGGTAACAATGATGGAAAGATAGGAAGCCAAGAATTCTTTGAGAACGAGGTGGACTCATCCTTTTGTGGTGACCTTTCTATTAACCATCCAATGTATGCGGACTTGTGTTAGGAAATTGACATGGGACCATAGGGTACGTCATACTTGGAGCATCCACCTACTCAATTTGTTGATGAATCGCTTATAAGGGTACTCTAGAGTATGTGATTTAAATAAGTTTATTTTTTAAATATTTATATTACCGTGCTTTGCTTGATTTATATTGATTATGCTAACATCAAATTTTGTATGTGAAGGTGACCTTTATGGATATTTGGATCCACACGATGAGTTAAGGGATGAGTGACGAGAAGCTACAGGAGATCTTCACACGCATGTCTCCAGATTAGATAGCTCGATTTAGAGATATGGTGGACCAGGAGCTGTCTCGGATACCATCAGGCAGTTCCTTTAGATCTACTTCAGCACAGTCTGATGCTTCAGTTTCCAATAGACGGGGTCGATGCTCCAGACTTAGGCCGAATGGAGGGAGTGGTTCAAGGGAATGTTGTGGAGATGTGGATGGGGTGAGCCCGTGGATAGCTCGAGATATGTACTACTCCTCGCTCTCGTGTAGGTTCAAGAGAGGGTAGCTGTTAACCCTTTGACGAACAAGGTGGGGAATCCAAAAAATCTAAAGAAAAAGACAAGGCCAAGGAAAAAGTGAAACGGAAGACGAAGGCGTGCCAAGAAGAATATGAAAATACAAGAAGTGTAAGAAAGTTCTAAATTAAGTAGAAATGTGCACAAGAAAAAGCGCATGTCAACACTTTTGTAAAAGAGTGCAAGGCGCACCATGATTTATTTTTAGAGTGTCGAGCTTTCATCCATGCAATTTGTAAAGGTAAAAGGGCGGTAGGAAGGAAGCTAGGAAGATAGAAGGACAATGGAAAAAAGGGCCACAGTCGACCATGTAAAAAATGGGATAAGGGGATGACTGCCCAAAAGGGATTTAAGGTTTTGTATATAAAGTTGAAAGTAAATGAGAAGCTCATTCTTGTGTGTGGCCAAAAGTGGCTCTCCTTTTCTTCTTCTTCTTCTTCTTCTTTTTCTTCTTCTTCTTCTTGCTTGTTTGAGCTTGTGTTTGAGAGAGAGAGTGTGAGAGTATGAGGGAGTGAATGTGTGAGGGTGAGATATTGGGGAGGAGAATCTCTCTATCTTCTTCTCTTCTCTTCTCTTTTCTTGCTCGCCATAATGAAGCTTGGAGCGTGGAGCTTAAGGATGGAGCTTGCTTGAAGCTTGCACTTAGATCGTGGAGCTACTGGAGTGCTCGGGAGAGGAGGCAACTTGATCGGGCATGGAGGTAAGCTCACTACACCCATAGATATTGATAGCGCATCGGCTATGTGAGAGGTAGCCATTAGTGCTCGGCTTGGAACGCTTGAAATAATAAGTGTTCAGTGGGTCTTAGTGGTTGATCACCTCTATAGAGTGGCTCAGGTGATTGTTGTGGAGGTACCGACACAGTGTCTCCATCTCGTAATTCTAATGGAGTTGCATCACCCATGGGATTTGTTAGACCTGTGGGGATGTCTACTCCAATTACTCCAGCTTTTTCTCAGTCATCCCGTAGGTGGCACCCCTATGGGTGGTACTCCAAGAGATACCACCCCTATGGGTACACCAGATATACATGGGTCTCCTAGATATGCCCAAGAGTGCAATCGCAAGTGGGAGAGGACACATCTTAGACATACCCCTGAGGGGTCTGGATACCTTGTAGATGATAGAACATGAGCCGTCATCATAAATGATGAGGTGAGGAGATTGATGGCTCATATGAGAGAGTTGTACCAACAAGTTTTTTGGCACGTCTTGGATCATTGAAAGAATATACCAAAGGGGAGCAAGGGCTACATAGTAGCATCCTTGCATGAGGAGTTTTCAGTACTTACTATAGCAGATAGGTTTTCCACAGGCTGAATGATGGAGTCCATGCGTGTGTACATGTCACGTAGATGATCGGATGCATGCAAGGCACTTAAGAATGGGGCCTCAAAGCCCGAGTGGCTAGACGCAGATGACTGGAACACCGACTCAGAGAGGAGGCTACATATTCTTCAGGACGTTGGAGATAGTAGCACGAGGCAACGAGGGCACGACTGGAGGCAGGAGTGGTCCATCATCTTGCAAGTGGTGACCACAAGACTTATCTAGAGGACTTTGTAAGTTTTTCTTTTGTTTTTCTCGCTTATTTTTTTGCAATATTTCTTGAATTGACAATCGTGTTTCTAACAATTGTATTTTGTTTTCTTTGCAGCACTCCATTACAAACCGCAATCCCACCAACCTAGAGACTCGATATGCAGAGAGACACAGTCTCACTACATTGATCGATAGATTGTATGCATGCATAGTCCAGTAAGTCATTCATCTTTCTTATGCATAGTTACTAAATTTAATTAAAATGCATTATTGTATGGTGGACTGATGTGTAGTTGTTTCTTTTTTTGCAGAGTCTGTTCGATGCTCCTTTGTGGAGGGATGAGCTTTTAGATTGCGAGGATCTATAGCTCACGCTTGGGATTCGTGGAGCACACATCCTCTTCTTTTTTGGTCATGTGATTTATATATGAATTTTCTATGCACTATGTTATTATCATCCTTTTGTATCTTGCCATGATTCCATGATCACTTTCATTACACGATCTTGTGTTTATTTTATGTATCAGTCTTATGGATTTAAGTACACATTGCCTTCATTTTGACCAGCATTGCACACTATACTGTAACTCTTTTGTATGGCCCAAATATAGTACATAGTGCTACATGTGGTGCTACAAATTTTTTTTCTTGTAACCGTCGCTATTAGCATCGTAAATTTACTGCACGTGTCACTATTATCATCGCAAACCATCACTATTGACGTCGATGTTTACATCGTTATTTGCGACTCGAATAACGACGCAAATAGCGATGCCAATAGCAATGCCGATAGCGACAGTTCTATGGTGTCGCTAATATCGACGTGTTTAGCGATGACGGGGGCAAATTTTTTTGTGAACATTTTCGTCTCTTTGAACATCAATATGAGGCCTATATCTTCTAGTGAAAATTTACAACACTGAGTTGTATACAAGTTCCATAAGGCAAAGTGAAGTTTACCTTGTTTTGCAATGGTTTATACTAGTGAACTCAAACTTATATCTTTGTTTTGTTTTGTTGTGTTAGTTGGATATACACAACTAGGTTTTGTAATATTATCTGCACAAACCAAGTTGTGCAAGTGCTATCATAAGAACTTATATCTTGAACCTGTCTTATCTTGTCAAGAACTTCAATGTGCCTCTAATATTTTCTAATGTCTTGGAAAGTACCATTCAAGCTCTCCATGAGGGACTGTGACTCAAAGCTTGTTGATGGAAAGATGTTTGCATAGATAATAATCCATTTTTATTACTTACACTTACAAAACAAAAAGTATGTTCATTACTTATATCAAAACTCACTATGTATTTGTAGAGAAATACATTTAGTTAGAGGCAAGTATATATCCCTAACCATATAAACATGTTGAACCTAAGAAAAAATTCTTGAGGTGCAACTTTGAATGTAGCAATATGTCCCTTTTGCCGATATTTTACATCTTCTTATTTTTCCCACCCTATGGGAGCCCTTGTAGGATGATAGCATAGTAATCTAATCATTTATATTAAAGGTTTTTGGGCTTACAAGTTCCAAGTATACTTCTATTATAGATGATATGAGAGTTCATGGAACAACATTGGTGCCTTGTGAATGCTATGGGAAAAAAATGAAAGTGCACATAATGTGTAGAGAATGAAACTTAAAGAGAATGCCCGAAAAGGGAATCAAGAGAGCTTAGCTGAATGGGCATAAGACTATTGGAATCATAAAAACACGCTAGACTTTCGATATTTTAGCTAAAAAAGAGGAGAGAACCATGAAATGAGCTCTACTATCTCTAAAATGGACGATACAAAAATACTATGCATATTTTTGTATACATAGCAAATTCTCTTTGGCTCTTTTTTTAATCTAGCAATTAAGAAAAGTGTTCTTTTTTAATGCTTTTGGCCCTAATGATATGTGGATACATAATCAAATACATGGATTATCACACCGGATTAAGCATTGATTCAAATTTTTCTTAATAATAAATTTAAAATTAAAAAGATATTATATAGATAATATTTTTAGATTTAAATTTTTGGAACTTTTAAATTTAAGAAAAATGAATAAATATATATATTTTTAATTAAAATTTAAAAATACCTTAATGATCAAATAAAGTTAATAAATGAGAGTATCAAAAAAGGGAGAATAGTAATAAATCTATTTAAGTAATTTATCTTGCAAATAAACTTGTTTATGATGGGGAAAATGGGAACATAGAACAAGTTTGTTTGATTAATTTATTCTTCAAATAGATCTATGTAGGATGGCTTGAACTTGTTAGAATATCATTATAATGATTAAAAATATTGCCACTTGATCTTGGAAATGAACTTTAGATTAGACTTTAACATGAGTTCATGTCTAGGGTAGAAAGTTACTAAGGTTACAAGATATGACCTAAATTGAAAACTTACAAGTTATCACATTCTCTTTCTCTAGAGTTTATTTCTTCTTCTATTTATGTACATCCATAGCATCTTTTCTTACAATTATAAAGGAGGGATGGAGATCTTATCTTGTTTAAATAAAATATATCAAGCCAAGTTGAATTGATTTCCCCAAATTCTATGCTCTCATATTGAGTAAGCCCCATTCTCTAGTCAAGATCTGAAGCTCAAATTATTAGATATGATCAATGCCCCACCCTCATTAGGTGCTACCAATGATCCAGGGTGCTCAAAGTTGTAAGGCCCCCATTATGAGGAGAAGCCAAATGTGAGCCCGGACATTGGTTGAGTCCTGACTTGTATATCAGATGAGGTCTATGTGACCGAATGGCAAAAAAGGTGACCGTTGTGGGTCTAATCTTTGGGTTAGATGGAGTGGTTAAGCTGGTAGCAACTCGAGGCGGGCCTGATGGTAAAGGGAATATTCCCTGGAATATTCCCTGGCTGACTAGTGGAGGCTTATATGGTAGGTCGGTCAGGCCAACCTCACAGTCTTCGCAGGCTATAAAAGCTAAACCCCTTCACAGCCATCGATCACTCATCTTTCACCTAGTTAGAGTTGTTATTCCAGCTAGCCTTAAGCTCTTCACCTATCTTCTGTCTAGATCGCCATCTAAGCTTCACACACTGGGAGCGCACGGGTGGACAGAGCCATCTTTGTATCAGTTGTTTGGAGTTAAAGAACTTACTGATTCTCCTCTTTTCTGTTGTGTACTCTCTATCTCTTTCTTAGATTCTGTTTGCTGTGCCGTGTAATATTTTACACAAATCTCTACCTCTCAAGCAAGTTCCTACCATGTGCTCTTCTTCTATTTTTATCTCTTCATTTTCTTCCTCTCTTATAGCCTCTTATTTTACTACCTCTTTATTATGACCTCCTCTTTTCTTAGTTATTACTGCATGGTAACCATACTTGTGCGTGCATGTGCGTGTGCATGTGCGTGTGTGCGTGTGCATGTGCACTTTGGGATGTATTAACTTCATAACCACATGTAGGGGAATAGTTGTAAGCTGCAATAACTAGAAACCATTAAATACCTCTCTTTTATGTCAATTTGGAATTGATAGGATTTCTCCAAGATATTGTTTAATGTTTAATAGTTATTGGTTTTATGCTCCTAAATGTTTTTGTATATTTTTGTCTATTTTTTAAAAATATATTCTATATGATTGAGTCATTGAGATCTATGAATGGAATATATATGTCATATACATATTCTTATCAAATAATACATTTTCTATTAGACCTATTTTAGAGTTTTTTTGTACAATATTTCCTAGAAAACATTATTTCTTATGAAATATCTATCTCATGCAAGAAGAGTTTTTTTGAAAAATTAGGGATTATATGGTAATTATTGTATTATAAGGATTATATGATTGTTTTGAACATATACAATATGTTTTTATATATTACATGCATATAAATGCAAGTTAGCTCACTTGTATGGAGTTAGATATTGCTAAGCATCATCTATAAGCTTAGTTAGACCTCTCCATTTAACATCATGGCCATAGACTACCCAGGGAGACCTTATAATTATAGGGTATATCTACTTAAATTATCTCCACTATTCTATGCATAAACCACCCTAGGAGACCTTATACATATATAATGTATCAATGTACCCTCTAGACATGATGTTCACCCTGTGTACTTGTACATTTTGCACTTGAGTAATATTATTGACTACATCTTGTTTATAAAAAGAGAGGTGGTAGACCTCCTATCAATTCTAATAGTACAATGATATCTTTCTCTATAAAAAATCCTAAAATGTGTTCTTTTTTGCATGAACATTATTGTAGAAAGTAAAATAATTTCCAACACACTTTTTTGACTAAGTGCATCATTAACTATACCATATAGAAACTTTTTGCCTAATCCCATCATAAGATGGAGTACCATATGGAACACTACATTTTTCTAAGGCTACCACTACACACACCTTAATGATATAAACAAATATTGTTTGCACTATATTCAAGGGGGGATCGAGTAGAAAGTTATAACTTGTATCCTATAGATGACTTGCACATAAGACTTAAAAAGTAAAAATCTCACAATCATTGAAATACTTGAAAGGAAGGTAAAATGTCCAAGGATAGAGAACGAAAAATAAGGAAAACATTAGGTAGATGGGTCAAGAATCTCAAAGAAGCATTAGTGTATTTGACATAGTTGACAAAGTTTAATTTAATGTTTCAGCATTAAAAAGTGAATAATGTGGTTTCATGTTCATCAAACTAGCAAACATCTTGCAAGCTCTATCTTCAAATACATTTTTTGGTAGTATAATTAGTAACTATTAGGAAGGTAGTGTAACTACCCTCATAGTATCTTGAGACATTTTTTATACTATAATTAATAATTTCTATGAAGATAGTGTAACTATATTCATTTTCATGAGACATTTTTTGTACTATAATTAGTAACTACTATGAAGATGGTGTAGATCTTAGTGGATTTGCAACATAATGACTTTTGATAATAGATACTTGAAATTCCAAAATATAAATGTATCTTTTTAATGTTCTTATTACTTGTTAGAAGAACTAACATAATATTTTTTTAAATCCATATGATGTACAAGATATACAATATGATCTTTATGAAATATGTAAGAGGCTTGACTTATCCACAATGATCTAATGCAAGGGTAATCAACTAGAGACTTCAAAGAAGATGACTTTAAATGTTAAAGTTGGGGTGGACAAACTAGTTGATTCCTAGAAGAGTCTTCATAAAAGATTCTTTTTGGATAAATTGGAAGGATCACTTATCCAAGTAATATGAATAATCTACTAAACCTATTAGGTGCACAAAATCTAAATGTAATGAGAGACTTTCTCACTGATAGCTTTATACACATTATTTTATTTTTAATGCTTTTCTAGTAGCTTCTAAAGTTTTATTTTTAGAAAATTAATTCAAACTTTTGAAATCTTTAAGAGGCTTGACTTATCCACAATTTACCAATGCAAGATTAAACAACAAGAAATATCAAGAAAGATGATTTTTAATATCAAAGCTGAGGTGGGTTAAATAGTTGATTACTAGAAGAATCCATATACAAGATTACCTTTTGATATATTGGAAGGCTCACTTCTCCACATAATGAGAGTAACCTATTATATCTATTAGATACAACTTTCCAGATGTGATGAGATACTTTCAAATCAATGTTCAAGCTGTAGCCCACTTTTTCTTTGTTGGTAAGTTTATGTTGATGTCAACTCTAGATTCACATTTTTTAAAAACGTTTTTCTAGTATTTCCTAATTTTAATTGTTGGGAAATTATTTTACAATAATTGTTAATGAACATAGAATGAAATTTTCTTCTTATCCTTGTATCAATGCATTTTTTTTTCACAAAATTCAACATAACCATGTGGGACTTTTGATGTGGTAAGGAGTAGGTTATGATTGTGAAAACTTTCGTTTTGCTAGAAAAAGGTTGAAAATAAAACATTATAGAATAACCGAGGTTTACATAACCATTTCAAATTCATTTATAGACATATTTTCTAGTTATTGAAGTATACCTTCTTGTTAGAAAACTGCTCTAAGAAAGGGCTATGGAAAAGGTTAAGCATAATATCCAAAAACGATTTGTTGCTCTTGCACACGTGGGAACTTGGAAAGAAAATATGAAACCATGAATTGATTAGTGATGGACTCCTAGGAATTTGAAAATAAAATATGAAATCATGATAACCACCTTTAGTATTTATAGTGAGTTAGGTGGGTTGGCTAGGTTAAGAATGTCAACATCTTATGCTTTCCAATGATGGTATGCATCCACTAAGAGAAAGCTCACATGAAAGATATATTTGGATTGTGCATACTCTCTTACAAGTAGTTGTTGGTCCTTTGTGTGGTATAGCAATAAAGTACTAAGAAACCTTGTGTAGAATGTACATCCAAGGAGCATTGAAAGAAGCAGTAGCCTAATATACTATCATTAATTAATGAATCCCTTTTATTTATTTCATAATAACTCATTTTTAACAAAGGACCAAAACAATTCCTTCCATTAACTAACTTCTTACATTTATCTTTGATTTTCATATAAATCCCTATTGTTAAAATCAATTGGTATTTTAGTAAGGCAACAAGGTACATCCAAAAGCATTAAGGTCCATTGAATCAATGTAAAAAGTATATTAGACTAAATTTTTTGTCAATAAAGTGTTGGATTGGCATATCCAATTCAAGGCATTGATGCTTGAGAACATGTGGATAATTTGCACGTCTAAATCATAAACTTTGAAGACTTTTGAGCTTTAATATAAGAATTCACATTTTTAAAGATATGTTCCCGATACTAAAACAAGATTCACATGCTCTACAAGAATACCTCCAAATGCATGTAGTTCCATAAAGGGATGATGAGAATTAGACTTTTGGAGTCTTCATTGAGAGATGAATGTAGCTATTATAATCAACATTATTGATATTGTCAATTGTGACCCTCATTGTCTTAGCACATTGATGACTAGCATGAATTAAGATATGTGTAAGTTGTTCTAAATTAACATGTATTGAATTAGTAATGGACTAAATTTTTAAGATGTAGTGGATTATGTTTCATTTTTTCTATAGAACTCATATAAACAACAGATGATGGCATGATTCATGCATACTTGTATAAATTATAATCACATTATAGATCACGTGATAAAAGAATTGTGAATAATTGGTAAGGAAGATATAATACACTTCCTCATTCTTGCCAACCCCTTCTTACCGATTACTTGTTTATTGTATTATTTTTTATATTTTCTTCAATTCATGTTAATGATACTTTATAGCTAGATATTAATTAGTCCACCTACTTGAGTTATGGGATATCTATCTAGCCATCTCTTTAGTTAGGGTGCTTACAATATGGACTGCTTGTATATTGTGTATGTTGTACTCTCTCCTTTTAACACACTATTAGTGAATTTTGGAAATTTTCAAAAGTTTAGGACTCATGGTCAAAAATTTATCTTTGCTATAACTCTCACACCATTCCTCCAAATTTATTGTTCAATAGCTCAATAGATTCTATTTTCCATAAGGTTTCCAATGATTTGTCACATGGTAGGTTTGAAAAGCTTAAAATATGTCCTTTTGGAGTCTCAATATTCTAAATAATGAAGAATGAGACTTGGAAGATTCCCAAATTCACTAAAATTGTGTTTTTTATAGTGGAGAAGAGGAAGAAGAAAGATAAGGGTTTTTAGCTTTCTATCTTGTGTTTAGAATAATGAAGAATGAGACTCGGAAGATTCCCAAATTCACTAAAATTGTGTTTTTTATAGTGGAGAAGAGGAAGAAGAAAGATTAGGGTTTTTAGCTTTCTATCTTGTGTGCATTTTACGTGTGTTTTATGTCTTACAAGAGCTTAAGCTTTCTCTCTCCCCCCATTTGTTCATGCAATGAAAAGAGTATCCAAGCAAAGAGTTCTGAGCTTCAACCAGCAATGGAGACTTGAGAACACAAAGAGATAGGGAAAATATATTCTTCTTCTTCTTCCACACAAAAGAACTAACTCTACAACATGATAAAAGACTAATATGAAAGTACTACAACATATGTACTTATAGTCACTAAGTATGAATCCACTAAGGAAACAAGAGGTGGCACAATAAATGTGCCATAACCAAGAGTGGACTACATGGGTGTAATCCAGTTGTAGAATCATTGGTATATCCTCCTTTCACGATCGCCTAACATGCCAAATGAGTAAATCCTACCACATCATTAAGGCACATAGTGGATGCTAGCTCATGTAAAGCTCAATATCTCAATACTCCCCCTCGAGCTCAACATGAGCTCATGAACTTTAAGCATAAACTTGAAGCATTAAAGCTTCTTAGCTTCTAAGGCCTTTGTGTAAATGTTAGTAGCTTGATCCTCTATGATGACATAAACTAAGTCAATATCACATGCATGAACCCGCTCCTAAATGAAATGATAATGGACATCTATATGTTCAGTTTGCGAATGATACACTAGGTTCCTAGCCAATTGAATGCTACTAAGGTTGTTATAGTATATGATTACCTTCTTATCCACTTGCATCTCCAAATCACCAAGTAGCTTGTATAACCAAGCAGCCTCACATATTGCAATTGCATCACCTCTGTAATAGACAAGGCAACTATTGGTTGTTTCTTGCTACTCCAAAGGAAAACATAAAACCAATGGTAGGCTTCTTATTTGAAATACTACTAGCCCAATCTGCAATTATGTAACCATGTAAGTCTAATGGTATGCCCGCACCATAGAATAAGGCATAGTCCAATGTGAAGTTGATATAGTACAATGTGTATCATATTGTATCTAAATATAGCTTCTATGGAAGCTACATAAAAACTGACTCTCCAAACCAACTATGTAGTTTAGGTTTGGCCTAATGATTGTCAAATAAATAAGGCTATCCATAATCTTCCTATACATATAGTGACATCATCAATCAAGTTACCCTCATGTGCACTAAGCTTAGCATTAATATCCAAAGGTATAGAAATAGGCTTGCAATCAACCATACCATATTTCTTCAATATATCCAGCGCATACTATCTCTCCAAACCAACTACGAAATTTAGGCTTAGTATAGTGATTGTCAAATAAATAAGATTACCCACAATCTTCCCATACATAGTAACATTCTCAATCAAGTCACCCTCATGTGCACTAAGCTTAGAATTAACATTGAAAGGTATAGAAATAGGCTTGCAATCAGTCATACCATAATTCTTTGATATATCCAACACATACTGACTTTGTGATAACCATATACCCTCTAATTATATCTATGCTGAGAAAATAGCACAACTCTCCCAAATCCTTCATGTTTGTCTTACTATTATCCACAATGATCAAATCACTCAGATATATAGTAATGATCACAATACCTACATCACTCTCACATACATAGAGTAAGTGATCGACCTGTGCTCTAAAAAATCCAATGCTAATCTATTCTTTACATCACATGCGTTTAAGGCCTATGTATAAATATCCTTATCTGTGATTTTTTCTTGAATAAAACATAACAATTTTCTATTCAATCTGTAAATAAACCTTTTTCATTACACCCTTTTGTATGTAAAATATATATAAAAATGGTATTTTAAAAATACCTTATTTTGAACCTACATGATGCACACATGTTCATGAGTAACTTACTCGAGGCTTCATTCCATAAAAGGCCTTACAGAGCTTGCACACATAATCTGGATGACTCTCATCTACATAACCAGGTGGTTTCTCAACATAAACTTCCTCTTGCAACTCCCCATGCAAGAAGGCTTTCTTTACATCCATTTGATACATGATCTGACCCTTTGATGCAGCCATTGTTATGATAGCGCTTACAGTGGCCATTTTAGCCACTAGAGTAAAAGCCTTCTCATAATCAATACCATGAGCCTATACATATCCTTTGGCAACCAGTCATGCATTATATCGCCTAACAGATCCATCATGCTTGATCTTGCAAACCCATTTGTAGCTCATAGCTTTCTTACCTTCAGGTAAAGGCACTAACTCCCATGTGTCATTATCCGTAAGTGCAGCCATTTCTTCATCCATAGCATCATCCCAATACTCATTACCTTTTCTTAATATCTGTGATGTACTTGGTGGAGTAACCTATGACCTCAAACTATCACTCCAGGGTCTATCAATAGAACCATGAATAGCAAACTCTTGTAGTCCACTCTTTGCCTGTGACTATTGATCTATTTTCTACACAATGACGCTCTCATGCTCAACAACCCTAATTATATTTTGCGCATTAATATACCTATTCATTTTATTAAAAACAACATTTCTACTAACTCTCAACTGACGTGCAACAAGGTTATAACATCTATATTCATTTTGCTCAAGAGGATATCCCAAAAATACACATTTTTTTGCTTACAATTCACTATGCAACTTATAAAAAATATGCACATAAGTAATATATCCAATTTAATACTTTCAGATGGGATAGATTTGGCTTTCTATCTATAAACTTCTCTTCGAGTATCATACCATGTACAACAAGAATGGTTCTCTTGTTGTTAATCATAAGAAATACGCAGTATGCAATGTGCAAGCAAGTACAAGATGGAGCCTAAATTTTTAAAAATAAGCATTTAATTATTAATCATAATATAATGTGCATGAAGAACATGCACATTCAAATTGCTAAATGGTTGTAGCAATTGTATTATCTATCCACAAGTTGGGTATGATCTTGTGCAAGTTGTAATGATAATAAGAGCTCCCTTGGAAAAGCGACAAAGATTCTAGTTCATTATCACCATAGGAAAATCATGCAATGAGAAATGATTGGTCTTGAGGCCCTATTCATTGTGAGAGAAAGAGTGGGAGTGAGAGTAAGAGAGTGAGGGTGATGGACCAAGAGGGTGAAACTCTACTCATCTTCTCTCCAAGCAATCTCTCTTGCCATACCCATGCTTCTCTTTTGCTTGTGAATGTTGTAGAGGGTCGAGAATTGAAGGAGCACTCACTTAGATCGTGAAGTATGAAAAGTGCATCCTTCATGGGATTCAAGGAAGGCCTTGCCGCTCACTACAAATAAATGCTTGCATTTGTATGTGAGAGACTATGTGAGAGGTAGTCATTTGATTCTCATGCATTGAAGCTTTTGAATGAGTAAGAGTGTGTCCAAAGTTCCATTATGTTAAGCTTGTGTAGCATAACAATTTGATTTCATTGCTAGGATGTAGGACACATTGATCACGTGATCACTCGTCCTGCATGCATCATAATGTGGAATAGGGGGCATCGTGTTGCTAACCCCAAAATGTTTTTGTGAATAGTTAGGATTTGATATTTATTTTTTAGATTATTAAAATTATTAATTTATAATAATTTTAGGAAAAAAAACATTTCACACATTCTAGTTAGAATAGAGACATAAATTTTATTTTTCAAACATTCAAGTTAGAATAGAAAAATCTCATGGTTTTGATGATTTAGTTGTTGTGGTCTTGTTTTACGGTTGTGCCCACATCTCTGCCGGGCCATCCCGGAAAGGAAAAAAACTACAGTTACCCCTCTGGAAAGTCCCGTGTCTAGCACAGCTAAGAGCCCCCATCTCTGCCTCTATTGCCACGCTAGCCACTCCACGGCTGCAACATCGTACCCTCCTGAAGGCCTGACATACTCCCTCGCCCCACCGCCCCGCTCTCAGGGCCTACCTGATGGCCGCCACGCCACGCCTGCTGCCCAATGCGCTTGCTCCCAATCGCCATAAGGATCAACCCCACTGCCACTCCTAAGCACGTCGTCTTCATGGGCCGCCGCCCTACAAACCCTTACCCGCAGCACTTCCTCCTCACACACAGGCCGTTGCCTAAGGCCGCTCCCACCTCCCCATCTCCCTCTCCATAGCCTCGCTCAACCTGTGCACCCGTTGCCTCCTCCTTCCACTCCTCTTTGCTCCCTCCACCTCTCCAGCTATCAACGGGCTCCACGCTGCGGCGTCGTCCTTCCCTGCTCAGCTTCTGTGTGGCCGTCACGTCTCACCAGGAAGACCAGCCTGTCTCCTCCTACCTCTCCTGCTTTCAGCGTCTCCACACCATCCACATTCCTACCACACCACAAATGCAGGGCGCCATGCTTGCGGCTGCTCCCGAGCCTCGTCCTCTCGTCCCACCACCGTCCCTGCATCCTCTCCCACTCCCGCTACACTGACTGCCGTCACCGCGCCTGGTCGTCTCCCCTTCTAGTCCCTGCTCCTCTCCCACCATAGCACCCGCATGCCAACCACTGGCACACAATTTCACCACCACCATCGCACCACCTCGCCTCTTCCCAACTTAGTCGTGCTGCCACCTATAGTAACATACACACCAAACAACACATATATACACAACCACCATGTTAATACACACGCACCACACACACCTCAAAACACGCATGCACACACATTAAATCGACACATACCCTTCACACCCATTGTCACACATCCCCCATGTGCACACACATACCCACACTCAACTCACACCTCACAGATATCCCACCTCCCACCACACATTAAATCACACACCACAAATCCACCCACTTACATATATTCCTTCTTACATATATTCCTTGTGCACCCACCATGCACCTCATGTGCATGACATACTAACCACACATAGTGCACATTAAAATCACCAATTAGACCCACACACACCACACATGCACACAGACACACCCCTACATATATACTTCAACACATACATTCACATGTGCACTCACACCCCAGCATATGCACACGCACATTAAACAATTAAACAAGTTTGCACACATACATCCACGTATAATTGACACATAATAGGATATGCTGTCATGGACATCCACACATACCACTCGCGGGTGCCTAACGGCCACTTGGCTTCTGATAAGCGCAAGACTCACACCACACACAGACACCATCTAGTACATACACTCACATAAGTATCACCATGCTTAACGTGGATGTACATGCCCCACACATTGTATGTGGGTGAACTTTCCTCTCAACGTACCCTAGCACTGCCCCATCAGAGGGGAGGGTCAAGGGAGGAAGGAGAGAGTAAAGAGGCATGGATATGCATTTTGCATCAAAACACCCTTAGACACCCATACTACATCCATCACCTTAGGATATACCCATACACCTTAGTGCATCCATGTACACCCATGTGCATTCGTGCATCTATGTGCATCCCTGTGTGCATCCGATTGCACATGTGTGCATCTGCCTACACACATGTGCATCCACAACATACATAATTATACATGGTGCACCCATTTTTAGTGTATAGTGCATCCACATTGCGCATAGTCGAGACCTCATGTGCATTCGACTACATGTAGCACAACCATGTGTGTCTGACCTCATGTGCATCTACCCACACGTAACACATCCATGTGCATGTGATCACACACATGTGTATCCGTGTGCATCTGACCACAAGTTGTCGTGATGCTATGCGGACACAGTGTGAAAAAGCATGGAATGCATCATCATCTGACTTTCTTATTGATCAAGAGAGTCAATGTGATCTGAGTCATTAGTACTAGTGTGAGTTGCATGGATTATCCAAAAATACTAGATTTTTGATAATTTTAGCCTTTTTTATATTACTTATTGTTAAAAATCTAAATTTTTTTAAAAATCTTCTAGATTAGGATGGCATGCAAAAAGCAAGTTGCTTTTTTAGCCAGTTATGGGATTTTCATAAAAAAGATAGATTGATGAAGTCACACGCATCGCGATCGCTGCAAACAAGCTGAAAACTATACTTTGAAATGGAAGAGGAAGAAGGAGTGATCTGGGGTCTTCTTTTACAATGATGCTTTGCTAAGTCTAAAAAGTTTCAAAACTTTCAAATGGGAAAGCAATGGCTTGTTCTTTGACCACGATGTATGGAGTTTCTTGAAGCCTTATTTGCAAGATTCCAAGTGGGCGTTTGGTCAGTAGCTTTACATAAGAATGTCATGACAGTTATTAAGTGCTTGGAGATCCATGCAAAAATGAATGGAGTTGAAGAGGTTTTGATTGTTGGGCATATGTGTGGGCCTTATGGGCGAAGACCATCACCAACAAAAATAGGTGGGATTGATAGAATGCAAGATGTATGCACAAATGTATCAGAGGTGCGTAGATTCTTGGGTGCATGTGTGTTCTATTTGATATGGATTCCTCACTTTGCACATGTAGCCGATGCTCTACATCAACTTCTGAGGAAAGGTCAGATATTTCATTGGAAAAAGAAGCATCAGAAAGCAATGAAGAAATTGAAGCAACTCTTCAAATCTGCTCCTACATTGAGAAAGGTTGACTATTCACATGGAAAGCCTATCATTATTACTGTTGATACAAGCCCAATCGGGATTGAATGGGAAATTGGGCAAGATGATGAGGAAGGGAAAAGATATTCAATATGCTTTGGTGCTTAAGTATTGACTGAATGACAAAGAAGATATCCACAAGTAAAAAGAGAATTATGGGGAATAATAATAGCCCTTAAATGTGATAAGGAGTATTTTATGGGTGCTCATGTAGTCATTGAGACTGATTGTTTGCCGATATTGTGTATGATTAATTGTTGTGCTACCCCGGACATTGTTGTGCTTCGGTGGATTGCATACATAAAATCTTTGAACCCTGAATTTCAGCATATTGCAGGAAGAGATAACCTAGTGGCAGACATGTTACCTCGAGCACGCTATGAGAATAAAGATGGGATGATGGATGAGGAGGAAGAAGATGGCTTTCTTGTGGCTGAAAATGATGTTGTAAGAGTTATTTTAGCAATGCAAGGTGTTGCTACAGCATTAATAGAAGCTTGGACAACAAAGAGAAGATACTTTAGATGTTTTGCATCTTGTGTAGAAGTGTTTTTGGAAGACAAATATGTAGGAGAGTGGCTGAGAATTGGTCAATACCTCAGTACATTAACAAAGAGAGACGAATGGTTGGATGAGGAGTTTAAGAAAATCAAGAGGAAAGCGTATGGATTTTTCTTAAAAGATGGATACTTATGGAAACATGCTAAAAAGAAACAGGGTATGCCATTGCTAGTTTTGGGTGAGAGAGCTTCACAAGTAAATGTTATACAAGAATTTCATGAAAGCTTGTGGGTTGGTCATAGAGGTATTTGGGGTACTTTGGCAAAGATCAAAGAAAGATATGTATAAGGATGTTGCTCACTTTGTGAAAACATGTACGACATGTCAAATGTATTCATCTGTGAGACATCGGGATGGATTGCAGCCCACATATCCATTGTCTTTTCATTTTAAGTGGGTGGTGGATTTGGTCACAATGCCTACAAGTTGTAGTGGGAGCTCACGCTCAACCGCCAAGACCCACGGACTGCTTATTGCTTCAAGCGTTTCAAGCGAGCTCTAATGGCTATCTCTCACCTAGCCGACGCACCGTCGATCCTATGAGTGTAGTGAGCTTACCTTGATGCCGATACGAGTTGCCTTCTCTCTCGCACACCACCGTAGCTCCACGATACTAGATGCAAGCTCAAGCATCCTCAAGCCTCCTCCATCTCCAAGCTCTATCCTCCATAGCCACACACGTGAGAAAAGAGAAGAGAAGAGGAGATGGTGAAGAGCTTCACCCTCTTGATCCCTCACTCTCACACACTCACTCCCTCACACTCTCACACTCCCTCTCTCAAGAGCACACACAAGCAAGAAGATGAGGAGAAGAGAAGAAGAAGAGAGCTCTTGTTAGTCACACACCAAAGAATGAGCTTCCATTCATTTTTTGAACTTTATATACAAGCCCTAAAATCCCATGGGCACCCATCCCTTTTTTACATGACCGGCCATTGTGGCAAGGTTTTTTTTTCCATTTCCCTCTTCTAGCCTTATGCCTCTAGCCTACACCCGTCTAATATTTTACAATTGGCACAGGAGGGAGCCTGGCGCTCTTTTACAAGAGTTTTCCAAGTTTTTAAAGGCATCTTTCATTTAAAATTGCGCTTTTTTCCATGGCTTAGCTTTGGAGGTCGCCTGCGTGTCTTTGCTCTTTTTCCATGTTTTTGTTTTGCTTTTTTCTTCCTTTTTCAGCCATCTCGACTTGGGGTTAACATTACCCCTCTCCTAGACGGGTGTCAGTCCCATGGCACTTCTGTTTTGTTGTAGGTTGGTAGGCAATTGGCTAAGTGGTTTAAAGGTGAGGGCCACTTGGAGACTCACGTGCTTGTGGAAGCTGTGAAATGATTTTTGTTGGAGAAGCCAAATGGATATTGCGTGGTTGACAGGGGCCTCCAAAGTTGGTGGTTTGTTGCTTTTTGTGATGCCTGAAAGGAGAAGGTGCGGTGATGTTCCTAAGGGGAGTGCCTATCTCATTGTGTTAGTGCATTGTGCCCATGCTAGTGGAATGGGGAGGTGGGTCTAATTACAGGCAAGCCTGGGTGATATCCCACACTTGAGAACCCCATTTGTGCCAAGGGAGGTGCGGTGCAAGTGGCTTAGGGTGATAGGTCTAACCATACGCGAGTGTTACCTCCCTAGGTATGTCCTGCCCCCTTGATGTGCCCTAAGCGTGAAGTGGGGGAGCAAAAGGGCTAGGGGGTTAGGAGTGGAGCTGGCCAACTGAAGCCACCAGGCACGCCTAACTTGAGAATCCCTAGGTGCAGTGATCATGCTTTATGTGGTGGTAAGTGCTTCTGCAAGTGGGCTATGTTGTGCAGTCTCAGTGGAGAGTGTTTTTCGTGCTTTTCCTTTCATGCTGTTCTTTTCTTCGCTTTTACTTTTCTTTTTTTTTTCTTTTTTTTTCTTTTGAAGTTACAGTAGTGGAATGACAGCCAGGGCCTAATTCACTTCATCTGAATGAGGAGAGGAAGGGGGTCGGATGGATTTTCTCAAAAATTGGTAGCTTTGCATGTATCCTTTCACATTCATGCGGATGTGGAGAGAGGTGGTGGAGAGGAAAGGGTGATTGCATCTAGTAAACTGGTTGTCATTCATGTCTTCTAGGAGGGCTAGGCAAAAAAAGGGGAGGAGACTAGCCCCCATCATTAGATGAGCCATGGCACAACTATCAATGGCGTTAGGGTCAAAGAAGAGGGGAGGCAGGCCGCGCTCTTGTGGAGTCGGGTCTTACTTAAGTAATAGCTTAAGTAATCTAAGGTAGTTACATGTAGTTACAAAAGTTAGATTGGGACATGAAGAGAAATCTGCGAGGAAGCACGTCATAGAGTCATCTAGGCTTTCTGAGTTAAAAAGGAGGGCATGTTCAAAGGATACTACATTGGAGTTATAGATAATGTAAAAGTCGTAACACCCGTGGAGGGTGGTATCAGAATCCACACCTACCCTTCGAGGGTATGCCATGTATGTGGGGTTGTTCCTCTTGAAGGGCAGCGTGTTACAAAATGCCATCCAGGCGAGCATACTAATGTCGCATACTCACCTCCTCCACAAGGGTTGGCTTTTATAGCCCTGTACTGTATGTGGAACTTCAAAAACTTTGTTTTGCCAGTAGTCGGCATCTTCAGTTCCCCAAGAGGTGGGGGTCTTCTCTCTCTCTTCTAGCCACTTTTTCCCTAGTCGACCACCAATCGCAATCACCTCCTCCATCACCTTAAGCGGCAAGACCCTCCGCAGGCTGTTGGGCAGGAGAAAGCTAAAGGTGAATGGATCCTTTTCTTTTTCTTGTCTCTCCCAAACCACTAGCTCTGCGTGGAATCCAGCTGGGATGTCATCAGGGCAAGGTAGGAGGGGTACAGACGGTTGCACAGCTGGCTTGGCCCTTAACTGCTTCCTGGCTTCTTTGACTAACTTCCTGCGTCTCTCTTTAAGTGCAGCTTGTCGCTCTGTAGATGGGTCCTCCTGTTGTTGCTCTTGAGACTACGGCGAGGGGGTTTGTGAGTTTTGCTTCCTCCCCCTATGGTCTCCTTGTTGTGCTCCTCTTCAAATCCTATGGCATCTATTTCCTGGGGGGTTAGGCCGGCCAGTAGTAGGTATTTCCTTTGCTCTTCCAGGCTCAGTCTAACCTCCGCAGGTTGGGGTGGCATGTGCAGTCTTGCATGCAGGGCTCTGCGTGCAATGTTAAGCTTCTTTTGTGACACCTCCAACAATTCTCCCTCCTTTGGGTGGGTGGTGTCCATGATTGTGTTGAGGAAGGCCTTTTGTTGGGTATCAAAGGCCACCTGGGCGGCTTTTGCCTTGTTCTTTGTGATGATATTCTCTTTTTCCACCAGAGCAAGGCGCCGTGCCAGTGTCTTCACCCTTCTTTCATTCTGCGTAGCCCACTCCTCTGCTCTCTTGTTCATCTCTTCTAGGCTCTCTCCTTGACTTAGAGCCAGGGTCGTGAACCTTTGTTCTTGGTCTTCCCGTTCTCTGACCAGTTTCTCTTGTTCTTCTTTTTTGGAGTTCAACTGGTCGGTTAGGGACTCGATCTCATTCTGCTGCTGCTCCATGTTCTGTTTTCTTTTCTCGTCCCTAGCATTGAGCTCAGCCATAAGCGCTTCGACTTTGGCGGTTTTTGCAATGAGCTCCTCATACTACATGATCAGGAGCTTGTGTTCTCTTTGCATTTTCACAAGTTCCTGTGTTTCATTGTCTAGTAGCTGCCTCTAGTGCTCTTCCCTATCGTCCTTAGCCTTCACTTCTTGCTTGAGATCCGAGATCTCCCTTTGCTGCATGGCTATCATTCTAGTTTTGTCGAGTTGGAAGGCAGCTGCTGACTCCTTTTTAGCTGCCAACTCAGCCACACCTATCTTTCGTTTCTCCTTAGCTTTCTCCAATTGGGAGAGTAGCTTGGTGACGTACTCGTCGTAGTTAGTTGATGGCATCATCATTGTGTGGATTGGTGATGTCGAGGCTTCCACCTTCTGTGGTTTAGGGTCTTGCCTTGATTTTGCATCAGTGGGGCTGGCCTCTTTTGCCTTGTGGCCGTAGTTTCGGTGCTTTTTCCGTGGGCCATTTCTTTGTTGATGAAGTATTGCATCCATGCCACGAAATTCGAAACATTGGCACTGGTTGGGATGCTGGGGGTGATGGTGGTTTGTTCGGTGAGAGGCACCATGAGGGGAGGAATCGGGTGAATTGGGGCTTTGCCCTTGCCCTCAATGATAGCGGGCGGCACGATTTCCGATGCCTGTGTGCTAGAACTAGGCCCTTCTTCTCTTTGCAGGCTCAGATTCCCCAATTCATCTGCCTTGCTTTGTTGTTCGATAGACCGACGTGTAGCCTCAGCCAGGTCTTCTTCCTCCTTTCTTCTTAGTTCCTCTTCTTCCTCAGCGGCTCTTCTTTGTCTTTCCGCTTCTGTTTTTTGGCGTTCTTCCTCCTTTTTGTCTTTTTCTTCATTTTCCTTCTTTTTTCTCTCCTCAGCCTCCTGTTTTGACACCTTCTTTGCCTTCTATAATTTCTTCTTTTCCTTTTCTTCTTCCTGTTTCTTCTTCTTCTCCCTCTCCTTGGCCTCCTTAAGGGATTCTTTTTTGGCCCTTTCCAAGTCCTCTTTCTCCTTCTTGCGGCCTTCGTCATCCTTTTTCTTCCTTTGGACTGCTTTCTTCTTGGGTTTCTTGGTCGTGTTTTTGCTTTTCTGTTCTTCCCCTTCTTCCTCGGTCTTGGTTCTATCGGTGGACCCTTCTTTGTCCTGGTGAGGGGGCGACCTATCCGGCATTTCTTCTTCTCTTTCTTTTGCATTTTGTGTCTCCTTTACTGCCTCCTGGATGAGCGCAGTCAAAATGCTTCTGTAGCCAATAAATGAGGCCTTGGACGAGGCCTTCTTCCTTTCTGTGGCCTTGGAAGCTGGAGACTCTCCACCTGTTGGCGTACTTCCCAAAGCCAGTGTTGTAGCTGCCTAGTCGATGGTTTTGTGGACATACCCATTCCAGTCAACTTCATCTAAGGTGTGGGCTGCTACATTCTCCAGCATAGGCACACTGATTCGATGCATTAAGGCGTTGTAGCGCTGGGCTGGAGAAGAGCGCATGCACTAGCTTTGCTTGTAGCCTGGCTTTAGCATCAGGGATGTCGTGGATACTGATACCGTCATTGGTTAGCACCTCCTCTCTTTTCATTTTTAGCATGGTGTAGACATTCCTTTTCTGTTTTTCTCCATCTTCGGTTCCAATTCCAATGCCTTCTCCACCAAGGATGGGTTCAAGTACACCTGTACCTATTTAGTATTTTCTCCCCTTCCCACCATCATGATGCCGCACTCCTGGTCGGGGTCGTATGTCCTGAGAAACTCCACACACTTCGTGTGGTCAGGCTCTTGCGCAAATTTCTCGAAGTACTTGGTGAGGTTGCACTGCTCGACGACTCTCTTGGCTGCTTCCTCCTTCGACACTACTTCTTCAATGTTTCGGATGGTCCAAAACTTCATCTGATTGTAGGTGCGGTTTTCTAGGGATATGCCATACTGCGCTCTTTCCTCCTTCGTGAACGGGAGTTGATGGGCACGGTCTTGTTGCGACATTTTATACTCCTATCATAAACCGTAATTTTCATTATACTTTCCACATAGTAACTTGCTGATTGCTGAAAAAGAAAAACTCTATGCTTTTTGAATGAATTCATTAAGAACCAATGTAGATTTTCCTTTTCAGACTTTGACTTTTTGCCCTTTACTTCAAAGTTTCCATGCCCTTTTTCCTACCCCATCCGTTTTTCATAATATATGTTTATGTGTTTCACCAATTTTGATTTGATTGGCCTGATTTGATTCACCTTACCCCCTCCCCTTCCAGCTTGAGAAGAATCCTTCCTAGGATTTAGGGCAAGGGCATTCGGAATGGTGGTGTAGGAGTTACTTGTGAAGGAGCCAATCATAGAACTAGGGGTTATATTCTAAGTGAGCTTCGCGGTGTAGATCAAAGGGTCGAATCCCCACTTATGTGATGTATGTGAGAACATCTGTTAGGAAGTCACCAGAGTTGACACGGCTAACAATGTGTAACTCTTCCTCAGTCAACAAGCGATCAAGGTAGGGGTGTCCTTTGATGTGTTCTTCCATGGGTTGGCCTCGCGTTGGTCATTATGCAGCACCCTTCAACTTCCCATTGCAGCTTAAGAGTGTACCAATGCCTCAAGAACAGGGAGTCACTATCAGCGAGCTTTGATAACGCTGTGATTTCTTGATCAATGATAGCAGAAGTGGTTCGCTGAGCGTATGACGTGATGAGGCGTTGTTTGATGGCTTGCTCCTTGGAGTTCTCATTGTTGAGCAATTCAGCAGTGGAGTGAGAAGCTTTTGCGAATGCAAATTCAAAGGTCTCCCAGGAGCATGGCATCGTTTTAACTTCAGTTGCAAAGGGTTTCTCCAATAGTCCTAAGTCCAAGCGGTCGTAGATTAGTGCTAGCGACATGAAGGTTGTGTCTAGTCATTTAATGCATTTCACCACGTCATCCCCGGTGTCCTCAGCGAGGTCGACGACCAGTACTAAAAAGGATTTGCATTAATAGGAGGGCATAAGGCCAACGGGTGGTTGAGGTTTGCTAGAACTAGAGCGTGTGACAATGAAGAGTTGCAGTTGGGAGTGTTCTTGAGTCTGCGGTTGGGCTGCTTGAATTATGGGTGGATTAGGAGCAGCCATGACAGATGGACTGTTGCATTTAGGTTGGATTTGGGGAGTCGGATTGAATTGGTCGGGTGATGACTCTTGTGACGGAGTTTGTTGTTTGGGTCGATAGGCTTGTGTGACTCTCTTGGGTTTAGGCGTGGATGAGCCAGAAGGATGTGGTTTGGAGGGTTTATGGGACTTGGGTTGATCAAGCTTGAGGGCGGCATATGAGTAGTGCCTTTGGCCATGTAGGCCTTAGGGATCCACAGCCAGGTGTTGCCCACGTAGTAGCCTTGCACATGCAAAAGGCCTTAGGGACCCATCTTTGCTTGATCATGCGACGCTTTCTATGACTGCATCTTGGCCTCCTAGGTTTAGAGTTTTTTGGCTTTATGAGAATAGGAGCGTCGACTCCTAGGTGGCAGTTGCGGCTGCTTAGGCTGCCATTGAAAGCTAGGCTGTTGGGCCTTAGGTTTAGTTGTTGTGGACTGTGATTCATGAAATCTGGGAGGTGGCGGCCGCACACTACCTGTCAAGATTGTGGGAGAGAAGGAAGGAGTCTCACTTGAAGCTTTCTTGCTTGCAAAATGGGGGAATGTTGAGATATCGAGCTCCACTCGTGATACGCCAGGGTGACCGTTGTGTATTTATGTCACCGACTTGTCAGTTGCAGACGTGGTTAGTACACCGCCCATGAATAATAGCTACATGATAGCTATCCTTATCTACTCTAGTTTGTGGCTCAGTTAGTATGCCACCTTAGTTAGTTGAGTTTGGTTTGAGACCCATATATAGGGTTCTTCTATTTCTTTGTACTTGAGTTGTTTTGGCTTATACAACTAAGAAGAGGAAAACTGTTTTCAGCCTCCACCCTTGTGTGTCTTCCCCCATTGTGCAAGCAAGAAAGCTTCAAGCGAGACTCCTTCCTTCTCTCCCACAATCTTGACATGGTATCAGAGCCTTGTTCATGGTAAGGAGCTCAAGAAAGCAAGCCAAGATCGTGGTGTTCTGGTAAGAGGAGCAGTGTTGCTTTCATTTTCTGTTTTGGGAGCAGATCTCTGCAGTAGCACAGCCGGAAAGTGCAGGAGTGGATTGTCTCAGGTTGAGACACCCTTCGTGGTGAAGCAAGAGGGCAGTATATGCTGCGCGAGAGGGCTTTAGGCCTTGACGACCTTGTTTTTTTTATTTGAGGCCATTTCAGAGCCTGTTTTGGAGGTGGAACTTTTCTGCACGCACTCAGGAAAAGGCCCAGTTTTATGCTGTGCAGCCACTGTTCTACAGGTCGGTGAATAGTTACTGTAAAAATTGCATTGTATGCTTGTGCGCAGAGACATTGGGAGTTACAGAATCATCCCTGTTGCCTGTTGATGCAAAATCGTCACTAGGAAGTGACTGTGTGGTCAGATACCACTTTCGCCAGTTTTGCAGATTTTCCCTTGTGAGAGTGAAGCTGTGGTTTTTGCAGTGATAGAATTTTTTGCAGTCTTCTGTAATGGCATCTGATTCTCTTTCACAAATTGTCATTGAAAAGCTTGACAAGAACAACTTCCAAGCATG
This sequence comes from Lygodium microphyllum, assembly GCF_053477565.2. Classification (NCBI taxonomy): domain Eukaryota; kingdom Viridiplantae; phylum Streptophyta; class Polypodiopsida; order Schizaeales; family Lygodiaceae; genus Lygodium; species Lygodium microphyllum. The sequence continues at coordinate 122,181,840 of NC_141151.1, read as the reverse complement.
GAAGTTTAGAATGACGAATTTCCTTATGGGAAAAGGATATTGGGAATTTGTTGCAGGAAATGAAGAAGAACCAGTTCTTCCTGATGTTCCCAATCAACAGCAAATGTAGACATTTAAAGCATGGCATGAGAGAGCAAGGAAAGTTATGTATTGGCTGTCTATCAGCATTTCAGACTCTATGATTGTGCATATTCAGGATGCAAGTACGCCAAAGGAGGCATGGGATACTTTGTCAAAAATGTATAGCACAAATACGCAAGCCAGGAAAATGCAGCTCAAGCAAGAGTTGCACAATGTGCAAAGAGAAAATATGAGCATCAACGACTACCACATAAAGGTGAAGAAGATTGCAGATGCACTTGCTTCCATTGGGTCACCAGTGGAAGATGATGATTTAGTTTCTGTGACCTTGAATGGTCTAGGAAAGGATTATGCACAGTTTCGGACATCCATTTCAGTTCGTGAAAGATTTCCTAATTTTGAGGAGTTGATTGCTCTTCTAATTTCTGAGGAACAGAGAAATGGTGGTGCATCTTCTTCAGGAGGAACTTCAAAAGAAGCTGTCTTCTACTCAAATGCTGGAAGAGGTAGAGGCAGAGGTAGAGGAGGCTGATATGGAGGCCGTGGTAGAAATCAGAATATGCAGCAAACTCAAGAAAACCAGTCCTATGGAGGAGGACGTGGTAACTCTAGAGGCAGGGGCAGCCAAAGAGGTTGTGGTGGATGGCAAAGAGGCCAAAATGCAAACAGTAATGTTGAATGTTACTACTGTGGTAAAATGGGTCATATGGCTAAAGACTGCTATAAAAAGCAGAATGACATCATGAATGGAAAGCTGCAACAAGGGAATTATGCATCTTCTAGTAGACAGGGTGATGACAGAAATGAGCACTTGTTTATGGTGCAGCACATGAACAATTCTGTGACAAGTGTAGAAGAAAGCAATGATGTATGGTATGTTGACTCAGGTGCATCAAACCACATGACAGGTCATGCAGAATGGATGGAGGATGCAAGAAAAATGGAAAAACCAAGATTTGTGGAGACTGGTGATGATACTGCACATCCTATTGTGCAGATTGGAAAAATTCATTTGTCTATGCAGGATGGGAAAAAGAAATACCTCTCCGATGTATTTCATGTTCCGAATATCACCAAGAATCTGGTTTCTGTTGGTCAAATGGTTGAGCAGGGCTTGCAGGTCAGATTTAATCCTCATGGATGCTTTGTTGAGGATATGAAAAATAAAGGTCGCTTGATAGCAAAAGGAAAGAAGAAGGGCAGAATGTTTACATTGGATGCAGACATGTCTGAATTGAGTGCAGCAATGTTTGCACATGGGACCGGTGTAGTTGCAGATATTGATATCTGGCATAAACGCATTGGTCATGTTAATGTACAGCGACATAAATCAATGCAGGCCCAAAAAATTGTTGCAGGTTTGCCGAAATTCAAGGTTGCAGAAATGCATAAGGTATGTGAAGCCTGTCAGTTTGGAAAACAGGCAAGGAAACCATTTCCTAGACATGTTCAAGAGAGTAAGAAGCCATTGGAATTAATCCACTCTGATGTGTGGACAACTAAAACTGCATCTCTTGGAGGCTGTCATTATTTTGTCAGTTTTATTGATGACTATAGCAGAAAAGTTTGGGTGTATTTTATGAAAAAGAAAAGTGAAGTTTTTGGGCATTTCAAAACTCTTAAAGCGATGGTTGAAAAAGAAACAGGCCTGCAGATAAAATGCCTAAGGTCAGATGGAGGGGGAGAGTACCTCTCAAATGAGTTTGCAAGGTTCCTGCAAGAGCATGGCATAAAGCAGCAATATTCATGCAGTCATACCCCACAACAAAATGGAATTGCAGAAAGGAAAAACAGGCATATTGGAGAGGTATCTCGTGCCATGCTCAATGAAAAAGACTTGCCAGATTTTTATTGGGCTGAAGCAGTTGCTACAGCAGTCTACATAATGAACAGGACTCCCACTGCAACAATACATGGAATGACTCCAGAGGAGAGGTATACTGGTAGGAAACCAGATATTTCTCATTTGAAAATTTTTGGTTGCATTGCCTATGTACATGTGCCAGATGAGTTGAGATCCAAGTTGGATCCAAAAGCTGAGAAGTGCATCTTTATTGGTTACTCTCTGCAGCAAAAAGGGTATAGATGCTATAACCCTTCTACTCGTAAGTTTACAGTGAGCAGAGATGTTGTTTTTGATGAGATGAGTAGCTGGTATAAACCAGTAAATGTGATTGATGATGTAGATGCACAAAATGGTAATGCTGCACAATATTCACAGCAGCAGTCACAAAATATTAGTGGACCTGGAGCGTCCTCTAGTAGTGGTTCACATTCTTCGCCATGGACAGGCAGATTGAGATCAGAAGAATCTTCTCAAAGTAATGCAGATAGTGGTATGCAGGTATCATGAAAAGGAAAAGAGAAGGTGATCAGCCCATGTTTGATGTGAATGTAGGTCACTCTTATGTGGATGGTGAATCCAGTGGCTCAGAACAGAGCATTGATGATGAGTTGGGTATTCCTTCTATTGTTACACTTGGAGTAAGGAAGACTAGGGATGTTTTGAGAGCACCTGGGAGTGAACCTACTTTGCGCAGGTCTACGAGAGCTACGTATCCTGTAAATAGGCTGAAATATGATGGATTTACAGCCATTCACTATGCATATATGGTTAAAGTGATACAGGAACCAGAACCCACTTCTTTTGAGGAAGCCATGGGAAAAGAAAAATGGGAGAAAGCCATGGATGAAGAAATGGATGCCTTGGAAGCAAATGCTACATGGGAATTGGTACCTTTGCCTAAAGGTAAAAATGCAATTGGCTGTAAGTGGGTTTATAAGGTGAAGCACAATGCAGATGGTTCTGTGAATAGATACAAGGCAAGATTAGTAGTCAAGGGGTATGCACAAACATATGGCATTGACTTTGAAGAAACATTCAGTCCGGTTGCAAGGATGGCAACCGTAAGAGAAGTCGTTGCTATGGCTGCATCAAAGGGATGGTCTTTACATCAGATGGATGTAAAGAATGCCTTCTTGCATGGTGATTTGCAAGAAGAGGTCTATATGGAGCAGCCACCAGGTTATGTGCATGCTGTTCATCCTGAGTTTGTTTGCAGGTTGAAGAAAGCCTTGTATGGCTTGAAGCAAGCACCTAGAGCATGGTCTGACAAGATAGGACAGTATCTTGTCACTATTGGCTTTCAGATTTCCAAGGCAGATTTCTCACTTTATGTAAGAAAAACAGAGAAAGGTATTATGCTACTTGTCATTTATGTTGATGATTTGATTATGACAGGTGACACTGATGAAGATATCCTTCATGTGAAAATGCTATTGAAGCAGAAGTTTGAGATGAAGGATTTGGGAGAGCTGCGTTATTTCTTGGGCATTGAGGTGATTAGATCACCAAGTGGGATACAGCTCTTGCAGAGGCAGTATGGATTGGACATGCTGTCCAAATATGGGATGACAGGCTGTAAGCCTATTTCAGTTCCTTTGGAGCAGAATGTGAAGCTGAGCACAGATGCAGGTGAGCTTCTAGAAGACCCTACTATGTATAGAAGCATAGTAGGAAGTTTGATTTATATGACTATTACCAGGCCAGATTTGAGCTATGCTGTTGGATTGGTAAGTCAGTTTATGCAGGCTCCAAGGAAACCACATTTGGATGCAGCTAGACGCATACTCAGGTATGTGAAGTCCACATTGCAGTATGGACTATTTTATGAGACTGGGGTTCAGATACAGTTGCATGGATACACTGATGCTGATTGGGCTGGTAGTATTTCTGATAGACGATCTACCAGTGGATATGTGTTCTCTTTTGGGAGTGCTGCAGTCACTTGGAGCAGTAAGAAACAGCCTACAGTTGCCTTGTCGAGCACAGAGGCTGAATACAGGGGTGCAGCAATGGCTGCATGTGAGGTAGCTTGGTTGCATAAGCTACTTTATGATATGCATTAGTCTACAGATGGGCCAGTTGTCATTTATTGTGACAACATGAGTAGTATACACTTGGCAAATAACCCAGTCTATCATGCTAGAACATAAATACACACAGAGATGGAGGCTGAAAACAGTTTTCCTCTTCTTAGTTGTGTAAGCCAAAAAGAACTCAAGTACAAAGAAATAGAAGAACCCTCTATATGGGTCTCAAACCAAACTCAACTAACTAAGGTGGCATAATAACTGAGCCACGAGCTAGAGTAGATAAGGATAGCTATCATGTAGCTATTATTCATGGGCAGTGTACCAACCGCATCTGCAACTGACAAGTCGGTGACATAAATGCACAACGGTCACCCTGGCATATCACGAGTGGAGCTCGATATCTCAACACTCCCCCTCGAGCTCAATCCCAATTCCTGCACACCAAGTAGGTCTCTGAACTTGCGCAGCTTCTCTGCGCCCAATGCCTTCGTAAATATGTCAGCTACCTGATCCTCTGTGCTGACATAAACTAGATCAATAAGACCTAGTAAAACCCTCTCTTGCACATAGTGATAATGCACCTCAATGTGCTTTGTTCTAGCATGATAGACTGGGTTATTTGCCAAGTGTATACTACTCATGTTGTCACAATAAATGACAAGTGGCCCATCTGTAGACTGATGCATATCATAAAGTAGCTTATGCAACCAAGCTACCTCACATGCAGCCATTGCTACACCCCTGTACTCAGTCTCTGTGCTGGACAAGGCAACTGTAGGCTATTTCTTACTGCTCCAAGTGACTGCAACACTCCCAAAAGAGAACACATATCCAATGGTAGATCGTCTATCAGAAATACTACCAGTCTAATCAGCATCAGTGTATCCATGCAGCTGTATCTGAACCCCAGTCTCATAAAATAGACCATACTGCAATGTGGACTTCACATACCTGAGTATGCGTCTAGCCGCATCCAAATGCGGTTTCCTTGGAGCCTGCATAAACTGACTTACCATTCCAACAGCATAGCTCAAATCTGGCCTGGTAATAGTCATATAAATCAAACTTCCTACTATGCGTCTGTACATAGTAGGGTCTTCCAGAAGCTCACCTGCATCTGTGCTCAACTTCACATTCTGCTCCAAAGGAACTAAAATAGGCTTACAGCCTATCATCCCATATTTGGACAGCATGTCCAATCCATACTACCTCTGCAAGAGCTGTATCCCACTTGGTGATCTAATCACCTCAATGCCCAAGAAATAACGCAGCTCTCCCAAATCCTTCATCTCAAACTTCTGCTTCAATAGCATTTTCACATGAAGGATATCTTCATCAGTGTCACCTGTCATAATCAAATCATCAACATAAATGACAAGTAGCATAATACCTTTCTCTGTTTTTCTCACATAAAGTGAGAAATCTGCCTTGGAAATCTGAAAGCCAATAGTGACAAGATACTGTCCTATCTTGTCAGACCATGCTCTAGGTGCTTGCTTCAAGCCATACAAGGCTTTCTTCAACCTGCAAACAAACTCAGGATGAACAGCATGCACATAACCTGGTGGCTGCTCCATATAGACCTCTTCTTGCAAATCACCATGCAAGAAGGCATTCTTTACATCCATCTGATGTAAAGACCATCCCTTTGATGCAGCCATAGTAATGACTGCTCTTACGGTTGCCATCCTTGCAACGGGACTGAATGTTTCTTCATAGTCAATGCCATATGTTTGTGCATATCCATTGACTACTAATCTTGCCTTGTATCTGTTCACAGAACCATCTGCATTGTGCTTCACCTTATAAACCCACTTACAGCCAATTGCATTCTTACCTTTAGGCAAAGGTACTAACTCCCATGTAGCATTTGCTTCCAAGGCATCCATTTCTTCATCCATGGCTTTCTCCCATTTTTCTTTTCCCATGGCTTGCTCAATAGAAGTGGGTTCTGGTTCCTGTATCACTTTGACCATATATGCATAGTGAATGGCTGTAAATCTATCATATTTCAGCCTATCCATAGGATACCTAGCTCTCGTAAACCTGCGCAAAATAGGTTCACTCCCAGGTGCTCTCAAAACATCCCTGGTCTTCCTTACTCCAGGTGTAACAATAGAAGGAATACCCAACTCATCATCAATGCTCTGTTCTGAGCCACTGGATTCACCATCCACATAAGAGTGACCTGCATTGACATAAACATGGGCTAATAAACCTTCTCTTTTCCTTTTCGTGATACCTGCATACCACTATCTGCATTGCTTTGAGAAGATTCTCCTGATCTCAATCTGCCTGTCCATGGCGAAGAATGTGAACCACTACTAGAGGACGCTTCAGGTCCACTAATATTTTGTGACTGCTGTTGTGAATTCTGTGCAGCATTACCATTTTTTGCATCTACATCATCAATCACATTTACTGGTTTATACCAGCTACTCATCTCATAAAAAACAACATCTCTGCTCACTGTAAACTTAGAAATAGAAGGTTTATAGCATCTATACCCTTTTTGCTGCAGAGAGTAACCAATAAAGATGCACTTCTCAGCTTTTGGATCCAACTTGGATCTCAACTCATCTGGCACATGTACATAGGCAATGCAACCAAAAATTTTCAAATGAGAAATATCTGGTTTCCTACCAGTATACTCTCCTCTGGAGTCATCCCATGTATTGCTGCAGTGGGAGTCCTGCTCATTATGTAGACTGCTGTAGCAATTGCTTCAGCCTAATAAAAATCTGGCAGGTCTTTTTCATTGAGCATTGCACGAGATACCTCTCCAATATGCCTGTTTTTCCTTTCTGTAATTTCATTTTGTTGTGGGGTATGACTGCATGAATATTGCTGCTTTATGCCATGCTCCTACAGGAACCTTGCAAACTCATTTGAGAGGTACTCTCCCCCTCCATCTGACCTTAGGCATTTTATTTGCATGCCTGTTTCTTTTTCAACCGTAGCTTTAAGAGTTTTGAAATGCCCAAAAACTTTACTTTTCTTTTTCATAAAATACACCCAAACTTTTCTGCTATAGTCATCAATAAAAGTGACAAAATAATGAGAGCCTCCAAGAGATGCAGCTTTAGTAGTCCACACATCAGAGTGGATTAATTCCAATGGCTTCTCACTCTCTTTAACATGTCTAGGAAATGGTTTCCTTGCCTGTTTTCCAAATTGGCAGGCTTCACATACCTTATGCATTTCTACAACCTTGAATTTAGGCAATCCTACAACAATATTTTTGGCCTGCATTGATTTAAGTCACTGTACATTAACATGACCAATGCGTTTATGCCAGATATCAATATCTACAACTACACCAGTCCCATGTGCAAACATTGCTGCACTCAATTCAGACATGTTTGCATCCAACGTAAACATTCTGCCCTTCTTCTTTCCTTTTGCTATCAAGCGACCTTTATTTTTCATATCCTCAACAAAGCATCCATGAGGATTAAATCTGACCTGCAAGCCCTGTTCAACCATTTGACCAACAGAAACCAGATTCTTGGTGATATTCGGGACATGAAAAACATCGAACAAGTATTTCTTTTTCCCATCCTGCATAGACAAAGGAATTTTTCCAATCTGCACAATCGGATGTGCAGTATCATCACCAGTCTCCACAAATCCTGGTTTTTCCATTTTCCTTGCATCCTCCATCCATTTTGCATGACCTGTCATGTGGTTTGATGCACCTGAGTCAACATACCATACATCGTTGCTTTCTTCTGCACTTGTCACAGAATTGTTCATGTGCTGCACCATAAACAAATGCTCATTTCTGTCATCACCCTGTCTACTAGAAGATGCATAATTTTCTTGTTGCAGTTTTCCATTCATGATGTCATTCTGCTTTTTATAGCAGTCTTTAGCCATATGATCCATTTTACCACAGTAGTAGCATTCAACATTACTGTTTGCATTTTGGCCTCTTTGCCATCCACCACGACCTCTTTGGCTCCCCCTGCCTCTAGAGTTACCACGTCCTCCTCCATAGGACTTGTTTTCTTGAGTTTGCTGCATATTTTGATTTCTACCACGGCCTCCAAATCGGCCTCCTCTACCTCTACCTCTACCTCTTCCAGCATTTGAGTAGAAGACAGTTTCTTTTGAAGTTCCTCCTGAAGAAGATGCACCACCATTTCTCTGCTCCTCAGAAATTAGAAGAGAAATCAACTCCTCAAAATCAGGAAATCTTTCACGAACTGAAATGGATGTCCGAAACTGTGCATAATCCTTTCCTAGACCATTCAAGGTCACAGAAACTAAATCATCATCTTCCACTGGCGACCCAATGGAAGCAAGTGCATCTGCAATCTTCTTCACCTTCATGTGGTAGTCATTGATGCTCATATTTTCTCTTTGCACATTATGCAACTCTTGCTTGAGCTGCATTTTCCTGGCTTGCGTATTTGTGCTATACATTTTTGATAGAGTAACCCATGCCTCCTTTGGCGTACTTGCATCTTGAATATGCACAATCATAGAGTCTGAAATGCTGATAGACAGCCAGTACATAACTTTCCTGGCTCTCTCATGCCATGCTTTAAATGCCTGCATTTGCTGTTGATTGGGAACATCAGGAAGAACTGGTTCTTCTTCATTTCCTGCAACAAATTCCCAATATCCTTTTCCCATAAGGAAATTCGTCATTCTAAACTTCCATGCTTGGAAGTTGTTCTTGTCAAGCTTTTCAGTTACAATCTGTGAGAGAGAATCAGACGCCATTACAGAATACTGCAAAAAATTCTGTCACTGCAGAGAACACAGCTTCAGCCTCACAAAGGCAAATCTGCAAAACTGATGAAAGTGGTATTTGACCACACAGTCACTTCCTAGTGACGATTTTGCATATACAGGAACCAAGGATGATTCTGTAACTCCCAATGTCTCTGCACACGAGCATACGATGTAATATTTGTGGTAACTTTTCACCGACCTGTAGAACAGTGGTCGCACAACATAAAATAGGGCTTTTTTCTGAGTGCGTGCAGAAAACTTCCACCTCCAAAACAGGCCCCAAAATGGCCTCAAATAAAAAAAACAGGGTCGCCGAGGGCTAAAGCCTATTCCCGCAGCATATACTGCCCTCTTGCTTTACCGCGAAGGGCGTCTCAACCTGAGACAATGCACTCTTGCAATTTTTGGCTGTGCTGCCTGCAGAGATCTGCTCCCAAAACAGAAAATGAAAGCAACACTACTCCTCTTACCAGAACACCGCGAGCTTGGCTTGCTTTCTTGAGCTCCTTACCATGAACAAGGCTCTCATACCATGTCAAGATTGTGGTAGAGAAGGAAGGAGTCTCACTTGAAGCTTTCTTGCTTGCACAATGGGGGAATACACATAGAGATGGAGGCTGAAAATAGTTTTCCTCTTCTTAGTTGTGTCAGCCAAAAAGAACTCAAGTACAAAGAAATAGAAGAACCCTCTATATGGGTCTCAAACCAAACTCAACTAACTAAGGTGGCATACTAACTGAGCCACGAGCGAGAGTAGATAAGGATAGCTATCATGTAGCTATTATTCATGGGCGGTGTACCAACCGCATCTGCAAAACTGACAAGTCGGTGACATAAATGCACAATGGTCACCCTGGCATATCACGAGTGGAGCTCGATATCTCAACACTACCCCCCTCCTTGGACTTGGTTACGGATATTTCTACCGGTGGTGTTGCGGATAGTGATGAGGTCGCGCAGCCCTTGCTGAAAGCTGTGACAATGGGAACGTTGCCTATTGCGAGGTGGATGCGCTGCGACTCATAAACAACGTTGCAGTGAGTCTGATTTTTGAAAGTTTTCCCCAGCAGTGACTCCATGCCTGTGTTTTTAGCAACACGTAAAAAATCATTGGGATAGTCTCAAACTCAATAGAAACGGCAGCTCTGCACTTACCGAAAAGTGCATAGGAATGGGCCCCATATGGACTTAATTTCACATTAGTGGGTTGAAGTGGTGGTCTGCCAAGTTGAGTCCAATGATTGTGAGTTAAGACATTGAAGTCTGCTTCCTCGTCGATCAAAGCATTGAAAGTGCATGTTTGTTTTTCAATGACCGTGATATGGAGACATGCGAGCTCTATGGCTTCCTTATCCTCATCATTAATCTCAGTGATTGTGGCCACTCGTATCTTGACAGGCGGTTCTAACATCGGGGGCTTGTGCCAAGGATGGGTGGGAGGGTAGTACTTCTTGACACGACTACCATTGAAGAAGCCTATGCCCTCACCGTCTAAGTCTCGAGCTCGACATTGCCTGTGCGGCTGATCGCATGGACTTTGAAAGGTCCAAGACCTCTAAATTTCATTTTCTGCTTATGCCACTTAACTGAGTAGAGGAGCATTAAGTCACCCTGTTCAAAGTCGCACTACTTGACATGCTTGTCAAACCAACTCTTGTGTCAGGCCTTCTCACATATAAGCGCATGGGTGGCTAGAAGGCGAGTCTCTGAGAGGCATTTGAGTTCGACTAGGCATTGCTCCATGCCTCCTTCCCTTCCCATCGTTCTTGAAGTGCTATTCTTAGGCTAGGAATGAAGAATTCTAATGGTAGAACCACTTCAGTTCCATAGGTCAGCCTGAAGGGGTTTTGACCGATAGCCGTTTTATAAGCTGTGCGGTAAGCCCACAAAGCTGCCATTAGGTTGTTGTTCCAGTCGCTGCGTGAGGTTGAGACCACCTTGGTCAGGACATTGACAAGAATGTTATTTGTGGATTCTGCCTGACCGTTTTCCCGAGGGTAGGATGGTGAGGATTTGCGATGGATGATGAGAAAGGTGGATAGGAGATGCGCTATCACTTCGTTGATGAAGTGCATGCCTTGGTCACTGACCAGTTCAATGGGACAGCCGAATCGCGAGATCACTTGCTCCCATAAGAACTTGGCAGTCGTCCTAGCATCGTTTTTTCGTGTCGCTCTTGCCTCTGCCCATTTCGTGAGGTAGTCCGTGGCCACAATGATGTACTTGGCTTGTGAATACTGTGCCGCAGGACTGATGGATCCTTTGAAGTCGATTTCCCATTTTTCGAAGGGTTGTCGGTGCAATAACTAGGGTCAACTCCATCTGATTCTTGAGAATCGGGACTTTTGTCCGTTGGCACTCGTCACAATGCTTGACGAATCGCTCTGCATCACGAAAAAGCGTGAGCCACCACAATTGAGATTGCAACACCTTTCGTGCTGTCGTATCTTCGCTAAAGTGCCCTGTAGCAATGCCGTTGTGTGCCTCTGAGAGCACATCATGCATCTCATGTTCGCATACGCATCTGCGCAGCAATCCATCTTGCCCTAGCCTATAGAGTTGGCCTGCGATCAGCTCTGATAGGGTTGGATCTTAAGGATTAATCGGTTAGTCTAAGTTGTGTTTGCCAGGTTGGCACAACACTGCCCCCATGGCAAACTTAGAAGCATCGATATGCACGTGGAAAGTATTGGTCCAATCTAGGGCTCGTAGAATTGGTGCTGCAGTTAAAGCCTTTTTCAACTCTTCATATGCTCGTTGGCATGCCTTGGTCCATTCGAAGACAATCAACAGCTTGTACAAAAGTCTAGCGATCAATGCATAGTTCAGTACAAACCGCCGATAGTACCCTGTATGGCCTAGGAAGCATTGAACTCCCTTGTAGTTGATTGGGGGTGGAAGGTCAACAATAATCCTGACTTTCGAGAACTCTCTCAAGCATGTGGTTGGTGTACGGCAATGGATAGTTGTCCCTCTTAGTAATAGCGTTCACCTTCTTGTAATTGACGCACACTCGGATTTTTCCATTCTTCTTCATCACGATGACTATGGGCGATACCCAGTCCGTGTGTTCAATTTTGTAAATGAATCCTACTCTCATCAGCTTATCAATCTCCTTTTTGACAGCATGAGCGTGTTTTGGATTCATAGGGTACGGTCACTGCTTGATCGGCATTGCATCTAGCGTCATGGGTATATTGTGAGTCACAACACTCAAATCTACCCTCTTAAGCTCTTCTAAGGACCAGGTGAACACATCTGTGTACTCTCACAAGAGAGTGACAAGACTCGTTTCTTCTTCCTCAATCAAGTCATCGGCAATGAAGACTGGTCGGGGTGTTTCCCCTTCCTGGGCTAGGTTCACCTCCTTGACCTTGGCTGGTCCCTCGATCGGTTTGCTCATTTGCCCTTGATGCTTGGCACCTAACAGAACTACTACCCTATCCCCTTTTTTGAATTTCGTAAATCATTTAGGGAGGTCCTGCGGTTTTCGTTGTTCTTCTGTTCGTGTATCCCTGGGTTATTTTGCCTTTTTTTGCCTTAATCGTCTGTGCCTCAAATGGACGGGTAGGTCCCCCTTAGTGCGTCTGGCCATGGGCAACCTAGGGATTTCTGGATCACTATCCGAACTAACCTTCGACTCAGAATTGAACTCCCCGTCCTTGCTAGAAGAGGTGGTCTCCCCTGGTCGGACGGCGACTCTGTCCTAAGCACTGATGTCGTTCCTAGCTGGGCTAGGCCTGCTTGCTCAAGGTGTATGGCTCCTACATATTTCAACCAGGCACGATCACATTCCATGCGCATGACTCCTCGCTCTATCCTGAAGATACTCTTTTTCTGTGGCTTGGAGTCTGCTCGTATTTGCTCTATTTCTTGTCCTTCAGTGTCGTATTCCACGGTATCTACCTCACCCTCACTTTCGTCATTGAAGGATTGGCAGTCTTTGTATTCGTCGTTAGAATCCTCTTTGTCAGACTACTCGTTGTCTCCTAGGGCTTGGTATATCTCTTGTCGTTGGTCAAGAACTAGGGCCTAGTTATACATGAGGTTTAAGTCATGCACTTTGGTCCATTGCCACTTGGATTCATCTAAGAGATCCTGGAGTGGTTTGAAGTTTGCAGCTGGATTCCCAGCTAGCTTGTCCGTTAAGTATTCCAGTATCTCCCGGAGTTCCCTTTTGTTGGTTGGGACTTGGAAGTTGACAGGCTTAGGTTTCCCACGAAGGGTTCCTACCATTATGCAGACTAGTATGGAGGGTGTGTCGTTAGACTTACCGATTGTTTTGATGGCTTGCTCATACACCTCATGATCTGAGAACGGCAGGTCGATTGTAGGAAGAACGTGCATCCAATCCCGCTTGTCCTCTGGGCATGGGATATACTTGGTCAAGGGCCCATAGGACTTCTTGACCTGGATGTTACCCTTGAGCATAGTAGAGATGGCATCTAAGTCGACTTGTGAGGTCTTCCAAGTGTCCATCTCTATTCTCACGGCATCCGTTCTATTGCCAAGGAAGATCAAGCCATTACCCCAATCTTCGATGACTCTAGCGTTGAGCATCTAGGGTCGGCCTAATAGGATATCCTAGTACACTCCCTTCATGACTATAAAGTCCACAGAGAATTGGACATCTGCGATCTTCACTGGCCAATTCTTAAGCACCCCGAATGGCTTGACTCTCATACCGTTTGCTAATGTGACATTAAACCTAGCAGTTTTGACAGGCGGGTTTTCCCAAGTCTGAAGCACCACGTGGCTAAGCACACTAACCCCAGCTCCCGTGTCCATGATTCCCTTTCTCGTTGTATCGCCTAGGGCTAGAACTGGTAAGACCGCATGTATCTCAGAACCTTTCCAGAAGGCATTGACGTGTAAGGATTTAGGCATAGAGTGCAGCGTCAAACTCAGTATTTGCGTCTCTGCATCATGGTCATGAAGGTCTGTCGTGACCTGCTCTCGTGACCCTTCAACCCACTGCTTAAGATCTTGCCATAGGATGGGATGTTGCCTAAGCAGATCTCCCAGGGTAAGTGTTACAGGGGTAGTCACCAACATGGTCAGGAGATCATTGGGTGCTCGTCTTTCTCCTAACCTGGATTGTCCTGGCCAATGGCCGTGTTGATTGATCTGCGGCCCTATAGCATCAAGGCTTGGCCTTAGCGGCACTGCTTGTGGTGCAGTTGCTTCTCCCGACTTTGGTTGAGGAGGTGAGATTGGCGTGCTTATGCTAGAGAGATCATCAATCTCGTCCTCTATGATGGGGTCAGCGTCTTTTAGATGCTCTTGAGCCTCCTTCACCCATTCCTTCACTTTTTCTATGGCCTCTAACTGTCACTTCGGATGCGGGTATTCCCCTACCTTAGCACTTCCCTTTTCGGCAGTCTTAGGAGCTGAAGTCTCTGCCTCTGCGTTAGAGACCTTCTTTCCAGCAGGCAGAGTTGTAGCACTCTCCATTTTTAGTGTGATTTTAGCTTTCGAGTCCTGGCAGTGATATGCCGGCCTGCTTTGTCTGGGCACGGGTCATGATCCGCAATGGGATAGGTGTAGCCTTCCCATCGAGGTTCTCGACAACAAACAACCCCAATGGGACAAATGGTATGTTGGCTGAGCTAGAAAACGGCTTTTGATTTGGGAAATCGATGAAGAGATGAGTGATTCCGCACTCAGCACACCTTTGGTCAGCCTTGTCTCTGTTTTGCTGCTCCCTTTTAGGGCAGCGTGATGAGACATGACCTGGGTGACCACAAGTCCAATAGGTGATTGGATCCTACGTCTGCCCTCCTAGGCCTCTACCTCGTCCTCTTCCTAATGCCATCACCGGCACAGGGTGATAATCCATGAGGACAACGTTGCCCTCATCATCATGCGAGACATAAGGGCATATTTAAGTTTCTTCCTCATTTAGTTCTTCCACGTAGTGGACTAGAGCATCGCTTAATGGATGGGTCACGTAAGGACCAGGTGGTCAGGGTATGACAGTAGGGTTTATGTCCATCCTAGGAACAACTGTCTTAATGTCGTTAGGCATAGGAAGGGCCAATGGGGCTCCCCTTCCGAAGAATGGATGCGGCCTGTTCACTAGGTAAGATTGGCTGTAGGGTTGCGAGTACGGAAGTCTTCTTGGTAATCTACAATGCACGACGTCATGACCGAACCTACCGCAGTTAGCACAAGGTCTTGACCTAGGGTCTTGACACTTGGCTGGCAAGTGATTTCTGCCACAGTACACGCATTGGATGTGTGGGCGTGTTGGTCATCTCAACATGTCTTGCAACTTGGCTAACTCCATCTTTACATCAGCCAAGACTTAGTTCATCTTGGTGGCCTTCCCCTTATCTTGGGATGATGGGACTGATTGCTCACTAGAGGCTGACGCTCTCTCTGAGCTTCGCAAGTTGGTCTCTTCTAGGTTTGAGCTCCTGGAGCTCCTCTCTTTCAGCTGATCATCGACTCTGATGGCTTCCTCAAACACTCTAGCTAGTGCATCTCGCTGCAAGCTCGAATTGCCTGCCAAAGCCTTATATAACTCCTCGTCTCGAATTCCGCTGATGAATACAATCGAAATTGCTCTTTCAGTTGGTCGCTCGCCCATAGGGATTCTCTTGAAGAGACTCCTCACGTGGGTTATGTAGTCGCGAATGTCCTCCTTCTCTTTTTGCTTGACGTTTATCAAGCATACTAGCAGATTATCGGAGTATTCAAGCTCGGTAAATCTCTTAATGAAGAGATCCTTAAGGCCACTGAAGTTGGCTTGTTCTGCGGTATCTAAGCTTGTATACCAACTTCTTCCCTTGTCACCTAAGTAGAGCCCAAATGCTTGAGAATGTTGAGTCAGGTCGTTGAGGCCGTTGGCTTTTGCATACTTGCTCGAATTGCTCTACAAAGCTATATGGATTGTCGTGGGGTTGGTATTTGTCAAGTTGCTTGGCAATAATAGGGATTTTAGACTGGCTCTTTGAGCCTTGGTTTGCTTCTAATCCTGCAAGCGTAGCGATTCGCTAGTGCCACGGCACTTTTTGCTCTACTGCGGTGTTATCTAGCAGTCGCTTCATGAGAAGATCGCTCAACGTCAAGTCTCCTTCTAGGGCTCTCTCGTGATCTGTTCGGTTTCTACCTGCTAAGTTCAGCACTTGCTGTACCTCATGCAACTCTGTGCTTTTCCGTTGGCTCCTAGCTTGCTGGTCCCTATTGTATTCGACTATGCTTTGCAAAGCCTTGTGGGCTAGTTTTCTCTCTTCCTCTAGGTCTATGATGATAGCATCTGCCATCCTGCCGTGGTGCTCGTACCGAGCGTGTGCATTGTAGCTGTTGACCAACTGCTAAATAGCCTCCAGGAAGACGTTCAAGTCGAGTTCCTCATTAGACCTATGGTCTGAGCCTCCTTCTACCATAGTCGTGTTGTTGTGCTCCACCAAGTTGTCGATCAGGTTGAGTAGATTTGTCAAATCCACGTCGTTGTGACGCCACCTGCTTGGTCCTACTTCCTGCGTTGATGGTTTGTCTACGTCTTGGGTCCACTCCTACTGGTGGGTTCCTTGAGTGGTTTATCAGAGTGAGTTTCTTCAGTTATTGAATGCAATCCTCAATTTATGGTCACTCACTGTGCGTGTCGCTTCTCATGCACTTGTGCTCAATCAGGCTTTCAATTTCCTTAAGTGCATTCAAGTGCAAAAATTCAAGGTGAGTGCAGCAAACAATCTCGAAGCGTCTTACACACTCTCGCTTTGTTTTGGGCCTGACAGGCTTGTTGGTTAAATCTAGCCACCATGAAAGGGTTTAGGGTTTTTCTAATATGTTGCCTCGTTTGTTTTTGGCTAATCAAGTTTTAATTGCTCAGCGCTTTGCGTCTAGGTCTTTGGGTCTCGCTACTGCCTACTTCAAGCTGCTACGCGGCTGCTCCCTACGATTTCGTCTATTCCGTGTGTTAGAATCAAGTTTTGAGCGTCACAAGGACTTTCGACAGTTTGCGATACTGAGCTCTAGCCGGGTTAGGTCAAATTTCTGAGAATTTGATAAAAATTTACACTCGGCCCAGCTGGTCCGAATTGCAGCGTCCAAGTGGGTCACTCGGACGGCAGGCCGAGGGCCAAATTCGTGACTCGGACAGGGTAGACTCAGATGGGCCGAGGCGCAGACTCGAAAAAAGTCGCTTAGAAAGGTTGGCTCGGACGAACCGAGGCACTTGGGCCGAGGGTCGATTAGGGTTTTAGGCCGAGTGCGCCAAACGAAAGAGGGCCGAGGGCCAATTCTGGGACTCGGCTGAGAAGCGACAGCTTAGACGGGTCGAACGTGGCGCGACGACGACAGTGAGAGGTCGATTTTACTTGATTCTTACGATTTAATCAATCATAGCAAGCATAAATCTCCAGATCCTATCTAGGGGGATAGGGGAAGGGATTCATATACCTAAATAAAGCGGTAGGCTCGTCGATGGTGCGATCGGATCGAATCGTGCGATGGCTCTCTTTCTCTCTCTCTTCCTCTCTCTCTCTCTCTCTCTCTCACTCACTGAAATGGTCACAAATGAGCTCTCCCTTGGCCTCTTGGCTTTTATACCCCTTCGCAGGTATGCTGTTGATGCCCCCAATCACTCACTTGCCAATCTTAGGCATCACAAGCGAGCTTTTTACCATTTTTTGCACGATTTTTGCCCTGTTTTGCCCTGTTTTGCAACAATAAACCGTAGCTACCCTTCTCCGGTGCGATTTCCTAATCCTCAGCTATGCTAAATGCAACAAGAATCGAAAGCAAAAAACTAAATAATTTCTCCATGTTTCCCAATCATCAAACAAACAAAATATCCCAAAACACTTACTTGTTTTGAAGATCAAAGACACCTAAACTTCCTACCTATCTCAAGCTCCGTTTCGGGGATGAATCCCTTACTTGGATGCTCGATATGAGGCTCGCAAGTGCTCAAGCTTGAATCTATTGGTCCCGAAAAACGGAACCAAAATGTAGTGGGAGCTCGTGCTCAACCGCCAAGACCCACGGACCACTTATTGCTTCAAGCATTTCAAGCGAGCTCTAATGGCTATCTCTCATCTAGCCGACACACCGTCGATTCTATGAGTGTAGTGAGCTTACCTTGATGCCGATACGAGTTGCCTCTTCTCTTGCACACCCCGGTAGCTCCACGATCCTAGATGCGAGCTCAAGCATCCTTAAGCCTCCTCCATCTCCAAGCTCCATCCTCCATAGCCACACGCATGAGAAAAGAGAAGAGAAGAGGAGATAGTGAAGAGCTTCACCCTCTTGATCCCTCACTCTCACACACTCACTCCCTCACACTCTCACACTCCCTCTCTCAAGAGCACACACAAGCAAGAAGATGAGGAGAAGAGAAGAAGAAGAGAGCTCTTGTTAGTCGGACACCAAAGAATGAGCTTCCATTCATTTTTTGAACTTTATATACAAGCCCTAAAATCCCATGGGCATCCATCTCTTTTTTACATGACCAGCCATTGTGGCAAGGTCATTTTTCCATTTCCCTCTTCTAGCCTTATGCCTCTAGCCTACACCCGTCTAATATTTTACAATTGGCATAGGAGGGAGCTTGGCACTCTTTTACAAGAGTTTTTCAAGTTTTTTGAGGTGCCTTTCATTTAAAATTGCGCTTTTTGCCTCGGCTTAGCTTTGGAGGTCGCATGCGTGTCTTTGCTCTTTTTCCATGTTTTTTTCTGCTTTTTCCTTCCTTTTTCCAACATCTCGACTTGGGGTTAACACAGGTCTTTGGCAAATGAGGTATCTTGTGCTTTCCCGTAAAGACTTGACTAATCAAGTGGAAGGGAGAGCTCTACATACTAAGACAACAAATGCCGTGTGTACTTTTCTCTTAGAAGAGATCTTTTGTTGGTATGGATGTGTGGGAAAAATTACAACAGATAGGGGTGAGTTGGATGCAGATAAAGCTCATGATTTCTTTGCATGGATAAAGCTTGCTTTAACTTCAGCCTGTAACCTTGAAGGAAATGGAAAAAATGAAAGAGGTCATCCACATATTGTAAAGGTATTGGCAAAAGTATGTGGAGAGAGGGTAAAAGAGTAGCCATGATTGCTCCCTTATGCTTTGTGGGCTGATAGAACAACTCATAGTGCTGTTACAGGATATATGCCTGCAGAATTGATGTATGGTCAAAAACCTATCATGCGGATAGAAGAGATGTTCATTGTACTTTTTCTTTTTCGTGTTTACCTCTTGTCTATTTTCTTTCTTTTCTTCCATCTCCTATCTCTACTTCCCTCTACCTCTGATCCCTAGTGGATTCGACCTTTCGAAAAAAACCCCTCCGACAACATATACATTCACCTACATTGTAGTACACTCATCGACACTTCCACATTCACTTGTGCAACCATTACCCCACATAGTGAAATCATGCATCCATGTATGAATTCAACCGCACACATGTGCATCCGATTGGACATAGTGCATTCATCTATACACAATTGTGTATTTGCCTATGATGTACATCCATAGATGCATATATGCATTTACACCCCCATATGCACTTGTTCACATGTGTGCATATAGTCCTAGAATCCTAAGTGCACATAGTATACATTAAGAAGTCATTCATACACATTCATTGCACCCCATAGTGCATAGTGTATGCACATACACCCACTATGCCCTGTGCACACTCACACACCCTAGTCACACACATCATTGTTGTGTGTACTTCTAAACCCCTAGCCACCACACTACTCTTATGTGCACTCCTGTGGATGCTAGGACATATATGTGCATTCAACGCACTAGCACATCTTTGTTGGGGGTAAAGGCGCCTCCGCCGTGCCGCCCCGTGTATTACTACACTCATAGTACCCGCCACTACACACTACAGGTGGTGGGCGCCCGTCACGTCACTTTATTCTTTATTCTTTTAGTGACAGTTTGAATAAAGGAAGGCCCGGTCACACATTGTGACTGTTGGAGTTCCCATTTCTTGCTCTTGCTCTCCCGCCATAGCTCGCGTGCAAGCTTCGATCCTTCTCACCTTTCAACTGGTATCAGAGCTTGGCATTCTCTTGCTCGAGCTCGACTCAGTGCTTCCCGACCTTCGCATCGACTCGCTTCACGCATTGGATCTCCATCCCGGCAGCCATATCCGATCTCCCCGAGCTCCCGTCACTCCCCGACTTCCCGAGCACCTTCCCAGCCTATTGAGGCACCTTCAAGGCATTGATACTGAGGTATTTGATCATTCTTTCAGGGTTTTATTTCAGTCTATAGGTTGCAAACAGCAAGGGCAGCCATGGCTTCAAACCCTTGAAGCTTATTCCCCTCATATTGTGCCTTACACCTATCAAGGCTCAAAGAGGCTTGTCATAGGCCTTTGATAGGCCTTTCTTGAGCCCCCCATTACCCCCTTCTCAGCCCATGTGGAGCAACAGCAAGTTCAGCACCAACAGGGTAGATTGCATCATTTTTTTCCAGTCTGTGAGCATTCATCTACTTCAGCTCCACACTTGGCCATTGCTTCTTGCTCTCTACCTTGATCAAGAGGGCTATAGACTTCATGTTTGATGTCATTCAAGCTTTGGGCATTGGTCTTGATCATTCGGGGCTGATCTCTTCAGATTTGGGACTGTCATAAACTGTCATAACAGGCTGAAAATAGGGCAGCACCATTGGCATTAGCATTTGTTGCTTATACTCCATTCCGGTTGTGCTATTTGATGCCCGTATGCGGTCTACATGATGCCTAGTGCCTTGGGAATGTATGCACATGATTATGCCATGATTTTGGCCTGAAATATTGGCTGATTTGGGACTGTTATTTACTGTTATACAGTGCTGGAAATAGGGCAGCCACACTTGGCATTGGCATTTGATGCTTATACTCTACTCCGGTTACCTTGTTTGATGCCCGTATGCGGTCTACTTCCTACCCGGATGTATTGGGGATGTATGCATTTGGTTTGACCATGATTTTGGCTTGAATTTGGGGCTGAATTCTACTGTTTAGAACAGTAAATACATGCTGGAATAACAGTGGGCTGAAGGTACTTTACATGCTTTGGCACTTACCTACTGATACCAGATGTATGCTTTGAGCTTTGGCATGATGTCTCTGACATTTGGGGACGACTTGGAGCATATGTATGAGATTATGGGATGCTTTTGAGCTTCGCATTAGCTCTGTCTTCACTGGCATTTGGACCGACTTGGCATGCTCGTGGACCGCCTGTGCCTCATGTCTCTGCTTGACAGTTAGGCTTTTGCATTACATGCTTTGGTTCGTGACATATGCTATTTGGTTCGTGTATGCCATACCGGCATTTGGAGCTTGGATTTGGATGTATTTGAGCATTCCCAGCTTACTTAATCACTGATCTTGGTTGCTATTTGGATGTCATTGAGTTGACCAAGAGCTTATTTGGGCTTATGTATTGCTTCATGGTTAATACGACCAGTGCTTCATGTATGTCATGCTCTCTTGGATGCGCTTGATGCATTGGCAGGGTCACTTATCACTGGTGCTTTCTCTTGGGTTGTTTGAGCTTCTGAGCTCGCTTTGTACGCCTTTTGTGCCAGTGGGAGCATTTTACATGCTTGCTTGACCTTTGACAGTTGCATGCTATTGGAGCACTTACATGTATTTGGAGCAGTTTATGTCTTGAGCAGCTACATACGCATTGAGACTTTGGGATCATACTCTGATCTTTATGGATATGCATTGATGTACTCTTGGTTCACAGGATGCTTATGAGCTGAGTCTCATATTTGGATCTTTCTCTTTGAGCAGACACCTATTTGTGTCAGGTTTTGGCAGTTACAGGAACACTTTGCCTAGAGTGTCTGGGGGTGTGCCTTTCACTGGCAGATGTTATTTTGACATGCTTCGGTGTTGAGCTCATGTTCTTTTCACTG
Organism: Lygodium microphyllum; assembly: GCF_053477565.2. NCBI lineage: Eukaryota > Viridiplantae > Streptophyta > Polypodiopsida > Schizaeales > Lygodiaceae > Lygodium > Lygodium microphyllum. Next base: position 122,160,263 of record NC_141151.1, on the reverse strand, counting down.
TCATTGGCCTTGCTTATGTCCGTTTCATGCCGGCTTTGGACCTAGCATTGTTTGCTTGACATTGGATCCTATTTTGGGACAGTTTGCTCTCTAGACTGCATACCTGCAATTTATTACAGCAAGCAGTTATTGGTGGACTGAGGTGTACTTTTCATGCTGAAATATCCTGATTTGGTGTACCGCACTTAGTACTAAGTGGGCAGCAACTTTTGGCACACTTTGCTCGCCCTTTGGACCCCGTTTTGGTCATTTTTGGGCAGTTTTTGCAGTAAAACAGCAAGCAGTTTTGGACTGTTTGGGCATTTCCAATCTGCATAATGGCGTCATCTTCGCATGATAGTGCCATCTTTAACATTACAAAGTTGAATGGTACCAACTACTCTTACTGGAAGAGTCAAATATGGCAGGTCTTGGTGCAGAAATCTCAGATTAAGCCACTTCGGTTGAGTGGGGAGCAGCCTGAAACTATGGACAATGACGACTGGCTTGAACTTGATGAGCTATGCAAGTCCACGATTGTATTGTCTCTCACTGAACAGGTACATTATAATTATTTGAGGAAGCACAGAGTGCATGGGATCTATGGAATAAGATCAAGAATCTTTATGATAAGAAAAGTTCGGCGAGTCAGATGTACTGGTTGAAGCAGCTTATGGATCTGCGCATGAAGGATAATGCGACTATGTCTGCTCACTTGAGCCAGTTCCATGCTATACTGAAGAACCTGACTTCGCAGGATATCACCTTTGGAGAGGAAGTAACTCCTCTTTTCTTGCTTGGGACTCTGAATGAGTCATGGGATGTATTCCGCACTGCTCTTTGTGCCTCTAGTGCTACTCTAAAATTGGCAGATGTTGAGAGTGCTCTTCTTCAGGAAGAGGTGAATCGCAAAAACTTGGATGCCTCTCGTGGTAGTCATGCTTTGACAGTTAGAGGCAGGAATGACAGGTATGACCATGGTAATGGCCGAGGCCGTGACTCGCAGAAGGGTCGGTCTAAATCTCGTGGCAAGTCGCGTAGTAAGTCGCGTGGGCGCAATGCAAATGTCACTTGTCATCATTGTGGGAAAAAGGGCCATATTAGACCACAGTGTCATGAGTTGCGCAATGAGAAGCGCAAGGATAAGAGGAAAGATAAAGTGCAGGAGAAGTCCTCTGATCGCAGCATAGTACCTGCGAAGTCCATGTTGAGATATCGAGCTCCACTCGTGATACGCCAGGTTGACCGTTGTGTATTTATGTCACCGACTTGTCAGTTGCAGACACGGTTGGTACACCGCCCATGAATAATAGCTACATGATAGCTATCCTTATCTACTCTAGTTCGTGGCTCAGTTAGTATGCCACCTTAGTTAGTTGAGTTTGGTTTGAGACCCATATTTAGGGTTCTTCTATTTCTTTGTAAGTGAGTTCTTTTTGGCGTACACAACTAAGAAGAGGAAAATTGTTTTTTCAGCCTCCACCCTTGTGTGTCTTCCCCCATTGTGCAAGCAAGAAAGCTTCAAGCGAGACTCCTTCCTTCTCTCCCACAAACTTGACATGGTATCAGAGCCTTGTTCGTGGTAAGGAGCTCAAGAAAGCAAGCCAAGCTCGCGGTGGTCTGGTAAGAGGAGCAGTGTTGCTTTCATTTTCTGTTTTGGGAGCAGATCTCTGCAGGTAGCACAGCCGGAAATTGCAGGAGTGCATTGTCTCAGGTTGAGACGCCCTTCGCGGTGAAGCAAGAGGGCAGTATATGCTGCGGGTAAGGGCTTTAGCCCTTGGCGACCTTGTTTTTTTGATTTGAGGCCATTTCGGGGCCTGTTTTGCAGACGGAAGTTTTCTGCACGCACTCAGGAAAAGGCTCAGTTTTATGCTGTCCAGCCACTGTTCTACAGGTCGGTGAAAAGTTACTGTAGAAATTGCATCATATGCTTGTGCGCAGAGACATTGGGAGTTTCAGAATCATCCGTGGTTCCTGTTTATGCAAAATCGTCACTAGGAAGTGACTGTGTGGTCAAATACCACTTTCGCCAGTTTTGCAGATTTGCCCTTGTGAGGGTGAAGCTGTGTTCTTTTGCAGTGACAGAATTTTTTGCAGTCTTCTGTAATGGCATCTGATTCTCTTTCACAGATTGTCACTGAAAAGCTTGACAAGAACAACTTCCAAGCATGGAAGTTTAGAATGACGAATTTCCTTATGGGAAAAGGATATTGGGAATTTGTTGCAGGAAATGAAGAAGAACCAGTTCTTCCTGATGTTCCCAATCAACAGCAAATGCAGGCATTTAAAGCATGGCATGAGAGAGCCAGGAAAGTTATGTACTGGCTGTCTATCAGCATTTCAGACTCTATGATTGTGCATATTCAGGATGCAAGTACGCCAAAGGAGACATGGGATACTTTGTCAAAAATGTATAGCACAAATACGCAAGCCAGGAAAATGCAGCTCAAGCAAGAGTTGCACAATGTGCAAATAGAAAATATGAGCATCAACGACTACCACATGAAGGTGAAGAAGATTGCAGATGCACTTGCTTCCATTGGGTCGCCAGTGGAAGATGATGATTTAGTTTCTGTGACCTTGAATGGTCTAGGAAAGGATTATGCACAGTTTCGGACATCCATTTCAGTTCGTGAAAGATTTCCTGATTTTGAGGAGTTGATTGCTCTTCTAATTTCTGAGGAACAGAGAAATGGTGGTGCATCTTCTTCAGGAGGAACTTCAAAAGAAGCTGTCTTCTACTCAAATGCTGGAAGAGGTAGAGGCAGAGGTAGAGGAGGCCGTGGCAGAAATCAGAATATGCAGCAGACTCAAGAAAACCAGTCCTATGGAGGAGGACGTGGTAACTCTAGAGGCAGGGGGAGCCAAAGAGGTCGTGGTGGATGGCAAAGAGGCCAAAATGCAAACAGTAATGTTGAATGCTACTACTATGGTAAAATGGGTCATATGGCTAAAGACTGCTATAAAAAGCAGAATGACATCATGAATGGAAAACTGCAACAAGGGAATTATGCATCTTCTAGTAGACAGGGTGATGACAGAAATGAGCACTTGTTTATGGTGCAGCACATGAACAATTCTATGACAAGTGCAGAAGAAAGCAATGATGTATGGTATGTTGACTCAGGTGCATCAAACCACATGACAGGTCATGCAGAATGGATGGAGGATGCAAGGAAAATGGAAAAACCAGGATTTGTGGAGACTGGTGATGATACTGCACATCCTATTGTGCAGATTGGAAAAATTCCCTTGTCTATGCAGGATGGAAAAAAGAAATACCTGTCCGATGTATTTCATGTCCCGAATATCACCAAGAATCTGGTTTCTGTTGGTCAAATGGTTGAACAGGGCTTGCAGGTCAGATTTAATCCTCATGGATGCTTTGTTGAGGATATGAAAAATAAAGGTCGCTTGATAGCAAAAGGAAATAAGAAGGGCAGAATGTTTACGTTGGATGCAGACATGCCTGAATTGAGTGCAGCAATGTTTGCACATGGGACCGGTGTAGTTGCAGATATTGATATCTGGCATAAACGCATTGGTCATGTTAATGTACAGCGACTTAAATCAATGCAGGCCCAAAATATTATTGCAGGTTTGTCGAAATTCAAGGTTGCAGAAATGCATAAGGTATGTGAAGCCTGTCAGTTTGGAAAACAGGCAAGGAAACCATTTCCTAGACATGTTCAAGAGAGTGAGAAGCCATTGGAATTAATCCACTCTGATGTGTGGACAACTAAAGCTGCATCTCTTGGAGGCTGTCATTATTTTGTCACTTTTATTGATGACTATAGCAGAAAAGTTTGGGTGTATTTTATGAAAAAGAAAAGTGAAGTTTTTGGGCATTTCAAAACTCTTAAAGCGATGGTTGAAAAAGAAACAGGCCTGCAGATAAAATGCCTAAGGTCAGATGGAGGGGGAGAGTACCTCTCAAATGAGTTTGCAAGGTTCCTGCAGGAGCATGGCATAAAGCAGCAATATTCATGCAGTCATACCCCACAACAAAATGGAATTGCAGAAAGAAAAAACAGGCATATTGGAGAGGTATCTCATGCCATGCTAAATGAAAAAGAGTTGCCAGATTTTTATTGGGCTGAAGCAGTTGCTACAGCAGTTTACATAATGAACAGGACACCCACTGCAGCAATACATGGAATGACTCCAGAGGAGAGGTATACTGGTAGGAAACCAGATATTTCTCATTTGAAAATTTTTGGTTGCATTGCCTATGTACATGTGCCAGATGAGCTGAGATCCAAGTTGGATCCAAAAGCTGAGAAGTGCATCTTTATTGGTTACTCTCTGCAGCAAAAAGGGTATAGATGCTATAACCCTTCTACTCGTAAGTTTACAGTGAGCAGAGATGTTGTTTTTGATGAGATGAGTAGCTGGTATAAACCAGTAAATGTGATTGATGATGTAGATGCACAAAATGGTAATGTTGCACAGAATTCACAGCAGCAGTCACAAAATATTAGTGGACCTGGAGCATCCTCTAGCAGTGGTTCACATTCTTCGCCATGGACAGGCAGATTGAGATCAAGAGAATCTTCTCAAAGCAATGCAGATAGTGGTATGCAGGTATCACGAAAAGGAAAAGAGAAGGTTGATCAGCCCATGTTTGATGTGAATGCAGGTCACTCTTATGTGGATGGTGAATCCAGTGGCTCAGAACAGAGCATTGATGATGAGTTGGGTATTCCTTCGATTGTTACACCTGGAGTAAGGAAGACCAGGGATGTTTTGAGAGCACCTGGGAGTGAACCTACTTTGCGCAGGTCTACGAGAGCTAGGTATCCTGTGGATAGGCTGAAATATGATGGATTTACAGCCATTCACTATGCATATATGGTTAAAGTAATACAGGAACCAGAACCCACTTCTTTTGAGGAAGCCATGGGAAAAGAAAAATGGAAGAAAGCCATGGATGAAGAAATGGATGCCTTGGAAGCTAATGCTACATGGGAATTGGTACCTTTGCCTAAAGGTAAAAATGCAATTGGCTGTAAGTGGGTTTATAAGGTGAAGCACAATGCAGATGGTTCTGTGAACAGATACAAGGCAAGATTAGTAGTCAAGGGGTATGCACAGACATATGGTATTGACTATGAAGAAACATTCAATCCGGTTGCAAGGATGGCAACCGTAAGAGCGGTCATTGCTATGGCTACATCAAAGGGATGGTCTTTACATCAGATGGATGTAAAGAATGCCTTCTTGCATGGTGATTTGCAAGAAGAGGTATATATGGAGCAGCCGCCAGGTTATGTGCATGCTGTTCATCCTGAGTTTGTTTGCAGGTTGAAGAAAGCCTTGTATGGCTTAAAGCAAGCACCTAGAGCATGGTCTGACAAGATAGGACAGTATCTTGTCACTATTGGCTTTCAGATTTCCAAGGCAGATTTCTCACTTTATGTGAGGAAAACAGAGAAAGGTATTATGCTACTTGTCATTTATGTTGATGATTTGATTATGACAGGTGACAGTGATGAAGATATCCTTCATGTGAAAATGCTATTGAAGCAGAAGTTTGAGATGAAGGATTTGGGAGAGCTGCGCTATTTCTTGGGCATTGAGGTGATTAGATCACCAAGTGGGATACAGCTCTTGCAGAGGCAGTATGGATTGGACATGCTGTCCAAATATGGGATGACAGGCTGTAAGCCTATTTCAGTTCCTTTGGAGCAGAATGTGAAGCTGAGCACAGATGCAGGTGAGCTTCTAGAAGACCCTACTATGTACAGACGCATAGTAGGAAGTTTGATTTATATGACTATTACCAGGCCAGATTTGAGCTATGCTGTTGGATTGGTAAGTCAGTTTATGCAGGCTCCAAGGAAAGCACATTTGGATGCGGCTAGACGCATACTCAGGTATGTGAAGTCCACATTGCAGTATGGACTATTTTATGAGACTGGGGTTCAGATACAGTTGCATGGATACACTGATGCTGATTGGGCTGGTAGCATTTCTGATAGACGATCTACCAGTGGATATGTGTTCTCTTTTGGGAGTGCTGCAGTCACTTGGAGCAGCAAGAAACAGCCTACAGTTGCCTTGTCGAGCACAGAGGCTGAGTACAGAGGTGCAGCAATGGCTGCATGTGAGGTAGCTTGGTTGCATAAGCTACTTTATGATATGCATTAGTCTACAGATGGGCCAGTTGTCATTTATTGTGACAACATGAGTAGTATACACTTGGCAAATAACCCAGTCTATCATGCTAGAACAAAGCACATTGAGGTGCATTATCACTATGTGCGAGAGAGGGTTTTACTAGGTCTTATTGATCTAGTTTATGTCAGCACAGAGGATCAGGTAGCTGACATATTCACGAAGGCATTGGGCTCAGAGAAGCTGCGCAAGTTCAGAGACCTGCTTGGTGTGCAGGAATTGGGATTGAGGTCAAGGGGGAGTGTTGAGATATCGAGCTCCACTCGTGATACGCCAGGTTGACCGTTGTGTATTTATGTCACCGACTTGTCAGTTGCAGACGCGGTTGGTACACCGCCCATGAATAATAGCTACATGATAGCTATCCTTATCTACTCTAGTTCGTGGCTCAGTTAGTATGCCACCTTAGTTAGTTGAGTTTGGTTTGAGACCCATATTTAGGGTTCTTCTATTTCTTTGTAAGTGAGTTCTTTTTGGCGTACACAACTAAGAAGAGGAAAACTGTTTTTTCAGCCTCCACCCTTGTGTGTCTTCCCCCATTGTGCAAGCAAGAAAGCTTCAAGCGAGACTCCTTCCTTCTCTCCCACAATCTTGACAGTCGAGCGTCAAGATTGAGAAAATTAATGTCACGCAGACTGAGGAGTCCGATGGTGGTGATGAGTTTATACTTGCAGCTAGTTCTTTTGATGCTTCACACTTGACTGAAACATCTAGTATGTATGCACAGTGTTGGTTATTGGATTCCGGAGCATCCTTCCATGTGACGCCTTACCGTGAGTGGTTCCACTCTTACCGCACTATATCTGGTTCAGTCAGACTTGGAGACGACAGGTCTCTTGACATTGTGGGCATGGGTGATATTTAGTTGTAGTTTTCCACTGGCAGTTCATTTTTTCTTAGGGATGTACGTCATGTACCTACGCTTACGCGCAGTCTTATGTCTGCAGGACAGCTGGATGATGCAGGATTTCATATATGTTTTGGGGATTCTACCTGGAAGATTACTCGTAGCAGACTTGTGCTTGCTAGAGGTGCCAAGTCTGGCAGCCTCTATCCTCTTGTTGTATCTGGGTCCTCAGTTGACCATGTTTTGGCAGTGGGTTCTATCCCACATGTATCACTTTGGCATGCTCGTTTAGGGCACATGTCTTTGAAGGGAATGAAAATGTTATCTGGTTTGCAGTATCTTCCGCCTTTGGATTTTGCATGTTTTGACTCGTGTGATCATTGTCTTTATGGTAAGCAGAATAGGTCTACGCATAAGAAATCGGGTAGGCCACGCATGAGTGAGCCCTTGGCATTGGTGCATTTCGATGTTTGTGGGCCTATGCCTTGCATGTCTATGGGTGGCGCGAAGTACTTCGTTACCTTCATTGATGATTTTTCTAGGAAAGTGTGGGCTTATCCCATAAAGCAGAAGTTCGATGTCTTGGCAGTTTTTCAGAGATGGCTTGCTCTTGTTGAGAACCAGACTCGGTACAGGCTCAAATGCCTTAGGACAGATAATGGGGGAGAATATGTCTCGCATGCTTTTGAGCAGTTTTGTGATGATAGGGGTATTAAGCGTCAGTTGACCGCCCCTTACAACCCACCCCAGAATGGTTTGACTGAGCGCATGAACAGGACTATTCAGGAGCGTGTGCGCTCTATGCTTAGCCATGCAAGCCTACCCCAGAGTTTTTGGGCTGAGGCAGTTAGTACGGCAGTGCATGTCATAAACCGATCGCCTTCTAGTGGATTGGATTTCCAGGTTGCAGAGGAAGTTTGGGCTGGTAAGCCACCCTCTTATGCACATCTCCGTGTCTTTGGATGTGAGGCATTCTGCCATGTGCCCAAGGACAAGAGGAGTAAATTGGATCCAAAGAGCATTAAATGCATATTCCTTGGCTATGGTGAGTCAGGAGAGATGGGCTATCGCCTATGGGATCCGCAGGCGCAGAAAATAGTACGCAGCCATGATGTCATCTTCCATGAAGACAAGATACACAGGCAGCCTGAGAAGGTGGTTGAGATCCGCAGAGTGATCTTTCAGGAGGAGCCTAGAGCTCCAGCACAGCCAGTAGTACAGCCTGCAGCAGTTCCTCCATAGGGCCAGGGTGTTGGACAGGCAGTTAGACAAGCAGCAGAGCCTGTGGTGAGACGGTCTGCTAGAGACAGACATCCACCTGACAGATTTCAGCCCTCTATGCATTATGTTTTGGTTACAGATGCAGGAGAGCCTTTCACTTATGATGAGGCTATGCACAGGGGTGACAGTCACTCTTGGGAGAGGGCTATGCAGTCTGAGATAGACTCCCTGCATAAGAATGAGACTTGGGATTTGGTTGCCTTGCCTAAGGGCAAGAAGGCTTTGCCATGCAAGTGGGTGTACAAGCTGAAAAGTACCCCTGGATACCCCAAGCCGGCATATAAGGCTAGATTGGTAGCAAAGGGTTTTAAGCAGGAACATGGTGTGGACTTTGATGAGGTCTTCTCTCCTGTGGTTAAGATGACCACCCTGTGCTTAGTCTTGGCTTTGGTTGCACAGCTTGACTTAGATCTATATCAGATGCATGTCAAGAAGGCTTTTCTACATGGGGACTTGCATGATGAGATCTATATGGATCAGCCTAAGGGCTTTGCAGAGCCTGGCAGGGAGCACCTAGTGTGCAAGTTGAAGAAGAGCTTGTATGACTTGAAGCAGGCACCTAGAGAATGGTATCATAAGTTTGATGCCTTTATGCAGTCACAGGGCTACAGCAGGAGTGCTATGGATCCGTGTCTTTACATGAAGAAAGCCCATGATGGCAGTTTGCTTATCTTGGTACTCTATGTTGATGATATGCTGATAGCAGGGAAAGCTCATGATGAGCTAGATGCTCTTAAATCTCAGCTGAAGAAGAGCTTTGAGATGAAGGATTTGGGACAGGCCTCACATATACTTGGGATGCGCATTAAGCGCGATAGGCATCAGGGGCTTTTGTATCTCTCATAGCGGGAGTAAATTCATAAAGTCCTTGAGCGCTTCCGCATGCAGGACGTAAAGCCTATTGGCTGTCCATTACCTTCTTATGTGAAGGTATCACAAGCCGATTGTCCGCAGACAGATGAGCAGAGGGCCGAGATGGCCAAGATTCCTTATGCTTCAGTTGTGGGCAGTTTGATGTATGCCATGATAGCCACTCGTCCAGATATTGCGCATGCAGTTGGTGTTGTGGCACACTATATGGCTACACCTGGCAGCAGACATTGGGATGCCGTGAAGGGTATCATGAGCTACCTGAAGGGCACAGCAGATATGTGTATTTGCTATGGCAGCCAGGATACAGGGGTCGTCGAATACACTGACTCCGATTATGCAGGACATGCAGATAGTAGGAAGTCCACTTCTGGCTATGTATTCACCTATGCTGGAGGGGCTGTCTCTTGGATGTCCAGGGTTCAGAAGTGTACGGCTTTGTCTACCACTAAGGCCGAGTATGTTGTAGCCACTGAGGCTTGCAAGGAGGCCATATGGTTAGGCCATCTAATTGCTGACCTTGGGATTGATGCTACACCTACATTGCATTCGGATTCTATGAGTGCCATTCAGTTGGCTAAGAATCCGATCTTCCATGCGAAGACGAAACACATTGAGGTGAGGTATCACTTCATACGTGGTGTCGTGGAGGACAGGTCTGTTGACCTTGTCAAGATCTCCACTGACGAGAATCCTGCAGATCTGCTCACGAAGAGCCTCACTACTGAGCGCTTTGCCTTCCTCAGGAGGTTGATGGGCGTTGGATGAGATGTCTCCTTTCCTCATCCCTTGTACCTATGTACATTTGTACTGTCTTTTCTTTTTCTTTTCTCTCTCACTAGGGCAGATTCGCCTTTAAGTGGGAGGTTGTTGGGGGTAAAGGTGCCTCCGCCGTGCCGCCCCGTGTATTACTACACTGACAGTACCCGCCACTGCACACTGCAGGTGGCGGGCGCCCGTCACGTCACTTTATTCTTTATTCTTTTAGTGACAGTTTGAATAAAGGAAGGCCCGGTCACACATTGTGACTGTTGGAGTTCCCATTTCTTGTCTTTCTCTTTCTTGCTCTTGCTCTCCCGCCATAGCTCGCGTGCAAGCTTCAATCCTTCTCACCTTTCAATCTTTTTGCACTAAGAACTTGTTCATGCCTAGTGCATTATCCCACTAGACCCCCCACCCAGGAACACTTCGTGCTTAAAACACCTCATTCCCCCATCACACATACGCTTTTAAGTATCCCACATTAGTACACATAGGATAGACATCAACTTTTGTGCATCAACAATTAGGTGCATTTACACATTGTCGCACAAAGCTGCATCACATCTAGGATATGCAGTCATAAGTGTGTGTTTACATACACATAAGTTCATTAGTGCATTTTGGCACACATAACAAACTTTTTCATGCATATATGTAGATTATGCACTATTATCCACTCCCCACACATTGCATCATAGGGCATGCAACATTAACCACATGCATCACCCTAGGAAGCACACATCCATGCATTCACATCACACCACCTATCCACACATACTTAGGACCAAGACATGTAGGTTAGAATTGCACCATCACATGTGTGAAACTTCATTGTGAATTGGATCTTGAGATGTGGATATTAAACTCAAAGCAAAGCCACAAGGAGTCAAACAAGCAAGATTGGAGCTATGAGGAGCCAAAGAACACACGAAGCCAATAAAATTTGGAAGTTCCAAAGCCAACACAAGTAATAGGTACCACAATCCCTACAATCATTATTGAACTGTAATTAACATCTCAAGTGTTGCAAGATCCACTAGTGTTTAAAAAGAAAAGAAAGCTTGCATGCACACCATGCACTTGCACAAGATTGAAATCAAGAAAAAGTGTAATTTTGCATTCATGTTAGTCAACACATGATTGTGGGAATTAGGACAAGAGACACACAAAGGCTAGGGATGAATGAAAGAAAATACATTGCTTATATATTAAAAAATGGACCTAAGGCTCGTAACTTTCTTCTTCTATCAAACTGTTTACCTTCATCACACATCAAAAACCCTAGTGCAAGTTGGAAGTCTTGGACAAACAACAATAATTGATCCTTTTCAATACACTACAAAGTCAATGCTCTTCAATCAAGTTGGGTTACCCATGATTGCCATAGTTGAACCTCATAGTGCACTCAATCTAGATCATAGAGCCATTCACCTTTCCACAGTTGAAACTTGAAGAGAGATCACATGCTTAGAAAAGCCAAACTTCTTCAAATCCATGATATGACCAACTAATGGCAATATAAAATGCAAGTTCTATGTGTGTGAATGAGACAAAAACCAATCGTAATGTAGTCTACCCTGCCTCGGGGAAATAATTGTATGTATATCCTCTATATCAGTCTCTATATCACGTGCGTTCAAGGCCTATTTATAAATATATCTATATGTGAATTTTTCAAAATAAAACATAACCCTTTTCTATTCAATCTGTAAATAACCCCTTTATATTACACCCTTCTATATGTAGAATATGTATAAAAAGGGTATTTTAAAAATATCTTATTTTGAACCCACGTGATGCACACATATATTCATGAGTAACTTACCCAAGAGTCTACCACACACTTCATCTATCACATAGCCTCACAAGCCTAGCACTTGTTGAAAATGCCATTATTTAGGCCACTACACATTGGGTTTACCTCCATATATCATGAAGGTCCACAATGCGCAATATCCAATAGCAATTTACCTATATCTATTGGCCTAGAAATTTCTAATTGTATGGCAAAGACTTTGATCATTGACCTCGAAGATGATGAAACTCCATATTTGAGAATTTGGGAATTTCCCATCAATATGGGAATTCCAAATCAAAATGGATTTTGTGAATTTTGAAAATTTCATTAGTTTGGAACTTGGCGCAATGGAACATATCATTCCTTATGGTTGTTTCCAAGAGGTTGAAAAAACTCAAAAAGGTGGTGTTAATGAATACCTTAGTTTTAATATCCTTGAAAATCTTCCAGGAAGATCTTCAGTCGATGGATTGTTGTAGACTTTGTTTGGCCTTCAATACAACCTTTAGGGGGATTATAAAATTTATGGGAGATTTTGTACCTTTTTCCATCCAAGATCAAAAGACAATGCTATCTATTGTTTCCCATCGTTCATGATATTTTTTGTTGCACATCCAATATTTATCCCAACAATTAAGATACACCTCTACATCTACATCATTTTGAGGACTACAAATGGGTGCCCAATATTGTATACGTACCTTGTTGAGGTTTTTGGAATTTCTATTTGTATCCATCTCACTTTGTTAACACCAAGCCATATTGGATATATTGGATTTGAAGGTCTAACAAGCACAAAGTCATCTTTCTTAACATTAAACATTGGTTCAATTGCATGTTTGGGTCATTTGTTGAGAGGACCACAATAGTGATCATTCAACTCTTCCAATCCAATAAATTCATCTACATTATCTACATCTATATTGGTTACATCGCTTTGTCTTCTTGGAAAAAAATCTATGAAAAATATATTTTCTTGGACATTTAGAGTTTGAAGAGCATAGACCATAAGTTTCCAATAATCAAGTGCTAGCGTTATAAACTTTGTGAACTCTGCTTCAGGTCATTGTACATTTAACAATATTTTCTAATACTTCAAATAATCTTCAACTCCACGTACTACTTCTTGATGATCCTTAACGTACTAAACATGGGCAAAAACATTGGAACACACTTTGGAAGAGTAGGCTTTCTTGCAAAGTCTCTCTTCCATAATTGAATGCCGCCTTCTCTTGGTAACCAATCTAGGGATTTTGGATGCATCTTGTATTGCATGAAGGTGTATCTCCTTGCATATAAAATCAAAATTGAAGAGGTTTTGGGTGACCAACAAGTGTATCTTTGGAATCACATAAGTATCCCTCAATATATCTCTTAAAGTCAGACACATGTGTCAACAAGAAAGGTGTAGGATTTGTCATCTGGCATGTTTGAAAATGTTGCATAAGATGAGGAAAAGTGAAGGTCATGCTCACCGTAAGCTTCTCTAAAAGTTTGCTAAACATTGCATCAATGTCTTCATGTGTATAACAATTATCAAGTTGAAGTAGTAAGATCTCTGGAAATTGTTTGAAATGATGATGGCCATCCTATGGTGTATTATCTTCCATGCATGCTTTATTTTGTGCAGTACCTCAATGGTGGTCCAATTCTTTTTTTGATTTGAGGGCATTTAGTAGCATGGAGGTTGATCTTGACATTCCATCTACTTGTAGATCACCATTTGCATGCCTGTGTAGTCACTCCAAGCTCGTGAAGCACAAGGACAATGAGGCAATTGTGAAGTTAGGATTGTGAGACCATATATCAAGTGAGAAATGTTCATATCTAGCTTCCCCATGCCCATGTCTGATCATGCCTATTAAAGAAGCTAGTAGTTGAGTAGATCTTTCAATCTCTTTGGATCGAGGCCTTAACCTAGGGATAATTGTCTTTTGTTGGTCCATCTTATCATGTATGATGCACAAGTTTTCTCTAGATCTAATGCTAAGGCCAAGCACCAATTGTAGTATATGTTCTGACAACTTTGTTGTTGTAGCATGTGATAGTGATGCTTTTTTAGAAGCACATTTTGCTCTTGAAGACACCTTTTTGCTGCAAGTTGCTCTTTGATCTTTTAACAAATGCTACATTTGAATAATTCACTTGTCTTTGCTAATATTACATGCTTAAACTCTGTGTTCCAAATACAATTGAAGGTGGACAATGACATTTGCTTATATCCAATACCATTCAATGTTATATTTATTTCTGCTCATGTATCTACCTACTTGAAAACATCTAGGATAACCAACTATGTCTCCATTGATCCATCTTGCATTGTTCTACTCCTATGTGGCATTTTCTCTGCATTATTCTTGACAAAGACTCTAAGGATGGCTCTTCACATCTCTTTGTGATCCTAAGCTACTCTTATTACACCCTTGTTTCCATGCATTGCCCTCCTCACACCATGCTCTTTGTTTTGTACCTGTAAAAAGATGTTGTTGGAAATCCATGAATCTCATACCATGCCCTTCCACATACAACTTTTCCATTGAAGATGAAGTTGTATTTCCTCATTCCCACATGATCAATCCTGCATGACGATTCAAACTTGTCATAAACATAGTTTATGGAGTCTTCAAATTGCAATCCCTAAAATTATTTACATAATTGTTGCATTACTTTTCTATCAACAAATTGACAACACTTTTCTTGGTAGCGATCAATCGTGGAAACCTGTGAAATGGAGTCCATAGAAGTCCTCAAGTTTGCATCTTTAGGGGCAATAATTCAAGGCTTTCTTTTGACCATACAATATGATCTCTTCTAAACAAAAATTGATTTTTTTGTAGAAACAAAAACTTCATTGGTATCTTCCATGTTTTTCACACAAGCATTTATAGAGATAAATTGCATGTATGATTATTGTTGTAGCAGTTGTGCTCCGTCATTATAGGTGACTTGTTTAATAGGCCATCTTTCCAAAGTGACACAGTGGATATTGTCACCTATATATGTTCCCATGGTTTGATCAAGGGCTTTATCTACCACCACACCAACATCCTCTTCTCCTAACAATTCAAATTTTATCACATCGTATGGAAAATGCAATCATATAACCCTTGTCCCAACACACATCATGTTGCCTTCTATCCATAGCATCACTCTACGTTCTCTCCAAATTTCATGAATGCTAAGCACATCCATATCCTTAGGACATGGTTTGATTCATAATGAAGGGGATGCAATGGTAGTGGAGAAGGTGAAGAGGAAATGCGGGAGAGAAGAGCACACACAATGTAGGTGCTGTCCAAAGTGTAATTGATAGCCTTATTGCACTTTCATGTTATATATAAATGAAGAATGGGCAGTGTATGTACATGGGTAGGCCCAATGACCTTTACCCCCAACAACCTCCCACTAAAAGGCCAATGTGCCGAGGAGTGAAAAAAAAGGAAAAGGAAAAAAGAGAACAAGTGAGGGATCATGACATCTCACCCAATGCCCAATCAAAAAGTGAGCTGTGCAATAAGCGGGAACCTCTATGAAAGAAGATTCAAGCAACCCCAAGTCCACGACATCTAGGAGACAAGCAATCCCACAACTCCATACAATGGAGCTATCCAAGAATGCTTCTCATGAAGTAAGGACAACTCATGAGTGCAAGGTTGTAATGCATAAGCATCACAGTAGCACATAACATCAATGTGGCACATAGGAGATAACTGAGAGCACATAAACTCTCCAAAGTCAATCATAGTAGAAGGGCCAATATCCCAAATACGTTTCAGACGGGGAAGCCCCAAGTCATGTGCAAGCTTCAATAGGTGTCATAGATCATTGCCAAGTGGTCCAAGGTACTCTAGACATCAAGCATGATGATCATCTTGTGAAATAGCTATTTTCCATTCGAGCTTTGAACCTAGCGTGAATCACACTATTGGTATAGCAGCACATGGCTGAGAAAAACAGGGTGGGGAGGCCTTAAGACAGGTGTCAATGATGGCATACACTAGCCCCAAACAAGCCTACAAAGGCTCAAGCTAAGGGAAAGTAGAAACAAGCTCCAACAAGTGAAGCTATGGCTGCCTCTTCTTGAAACCCTACTGTGAACATGTGAATGGGCTAAGAATACTTGAGAATAGGATCTCGTACCTTGCATGCACGGCCCGATCACACTCTAGAGGACCAAGCTCTAATACCAATTGAAGGGGATGCAATGGTAGTGGAGAAGGCGAAGAAGAAGATGTGTGAGAGAAGAGCACACACAATGTATGTGCTGTCCAAAGTGTAATTGACAGCCTTATTGCACTTTCATATTATACATGAATAAAGAATGGGTGGTTTATCTACATGGGTAGGCCCAATGGCCTTTTACCCCAACACATAATCATCTCCTTTTTTATGAATTGTTATTGAGTTTGAAACAACCACTACATCTTTCTTTCTCCATTTTGCAAAACCACCTATAGCTTCATGATCCTTTATTGCATCAATTCTTGGGAATGGAAAATATGTTGCTACATATAGACATTTATCAATAGCCACTGCAATATATATCCATCTTGAAGTTTTTCTCCATGGCATGTCTCATTTGGATGCATTACATGCACTCTCCCAAGTGCAACAATCTCATGATCAACTAGCAAATTCATAATTTCTCCAAAATAAAATTCATTATTCATAATACCTATACAAGTAAGAAAATGAAGATTTTATAATTTGTATATTGTCACCTCTCAAAAAGAAGAAAATAGTAATGAAATTGCTAAATACAATGAAGTATCAAGTTTCATTGAAAAGAAAAAAGAATTGAAACATTAGATATAATGAGTCCAACATCCATAGTACAAAGTATTAATGGAAACATTTTATAGAAAGGGTATAGGTTTCACCATATGGCGAAAAATAAACTCTCATGAACTATGCCCTAAACTAAAGAAGAGAATGTTATTCTCTTTTTTTAGTTTCCCTTGATTTTATTTTGTTTTATTAGCTACTCTTTATGTAAGATAAAACTTCCTTGTGTGTTCTCATTGGGGAAAGACATAGCATATATTCAAAACTTGTACTATATCTATTCAACATGAAAACAATGATTAAAATTCTTTATAATGTAAATAGGAAAAGATTTAGCCATCTGGTCAAAAATCTATTGTATGTATTCCACATAGTCAAATGATCTCCATAGAAACATAGTCAAATGATTGAAAACTTTGTTGTATGTATTCCACATGATAAAAATGATAAAAGTTCATTGTGGTTTCCATAGAAAAATATTTAGCCAAATGGTCAAAACCTCAAGCAAAATACATACAATAAGGATAAAAATTCATTGTAATCTTTATGGGAAAAGATTTAGCCAGATGGTCAAAACCTCTATTACAAGTATTTCACACACAACTTAGGATTAAAAATCTTTGTGATGTTCACAAGAAAATATTTATCCATATGGTCAAAACATGTATTGTATGTAGCCTAGATGATAGCAAGGATAATAATTGTTTGTGATGTCCATAGAATAAGAATTAGCAAAATGGTCAAAGCCTCTATTGTATGTCAACAAGGATAAACAACCTTTGTGATCTCCATAAGAAAATATTTGATCAAATGATCAAAACCTTTATTTCATGTATTCCATGGACATGAAAATAATGATAAAGATATTCTATGAGAAACATTGAGCTTGTGCTTAAATGTTGAAACCACAAGGACCTCCAAAGAATAGGAGATTTCATTCCCTTCGACATGAAGCTATAAAGATTGAGAAAATTTCACCATCAACTAGAAGTTATTTGAGAAGGAAAGATAATTTATATATGGTTAAATATTTATAAATCTTACAGTGCCTACTTGTTAATAATAGTAAAATATATCATATTGCATTTTATTTTTAAGTTATACTATTTTAGTCTAAATCATGTTATATTAATATATCATACTATATGCATTTTATAAAATAAAGTATCAAAATATATTTTAAATAATATTTTAATTTATTATATTAATAATAAATAAATATAATTAAAATATATTAAATCATATTCTAGTAAGATTATATATATTTAATGTGTCTAATATGTAATGTGTAATATCATTAAGGATTTTGAAGCCACCTTAGTGTGACAATTTGAGAGTAGAATCTCTAGTAGGGTAGGATTATAGAGAGTGTGTAGGTAATATCTCTAGTTGTGGAAATAGGGGCAGTATTCCAATAGTGGGTTCTTAAGCCGGGGGGGAGGAGCGTGTCTAGGTGAAACACCCCTAGTGAGAGTTTGGGGGCACCATCCTCCTCGATGGAGGTTTCAGGAAAACACCCTAGTCGGGGTCCTCGGGCATCATCCCCCAGTAGGGTTTGGGGGGGTAATGCCGATGGGGGGTCTGGTGAGTAGTGCCCCCTGGTGGGGGTTTGGGGACAATGTCCCCAACATTGGGGGTTTGGGAAGGCAGGGCCCCTGAGACCCCTGGTGGGGAAATGCCCCCAGAATAGGGGTCTAGGGGCAACACCCCCGGTGGGGGTTTGGGGGTAACAGCCCTAATTGCAGGGTCTGAGAGTGACAATATAGCCATTGCATGATTTTTGAAAAAATTGCAACTTTAAATCTTTAAAGAAATTAAAAAATAGTTACAAAAATAAGATCTAAATCTACTCGTGTGCCATAACAAGTTATGGTAATTTGAATAGCGTGATATATTAAATGATCCCTTTCAGGAGGTTAATATTTACAACTTATCATGATGTTTTTCAAAACGAGTTTTTCTTCTTCTCCCTCTCTCTTCCACACAACCCTCTGACTTGCGTGTTTTCTCTATTATTTTTTTATTGTTGTAGGTTTTGAATCCCTTTAGATCCTCTATGTTTTTTCTGTGCTCCTATCACCCTCTCTTACTACAAGTTGTACGATCCTAATCTTTGGCGGTTCTGTGCCCTTGCACTTCTGTGAGTACTCTTCACTGTTTTATTTTCTCAATTGAAACAGATTGTGCAGTGCAAATTTTGATTCGAATTCGAGTATTGTGACCAAAACTGCATGCATCTTTAAATCAAAAATCGTGCTCCAAGGGGTCAACAATTCTACAGGGCTGTGAATGATCACCAAACCACAATGTATCTGCTCTACTTCACGAGTGATTTTCATTATGTTAGCAAATATTTTTTACTGTTACTAACTACAATAGGTTTTAAACTCTTCTCTACTTTATTTCTAATTTTGAGTTAAACTACATTGATTTGGTGCTAGTGGCCCTCCAGTTCTTTTCTAATCTCTACTAATGCATACTCCCTCTTGATCAATTCAATCCATATAATTACTACAAATCACACTACCACTCTTTCATATGATTAGTATAGAATAATATTAAGATTAATTAAACAACGCAAGCATTATCTAAATAAGAATCATGTATGAAAATTAAATGCAATCTTTATTTTTGTAGTAAGGAGATTAGGCACTTACTCTTGGAAATTCAATGTCTTCTCTTTCTTTATGACTGCTTGATTGATATCTGGAAGTGCTTATCTTTTTTTATGCTCACTACCTTGCAAATGATAATTTCTTTGCTATGAATATGAAAAACATGATTCTATGCATTGTTGAAAATACTCTCTTTGTTGTGAATATGAAATATATGATTTGTGTAATGTGGAAGAAAGTCTCTTGGATGTGAATATGAAACAAATGGTTTGTGCAATGCTTTTATCAATGAGTGCTATGAAAATACTAACCTTTCTTTCTATTGTGTGATGCTATATACCTTAAGGTTTCTCGTGAAGACTAAATCTAGCCTTATATTTATTGTATCCTTTAGTACTATTAGAGCATTTTATCAAGTTCTAATACATCATATTATACTTCACTATATAGCACTCTCTATTATACTATATTTTCATAGTAAAATCATTTTCGTAAGATTTATTGTTATATTCTATATGATTTTGTAATAAGCATATGGCCATACAATACTCACCAATACTCAATAGAGCATATTATATGGAATGCAATATATGATTTTTTCATAAGATGAAATTTGATATTCTAACAACACATATCATGATCCTTCATCAATCTATAGATTAGACCATATGGTTTAAAAAAATCTTATAATATAAGAAGTTTTTTTTAAATTTTATTCAATACAATCTAAGATTTGGCCATGTGGTCAAATCTTTTCTTATAGTATAAGATGTAATTTCTGTTATTTTTTCCAATATATTGTGAGATTTGGCCATGCAACTAAATCTTCTCCTTAAGCTATCTCTTGGCCAAAACAAGGACTCTTGCAATATCACAATATCTGGCAATAAATCAACCACTTTGTTCATTCCACCATAGGAATGACATTTCGCCACTTGGTCAAATGCTTTATTATATTATCAACCGTTACTTACTTCCACAATAGGAAAGACTAGTTTCTACTTAGAATGCATTACTTTCTATCATTTGGCCATATGGTCAAATCTTGCATTGCAACAAACAAACCACTTTTTTGAGAATTGATCTTGAAAAATTAATACTAAATCAATGGTGGATTCGATCACACAAATTTTGGGTATGCTAGATTGGCCGTATGGCAAAATCTTCTAAGACAAATATATTCTATATTATCTCCAAAAAGGAAGACTGTGTTCTACTTGGAACTCCTTAACTACCTACTATATTTATAGGAAGTTTGGCCATGTGGTCAAAACTTGTCGTGCAACAAACAAACCACTTTGTTTCCATAAACCATTTGTTTCATTTCAATTTTTCATAACTTTCTATGTATACAGTCACATATAAATATCATATCTTTTTGCCACAAATTAGCAACTTTATCCATTCCACTACAAAATAAAAATTGGCCATATGGTCAAATATTTCATTTTGTTATCAATGCTAGCATCCAAGAATCTCCCATTCTTATTTTAGTTGGCCATATGATCAAATCTAATCTCATACATCTTGCAAAGCATGAGACCACTTTTTTCTTTCCACTATAAAAAGATATTTGGCTATATAGTCAAATCCAATTTCACAACATGTTGCTACAAATGAACCACTTTATTCATATGGTTATGAAACTAGATTTGGCTATATGGTTAAAAGTAGTTTTTAAAAATAAAAATATATTGTAAGTTTCACCATGAGGTCAAATATCCACCTTTCAAGTGTTTTTTACATTACCTTATGTTGATATCTATGGGATTTGCTACATAGCCACATTTGTTCGTATGTGAATCTCATATCACAATGAACCACATCCTCTATTTAACTAGCCTTTAAAAACCATATGGTAAAAAACCATGGCAAAGTTTCTAATCTCATAGATAAGTCTTATGACTAAACAAGATTTTATCACATCGCTAAAACCAATGGCAATATTTCTACAATATGACTCATTTCAGGGAAAACTTACATGTACACTAATTAAAATGTTAACTTTGGGCCAAATGGAGCTGTGAGATTGCTACATAACCACATTGATATATGGGTGGATCTCATATTGGACTAAATCTCATTCTTTGATTAAACATGATTTAACCACATGGCCAAAAAATCTTTATAAAGTTCCTAGGGTAGGATCCTTGCATAGGAAACTTATATGGAGAAGAAAACCAATGTTAACTTAGGGACAAAATCATCCATGATATTTTCCACATAACCACAATGATTTTTCACTATATCTCATACCATGCGCATAGTCAACATTTCATTATTGCTTGACCATTTGGTTAAGCCTATGACCAAGTCTCATTATTAATAGAATTTGATCTTCTATCCGAAGTCCATGGCAAAGTTTTTACTATATGATTCTTGCAAGAGAAACATAATTAATGCTAACTTAGGGCTACAATAATCTGTGAGATTTGATACATAAGCACATCTATTTATGGTTAGATCTCATATCACACTTAATCTCAAATTTTAATATCTCATTTTATGGAAGAGACCCTTTTTTGGAGTATATTTATCTTGTATTTTGTAAAATCTTGTGGTGTTATGTTTTCAACTTTCAACCTAGAAATCTTATACATTTGTTTAGGTTTTGTAAATTTTGACTATTTGTAGATCCACTTTTGTTTGACAACTTTTTCTCTTTGCAGAACTAGTCAATGGAAAAGAAAGATAGGACATCTAAAAAGGAGACCCAAACCATTGATGGAGTTGGTGGTAATTTTGTGTATCCATGGTATGTGGATTTTTATGATAGTTAAGAAAAAAGGGCTAAAAATGTTATCTTATTTATTTTAAAGAGTGATATTGCATTTTTTCAACAAGATTGTGTCATAGAGAAGATAACAAATGGATGTGTTGGGAAAGAGGGAATACCATGTAATCATTTTAAGATCAAGGGGAAAAATGTAGTTTACAAACTTAATCCTTTGTCATTTCACTTTGCATGTATTAAAGAGAACAAAGAATACTCTTTGAAAAAAATGGGTTGGACCTTAGTTGAGGAGGTAAATTGTACATAAGACATTATATCAGCATTCCAAGCTATCTAAAATAGTGAGCTACTTTCCCTATCAAGAAAAGGTGACCCCCCCAACAAAAGAATGAAGCTCCAAGATAAACAAATAGACGTGAGATCTTCACTTGCTCCTCAAGAAGAAAATAATTCACCTAATCCCACAAGCTCAAAGTCAAATCACCTTAACAATGTTCCTTGCCACAAGCTCTAGTTATTAGTATGGCTATTAACACTAGTGAGAATGATGTCACTTTACCTTCCATGCTAGAAGTTACACCTGCAAAGCCAAAAATTTCTCTTGAGGTTTAGGGAGTAGAAAGAACATTTGATTTTCTTGAGATTGTTAAGAAGGGAAAGAAGAAAGAATCTAGATTTCACATATTTGAAAAATTCTTTCCATTTGGTCCAACAACACAATTTCCTATTCTCGTTGATAGGTGTTGTGAGGCACCTCCTTTGTATGCTTTTAGGTCACTATGTTGGGATTATGTGGAGAAGCTAACCATAGGTTTCATAAAGAATCCCATAAATACATCAACAACAACATATCTTATACCTTTTGTACAAGACAACAATGAGAAGAGACCCATGCATTGTGATGAGGTGGATGTTAATAAGTTGGACACTTATAGTTATTGGATTATATTATGGATTTACTCAATTCATGCAACAAATATATATATTCAAAGCAATACTACACATTGTCTAGCAACCAAGCATTTATACACCATGAGAAATGCTAGAATATTAGTTGATTATCCTACCAAAATGTGCATTGAGCTTTCACGAAATGGCAAATATGAAATTACATAATGTTACAAAGAATGCCCCTTATGTTGAGCAACTTCAACAATTAAGAGATCAGTGGTGGCTAGCATTTGATTCTCCACCAAAACCCCAACAAGGGCTTTCTAAGACAAGCTCTCAAAGAGTATCATGGTAGGTAATCACATATAAGCTTACCTTCTCTTTTTGTGAAGATTAGTGTGATGCTATTTCTTTTATTCTATGGTTACTATTTTAATCTTTTTTTAACAGAGATTTGTGGCATGCATTGGAGAAAATTATGCATCTAGAGATTTCCATATGATCGTTAGCTCCCAAGAAATATTTGATAGTTGGATCAAAATCATGAAGAGATACTCTATAGGTGAGCTTATATCCTAGGAGAAGAGTTTGAAAAAGAAGGGAGGCAACCTTCTCTTGTTGCATTTCATTGCCTTATGGGTCTTAAGGATGGAGACATCCTTACACTATAAGAGGAGATCAATGAAGGTCATATCCTTTTTCTTAGAAACAAATGGGATAAGGAGGATATGATTGACATGGAAATAAGGGCTAAGCAAATCAAACAAGATAGGGTCCTAAAGGAGGAATTAGTCACTCTTTTCAATGCCCTAGTTCCAAAAAGTAGTGCTGTGATGAAGACTTGGGAAGAGCTTGTTGATGACTATTATATCAATGATTAAGTTTACACAAAGATTTTAGGTATCTACAATGATTGGTTATCAAAGAAGCTCACATGTGGAGCTGATGCAAGGTCCCTACCAAATAGAGCAAAAGATATCTTGAACTTCCTAATTGGAAAAAAGTAAAATCCTCTTCAATCCTCCACTAGTTTTCCTTGGTGTGTATATGTTATCAGATGCAATCTAGAAACCTTTGATCTTATACATAATGTTTACAAAGATCCAATTACCATTGGGGTTGTTTTTCAAGATGTAGCACATGGGTTTGAGGGAATGAAATGGGACTCTATAAAGTTTGGAAAGGTCGTATCCACTCTACTACAAATGATATGTGAACTTAAAAAATTCATGTTGTTATCATTTCTTGATCAAAAGCAAATGGGAGCTTTGAAAAATGCTCTCGAAAGCATTTCTTGCAAGTATCACATGCTAGTTGGTAGTGTTGACTTCCTACCTATGGATAGAACATTTGCTTTTGGATTTATAGATTCTTTTGTGGTTTTGACATTAGTGACCATGGAGAAAAGCTTCATCAATTTTGAGAGATATATAAACAATGTCAACAAGCCTTCCATTTTGGAATTTGAAGGCTTGGACAAGGAGTGCAATGATGATGAAGACCTTGAAGAAGACCAAAGGATTGCAAAGGCCATTTTGAGAAAGAAAATGAAAGTTATGGGAACTACAATCAAAGCATTCAATGATGCTCATGAGGTTGTATTTGATGTATATGCAAGTGGACTTACATCTAAGGTGCCATTGGTAAATCACACGAAGACTATTGCAATGGTTTGCAACACTCAAGAGCAAAGAGAGATTGAAAAACAATTGTGGAGTCCATGAGAGTGCCAAACAAAATTCAAATTTCCAAGAGGTTCCTCTTACTAAAGGTCAAGTTCTTGAAGTATCACTCGAGGGCATAGAAGAATCAAGCCAAGATATAGCAAGTCTAAATATGAAAGAGAAATTAAAGGCTACTTTAGGTGTTTAAACTTTGTTCCTTCTGCTTTAATCAAGGAAGACACATTAATATGATTTTTATTTTTTTCTTGAGAAGTGACTTCCACTAGTATTTGCAATATTTTCTTTCTTTGATGATATAAATCAAAGAAACTGTATTTATTTTTTAAAATTTTTGCAAAAGGTACCAAGCATATTTGGTTTAAATAATATATCTAAGTAAATATTTTACTAAAATAGTATTAAAGAGCTTATTAAAATTTATCATCCTTTGTAAGGATAGCTATTTAAAGGAGATATTGTAATCTAGTGTGTCATAATATTTATCATAATGAAAAGTTTAAGATAGCTATGCAAAATTTACTTAAGTTTATTTTAGATCTTATTTCAATTAAACTCTTATATGTGTTGTGTAATGATCTTGTCATGTTAGTTTTGGTTAGATTTGTCCACATGGTCAAATTTCTTATCTCTTATAACCTCTTTTACTATATCACTAGTGTATGTCTATGCATTTATCTTAGGATAAGAGAGCCAACAATATATTGTACACCCCAAAAAAGTTTCATTGCACCTCCCAAAGGAGTTTTACCTCACTAGCAAATATTGCAATAAAGATTTCACCTCCAATGTATCTTTTGAGATGTGTATAAGGTAAAATGCTTGTTATAATTCATGAGTTCAAATATCTATGGGATGTAACTAGTTTAAAAATAGAATGGTTAGTCCTTAAGAAGAAACTATGAAAACTTATCCAAATAGAGTATAGCTTATCTCAATTAAATTTTCAAGTGTCACTTATATGTGACGGTAGTTTTGGTCACATGGTCAAAAGTATCATGTTTAAAATTTCTTTTAATAATTAGGATTAATAAACACCTTATTTGTACATGCCATTTTGAAGGTCTTTTTAGAATTTAAGGATGTTTGATATTATAATGATGAAATAATTTTTGTAACTAATTACAATAATCTATTGTTAGTATCCCAACTATACTTTTAATTAGCGATAAAAAGTTGGTATGGAAAAATGACTTTATTAGAATAGATTTGACCTCAAAGAAATCATCATATATATTTTCTTCACCTCACGATATTACTCTTGGTTAGATTTGTCCACATGGTCAAATGTCTCTTTTCTTAAGACATCATTTATTAACTAGTACCTATGCATACATTTGTCAATATGAAGTTAAATTGCTTTAGTAGTCTTCTATGCTAGTTTATAGCTCAAACATTAAGTAGAACTATGAGGAAGTAAATGAATCTAATATGCTTCTTTTTCTTCTTTTTAACTTCAACTAAGACATCTATGGTTGGATATCTAACAGATTCAACAACAATAGAGCATGATGATGTGATTGATGCGTCCTTGATAAGAAACGCAACACAATTATGTGTAATACTTGATCTCAATGGTCTTCTTTTACAAGGATATTGCTTTGCTAAGTCTAAAAAGTTTCAAAGTTTTCAAATGGAAAAGCAATGGCTTGTTCTTTTATTGGGATGCATGGAATTTCTTGAAGTCTTATTTGTAAGATTCCAAGTTGGAGTTTGGTCAACAACTTTACATAAGAATGTCATGGCAGTTATTAAGTGCTTGGGGATCCATACAAAAAGAAAGTATCATTTCTTCATGATTTGGGGCTAAGAACAATGTCATAGATGTTGACTCAAAATCTTCATTTTATGATATGAAAGTTCATTTAGCTATTTAAAGTGTTAAGGTAGTTGAGTTTGGCTAAATCCAATATCCATCTTGTCCATATATTGTTAAAATAGATAGAACTTTTGAACAAAAGACATTTGTATATCATGAATATACATTCAAAAAATGCAAATGGGATGAGCAATTATTTAACATACTTGTGTCTATTGTTTTACACAAAAAAAAAGAACCATCACATCATAGGTTATCCAAACTTATTACTATATGGTAGTAGATCAAGTTATCAAACCACACCTAGCTAGTGGTGGTGACTCTTTTAAGGTCCTAGTTCATGAAACTTATACATATCACTTTAAATGATGCTATATCTAAAAGAAAAAACTCATGTTATAATATCTTCAAATCCATAACATTGTAAATTTTGGCCATGATAACATCTCGATAACATATCTTCATATAATGTTTAAGGCTTTTATATTCTAAATTCTCTCTACACTTTTCAAACCTTTGTATTCTTACATTAAACTTGGAAATTTCTTAGGTATGTTCTACCTAAGCCTCCTTGATGATTCCACCACCATACAACATTGCCTTTTGTTATTATGCTAGAAAAGATAGAGGTGAAATCCAAATCTCCTAATAGCCATATAGCTTACACTTCATCACTAAAGCTCTCAAGATGTGTGATCTCATATTTGTAACATATAAAGTGCCCTTTAAAGACAAACATAAGCATAGTGCTCTCTTTCATTCACAAAAGTAAGAAATTTAGTAAAAATGGTACTTGGGAAATTCCCAGAATCTCTAATATGGTGTTATGAGCTAATTCCAACAACCTATCTTAGGATCAAGTGAATTGTAAAAGCAGAGCACATAATTGAAGCTCTCATTGACAAAGGACTTGATTACAGTATCCTCACCTATCACTCTTGGGACATGCATATAACAACCCAAACTAGTGCCCAAAGATACTACAATTGCTCCTTATGGAGGATCACCATACTCTCTTCTAGACAAGTGCAAGATCTTAATGGCCTTAGAAACTGAAAGCTTGCTAGCTAGGTTTTACATTCTTCCTATTTGAGAGGATGTCAGGAAGGAGATCTTACTTGATAGGCCTTTCAAATATGCAACTAAGTGCAATGTCGACTATGAGGCAGATCACATCCATTTGACTCTACTTGGTATCAAGATCATCATATTGTTTACCAAAAGAAACCTCATTGTTGCTCAAGACAAGGGCAAGCAATCTGTTTCTATCCTAGATCAAAACTTAATGGAAGAGAGTGATGAAGTTCTTAGAAGACTATTGGAAGCACAAGACCAAAAGAAAATGCCCCTCAATCAGTGCAAAGCTTGCTAGTCCTAGCAAGAAATCCCAAGAATATCATAACTCCCATCCCATATCTAATACTGCCAAACATGAACCCCCATACAAAGGAACCAAAGATCTTGGGGATACCACCATAAAAACCAATAGAGATCACAATGCTATGATGGGTTTCTAAATTGTCGCTACATGCTCAAGGGTACTATATGTAGGAAACCAATGGATTTGGTTACCCAAGCCACCTCCATCACCACCTTTGTCATTCATAGACTGAAAAAAATAAAGGAAGTGACCTAAAATTGGACCCGAACCTAGGACAAAAGGCACTAAATACATTGACCCAACTAGGATAGAAACCATGAAGCCAAACTATACCTATCATAAAAAGGAGATAGAACCTAACATTGAGGTACAACTGCATAATGCAATTGTCAAACCTAAGGAGACAATGATAATACCTCATAGGACAACAAACCCAAAAGAGAAATCAAAGTGTCCAATCCATGGTAATATTCTTACTAAAGAAGAATGTTGACAAGATGAAGGAGTCACACTATCAAGAAGCAATGAGCAGCCACTAGAGGCACCAACAACTAGCCCATTTGGGAGTCCCAAGTTGTCTAAGAATGCTTTGCCTAAGTGGAAACTAGAAAGCCAATAGTAGTAGAAATCTTGTGTTGTTATGAAACTGACACAAGTAAGCCCACAAAAGCCAACCAAGAATATTGCCATACCCAATTGTGGTAAGTATTTGACAAACAGTCAACCTCCAAGAACACAAATAATCAATTTGTCTTAGTTGCTATTACTTCCAAACATGGATATCAATAATAACAACCTTTGGCTATGACAATGCTCTCACCCACACAAGAAAAATATCTTGTTAGTCCACTCTCAAAAATGATGTTGCAAGAAGAAACATATTTGTCAGCTATAAAACTCCCAATACACCTCAAGCTTAGGCATAAAAAGAAAACTCTTGAGGAGATGGCTAACGAGCTAGCACAACAAACCAATGAGCCAATAATGAAGTGTTTGGTCCAACTGGATGCAAAGGTTGTCGACACCATTCACGTGAGCATGCATTTACACCAACATTGGAAAACCTAAAATTGAGCACAAGAAACTCTTAGAAAAGCCATTGACTTGGGATGAGTAGCAACAAATTTGCTTTTGCTACACAACCATTGTTGGGAATCACAAAAGGTATGCGAAAAGCCACAAATAGAGAATTGCATCTAGTTCCCACATTCTATACCATCCTTTGTGAGATGAACATGGAAAAATTAGAAGCAATGGAATGAAAAAGACAAGGAAAAGGTGCCTTTGTGTAGAAATGGCATTCTAATTGAACTCTAGTAGCTGAAATTGGCCACTGACTAATTATAGTAGTTGAGCAAAGGAAATCTCTTTGGATATCCTTGCATAACCCCACGTATATCACTCCTACATCCCTATGGGTGTTATCACTTCTCCATGATGTCAAATTTTTAGCCACTATCCAAAATGACCCCTTGTACAATAGACGTATTATTGAAGAAGGCCTATACATGGCAAGTAGACTAGAAGTAGGTAGCATGGTGCTTGATGTAAGTGCATGTATGTTTTCTCTTACCCAAGACCTAAAAATTCTAAATGTCTATACTTCACTTCAATGCAATTCAGACTTCTTCAACTAGTTTAATCCATGATTATGAAGCATGAAACCTAGTCTAGCTCTTGATAATGCCCTAGTGCCATCCATTCCTTTCTTGAAAAATGAAATAGTAGAGGACTTGCCTATGTCCTCACCTCACACAACTAGAATAGATCAAAGCAATCATCTTATAGATTTAGGCTAAGAATCCTTACATCCTGAAGGAACCCTTAATAGAGGGTCTAAAAGGAATGAATAATTTCCCTTAAAGACACATCCACAAGGAGCTTCCATCCTAGGAATCCTTCTTAATAGAACTAGGATCTAAGACTACATTTTCCTTCAACTACTACAACTGCCAAATCCAATCATTACTACTTTCCATTAAAAGAAGTGGACCCACAATAGTCCCACTTCCCAATCCTGACTAAGCCCACCAAGTCTACAAAGGAAAATTCTCATAATACCTTAGAAAAGAGTGCTACAAGCACCAACCCAATGAGCCCTAGAGAGTCAGTAGCTCTCAAGTCTCAACCCACCCAAAACCTCCAGCTCATTTGAAACCTAACTTGCACCTAAGAAGATTAAAGGACATTGTAGTAGAAATTGCCCACGATGAAAATCAACCAGTGACTATCTGCCTCTAGGAATTGCATGATAAAATCATGTTACTTTCTTGTGTTTATACTTGGTCTGATATTGGAATCCTCCTAACTGATTTGAGTATTACCTAACATTGCCACTATTTCGGAAGAGCAAGAATATCTCAGTGAGAAATATGGTGATCAACTAGATAATCTTCTGCAACTCATTCTAGATGAGGAAGCTAAGGAATGCTGTGTGGGCCCCACATTCCATAATCCATTACGCCCCCCAACCATTAAGAAAATACTAGCACTAGAAGAGAAGGCAAAAAATGATTACCCCTTTGAGAAAGTCTAGTGCTCTATGAGAACCTCAATGGCTGAATTCAAAAGTCATTTCCTGATCATTCCGAACCAATGATAAGCTCATGATCATTCCGCACCAATGATAAGCTATCTAGAAATCCCCTTCCCTTCGAGTACTTGCCATTGTATGAGGAGTCACACTAATTGGACCTCTCTTAGATCTTCCCTTGCTTGACAAAATCCTCACACAAGAAGACCTTTGTGTTACAAGTATATCGAATCAAGGATGTATTGTACTTGATGTTGCATATCTAACCCTAATGGTAAAATTTTCATTGGCTTCTTGAATAAGCTACACTCCAATACAATCTTGATTTTTATCAATGGTTCAAATCTAGGCCGAGTAACCCTGTACCATAAAAACGTATACATTAAAATTTCATATACAACATAATTTACAAAAACTAAAACTAAAAACATCAAAAAATCCATGCACACCACATTATTAGTACCTTTGCAACGCTCAAAAGCATTACAACATTTTTGTGCATGGAGGAAGCAAGCAGAGGTAAACAATGGTTAACAATATGAATAGGTAAGTGATATTAACAATAATTTTCAAAATTTTATCTAAGTCCTTGTTGACTTGACTACATATTCTCTCAATTTTTATCAAGTGAATATAGACAAATAGGTGGTGAATGATATGCTTAATGTAGCAAACAACAAAGAAGTAGGAAGTCAACGAGCTATGGAAGACCTAACAAACACAAGCATGATTGAAACTTGTAGATTTCTCACCAATGCTTGCATTCCTATGTGAGAGACTACGTAAGAGGTAGTTATTTGATACTCGTACATTGAAGCTCTTGAAGGAATAAGAGTATGTCCAAAGTTGCACTATGTTGAGCTCGTGTATGACAATACCTATTTTTAATATATACAAAGTAGCAACTACTTTAGCCCAATAGTAATGAGGCAATTTCTTTCTGATATCAATGCATGACCCACCTCTACAATATGCTTGTTTTTCACTCATCAGCTCCATTTTATTATGGACTATATCTAAATGTAAATTGCCTCTCTATACCATATTTTCTACAAAAAATCAAAAAACTCATTGGAGAGATACTCTTCCCTTCCATCTGATCTTAGCATTTAATATGCAACCTTCTCTCCTTGTCAATCAAAGCCTTAAAGCTTTTAAAGTGAGTGGACACCTCACTTTTCTCATGCATAAAGTAAAGCTATAATTTGTGAGTATGATTATCAATGAAGGAAACATAATACTTGCAACCACTCAAAGTTCTAGCCTTTGTAGAACCACATACATCCAAATGTATCAAATCAAGTGGATTCTTGCATACATACTTTTCATGTGAAAGCATATGTCTTGCTTGCTTTCCAAATTGATACGATTTGCATACTTTATATATTCCATCAACTCTAAACTTGGACAAACCATGTACAATTTCTTTTGACTGCATGTCTTCTAGTCACTACACATTCACATGACCAATTCTCTTATGCCAAAATTTTAATATTAGCTGCAACACCTAAACCTTATGCAAACATGGTAGTATCCATTTTAGGTAGATTCACATCAAGAGTAAACAATATGCTAGCACATTTATCTTTTATAATCAACATGTAATCATTTTTAGGATCTTGTACATAACAACATCATATATGAACCAAATAGACAATCCCTCTTTTGTCATCTGACCAATAAAAACTAGCATTTTTATAATATTTGGTACATATAGCACATCAGCTAAGTACTTAGTTTTACTATCTTGTTTACTCAAATGAACATTTTCAACATGAGTAATGGGATAAGTTGTATTATCCCATGTCTCTACATAGCCCTAAGACTCTAGACTACCTATCTCTCTAAATCACTCTCTATTGTTAGAGGGATTCTAGTCAAAAGCTTGTATCCATCGGGGATCATAGATAGAAGAAAATAGATAATAGGAGATAGAAGAGAAGAAAAAGAATAGATAAGAGGTACATAAGAAAAAGATAAAGCACAATGAATCAAGCACTATGTATTGATAGAAACTAAGAAGATAAATAAATTCCATGTCTGGCACTACTTAGAAGTAATCTCCAACCATTAGATCTCCTAGAGCTCCCTTGTAGAGCAAAAACATGCATCAAACACTAGCTTCTTCTTTGCTACTCAGACCGCAAATCTGATGGTTTCCTTGGCTTTGAAAGGGGGGTAAAACCTTGAGACACCTTCTTAGAATTCTCTTAGATCACTCCTTCTCCCAATTGTGAGTGCTATTTGTTGCCTGTAAACTGTGATTGCATGCTATGTGATTTCGAAAGCACTTATTTTGCATGAAATCTCCAAAACTAGTTGAAAAAGTAACTTATTTTTTACATGTCACCATATTCTAGAAGTTTTCTATAGCTTTTTAGGATATTTACAAGAAATAATATCTAGAATATCACAAATAGACTAAAATTGTCCAAAAATCCAGTATTTTTGAACAATCCATACTATAAACACTAGCACTAATGACTAATATGGCATTGACTCTGTACATCAATAAGAAAGCTGGATGATGATGCACTCTACAGTTTTTCACAATATGTTCGTATAGCAGCACGACATCCATGCCCTCTAAATTTGCAAAGCCTTTCGTATGTGCCAAAGTCCTAGTTGTCACCATATTTTGAGTTCTCCTCATCCTCTACAACCATATCCTTTGCTTCTTCATCTTCCATATCTTCCTAGCTAGCCCCTGTATCATGGCCACTATTTTCTTCAAATTCTAGCAACTCATAGACAGTAGATTCTCTCCTCTTGAATAATTTGATCCTTTTCCTTACTACCAAAAGTTTTATGGCTATCCCATCCAGCTCATTTAATGCATAAGTAGCATTATCAAACACATGTCTTACCACATAGCGTCCAAACCATCTTTTGGAGACTTTACGCATAGCGTTGTGTTGGTTGTTTAAATTGCTATCATAAACCAGTACACCCAATCCTCATCTTGTATAGTTCTTGGCCTCAATCTATGTCTCTTGTCAAATTATTTCTTATTTTGTATCTTTGCTACCCTTAACTTTGCAACTGCTACCTCTATGTCTTCTAACTTTCTTTCCAACTATCTAATACATAAGGCCAACAACTCCTCTCAATTCAACTCCTCTTCCCAAGGTAGCACAATCCATGTGACTATCATCTCTTCTATTCGCATGATAGGTTTTTGACCGTACATTAATTCAGCAGGCATATATCTTGTAACAACACTATGAGTTATTTTGTCAATCCACAAAGCATCAGGGAGCAATTGTGGCCAGTCTTTTACTTTCTCTCCACATGCTTTTGCCAATGCCTTCACAATAGGTGGATGACCTCTTTCAATTATTCCATTTCCTTCAAGGTTATAAGCTAAAGTTAAAGCAAGCTTTATCCCCAACTATGCAAAGAAACCATGGGCTTCATTTGTATTCAACTCATCCCCATCAGCTGTAATTTTTTCCACACAGCCATACTAACAAAAGACTCTTCTAGGAGAAAGGTACACATTGCATTTTTTGTCTTAGTACATGTAGAGCTCTCCCTTCCACTTGATTAGTCAAGTTTTCATGGGCAAGTACAAGATATCTCATTTTCCAAAGACTTGTAGACATCGTGACTAAATCCATGACCCACTTAAAATGAAGAGACAAGGGATATGTGGGTTGCAATCCATCCCGATGTCTCACAGATAAATGCATTCGACATGTCATACATGTTTCCACAAAGTGAGCAACATTGTTATACATGCCTTGCCACCAATATTTTTCTTTGATCTTTGTAAAAGTATCCCAAAAACCTCTATGGCTAGCCCATCACCTTTCATGAAATTCTTGCATAACATTTACTTGTGAAGCTCCATCACCCAAAAGTCACAATGGCATACCTTGTTTCTTCTTAGCATGTTTCCACAAGTATCCATCTTTTAAGAAAAACCCACAGGCTTTCCTCATGATCTTTTTAAACTCCTCATATGAGCACTCATCTCTCTTTGTTAATATACTAAGGTATTGACCAATTCTCAGCCACTCTCCTGCATATTTGTCTTCTAGAAACACTTCTACACAAGATACGTAGCATCTAAAGTGTCTTCTCTTTGCTATCCAAGCTTCTATTAGTGTTTTAACAACTCTTTGCATTGCTAAATTCACTCTTAAAACATCATTCTCAGCTGCAAGAAATTCATCTTTTTCCTCCACATCCATCATCCCATCTTCATTCTCATAGTGTGCCCAAGATAACATGTATGTCACTTGGTTATCTCTTCCTGCAATATGGTAAAATTCAAGGCTCAAAGATTTGATAAATGCAATCCAGCGGAGCATAGAAATGTTTGGGGTAGCACAACTAATAATCATACCCAATACCAGCAAACAATCAGTCTCAATGATTAGACAAGCACCCAT
This sequence comes from Lygodium microphyllum, assembly GCF_053477565.2. Taxonomy (NCBI): domain Eukaryota; kingdom Viridiplantae; phylum Streptophyta; class Polypodiopsida; order Schizaeales; family Lygodiaceae; genus Lygodium; species Lygodium microphyllum. The sequence continues at coordinate 122,125,712 of NC_141151.1, read as the reverse complement.
AAAATACTCCTTATCACATTTAAGGGTTGTCATAATTCCCTAAAATTCTCTTTTACATGTGGATACCTTCTATGTCATTTAGTCAATACTTGAGCACCAAATTGAATTGCATATCTTTGCCCTTCCTCATCGTCTTGGACAATTGCCCATCCAATCTTGATTGGGCTCATATCAATAGTAATAATGATAGGCTCTTCATGTGAATAATCAGCCTTTCTCAATGTTGGAGCAGGTTTCAAGAGTTGCTTCAATTTCTTCATTACTTTTTCTGATGCTTCCTTTCCTATTGAACCCTCTAATTTTCCTCAAGAGCTGATATAGAGCATCAGCTACATGTGCAAAGTGAGGGATTCATCTCAAATAAAAAACACATGCACTCAAGAATCTATGCACCTAAGATACATTCATGCATACATCTTGCATTCTATCAATCCCCTCTATTTTTGTTGGTGATGGTCATCACCCATAAGTCCCATACATATGCCCAACAATCAAAACCTCTTCAACTCCAAAGAATGACTTTTGTGCAAAAAGAGTTAAATGCACCTCTTCTAGGTGCATCAAAATCCTTTCACAATCAACAATATGATGTGCAACAAACTGTCTGCACACCCATGAGCATCCATCTCTTCATTCTTTTCATAACTACACACCCTTTGATTGGAACATCATCTAACAAGGGCATTGCCAATTGTGGTATAAAATCCATGAGTATCATATTCATAGCATTTGTCATGTGTGCCACTGAGTTTATTGCACCCTCTTGCTCCAGGGAGAGTACACATCCGTACTAACCCCAAGGGAGTCTTCATGGTTGTATATCCCTGCTCTCAACTGTAAGCTCAATTTGATCATAACCTAAGTAGAGATCACCCAAAGAATAGATTGCTCTGCTTGCAAAAGCCTCTGCAAATTCATCAACCACAAGACCTGCACCCATATTTCTTATGGTCACTTTATTTACCAGCTGCATGTCTTGAATAAATCTCAAAGCTCCATTATTTTTGGGCACAATAAACCAAAAATTTGAGTACAAGGCTGAAGAGGGCTCCAAGATCTTCATGTGAATCTTTTCATTTAGCAAATCCATTAGCTTTGGCAAGTAAGCTTTAGGCACTAGAATATGCCTCAAGTCCCATGGTATATGTGGCATAGTAAATATTACCATAGGAGAGACAACATTTGGATCCACACAACCTATTTTAGTTGGCTAAAATGCAAATGCTTTTCCATTCCTAGCCAACATCTGAATAAAATAGTCTCTTTCAGCAAGGCAAAAGCAACCCTTCTGCACCAACTTTCAATTTTTGTAATACTTCAAATGTAAACTGATGACCTATATCTTGAGGATCCTGTAAGCTTGGTTGCCTTGACACATTTTCATATAAACCCTCACTTTCTGGTGGAAGCAGCAAAGCAACTAGTTTCACCTTTTTGTCAACCATCAGCTTATACTTCATCTCCACAATTGCTTCAGCCCATTGCAATCCTTCTTGCTAAGGAAACAATGTTGTAACATCATACATGTCCAAAGAACATATTGACAACACTCTGTTTTCAACCTCATTTTCTACATGTATAGTTATTGAAATTTCAACCATAGTGTCATTAATATTTTTCCCATATAGAAGATGCCTAAAATGCCTTCATTTTTAGCAAACAACCCTAGTCCTCTCAGTTTCTTAGTAGCCCATATCATAGATATGCATTCAACCTTGGAAATAACTTCCATATACTTAAACCAACATGAACTGTTTACTGTAAACTGAGAATAACCAATAGTAAATACATGCTTTATTCCATCAAGAGGCAAGTACATCCTCTGAATAGCACTACTGTAGCCCTGCATTACATAAGTGCTAAATGATTTCGTCATGAAATTCCCACTAGGCGATGCCAAACACCTCTCCCAATGTAACGTGCCCATCCCTCAAATTGCGAGACATGTCTTAGCAGTCCATCGAGAGATCAATCTAGAAGACGTTGCCCGGCACTCTCTCGAGTCTGCCTCACAACGGAACTTATCTAGCCATTCCCACTAGGATCGACCTAAAGTCTAGGTTCCTAGCAGTCGCGTTCACCTAACAGCCTTCTGGCATTGATCTACAACTGCTCCACTTTGTGCAGATACAACTAGACCAAAGCATACTCATACCACACTTGGTTCAAAGAGAATGGGAAACGAGAGGGATGCATCACTCGACCTCTCTGCCCGTAGGGCATAGTCCAATTCTAGTCCCCTAAAATGGTATGAATCGGGTTTTTAACTTACAAGTTCTAAGGTCCTTGTCTATCTAACGTTCACATCAAATAAATTCCATTGAGGAAATCTCTCGGCTAATCAAGACCACCCTGCCATAGGATGGACCCGACGGTCACATCCACCACGCTTCCCTCGGGGGTTGTTTTAGTTATCTAATTACCTACCACATTATGTTTGACACATAAAATCAGCTTCCTTAATTAACCTGTTAATCACAGGTTCCTTTAATTTCGGGCACAGACACTAAGACAAGGTAAAACAAGATCAAACACTTTCTTAACTTATCTTTAGATTAATGTTTGTCTCCCGCCCATATATGAGGATTAAGTATCCCTTTCTGCCTCCGTAGAAAAATTCTTATGTCTCCCCGCAATAAAAACCCGAAGGTTTATCCTACCAAGATTCTACCTTGTAATTAGTATCAAGGCCTCGAGATCCCATCTCGAGTCATGTAGAACACTTGTGTAGGGTCCAGAGGCATTGGGATTTACAGCCAGAGCCCCCTGGCACCCAAGTGTCCTCCTATGCCAAGTAATTTCCACAGAGAAACCTCTCGTGAAGGGTTCGATCCACATTCCCGGTGCAGATTCATAACCCCCTTGGTTAGGGTTTGGTGGTTCGCGGGGGTAGCTAGCGCCATCCTTCCTTAATTATCCCTTTAGGAAATCATCCGCAGCTGAAGCAACCAACCCAATAGCATTTACTAGGGAAAACATCCCTTTTGTTCCCATGGCAATTTATCCTTATAGTTCCTGCCATGAAAATATAATCACTTGGATACTCATCCAAAACCACAACCAATCCTTAAGTATCCTTTCGTAAACAATCAAGCTAAAACAACCAGCCTAACATCCTTTAACTAGGAAAACATCATTTCCTAATCCACCAAGTAACCACTCTGCCTAGCAATCACTTTTTCCATCTTTAACAAGATCAACCTTTGTTAAAACCATTTCAATAGTTCCAAGCAACATGCTTAACATAAATCAACTACCCTAAAGTTTTCTCTCCCCCTTGAGTTAGGGCTTCGCAATGTCAATTTAACAAATTCCTTCTAGATCCTTTAAATGATCTAAGTGATTTCACCTTGACCTTTATTAATCATAGCTACCTATTTAGGGTAGAAGATCAACCCATCCTAAGCCCTTTAATGGCGAATACATGCAATTCTACCTCTATTTAAGAATTCAAGATGCGTGAGAAGAATCTAAATCTTGGTACAACCTCGATATGAGCTATAGTTGCTGGAGGGTTGGTGGTATTCATGTCTCCGCTTGCATTGGATATGTACCTAGCTCCGTTTGCAACTTCAGCACTTGTGCTCCTTGTAACTCGTCTCTTGGGTGCCATCCTTGTGCGTTCCTGGTCTTGTAACCCTTGAGGTAAATCGACTACTCTTGCCCTAGCGGAAGGAAGTGGTACGAGGGTTCACAAGGAATCTAAGGCCAAGCAATGTGACTTCAACGTGCACAACTCTTCTTCTTCTTTTACCCTCTCCCCAATTTGTTTTCCATCTATCTCGCCCTCTCCATCTCATAGTCTTCTCTCCCTCTCTCTTTCTCTCTCCCTCTCCCTATATCCTCCCCTAATTATCTTCCATTTCTCTCTATCCCTCTTCTTCTTCTTCTTCTTTTCCTCTCTCTTCCTCTTCTTCTCCTCCTTTCTCCTTCTCTCTCTCCCTCTTCTTCTCCTTCTTTCTCTCCCTTCCTCTTCTTCTCCTTCTTTCTCTCCCTTCCTCCTCCTCTTCTTCTTCTTCTCCTTCTCTCTCTCCCTTCCTCTTCTTCTTCTCTCTCTCCCTCTTCTTCTTCTTCTTCTTCTCCTCTCTCTCCCTCTTCTTCTCCTTCTCTTCTTCTCCTTCTTGTTCTCCTCTCTCTCCCTCTTCTTCTCCTTCTTTCTCTCCCTTACTCTTCTTCTTCTTCTTCTCTTCTCTCCTCCTCTTCTTCTCCTTCTTTCTCTCCCTTCCTCTTCTTCTTCTTCTTCTTCTCCTCTCTTCCTCTTCTTCTCCTTCTTTCTCTCCCTTCCTCTTCTTCTTCTTCTTCTTCTTCTTCTTCTCTTCTCTCTCTCCCTCTTTCTCTTCTCCTTCTCTCTCTCTCTCTCTCTCTCTCCCTCTTCTTCTTCTTCTTCTTCTTCTTCTCCTTCTCTTCTCCTTCTCCTTCTCCTTTCTCTCCCTCTTCTTCTCCTTCTTTCTCTCACTCTCTTTCTCTCTGATCACGGGGGCGGGGGGGAGGTGGGTGCTGACGTCACGGCCAGGGGGGCGCGCTGTGTTCCCAGGACAAGGGGGGGTGCTGCTGTAGGTGATAGGGGGGAGGGGCTATGCTCTGACATCGAGGAAGAGGAGCCACCAGGGGGTGCTGTTATAAGGTGGGGGGGAAGGTGGCTTATGGGGGGGGAGGATGGCACCTCCCGCCATCTGGGGGGCTGCATGCCCCCCATCACACACTTCACTCCCTCTCTCTCTCTCCCTGACGTGCTATCGGCGGGGAGAGAGAGAGGGATAAAAAATTTTCAAAAATTTTTAAAAATTTAAAGGGGGTGATTTGCATGGGAAAGGCACAGGGGCACATGGGGGATGTTACACCTAAGGTGAATTCCACTCGACTATTTAAAATCCATTCTTCAAGAACCTTCTTAAGATCGATGGATGTCTCAATATTAGACTGCATCTTATATCCTCGTTGCTTGCCCTTCTTTTTGCCTTCTTGTTTGGTATCTTGTTTTTTCTCTTGATTGATCTTTTCCATAACATGCTTGGGAGGTGTTGATTTGTAGCTTTAGGCTAATCCACACTTCTTCTTGTCACTCTCATAGATGTCCTTGCGTTATCTTCATCTCTCTTTTGTTTCTCTTCCCACAAGTACATTCGTATTTTGCACCTTTGCTAAATACTGGTGATTCTTAGCTAGTTATGTCACGAATATCTTGCCTTGCATGAAATATTTCACTATTAGTAAATTTCCTCTTTTTAGTTGCATGCAAAGCATGTCTCCATATTGCAGCCCTTCGAACCACTTGGCCAGGCATTCTATCCAACTGTAAATCGAAAGTAGCAGCATGTACAACCACATAAGCATTTTAGACATCCAAGTTTTCCAAAAACTTTTGCATATCTCCCTTTCCAAAATTCAAAGCAAGAGACAATCCCATTTCTTATGCATGGATCTTGCCATATGAATTGTCATGCCAAGGCATGTTGATGATAAGCAACATAATCCTTACTTTCATACTGCAAACTATCACACCACATACATCTTTTCCTTGGTTTGGTGGCTGATGCCCGTCCCCTTTCTCTTGCCCTTTCTCATCCAATTTTGCAACCTTGAACTGAAGGTCCTACTACATGACTTTGACCAATTCATCTGATATGTCTTTCGTAACACTGGGAATAGCAGGTGCAGCATAGGATTAGCCACAGAAGTGGGTGGCTTACTAGATATATCAATTATTTTTCCCGTAACAATGGGCACACTAGATACATGAAATCTATCTCTTCTTCTATGCTTTTTCACCAGTGCACTAATAGCTTCCTTAACATGTCTCCACTCTATTTTAAGCCTTGTCTCTAGCTGATCCTCTAACAAATCATCAAGCTTCTCTTGAAGCTCAGGATCTGCTACTTATAGAAACAATTGAATTTTCTGACTTGCAAGAGCTTGTTGTTTTGCAAGATCTAACTGCTCAAACCAACTTTCAAATTCTCTTAACAACTCTATAGCCACAAGACCCTTATTGGATTGTAGAAGCCACTCTTGGAAAGTCTTGCGAGTAATCAAACTGGTATTTTCAATGTAAAATTCTTCCCTGAGTATCTTCTTTTAAAAGCTACCTAGTCAACATATTGCATGTATAATTTAGTAACTCGAGCTTTGAATTCATGCACATTGACCCATACAAAATATTGGCTCCATGTAAGTTGAGCCACCCTAAAGAATTTCATCTTTTGAGCATAGGTATGCATTTATGCAAATACATTCTTGCCATTTAACAACTTCATCTCATGCTCTACTACTTGTAGAGCATTCATCACAACAGGTTTTGTTTGAGAAAAAACTTGCATCACCTATTGTTATTGTTTTACATGAATCACCTTCTTGATGGCTTCGAGTTGGTGCTTTGGGTTGGGGTATACTCCCTAACCTTAACACTAGACATATATGCATAATGGCAGGATGAATAACACGTGTATGTAAACCTAACAACTGGCTTTCTTACTCTCTCAGATCTCTGTAACTATGGCTCTCTCTGAGATTGTCTCTCAAGAGGTGGTACATAGCAACTCTGCCTTGTTCCAAGCATCATAATAGACGGAATGCCCAAATCACTATCCAAACTGTCATTGTTAGATGACTCATAACATACTATAAGTGGACTTGTCACATCCTTAATCATCTTTTCTTTTCCTTGTGTCCAATTTTCTCCCCCTCACTGACATATTCATGTCAATGGATGTAGGAGTATGACTTCGCAAGCATCCTGACCAAGGACTTACTGTAGGTTACCCATCACTTGTAGGACCACTCATAGATGTATTCATTGTAGGTGTATTTTCAACATTACTAATGTAAGCTAATCCATTAGTAGCCACTGCAATAGGATTACCATACCACGATGCCATCTCATCAAAAACAACATCTTTGCTAATCAATGTCTCATGTGTAGATGGTACATAACACTTGTAAGCTTTTTGATCTTGTGCATAACCAAGGAACACACTATTGATAGCTTTAGGATCTAATTTCTTCCTCTTTTCATTAGGAACATGCACATATGCAATGCTGCCAAATACCTTCAAGTGTGAAATGTCAGGCTTATGACCATACAACCTCTCATATGGAGTTACATCATGAATCCCTGCTGTAGGGGTTCTATTCAGCACATAGATATAGTAGTCACTACTGCTTTAGCTCAATAACCATTTGGAAAACTCTTCTCATTCAGCATAGCTCTTGTCAATTCCATCAGTACCCTATTTTTCCTTTTTGCTACACCATTTTGCTACAGTGTATAGTTGCAAGTTAACTGTCTTTTGATCCCATGTTTAGCAAGGTACATGTCAAAGTAATTAGAGACATATTCTTCACCTCCATCTAATCTAAGACATGAAATTTTACAACTCAACTCATTTTTAGCATGCTTCTTGAAGTCCTTGAATGCATCAAACAGATCATCCTTAATTTTTAGTATGTAAAGCCAAGTGTACCTGCTGAAATCTTAAATGAAGGATACATAGTAACGAGCACCACCAAACGAAGCATTATGAGACAGAACCCATACATCTAAATGTACCAACTGCAAGGGTCATGAGATATTTCGTACATGTCTCATAAATGGATACGGTGCTTTCTTTCCAAACTAACATGCATCACATACATGTCCAAAGTCATGATACTTGAACTTAGGCGGTCCAAGCACAATCTTCTTCCACTGCATAGATTTCAGCTTTTGTACATTCACATGGCCAATCCGCTTATACCATATCTCAACATCCTGTATAGCACCATCACCATATGCAAACATGGCTGCTTTCAATTCTGGAATTGACACATCAAGAGTAAACATTCTGCCATCTCTTCGGCCTCTAGCAATCAATTTGCAGCCATTACCATATTCTTCAACAAAACATTCATCTCCATTAAATCTCACTTGCAAATTTTGTTCTTCCATCTATCCAACTGACAAAATATTCTCGGTTATTGTAGGTACATGTAGTACATCATGCAAGCTCTTTTTCTTGCCATTAGGCATCAACAACAGAACAATTCTTGTGTGTTGAATGTCATGTTGGGACTCATCCCCAGTACACACATAACCATGTGAACGTGAAACCATCTCATCAAACCATTCTCCATGGGGTGTCATATGATTTGAAGCCTCTGAATCAATGTACCATCTCTCATCTCTGTTCTGCCTAGATGCATTCTTAGACACATGTTTCCTAGCAAACAATTTGTCAACTTGCTCATCATGAGCACTGCTAGAAGATGTATAGTGCCCATGTTGTTTGCCCTTTGCCTTCATATCTCCCTGCTTCTTGTAACAATCCTATGTAATGTGTCCATATCTGCCACAGTAATGATAGTCCTTATCTTTGTTTGACTAATCATTTGACTGCCATGAACCAGATCCACCACCTCCGACATGGGGTGATCTCCTCCTACCTCTAAAGCCACCAGATCCACGCTTGCCATGTGTATTTGTGCCATGCCAAGCATTCTACTGATACTATCCATAAGTGTTTCGAGTGTCTCCTCGACCTTGAAAAGAGCCATGGCCTCTGCCGCCTCTACCATGCTGGCTAGAGTAAAGAACAATGTCTTTGCTTTGAGATGTACTAGAACTTGTATTCAGCCCAAGCCTAACTTCCTCATGCAGTAACAAAGCAATCAGCTCATCCCAATCAGGGGATCTAGCTCTCATAGAAATAGACGTATCAAATGCTTTATACTCTTTACCAAGTCCATTCAATGTCACTACAATCATATCATCCTCAGACATTGAAGATCCAATGGTGGCAAGCTGATCCACTATGTTCTTCATCTCTATAGTGTAGGCCAGATATTTAAGTGTTGCTTTAACTGAATCTTTCTTGCATGTGTTACATTTCCATAATCCTTCATGAGTATGTCCCATGCATCCTTTGGAGAACTGCATCCAGTAATCTGTATAGCCATAGCATTTGATATACATAAGAAAAACCAATGTAACACCTTGCATGCTCTCTCAGTTCATAGCTTATGAGCCCTTTTTTTATAAATTTTCGGATTCTTTTCATGTATTTCATGTTCAGCCTCATCACCTGTACATAAGTCCCAATAACCTCTACCAACCAAAAAATTCTTCATATGAAACTTCCATAAAGCAAAATTTTTGTTGTCTAGCTTTTCTCCCACAATTTGAGTGATATTGTTATTGCCTTGAGCATTTGCTATAGTTGCATCTTAGGTATTCAATGATATATACAACTTGTAAGTATTTGACTCCTTTTCTTACAGTTCAGGATCAGTTTCTTGCTATTCAGGACAGTTTCTTGCAATTCAGGACAGTTTTCTTGACAACTTGCTTGCTATAAATTGTATTCCAACAATGAAAAAACACAGTCAACTGAGCATAAACCAAGCTCAAATCAGTTCAAAACATTCTATGGTAGTGGCAAAACATCCCAGTAATAAACTATGTCCATACAAGTATCAGTATTTGTACTGTATGCAAGTAGCAGTACCAAATACATCAAGCCCACTGCTATAACCAGTAGTATTTTCTCTATTAAAAAAAGAGTATTCAGACCTCAAAACAGCCCCAAAACATCTCATTTAGTTGCCACTCTATGTAGGAGTTGATACATGTCCAATCGGTTAGAATATATTGCATGTATGCCAAGAGAAGATGATAGGTATCCTTCCTACAGACAATAACCAGACAATACCCTGGTAGAACCAGCACAACAAATCAGTCCAAACTTTGGACTTTCAACTCACAATATCCCAAAAAGAATCTACCACTTAAGTGGTATGATCCAAGCATTTGTCACTAGTAAATAAGCATCATAGATACTTTAACCCTGTAGGTATATTGTTTCCAAATTCAGGACAGCAACCAGTTCACTATTTCCAGCCTACAAATTAGTTCCAAAACTGAACTTTTAACACTTCAATATCATGCGTAAATGCATGATAATAAGGGCATATACATTGTTAGGATGAAAGCCACCGGTGCCCTCGAATCACCTGCTGCTTACTACAGTAAACAACCAGTCTGCACAAGTCTGTGCTGAATATCTCAAAATCTGTGAAGAATTTGAAAATACTTTCTTTTGCAAAGTTGTAGTCCACGTGGAAACGGTCAAGAAATGCATGCCATTTCTCCAAAAACCATTTATGTAGTAAGATATAACTTCTGCAAAAAAACGGGCTGCAGACACAGTCTCCTTTGATGACGTTTTCTTCAGATTTGATGGCTTGATGTCAAATGGCCACTGCCAAGCCTTCAAGTTTTAGGCGTTTAAGCTCTAATACCATGCTGGAAGAGAGGGAGAGAGACAAAGTGGAGCGGAAGATGAGCCTTAGCTCATTGTTGTTCTTCTTCCATTATTCTTCCATCATACTCACTGAAAGAGACTTGCACACATAGGTTTGACTAACCAAGACTAACTGTGGTTAAGTAACTGACTATACCAACTTATTGAATGTCACACACGTGTACAGCTGTATCTAGCTAATGTCGGTCACACACATAAAGATAGACTGACTGAAGAGTAATGAGAGCTTGATATTCTAATAGTGTGTTTGGTTTCTAGTTGTTCTCATCAGCTTCTCGGGTTTGTTTGCTATGCTATCCCATTTGACTCATTCAGTCCGATTATCACAATTCTATAGGTGTGTCCAATTGGACAGCTCAAGTTGGTCCGATTGGGGTATGTCTGATTCTCGAAATCACATAGGGGTACTTGGTCCGATTCAAAGTTATGTCTGATCGGACAAGTCTGTTGGTCTGGTTGTTGCAATTGGATGCGGGTCGAGCATCTGATCAGAAAAAGTGGTATTTGATTTCTTCTCGTCCTATTCTCGGAATTAGACGGAAGTGGTGAATCTATTTTGGAGTTGGTCCGATTTTCACAATCGCAGTCAAGTGTATCCAATTGGACCGGGTGGGTTTGTCTGAGTCCAATTTTGGGAATCGGACGAGTCTGTTGTCCAATTTTGGGAATCAAACGGGTCGCTTGGTTTGATTCTAGGAATCGGACACTATAGGGAGCATCTGATTCTATTGGGGCCAAAATGCATTTTGATCACATTTTCGCTAAAAATACTTACTTAAATGCTATTAGCACCTACAAAGACTTCTAGGAATCAAGAAGGAGTGTAGGCCAAGGGTATCCTACACCTGGATCTCACTGAAAGCCCCGATACGCTCCGATCGATCTGGCGTAAGCTTGGACTTGCAAGCTCTCTCTCTCTCTCTCTCTCTCTCTCTCTCTCTCTCTCAAAACTAGGAGTGCAAAAGAGGTTTTTCCTGGTCACCCAGGACCTTAAACCCTAGCTGGATAGCCCTCTCAATCACTCCACCTGTAACTCTGAGACATTTGAGCCCTCTCTTTTTCCCATTTTTCCTATTATTGTCCTATGCAAGACTGTTTACAGTAGTAAACTATAAGATTCCCACTTTGATTTCTCCTTCTTATCCTACTCTAAATGCGACAAAAATTAAAAGCAAGGTACTGAATTGAATTCTCTTACTCAACCAATCATCAAAAACCAAAAATACTTACTTGTAGCATAGACTAAAACCCAAAACCTCCTATCTACCTCAAGCTCCAGTTCGGGGATGAAACCCTTACTTCGATGCTCAATTTGAAGCATGCAATGCTTAAGCTTGAATCCGTTGGTCCCGGCAACGGAACCAAAATGTAGAGCACAAGCTCAACCACCAAGACCCACGGACTGCTTATTGTTCAAGCGTTTCAAGCGAGCACTAATGGCTACATCTCACATAGTCGACGCGCCATCCCTCTTTATGAGTGTAATGAGCTTACCTTGATGCCCAATTGAGTTGCTTCCTCTCTCAAGCACTCCGATAGCTCCACGATTCTTGATGCAAGCTCAAGCATCCTCAAATCTCCACCTCCAAGATCCATCCTCCATAGCCACATGCGAGACAAGAGAAGAGAAGAGAAGAGGAGAGAAGAAGAAGAGAGGAGATGGTGGAGAGCTTCACCTCCTTGATCCCTCACTCTCACACTCTCACACCCTCTCACTGAAGCACACATAAGTAAGCAAAGAGAAGAGAACAAGAGAAGAAGGTGAGTCTCTTATTGCCACACACTAAAGAATGAGCTCTCATTCATCTTTTTAACTTTATATACAAAGCCCTAAATCCCCTTTGGGCAGTTATCCCCTTTTTACATAGCTGGCCATAGCCTAGGCCCTTTTTTCCACTATTCTCCTATCTTCCTAGCTTCCTTCCTCTACCGCCCATCTACCTTTACAATTTGCATAGGTCAGAGCGTGGTGCTCTTAAAATAAAACAATGTGCGCCTTGTGCTCTTTTACGAAAGTATCGACTTGCGCTTTTTCTTTTGTGCCTCTCCTTGATTTAGAACTTTTTCACACTTCTTGTATTTCCGGATTTTTCTTGGCGTGCCTTCGTCCTTCATCCCAATTTTGCCTTGGCCTTGTCTTCTACTTTATATTTTCTATATTTTCCACCTTGTTCATCTGAGGGTTAACATAATTCTTTGGGATGGCTCAACTTGCATGAAGCCAATATTTTGTGCGGGTCACTGTGTAAATGAATTGAAAGCCCAAGTTACTGAATTATACATGCAGAATGTTGAGTGGGTTCTACAAAGTTATTAGAATAATTTGAAAGTTGGTTTGATTAGTTAAATCTTGCTAAACAACAAGTTCTTGCAAGTTAGAAAATTGAATTGTTTCTACAAGCATCATATCCTAAGCTTCAAGAGAAGCTTGATGATTTGTTAGAGGATTAGACTATAGAGATATGGCTTAAAATAAAGCGGAGGCATTTTAAGGAAGCTATTACTGCACTGGTGAAAAAGTATAGAAGGAGAGAAATATTACATGTATCTAGCTTGCCCATTGTTATGGGCAAAATAGTTGATGTATCTAGTAAGCCAAGAAAATGGCTAACCCTATGGCTGTACCTGTTGTTCCGACTATTAGGAAAGATGTATTAGATGAATTGGTTAAAGGGATGTGAGATCTTCAATTGAAGGTTGCAAAATTGGATGAGAAAGGATAAGAGGAAAGGGGATGGGCATCAACCCCTAAACCAGGGAAAAGATGCATGTGGTGTGATAGTTTGCAACATGAAAGGAAGGATTGTGCTGCTTATTAGGAGGCCTTGACGTGATATCTCATATTTTAGAAAGATGGCAAGATCCATGCACAAGAAATGGAATTTCCTCTTGCTTTGGTTTATATATATATATATATATATATATGAAAGCCAAGAGAGAGCTCAGTCATGCTCTCATTCTTCTATTCATTATTCCATTGTACTTCTTCACTTACTAAAGAGTAAGTTATACACTAAGTTTCACTAACCAAGATTAACTTTGGCTAGGTCACACCAACTAACCTGACTTATTAAATGTCCCACACATGTACAGCTGGACACATCTAAGACACTCTCAGTCACACACAAGATAATGAGCTTGAAGTCTCAACACTCCCCCTCAAGCTCAAGATAAAACCTACACACCAAGTAGCTATCAGAATTGACTGAACTTATCTTTATCCAGATACTTGGTAAAGATATTTGCTACCTACTCATCAATCTTCACATGCATAAGATCCACTCTACCTGCAAGAACCATCTCATGGATGAAATGATAGTGTGCTTCAATGTGTTTAGTTGTGGCATGGTATATTGGATTTATTGCAAGAAGTACACTACTGAGATTGTCACAAAATAAAGTCACAGGGGAATCCACCTCTATGTCCAGATCATCCATAAGCTTGAGTAGCCATGCAATCTCACATGTTGCCAATGTAGCACCCCTGTACTCTACCTCAATGCTAGACAATGCAACTGTAGGTTACTTCTTGTTGCTCTAGCTTATCATTCCACTTCCAAATCCAAAGGCATAACCACTTGTAGATCTACGATCATATGAGAATCCTACCCAATCTACATCTATGTATCCAATGAGTTTCAGGGCCTTATCCTTCTTGTAGAACAATCCATCATCTACACTGGACTTTACATATTGCATAATCCTTCTAACAGCATCCAAGTGTGGCTTTCTAGGCTTCTTCATGAACTGACTTATGAGCCCAACAACATAACTCAAGTAAGGGGGACTAGTGATGGTCAAGTAGATCAAACTTCCAAACATCTTCTTGTACATAGTCACATCATCAATTTTAGCTCCAGTGCTAATGTCCAACTTGACATTCTGATCAAGAGGTGTATCTAGTGGCTTACATTCAGTCATGTCATATTTCTTCAGCATTTCCATGGCATAGTGTTTCTACATCAGCCATAAACCATTTTCAGCCTTGATCACCTCAATACCCAAGAAGTACTTAAGCTCACCTAAGTCCTTCATATCAAATTCAGATTTCAACATATGCATAACATGATGTATCCCCAATTCATCATCACTTGTGGTTATCAAATCATCAACATAGATAACCAACACTACCAAACCTTTGTCTATCTTTTTCGTAAACAAACTATGATCAGCCCTACCAATAGTGAATCCTAAACTCTGCAAGTAATTATTGATCCTTGTATGCTAGGCTCTTGGAGCTTGCTTCAGTCCATACAATGTTTTTTTCAATTTGCATACATAATGCTGAAAATTAGGGTGTACATATCCTTCAGGTTGATCCATATAAACATCCTCTGCTAAATCACCATGGAGAAATGCATTCTTAAGATCCATTTACTGCAATTTCTAGCCTTTAGCAGCAGCCAATGCGATCACTGTTTGTATGGTTGCCATCTTGAGACAACAAGGCTAAATGTTTCCTCATAGTCTAACCCATACTGTTGGAAATAACCCTTAGCAAGCAAATTAGCTTTGTACCTCTCTACACTACCATCCAACTTGCATTTAATCTTGTAGACCCAGTTGTAGCCAATGGTCTTCTTTCCTTCTGGCAATGAAACAAGATTCCAAGTACTATTTTTAGCCAAGGCATCTATTTTCTCATCCATAGTTGTGCACCAATTCTTATCCATCACTGCTCCAGCATAAGTAGCAGGTTCCTTAACCTCCATAGCCTTCATCATATAAGCATAATTCTTCATAGAATAACCACTGTAAGTCAACCTATCCACAAGGTACCTGACTCTCTGCGAGTACCTAAGTTGTGGTGCACTACTCTATTCTCCTCTCTCATGAGGCGGAATGTACCTATTCTGCCTAGTGCCATGCATATACACAGTCTGAATACCAAGCTCATTGTCTAGACTATCAACTAAGTCATAGCCTGAAGTCATCTTGCCAAGTGTCATCACCCCAGATGTATCATTAATGACTTTTTCTTTCTCTTTGTTGTCCACCACATCATATCTCCCCCTCACTGACATATTGGTGTTAGTGGACGGTGAGCTAGAGCTCCACAATCTCCCTGTCCATGGAGATATCGTTGTACCACTAGGACTTGTCATTGTAGTACTTTGTTGTGAATCAACTATAGAAACATGTGTAGAAGGCATATCCAATGGCATTGTAGTCGGGATGCATACCAAGAGGCCATGTCATCAAAGATAACATCTCTACTGACTAGTGTCTCCCAAGTAGAGGGATCATAGCATTTACATGCCTTCTTCTCCTGCGAACAACCAAAAAAGACACACTTGTGTGCTTTCGGATCTAGATTCTTCCTCTTCTCATCAAGGATGTGCACATAAGAAAGACAACCAAATACTTTCACATGACTGATATCAGGCTTGTAGCCATACAACTTTTCAAATGGTGTCATATCATAAATAAGTGTAGTGGGAGTCTTGTTCAAGATATACATGGCTGTCATAATAGCCTCAGCCCAATAATAGAGCAGCATCTTCTTCTCATTCATCATTGCACGTGCAGCTTCCATTAAGACCCTGTTCTTCCATTTAGCTATCCCATTTTGTTATGGAGTGTAGCTATATGTAAGTTGCCTACATATTCCATTTTCAGCCAAAAAACTGTCAAACTCATTTGACACATACTCCCCACCACTGTCAGATCTCAAATAAGAGATGTAGCAATCAAATTCCTTTTCAACATGCTGCTTAAATTTTTGAAAAACAACAAATACCTCATCCTTCATTTTCAATATATAGACACAAGTACAGCAACTAAAGTCATCAATGAATGTCACATAGTACTTAGAGCCTACCATAGATGCATTATGGGTTGGCCCCCACACATCAGGGTGAACTAACAGCAAACGGTCGCTTACTATTTCTTACATGCTTGACAAATGGCAACCTTGACTGTTTATCAAATTGACAAGCATCATAGACATGACCGATATCCGTGTAGGCAAACTTGGGTAGACCTATAACAAGTTGTTTCTTCTGCATCATTTGTAGCCACTGAAGATTACCATATCCCACTCTCTTATACCATATTTCCAAATCTCTAATTGTGCCCCAGAGCCATGGGCAAACATGGCTAATTTTAACTGTGGCAAAGTGGCATCAAGAATAAACATCTTGCCATTCCTATGACCATGAGCAATTATTTTGTAGCCATAACCAAACTCCTCAATGAAGAAACCATGCTTATTAAACTTAACCTGTGACTTTTTCTTAGTCATCTGACCCACAGACAATGGATTTTTAGTAATTGATGAAACATGCAATGCATCATGTAAGTTCTTCTCCCTGCCATCATGGATTACCAAAGGCACTTTGCCTTTATGTTCAGTGGTATGATACGTGTCATCCCTTGTGCATACATAGCCATTCCTCTTAGACACCATGTCAATAAACCAATCACTATGAGAGGTCATGTGATTTCATGCCCCCAAATAAATATACCAAACAACATCCTCAGTAGACTTCTTAGCAACCCTATCTTTCACATATGTCATGGCAAATAGTCTATCCCCAAAAGTATCATCTATCTAACTGGATGTACCAAATGTCCATGCTACTTGCCCTTTGGATTGCCATGCTTCTTCCAGCGGTCCTTGGAAATATGACTGTACTTTCCACAATAGTGACAATCTTTATCCTTATTAGGATTGTCAAATGGATGCTGCTACTACCAGGAGCCTTTGCCTATAGGGCTAGATTTGCCCCTACCTCTGAAATTTCCACCTCCTCTTGCATTTGAACTCTACTGGTTATTATGACCATAAGATACATTTTGTTGGCCTCCTCTCTGAGAACTATAACCTCTACCATGGTTGCCGTGGCCACATTGATGCAAATAAAAGACAACATCCTTTCTCTTAGAACTACTAGAGCCTATAGCCAATCCCAGTTTAATCTCTTCATGAATGAGCAATTGCAACAAGCTCATTGAAATTTGGCATTTCAGCCTGCACAAAGATGGAAGTATCAAATGACTTATATTCAAATCCCAAAATATTTAATGTCACTACAACCATGTCTTCATCTTCAACCTATATGCCAATGGATGCCAACTAATCTGCAATCATCTGAAGAGCGTAGATCATATGTTTTCAATAATCAATCACTGGTGTTATAAACTTTGTGAACTCTGCTTTAGGTCCTTGTACATTTGACCATCTTTCCCAATACTTCAAATAATCTTTAACTCCACTTACTACTTCTTGATGATCCTTAACGTACTCAAACATGGGCAGCAACATTGGAACACCCTTTGGAAGAGTAGGCTTTCCTGCAAGGTCTCTCTTCCATAATTCAATGCCACCTTCTCTTGGTAACCAGTCTGGGGACTTTGGATGCATCTTGTATTGCATGATAGGTGTATCTCCTTGCATATAAAACTGAAATTGAAGAGGTCTTGAGTGACCAACAAGTGTATCTTTCGAATCACAAAAATATCCCTTAATGTATCTCTTAAAGTCGGGCACATGTGTCAATAAGAAAGATGTAGGACTAGTCATCTGGCATGATTGAAAATGTTGCATAACATGAGGAAAAGTGAAGGTCATGCTCGTCCTTAGCTTCTTTGAAAATTTGCTGAACATTGCATCGATGTCTTCATGTGTATGACCCACCATGAGAAACCCAAGCTAGATCATCTTGAATGACATTTGCTTACATCCAATACCACTCAATGTTGTATTTACTTCTGCCCTTATATCTACCTACTTGTAAACATCTGGGATGACCAATTGTGTCTCCCTTGATCCATCTTGCATTGTTTCACTCGTCTGTGGCATTTGCTCTGCATTCTTCTTAACAAAGTCTCTAAGGATGGCTCTTCCCATCTCTGTGTGATCCCAAGCTGCTCTTATTACCCCCTTGTTTCCATGCATTGCCCTCCTCACGCCATGCTCAAATTGTGTTTTGTACCTGTAAAAAGATGTCTTTGGGATTCCATGAATCTATACCATGCCCTTCCACATACCACTTGTCCATTGAAGATAAAGTTGTACTTCCTTGTTCCCAAGTAATCAATCCTGCATGATGATTCAAACTTGTCATAAACATAGTTTGTGCGGTCTTCAAATTGCAATCCCTAAAAGTATTTACGTAATTGTTGCGTTGCTTCTCTATCAGCAAACTGACAACACTTTTCTTGGCAACAATCAATCATGGAAACCTGTGAAATGGAGTCCATAGAAGTCCTCAAGTTTGCACCTTTAGGGGCAATAATTCGAGGCTTTCTATTGACCATACAATATGATCTCTTCTGAAAAAAAACTGATTTTTTTGCAGAAACATAATCTTCATTGGTATCTTCCATGTTTTTGGCACAAGCATTTTTAGAGACAAATTGCATGTATGATTGTTGTTGTAGCAGTGATGTTCCATCATCAAAGGTGACTTGTTTAATAGGCCATCTTTCCAAAGTGACACAGTGGAGGTTGTCATCTATGTATGTTCCTGTGGTTTGATCAAGGGCTTTATCTACCACCACACCAACATCCTCTTCTCCTAGCAATTCAAAGTTTATCACATCATATGGAAAAGCCAATAATATAACCCCTGTCCCAACACACACGGTGTTGCCTTCTGTCCTCCATAGCATCACTCTATGTTCTCTCCAACTTTCACGAATGCTAAGCACATCAATATCGTCGAAGGTAGGATATGGTTTGATTCGTAATCATCTCCTCTGTCATGAATTGTTATTGAGTTTGAAACAACCACCACATCTTTCTTTCCCCATTTTGCAAAACCACCTACAGCATCATGAACCTTCATTGCATCAATTGTTGGGAATGGCAAATACGCTGCTATATTTAAACATTTATCAAAAGCCACTGAAATATTTCCATCTTCAAGTGTTTCTCCATGGCATGTCTCATTTGGATGTATTGCATGCACTCTACCAAGTGCAACAATCTCATGATCAACTAGCAAATTCACAGTTTCTCCAAAATAAAATCCGTTATTCATGATACATGTACAAGTGAGAAAATAGAGTTTTTATCATTTGTATGTTGTCACCTCTCAAAAAGAAGAAAATAGTGATGAAATTGCTAAATACAATGAAGTATAAAATTTCATTGAAACAAAAAAAGTACTTAAACATTAGATATAATGAGTCCAACTTCCATAATAGAAAGTATTAATGGAAACATCATACAGAAAGAAGGGGATAGATTTGACCATATGGCCAAAAACAAACTTTCTCATGAACTGTGCCGCCCTAAAGTAAATAAGAAAAGTTTCTTCTATTATTTTTAGTTGCCTTGATTTTACTTTATTTTATTAGCTACTCTTTGAGTAAGCAAAAACTTCCTTGTGTGTTCTCATTGGAAAAAGATATATGAGATGTTCAAAACTTGTACTATATCTATTCAACACGAGAACAATGATTAAAATTATTTATAATGTGTATAGGAAAAGATTTAGCCACCTGGTCAAAAATCTATTGTGTGTATTCCATACCATAGCAAATATAAAAATTATTTGTGATCCCCATAGGGGAAAACATAGTCAAATGATTGAAACCTTTATTGTATGTATTTCACATGAAAAAAATGATAAAATCTCATTGTGGTCTCCATAGCAAAATATTTAGCCAAAATACATATAACAAGGATAAAAGTTCATTGTGATCTTTATGGAAAAAGATTTAGCCAGATGGTCAAAACCTCTATTGTAACTATTTTACACAAGACTTAGGATTAAAATTATTTGTGATATCTAGAAGAAAAGATTTAGCCATATGGTCAAAACATGTATTTAACCTAGATGATAGCAAAAATAATGAATTTTTATGATGTCCATAGAACAAGATTTAGCCAAGTGTTCAAAGCCTTTATTGTATGTCAACAAGAACAAATCATTTCTGTGATCTTCATTGGAAAATATTTGATCAAATGATCAAAACCTTTATTTCATGTATTCCACATGACAACAAGGATAAAGATATTTTTGAGAAATTTTAACCTTGTGCTTAAATGTTGAAACCACAATGACCTCTAAAGAATAGGAGATTTCATTCCCTATGACACAAAGTTATAAATATTGAGGAAATTTTAGCATCAACTAGAAGCTATTTGAGAAGGAAAGATAATTTTTATCATGGTTAAATATTTATAAATCTTATACTACCTACTTGTTGATAATAGTAAAATGTATCATATTACATTTTGTTTTTAAGTTATACTATTTTAGTCTAAATCATGTTCACTACAAGGATTTGAGCTAGTAGCGACGGCGATTAGCGACAGTGGGTAGCGGCGTCGCTATTTGCGTCGCTATTTACATCGCTTCGCTATTGGTGTCGCTATTTGCGTCGCTATTTACGTCACTTTTGCGACGCAAATAGCGACACCAATAGTGACGCTCCACAAGGAAATAAGCGGGCCGAAACCGAGCACGGATTTATTTCGCGTTTGCAGATTTTGTGTTTTGAGAGCAAGAGCGAGGGAGAGAGCGACTGTCGTGAGAGAAGGAGAGGAAGAAGACTTGCCACCGCCGTTGCCACCGCCGCTGCCGTTGTTTGCGAAGGAGAGGAGGAGCCTTCATCGCAAAGAGGAGCCGCCCCACACTCGCCATATCTCATCGGTGAGTCTCCCTCTCTCTTTCTTTTGCTTGTTTAAGGTTTAAATCACTTTCTCTTTTACTTGTTTAGGAGAGGAAATGAGAGAGAAAGAGAGAGAGAGGGAAAGAGAGGGAGAGAAAGAGAAAGAGAGGGAGAGGGAGAGGGAGAGGGAGAGGGAGAGGGAGTGCATTCTCTCTCCCTCTCCCTTTTGCTTGTTTAAGGTTTAAATCACTTTTTTTTTTGCTTGTTTAGAAGAGGAAATAAGAGAGAAAGAGAGAAAGAGAGAAAGAGAGGGAGAGGGAGATAAAGAGAAAGAGAGGGAGAGGGAGAGGGAGGGGGAGGAAATGAGAGAGGGAGAGAAAGAGAAAGAGAGGGAGAGGGAGAGGGAGAGGGAGGGAGAGTGCATTCTCTCTCTCCCTCTCCCTTTTGCTTGTTTAATGTTTAAATCACTTTCTTTTTTGTTTGTTTAGGAGAGGAAATGAGAGAGAAAGAGAGAAAGAGAGAAAGAGAGGGAGAGGGAGAAAGAGAAAGAGAGGGAGAGGGAGAGGGAGGGGGAGGAAATGAGAGAGGGAGAGAAAGAGAAAGAGAAAGAGAGGGAGAGGGAGGGCGAGTGCATTCTCTCTCTCCCTCTCCCTTTTGCTTATTAAAGGTTTGAATCACTTTCTTTTTTGCTTGTTTAGGAGAGGAAATGAGAGAGAAAGAGAGAAAGAGAGAAAGAGAGGGAGAGGGAGAGGGAGAGGGAGAGGGAGAGAGAGGGAGAGAGAGAGAAAGAGAGGGAGAGGGAGAGGGAGGAAATGAGAGAGGGAGAGAAAGAGAAAGAGAGGGAGAGGGAGAGGGAGGGAGAGTGCATTCTCTCTCTCCCTCTCCCTTTTGCTTTTGGAGAGTGTTAATATATATTGTGAGAGGGAGAGGAAATGCGAGAGAAAGAGAGGGAGAGGGAGAGAGAGGGAGAGAAAGAGAAAGATAACATATATTGGAACGATAGCATATCCATGATTATGTTAATGGTATCCACTTTGCTTTTTTTATGGGTACCATTACATCGACTCCTTAAGAGGGCTAAAAATTAGTCATACACTTTATAAAGTCTAATTAGGAGATTTAAGATGCACAATAATAGACTTATCGATAATGGTATGCAATGTGCTTTGCCATGGGCCACGTACATTGGTGACTCTTTAAGATGGCTTAAAATTGGTCATATCCTTCATAATGTCCAAGTAGGGGATCTAATTGTGATATGCATAATTCATTGTTTTTGTATTAACTTTATAGGCATAACAAATTAGAAATCATGCCAACTAGTCAACGGAAGGACTAAAAGAAAATGATACCCTAGCTAATGGTCATTATGGTACTTCATCAAAATGAACCCAAAAGTATTGTTATAGAAGAAGAATCCCTTAAATTGAGCATAGGATATTTTCTTCAAATGTTATGGCCATGAGTAGAATTGATTGAAACAAATTTTATTACTATAGTTGATAAATTTCATAGATGGCATTAATTTTAATACGCGATCCTAGGACAAAAAAACCACATTTCTAAGATGCTTTTTGTTGAGACTGATTTATTATTAGACTAAGAGATCCTCAATGATGCTCATAAATGGATTACTTATACTCAAAGTCCTCTATGCAGTTGTATAAGTAATCCTAGTAGAGCCCCTCTAAGATACTCAAAGTACATAACCTAGAGACTGTAGCTAGGTATATAAGGTATAATGGTTGTACAAGAAGACACCTCAATAATTGATTTATCACCATTAAATCCCAAATAAGAATCGTGTTCCATCCCCTTTAACTCTATATTCACCTCGTGAAGAACTTCATTAATCATAGCATCCTTGTCACCAATCTTTTTGTTGCAATGATGAAGTAAAATATTCATCACTTTTCCTTTTAGCATCTAAGCCATTATCCAATCTTTTAGTCAAGTCCAAACATTTAGTCTTCGACTCATGAACCTTATGAACCAATGCTTTTTTTTTTACAATAACGAATAATTATCTACCGGGACAAACAAATCCTTGAGCATGGTATATGGCCGAGATATAACATCAATAAATCTCTCAACTACTATGTACAATGCATTCTTTACATTAATCAGTAAAGCATTTCTTATATCTTGAAGTTTAGATTTCAACACCATGGATGCATCAATATCAACCTCAATGTTTTACAAAATTTGCTTCTCAAGCTCTTGCAAAGGCTAAAACCTCTCAAGCAAGAGCTTATGGTCAACTTGCAACTTGACATACATCTCCATAAAGCTATCCATTTGATCCTCGTTTGCTGTAATGTAGATAAGATGGAAAACGAAGAATGTCTTATTGTTCAAGATTGCGAGGCGTATCTTAATCAGCGTGTCCCATGTCCTTGCTCTCAATGCAAGTTGGTAATTAGATGAAAACGCCGATTGTCTATAGAACACGTACGACGATTTGGCGAGTTTCAATCTGAGATCATTGATCAGGCGATTGCGGATTTTTAGCAAACGGTAATTTGAAGTTAATATTAATCATGCATTGTACTCGCAAGCTAATTGAAAACCATACACAATAACATTGGGTCTTGTTGGAAAATTTACTAGTCTAGGGGGATGATGTCTCGTCCCAAGGGGGAGTGCACCCTTTGCGGACAATTAGAAGAGTTCATGGACGTGTGATGGATGGAGTGCAGGAGCCAATCCACCACTCGCACGGCCAATCTATACCGTCAACGCCAGAGGAGACAGACAACCTTCCAGACCTACCTACACTCTTGGAGACTGAGATGGAGGCAATGATCGATGCATTGATTCCCATGGATGTCGAGACATCTGATCCGCTTAGAGAGGAAGCATCCATACCATTATATGATAGGTGCCGAGTATCTCAGTTGAAGACATTGCTTGCACTCTTAAGTGTGCAAGCAAAATACAGGTGGAGCGATACGAGTGTGACCGAGTTATTCAGGTACCTTGCACATAGGCTTCATTGATTATTATTTTTTAACACTATTATTACAAACATTTATGCTTTTTCAAGGTGTTTTATGATTTTTTTAAGGTTATTGAAATATCATATATTACCACTTGCAAATACCATGCCTGAGTCTCATGATGATGCACCACATGTTTTTACGGAAGCTTGGCATGGACTACAATAACATCCATGCATGTATCAACGATTGCATACTGTTTCGAGATAAATACGAGACTATGGAGACATGTCCAAAGTGTGGTGCTCATAGGTATCGATAGGACTTGCAAGGGCAAACCATCCCTCAAAAAGTTCTCAGACACTTTCTCCTCATCCCCCGCATAAACCACATGTTTCGTACGTCCGACATGGCAAGCTTGACAATGTGGCATGTGCAGAATAGGTCCACGAATGGAGTTCAACGAATATCAGTGGATTCGCGCGCATGGAGCCACATTGACTCTACCTTCCCAGGCTCTGTGCGAGAGCCAAGGAATCTTCGGCTCGATCTCGCAATGGATGGTGTGAACCCATTTGGTCTGCGCTCAACTTCTTACAGTGTGTGGCCTATAGTGCTTGTCAACTACAACATCCCTCCATGGCTTTCTACGAAGAAAGGACATCTCATCCTTATCTTGCTCGTCCCACACCACTACAAAGTAAAAAATATGGACGTGTATCTTCCTCCATTAGTTGATGAGCTTAAAATTTTGTGGGAGGAGGGGGTTACTGTGCAAGATATGAGCAGGCACGATGGTCGGCGGTAAGCCAACATTCGAGCCATTCTCATGTGGACGATGCATGACTTTCTGGGATTGGGAGAGTGCTCAGGTGAGCAGACCTCCATTCTCACTGGTAATATCTATATTTTATCTCATTCAATCAAGTATTCACTAGGTCGTGGCTCGCCTTACAAGTTTGATTACCTCAGGTTATCATGCATGTCCATTGTGTGGGCCACAATTAGACTCCCGAAGGTCACGAACCATGAAGAAGATGGTATATCAAGGACATACCGCTTTCTTGCCGGAGGATCATGAACTCAGGGAAGGTTTCCTTGGACGACCTCCAACACGTATGAACGCTGCAAGCTGGTACGAGCTGAAAATGGTAAACTCGAAATCACATCCAAATGGAATGTGATGGTTCTCAGTTTTCTACGAGTTGCCATATTGGACCCACTTACAGGTCAAACACTTGTTGGATCCCATGCATATTTTCAAGAATGTGGGCAGCTTGCTATGGGACCACATCACAGGAAAGAGAGACACTATAGGGGTACAAATGGATTTGAAGGAGGTAGGTAAGATGGAGGCGCTTTGGCCACAGTCGATTGCTGATGGTCACGTGCAGCTTCCTCGTGCTCCTTGGGTTTTGTCCACTAAAGAAGAGTGCATTGTGAAGCAAGTAATCAAGTCTATCCGCACTCTGATGGGTATGATGCGTTCTCTCAGGTCCACCTTCTTGTGCATCTTGTGGACGAAGTGGAGATTGCTGGACCTGTCCATACGCGATGGATGTTCTTCCTAGAGCGCTTCATGAAAACCCTGAAAGGCTTTGTGCAACAACGAGCTCGGTCAGAAGGTAGCATGGCCGAAGGTTGGTTGGTGTCAGAGGCGTTAGTGCATATCTCACAATGGCTACCAACGGTGGAACCAGACAATGAAATGCTATGGACGCTGAAGGATGATGATAGATTGACTGGAGATGTGGTGGTTGGAAATGGGGTAGAAAAAAGTATGGATGCCTCAATGGAAGAGAAGGTGAATTGCTTTTGTATGTTGCACCATGCCTCCATGGAGACGTGGCTCGCGAAGTACAGATTGCAAGGCAAGATCGAGAGGAAGCGCGAGCTGAATTCCGACGTAGTACGCGTCATCGACCGATTCGATATCCTAAAGGCACGGAGGAGATGCCGCGGTTTCTGTCAACACGATGGTTGCATGGAGCCTTGACCGCAGCATCCAGCGAAGGGACAGAGGTCTCAATGGAGGAGTGGGAATTCTCGAGGGGATGTAGTCCAAAGGTGATGAGGGGTTTAGAATCTGTCATATCTAAATTTTATATGCGATATATAATTTGAGTGTTTCAATGTACAGTACAAAAAATATAGTGTAACGTGGTCGCGCGGACGGCATTTTCGCGTGGAGCGTATTAACAAAATGTGCTCCACAATGGACTATAGTGTCATGGCAAGGTTCGAGCAAGAGAGCCGACGACGAGCAATGGATCCGAACACGGTTGTGGATGAGATGGAGTATTTTGGGAACTTGCAAAGTATTATTACGGTGGATTACCGTAGCTTTTCCATGATATTATTCGATGTGCAGTGGTTTAAAGTGGTACTTGGAGGAGCTGAGCAACAGTTCGACGAGGTCCATTGGGATTTCTCGAAATAGATTCTGAAAAAAAATGGACGGATTTGCAGACACCTTTGTGTTGCCAGTCCATTGTGAACAGGTGCATGGAGTCATTTGCTTGTTAATTGTAATACGACATGGTTTATGTCACGATGGTTTGAACTCGCTTTGTACGTGTTTGTGAACAGGTAATCTTCTATCCAAACCCCCGACAACCTCGATGGTGGTATGTTATACCTTCAACTCCCGGAAGTACGAGAGTATATGATCAAAGCGATGTTCCATGCACAGATGAAGATAATATGCAAATAGAGGGTTTGATATTGTTGAGATGACAAGCTCAATACATGCAGACATTGATGATGGACCACCAGGTTAGATGGGTCTACACGAATACACTTAGCACGTCGGTGGTCATTATGACTCATACATGGCCACTGACTCATTACTTATTATATTCAGGTTGTTATACCTACTTAGAGTTGGCATAGTTATAGCGCCAGTCGACTAGTGTAGTCGGTTATGCATTGTTTGACTTAGTAGGCCACTTTCCTTTATATTGCATCTTATCTATACTTTGTGTACATTGTATAGAGTGTGGAAGAAAAAGAAGAAACTAGCAAGAAAACGTTTTGGCCTCCATCTCTCTTCTTGCCTCTTGAGTGAGCTTCTCCTTGTGCATTCCGTGTGTGTTCGGCGTAGCATCTTGAGCAACTCCCCCCACCATGCGATTCTTGACATGGTATCAGAGCCGCGCCACTGAGAGAGGCTGATTTCAAAGGCTGAAGTGAAGGAGAAGAAGCAAGGTTCGAGCAAGCAAGCCATGGGTAAGAATCTCTCCCATTCTTCCACTCCTTCTCTTGGATAGTGCCTGTGGAGGCACCGGAAGCAGGGCAGAGCAAAAATCTCAGATTGCAGTGAGATTTGGTGTGCGCAAAGAGTGTTGTGTATTCTACGAATAAGCCCTTTAGGGCTTGCCCGCAGTTATTTTGGGCATCTGAGGCCGTTTCAGGGCCCGTTTTAGAGCCGCAAGGTTGCGGACAACAGTTTCAGGGTACATTGTGACTTTGATTGTATTGACCGAACGTGGGTGCGCAGGTTACAGATTTCAGATTTGTAAGTTCAAAGGTGTTTACCAGTGAGTAAACACAAGGTTTATCTGCAAACAGGTTGCGGATTGCATATATTGTTGAGCAGACAGTGAAAAAAGCTATCTGGTGTATTGATGTGCACTACAGGTCAAGGGTTGCAGAAGATTTGCTTGCTGTTGGTATTAATTTTATGATAATGGCAGAGAACAGTGGAAGCCCCATCATTGAGAAGCTTGACAAGAACAACTACCCATCATGGAAGTTTCGTGTCACGAACTTCCTTATTCGAAAAGGCCTCTACGAGTTTGTTTCAGGTGAAGAAAAGGAGCCGGAGGTGAGTGATCCTCCAACTGCAGAAGAGACAAAGGCACAAAAGGAATCGAATGCAAAAGACAAGAAGGTCATGTATTGGTTGTTTGCAGTAATTGACAATAATATGCTGGGACACATTAGAAATGCAGAGAATGCATATACAGCTTGGACCATACTTGAAAGTATGTTTTCTGTAAATACAAAGGCACAAAATATTCAACTCAAGCAAGAGTTGAATACATTGAAGAAAGGGAAGATATCTATCAATGAGTATGCATTGAAGGTAAGGAGCATTGTAGATGCATTGGCAGCGATTGATGCAATGCCCGATGATGATGATTTGGTGTCGTCAACCTTGGGTGGACTTAACAATGAAAAGGCTTGGAAGTCTTTTGTAACTTTCGTATACGTTAGAAAGCCATTCCTAGATTTCGATGAATTGGTCTCTCTAAAGGAAGGGGACGTGGCAGGTTCTCTTCAAGAGGCCGTGGTACAGGACGTGGTAGTGACAACCAGCAAAACAGATTGAATCAGCAGTTTGGCGATATGCAGGTTTCAGGAGGTCGTGGTAACTTTAGAGGAAGGGGGAGCTTTAGAGGAAGAGGTGGATGGTAGAACAGAGGTTCTAACAACTCTGGTATTGTGTGCCACTACTGTGGCAAAATAGGTCATATTGCAGCCCAATGTTATGCTAAGAAAGATGATATCCGCGGTGGTAAGTTACAGCAAGGAAACTATGCATCGTCTTCACGACAGAATGAAGACAAAAATGAATGTTTGTTCGTTATGCAGCATATGCTGAATGCTGTTACAGGAAAGGGAACACATGAAGATATTTGGTATGTTGATTCAGGTTCATCCAATCATATGACCAGCCATGCAGAATGGTTTGGAGAGATGCAGGATTTGCAGAATGTAGGTTATGTGCAGACGGGTGATGACTCATGCCACCCAATTTCACACATTGGAAAAGTTCCCTTATCCTTGCATGATGGTAAGACAAAGAGTCTTTCAAATGTATTATATGTGCCATCTATTACAAAGAACTTGGTGTCAGTCGGTCAAATGGTAAGCAAGGGCTGCAAGTCAGATTTAATGCAAAGGGCTGCTTTGTAGAAGACTTCAATGACAAGTGCAGGTTGGTAGCAAAGGGAAGTAGAGTTGGATGTATGTTTACTCTGGATGTTGGAATTCCTACTATGAATGCTGCTATGTATGCCAAAGGAAAAGGTGTTGTTGCAGGCATTGAAATTTGGCACAAATGCATTGGACATGCAAATGTATAAAGGCTGAAATTAATGCAGTCCAAAGGGCTGGTTACAGGTTTGCCTACATTTAAAGTTGCAGAATTTCATAAGGTATGCGAAGCATGTCAGTTTGGTAAGCAGGCAAGACAACCCTTTTCACATGACAGAGATGTAAGCAGAAATATCCTTGACGTTGTGCATACGGACATTTGGGGGCCTACACAAAATGTATCTCTTGGAGGCAGTTCATACTTTGTCACATTCATTGATGATTGTTCTAGAAAGCTGTGGGTATATTTTATGAAAGAAAAGAGTGAAGCGTTTGAGTACTTTAGAACCTTCAAGGTTGCAGTTGAAAGAGAAACAGGCTTGAAAGTAAAGTGCTTGAGGTTAGATGGAGGGGGAGAGTACCTCTCAAATGAGTTTAGTGATTTTCTGAGGTCTCATGCGATAAAGAGACAGTTCACATGTAGGTATACCCCATAGCAAAATGGGGTTGCAGAAAGGAAAAACAGGCATATTGCAGAAGTTGCACATGCCTTGATGGCTGAAAAGAATATGCCTAAGCATTTTTGGTCTGAGGCTGTTCATACTGCTATTTATATTATGAACAGAACTCCCACAGCTGCAGTTCATGGTATGACCCCCGAAGAATGTTTTACGGGTAAGAAGCCTAATGTTTCACGCTCGAAAGTGTTTGGCTGCATTGCGTATGTTCATGTGCCAGATGAGTTGCGAAAGAAACTGGATCTAAAGGCTGAAAAGTGTGTCTTTATTGGATACTCTTTAGAGCAGAAAGGGTATCACTGTTATAACCCTGCCACATGTAAGTTCAGAGTAAGCAGGGATGTCATCTTTGATGAAATGAGCAGTTGGTATGCATCTAGTGGTGATGCATTGGATGATGATGATGATCATGACACTCATGTGTAGGCTGAAAAGCAAGAATCACGGACTCTTAGTGGACCAGAGACATCATTTGGTAGTCCTTGGTCTGGGAGACTGAGGAGTACCTCTACATCTTCGGGTGCATCTAGTAGCACTACAGGTAAAGACAAAGGAAAGAATAAAGTGACAGAAGGCATTGATGCAGTTCTTGATGGATATTCCAGTGGCTCAGAGAGCTTGGATGATGAGCTTGGCATTCCTTCAGTGAGGACTCCAGGTGTGCAGAGAGCACGGATTAATGCAAAGACTCCATTGAGTGATCCAGTGACACGCAGATCTCGCAGGGTTAGATACCCTGTTAAAAGATTTGGTTTTGAATGTTATGCAGCTCACCATTATGCTTATATGGTGAAACTAGTTGAGAGAGGCCAATAAGACTTGGGATCTAGTATCATTGCCGAAGGGCATGGTTTTATAAGATTAAGCTAGGCTGGTTGCAAAAGGCTATGCCCAGACATATGGCATAGATTATGATGAAACCTTCAGTCCAGTTGCTAGGATGGCAACTATCAGATATGTGATTGCTTTGGTAGCAGCCAAAGGTTGGAGGTTGCAGCAAATGGATGTGAAGAATGCCTTCTTGCATGGTGATTTGCAAGAAGAAGTGTATATGGATCAGCCAGCAGGTTATGAAGATTTCGAGCATCCCATGTATGTGTGCAGGTTGAAGAAGGCGCTCTATGGGCTCAAGCAAGCACCTAAAGCATGGTCTGACTAGATCAGAGAGTATCTTGTCAATATTGACTTTTATGTTTCTGATGCTGATCACTCACTTTTTGTGAGAAAGGGAGATGCAGGTTTGGTCATCATAGTCATCTATGTGGATGACTTGATTATTACAGGTAATAGTGATAGTGGGATTGTTGAAGTCAAGGATTCCTTGAAGAAGAAGTTTGAGATGAAGGATTTAGGTGAGCTAAGATACTTCCTTGGCATTGAGGTGATCAGATGTGATGATGGTATATGGCTGTCCCAAAGACAGTATGACTTGGATATGTTGTCCAAGTATGGTATGACAACATGCGAACCACTTTCAGTCCCATTGGAGCAGAATGTAAAGTTGAGTGCTGATGTTGGGGATGAGATAGAAGACCCTACTATGTTTAGGAGGATAGTGGGGAGTTTGATCTACATGACCATTACAAGGCCAGACTTGAGCTACGTTGTTGGTCTTGTGAGTCAGTTTATGCAAGTACCTAGAAAGCCACATTTGGATGCAGTCAGATGCATATTGAGATATGTGAAGTCCACATTACATTATGGACTTTTCTATGAGGCAGGTACAGATGTACAGGTGTTTGGATACACAGATGCAGATTGGGCTGGTAGTATGTTTGATAGAAGATCTACCAGCAGATACATGTTCTCTCTTGGTAGTGCAACAGTTGCTTGGAGCAGCAAAAAGTAATCTACAGTTGCTTTGTCGAGTACAGAGGCTGAGTATAGAGGTGCTGCTGTTGCAGCATGTGAGGTAGTATGGCTGCAAAAGTTATTGGCTGATTTGGATGTGCAGGTGGAAGGTCCAGTTGTCATTTATTGTGACAACATGAGCAGTATACAGTTAGCTAGAAACCCTGTGTTCCATGCCAGGACAAAACATATTGAGATACACTACCACTTTGTGAGAGAGAAGGTACTAGCAGGTGAGATTGAATTGGTGTATGTCAGCACATAGGATCAGAGAGCTGACATCTTCACGAAGGCATTGGGTATAGAGAAGCTTCAAAAGTTTCGAAGCTTACTTGGAGTTGCAGAGATGCAGTTGAGCTTGAGGGGGAGTGTTGAGATGACAAGCTCAACACATGCAGACATTGATGATGGACCGCCAGGTTAGATGGGTCCACACGTCTACACTTAGCACGTCGGTGGTCATTATGACTCACACATGGCCACTAACTCATTACTTATTATATTCAGGTTGTTACACCTATTTACAGCTGGCATAGTTATAGTGTCAGTCGACTAGTGTAGTCGGTTATGCATTGTTTGACTTAGTAGGCCACTTTCCTTTATGTTGCATCTTATCTATACTTTGTGTACATCGTAAAGAGTGTGGAAGAAGAAGAAGAAACTAGCAAGAAAACGTTTTGGCCTCCATCTCTCTTCTTGTCTCTTGAGTGAGCTTCTCCTTGTGCATTCTATGTGTGTTCGGCGCAGCATCTTGAGCAACTCCCCCCACCACGCAATTCTTGACAGATATTACAAGGGGTGGAGGCCGTCGAAAGCTTGGAGTCCGCATCGGCTAACAATGATGGAAATACAGGAGTCCAAGAATTTTTTGAGAACCAGGCGGACTCATTCTTTTGTGGTGACATGTCTATTGACCTTCCAGTGTATGCAGAGTTGTGTCAGGAGATTAACATGGGACCATAGGATACTTCATACTTGGAGCATCCACTTACTCAATTCGTTGTTTAGATTTCTTATAAAGGTACATAAGATATGCATTTTAAGAGGGATTTTTTAAAAATGATTTATATTACTGTGCTTTGAATAATTTAAATTGATTATTATAACACCATTTTTTATTTATGCAGGTGACATTTTCAGGATGAGTCGAGGGATGAGCGATGAGGAGTTGTAGGACATCTTCGCACGCATGTCTCCAGACCAGCTCGAGAGATTCAGAGAGATGGCAGACCAGGAGTTGTCTCGTTCTTCGTCAGGGCGCTCTGCTAGATCTGCTTTAGCACGATCGGATGCTTCAGCTTCGAGCAGACGATCTCGACGCTCACGACTTGGGCCAGCGGGAGGGACTGCATCGGGATCAGGGGGATGCTGCTATGGAGACACGGATGTGGTGTCTCCGTCTCGTCATTCAGCTGGAGCTATGTCACCTCCAGGATTTGTCACACCTATGGGGACATCTACTCCAGTTACTCCGGCTTTTGCGCAGCCGTTAGCAGGTGGCACCCCTTTTGGTGCCACCCCTTTGGATGCCACTCCGAGAGAGGTTGCCCCCATCGGTACACCGGATGTAGAGGGGTCTCCTAGATATGCCTACGAGCATGGACGGAGATGGGAGAGGACCCATCTTAGGCAGACTCCTAGGGGTTATGGATATCTGGTCGACGCAAGGTCAGGAGCCATCATCATGAATGATGAGGGGAGGAGGGTGATGGCTCGCATGAGAGAGTTGTGCCAACAAGTTTTTCGGCACAACGTCCTAGATCATTGGAAGAATATACCGGAGGGGAGCAAGGACTACATAGTAGCATCCTTGCACGAGGAGTTTCTGGTGCCAGCCGCAATAGATAGATTCTCTATGGGTTGGATGATGGATTGCATGTGTGCATACATGTCACATAGACGATCCAATGCACGCAAGGCAATCAAGAGTGGGGCTGCAAAGCCCGAGTGGCTAGATGCAAACGACTGGCGCTGACTGAGCGAGGAAGCTATAGATTCTCCAGGACGTTGGAGTCAGCAGTGCGAGGCGGAAAGGGCACGACTCGAGGCCGGAGTGGTCCATCATCTTGGGAGTGGCGGCCATAGGACATATTTGGAGGACTTTGTAAGTTTATCTTTTGTTTTGCTTGTTTGTTTTTTTGAAATATTATGTGTACTGACAATCATGTTTCTAATAATTAGTATTTTGTTTTCTTTGCAGCACTCCATTACAAATCGCGATCCGCAAGGCCTTGAGACTCGATATGCAAAGAGGCACGGTCTCAATGCATTGATCGACCGATTGTATAGACACGGCGGCCCTATAAGTCACTCATCTTTCTTGTCCGTAGTTACCATGAGATATTTGAATGCATTATTGTATGGTGGATTGATGTGTTGTTTCTTTTTCCTGCAGAATCCGTTCGATGCTCCTTTGCGGCGAGATGAGCTTTCGGGAGATGAGGACTTCTAGCTCGCCCTTGGATCCTTGGAGCTCACACACCTTTATTTTTTAGTCGCCTAATCTATGTAGACATTTTCTATGTATTAGTGATATCCTGTCATGATTGTACCAATCGCTTTTTATGCAATCATATATTTATTTCATGTATTAGTTTTATGATTTCAGTATACATTCTTTTTGTTTGCAAGCGCTTCTGCCCTGCCACAAAAAAAAAAATCCATGTTACCGTCGCTATTAGCATCGCAAATTTACTGGTAGCGTCACTATTGCCATCGCTATGGGCATCGCAAATTTACTGG
This sequence comes from Lygodium microphyllum, assembly GCF_053477565.2. NCBI lineage: Eukaryota > Viridiplantae > Streptophyta > Polypodiopsida > Schizaeales > Lygodiaceae > Lygodium > Lygodium microphyllum. The sequence goes on along the minus strand of NC_141151.1, from coordinate 122,091,761 downwards.
TTGCGTCGCTATTGGCGTCGCTATATGCGTCGCTATTTGCATCGCATTTGCAACACATATAGTGATGCCAATAGCGACGCCAATAGCGACGTTTCTACGGCGTCATCAATAACGATGCTTTTTGCGACGACGGGGGTTATATTAGTATATCATACTATGTGCATATTATGGAATATATTATCAAAATATATTTTAAAAATATATACATTAAATTAATTTATTAATAATTAATAAATATAATTTAAATATATTAAATCATATTTTGTAAGATTATGTATATTTAATGTATCTAATATGTAATGTGTAATATCATTGAGGATTTTGAACCCACCTTAGTGATAGTTCGAGAGTAGAATCTCTAGTAGGGTAGGATAGAGAGTATGTAGGTAAAATCTCTAGCTGTGGAAATAGGGGCAATATCCCAATGGTGGGTTTTTAAGGAGGGGCAAGGGGGCAGGAGCTGGTCTAGGAGAAATGCCCCTGGTAAGAGTTTGAGGGCAATGTCTTCCTCGCTGGAGGTTTGGGAGTAATGCCCCTAGTCGGGGTTTCGGATAGCGCCCGTTGTAGGGATTTGGGGGCAAAGCTACCAATGGGGGGTTTAAACGGTAGGGCCCTTGGTGGGGGTATGCTAGAAACACCCCTAGTAGGGGGTTGGGGATAGTGTCCGTGATGGGGGTTTGGGGGCAACGCCCCCAACGGGGGATCTGCGGGGTAGCGCCCCCTTGTGGGGGTCTGGGGCAACGCCCCCAGCCGGGGTTCAGGGGCAGCGCCCCTGGTGGGGGTTTGGGGGCAACGCCCCCAACGGGGGGTCCGAGGGGCAGCGCCCCCTTGTGGGGATCTGGGGGCAATGCCCCCAGCGGGGGTTCGGGGGCAGCGCTCCTGGTGGGGGTTTGGGTGCAACGCCCCTAAATGATTTGTTTCATGAGTCAGTTTTTACAACTAATTATGATGTTTTTCAAAATGAGTTTCTCTTCCCCTCCCTCTCTCTTCCACGCAACTCTCTAACTTGAGCGTTTTCTCTGTTGCATTTTTACAGTTGCAGGTTTCACATCTCTGATCCTTTGCGTTTTTATCTCTACTCCTGTAGCCCCTCTCTTACTGTAGGTGTTGCAGCCCTAATCTTTGGTAGTTCTATCCCCCTCCTCTTCTTTGACTACTCTCCACTGTTTCATTTTCTCAAACTGAAATAGATTGTGCAGTGCAATTTCTAGTTCGAAGCAGGGTATTATGACCAAAACTATGTGCGTCTTCAAATCAGAAATCTTACTTCAAGGCTTTAGCAATTCAACAAGGCAGTGAATGATCGCCAGTCCACACCGTGCCTGCTCCTACTTCACGGGTGATTTTTGTTACATTGGCACACATTACTGACCTACTAATTACAATAGGTTCTCAACTTTTCCCTACTTCATTTCTGATTTTGAGTTAAACTACATTGATTATGACCATTTCAATCCATACAATTACTACAAATCATACTACTACTCTTTTGTATGACTAGTATTGAATAATATTAAGATCAAACACCAAAAGCATTTTCTAAATAAAAATCATGTATGAAAACTAAATGCAATATGTATTTCTGTATATGTATTTCTGTAGCAATGAGATTAGGCACTCACTCTTGAGAATTCAATGTCTTCTTCTTCTCGATTGCTTGATTGATCTCTAGGAGTTCTTGTCTTTTTTGTTGTCCAACCACTACCTTGCAAGTGATAGCTTCACTCTACGTCAATATTGAAAACATGACTTCTTGTACTATTGAAAATACTCTTTTTGTTGTGAATATGAAATATATGATCTGTGTAATGTTGAAAAAAGTCTCTTAGATGTGAATATGGAATAAATGGTTTGTGCAATGCTTTTATCAATGATGAGTGTTTTCAAAATACTAGCCTTTCTTTCTATTCTATGATGCTATATACCTCAAGATTTTGACTCAAGGCTAAACCTAGCCTTATATTTGTTGTATCATTCCGTAATATTAGAGCATTTTATCAAGTTCTTATACATTGTATTATACTTTACTATATAGAACTTTCCATTATACTGTATTTTTATAGTAAAAGCATTACCATCAGATTTTATGGTTACACTCTTTATAATTTTGCAATAAGCATATGGCTATACAATACTTACAAATACTCAATATGATTTTGCCATAGGATGTAATTTGATCTTCTAACAACACATATCATGATCTTTCATCAATTTACAGATTAGACCATATGGTCAAAAAATTTCTTACAATATAAGAAGTACTTTTTGTTATTTTATTCAATACAATTTGAGATTTGGCCATGAGGTCAAATCTTTTCTTATAATATAAGAAGTAATTTATGTTCTTTTTTCCAATATACTGTGAGATTTTGCCATGTGGCCAAATCTTCTCCTTAAGCTATCTCTTGGCCAAAATAAGAACTCTTGTAGTATCATAATATCTTGCAACCAATCAAGCACTTTGTTCATTTTACTACAAGAATGACATTTTGCCATTTGATCAAATGCTTTCTTATATTATAAACCCTTGCTTACTTCCAAAAGGAAAGGCTAGTTTCTACTAAGAATTCCTTACTTTCTATAATTTGGCCATGTGGTCAAATCTTGTCTTGCAAGAAACAAACCACTTTTTTGGAATTTGATCCTAAAAAATTAAGACTAAATCTATGGTGGGTTCTATCACACATATTTTGGGTATGCTAGATTTGGTTGTATGGAAAAATGTTCTAAGAAAAACATCTTCTATATTATCTCCAAAAAAGGAAGACCATGTTCTACTTGGAACTCCTTGATTACCTACTATATTTATAGGAAGTTTCGCCATGTGGTCAAAACTTGTTGTGCAACAAACAAACCACTTTGTTTTCATAAAATATTTCTTTCATTTCAATTTTTCATAACTTCCTATAAATATCATATCATTTTTTCACAAATTAGCCACTTTTTCCATTCCATTACAAAATAAAAATTGGCCACATGGTCAAATCTTTCATTTTGTTATCAATGCTAGCATCCAAGAATCCCCCATTCTTGTTTTGTTCAGCCATCTGATCAAATATAATCTCATAAATCTTGCAAACCATGAGACCACTTTTTCATTCCATTATAAAATAATATTTGGCTATATAGTCAAATCCAATTTCACAGCATGTTACAACAAATAAATCACTTTCTTCATATGGTTATGAAACTAGATTTGGCCATATGGTTAAAACCAGTTTATAGAAATCTTCTTATCTTGTAGGTTTCGCCATGAGGTCAAATCTCCACCTTTCAAGTGTTTTTCACTTTATCTTATATTGATATCTATGGGATTTGCTACATAGCTATATTTGTTTATATGTGAATCTCATATAACAATAAACTGCATCCTCTCTTTAACTAGCCTTTAAAAACCCTATGGTTAAAAACCATGGCAAAGTTTCGAATCTTATAGATAAGTCTTATGACTAAATAGGATTTGACCACATGGCTAAAACCAATGACAATGTTTCTACAATATAGCTCATTTCAAGGGAAGCTTACATGTGCAGTAATTAAAATGTTAACTTTGGGCCAAATGGAATTGTAAGATTGCTACATGACCACATTGATATATAGGTGGATCTCATATTGGACTAAATCTCATTCTTTGATTAAATAAGATTTGACCATATGGCCAAAAATCTTAGCAAAGTTCCTAGAGTATGATCCTTGCATAGGAAACTTACGTGGAGAAGAAATCCAGTATTAACTTAGGGACAAAATCATCCATGACATTTTCTACATAACCACAATGATTTTTCACTATATCTCATACCACATTCACACTCAACATTTCATTATGACTTGACCATTTCGTTAAGCCCATGGTCAAGCCTCACTATTAATAGAATTTGATCTTCTCACCGAAGTCCATGGCAAAGTTTTTACTATATGATTCTTGCAAGAGAAACATAATTAATGCTAACTTAGGGCCAGGATAATCCATGAGATTTGATACATAAGCACACATATTTATGGCTGGATCTCATGCCACACTTAATCTCAAATTTCAATATTTCATTTTATGGAAGAGTCCCTTTGGAGTACATTTGTCTTGTATTTCGTAAAATCTTTTGTTGTTGTGTTTTCAATTTTCAACTTACAAATCTTATACATTTATTTTGGTTTTGTGAATTTTGAATATTTTTAAATTCACTTTTGTTTAACAACATTTTCTCTTTGTAGAACTATTCAATGGCAAAGAAAGATAGCACATCCAAAAAGGAGACCCAAACCATTGATGGAGTTAGTGTTGGTTTTGTGTATCCATGGTATGCGGATGTTTATGATAGTCAAGGAAAAAGGGCTGACAATGTTCTCTTATTCACTTTAAAGAGTGATATTGCATTTTTTCAACAAGATGGTGTCATAGAGAAGATAACAGATGGATGTGCTGGGAAAGAGGGAATATCATGTAATCTTGTTAAGATCAAGGGAAAAAATGTAGTATACAAACTTGATCCTTTGTCATTTCACTTTGCACATATTAAAGAGGATGAAGAATACTCTTTGAAAACAATGATTGACCTTATTTGAGGAGGTAAAGGGCATAGAAGACATTATATTAGCATTCCAAGCTGTTCAAAATAGTGAGCTACTTTTCGTATCAAGAAAATATGATCGCCCTAACAAAAGAATGAAGCTCCAAGATAAACAAATAGACTTGAGATCTTCACCTTCTCCTCAAGAAGAAAATAATTCATGGAATCCCACAAGCTCAAAGTCAAAATCACCTCAACAAAGTTCCTTGTCACAAGCTCTTGTTGTTAGTATGGCTGCTAACACTACTAAGAATGATGCCACTTTACCTTCCATATTAGAAGTTACACCTACAAAGCCAATAATTTCTCTTGAGGTCAAGGGAGTAGAAAGAACATTCAATTTTCCTAAAATAGTTAAGAAGAAGGGAAAGAAGGAAGAATCAGGATTTCACATGTTTGAAAAATTCTTTCCATTTGGTCCAACAACACAATTTCCTATTCTCGTTGATAGGTGTTATGAGGCACCTCCTTTGTATACTTATAGGTCACTATGTTGGAATTATGTAGAGAAGCTAACCACGTCTTTCATAAAGACTCCCATCAACCCAGCAACAACAGCATATCTTATGCCTTTTGTACAAGACAACAATGAGAAGAGACCCATGCATCGTGATGAGGTGGATGCTAATAAGTTGGACACTTATAGTTATTGGTCTATATAAGGGCTTCACTCAATTCATGCAGCAAAGATATATATTCAGAGTAATACTACACATTGTCTAGCAACCAAGCATTTATACACCAGAAGAAATGCTAGAATATTAGTTGATTGTCCTGCAGAAATGTGCATTGAGCTTTCACGAATGACAAATATGGAATCACATAATGTTATGAAGAATGCCCCTTATGTTGAGAAACTTCAACAATTAAGAGATCACTGGCTAGCATTTGGTTCTCCACCAAAACCCCAACAAGGGCTTTCTAAGACAAGCTCTCAAAGAGTACATGGCAGGTAATCACATATAAGCTTACCTTCTTTTTTTGTGAAGATTAGTGTGATGCTCTTTCTTTTGTTCTATGCTCACTATTTTTTATCTTTTTTTTGCAGAGGTTTGTGGCATACATTGGAGAAAATTGTGCATCTAGAGATTTCCATATGATTGTTAGCTCCCAAGAAATATTTGATAGTTGGATCAAAATCATGAAGAGATACTCTAGAGGCGAACTTATATCCCAAGAGGAGAGTTTGAGAAAAAGGGAAGGCAAACTTCTCCTGTTGCATTTCGTTGCCTTATGGGTTTAAAGGATGGAGACATCCTTACACCACAAGAGGAGATCAATGAAGGTCATATCCTTTTTCTTAGAAACAAATTGGATAAGGAAGATATGATTGACATGGAAACAAGGGCTAAGTAAATCAAGCATGATAGGGTCCTAAAGGAGGAATTAGTCACTCTTTTCAATGCTTCAGTTCCAGAAAGTAGCGCTGTGATGAAGACTTGGGAAGAACTTGTTGATGATTATGATATCAATGATGAAGTCTACATAAAGATTTTAGGCATTTGCAATGATTGGGTATGAAAGAAGCTCACACGTGGAGCTGATGCAGGGTCCCTACCAAATGGAGCAAAAGATATTGTGAGCTTCCTAATTGGAAAAAAGCAAAATCCCCTTCAATCCTCCACTACTTCCCCTTGGCGTGCATATGTTGTTGGATGGAATCTAGAAACCTTTAATCTTATACATAATGTTTACAAAGATCCAAATACCATTGGGGTTGTTGTTCTAGATGTAGCACATGGGGTTGAGGGAATGAAATGGGACTCTATAAAGTTTGGAAAGGTTGTATCCACTCTACTACAAATGACATGTGAACCTAAATAATTCATGTTGTTATCATTTCTTGATCGAAAGCAAATGGCAGCTTTGGAAAATGATCTTGAAAGCATTTCTTGCAAGTATCGCATGCTAGTTGGTAGTGTTGACTTCCTACCAATGGATAGAATGTTTGCTTTTGGATCTATAGATTCTTTTGTGGTTTTGACATTAGTGACCATGGAGAAAAGCTTCATAATTTTGAGCGATATATAAACAATGTCAACAAGCCTTCCATTTTGGACTTTGAAGGCTTGGATAAGGAGTGCAATGATGAAGATCTTGAAGAAGAACAAAGGATTGCAAAGGCCATTTTGAGAAAGAAAATGAAAGTTATGGAAACTACAATCAAAGCATTCAATGATGTTCATGAGGTTGTATTTGATGTATATGCAAGTGGACTTGCATCTAAGGTGGCATTGGTAAATCATATGAAGACTATTGCAGTGGTTTGCAACACTCAAGAGCAAAGAGAGGTTGAAGTACAATTGTGGAGAGTCCATGAGAGTGCCAAACAAAATTCAAACTCCCAAGAGGTTCCTCCTACTGTAATAAACACCTTCTTTGTGCATGCCATTTTGAAGGCCTTTTTAAAAACTGAGTATGTTAAATATTATAATGATAATATAATTTGTGCAACTAATTACAAGAATCTATTGTTAGTATCTCAAGTATACTTATAACTAGCGATAAAAAGTAGGTATGGAAAAATGACTTGATTAGAATAGATTTTACTTTAAAAAAATCGTCATATATATTTTTTTCACCACATGATATTACTTTTGATTAGATTTGACCACATGGTCAAATGTCTATTTTCTTAAGACATCATTTTTTAAGTAGTACCTATTTATGTATTTATCAATGTGAAGTTAAATTGCTTTAGTGTTCTATGCCAATTTATAGCTCAAACATTAGGTAGAATGATGAGGAAGTAAATGAATCTAATGTGCTTCTTTTTCTTCTTTGTAACTTCAACTAAGACATCTATGGTTGGATATCTAACAGATTCAACAACAGTAGAGCACGATGATGTGATTGATGTTTCCTTGATAAGAAATGCAACACAATTATGTGTAATACTTAATCTCAATGGTCTTCTTTTACAAAGATGCTTTGCTAAGTCTAAAAGGTTTCAAAGCTTTCAAATGGGAAAGCAATGGCTTGTTCTTCGACCAAGATGTATGGAGTTTCTTGAAGCCTTATTTGCAAGATTCCAAGTGGGAGTTTGGTCAACAGCTTTACATAAGAATGTCATGGCAGTTATTAAGTGCTTCGAGATCCATGCAAAAAGAAAGTATCATTTCTTCATGATTTGGGGCCAAGAACAATATCATAGACATCGACTCAAAATCATATATAGGCCAGATAAGATGGGAATAGAAGCAATGTTCAAGCCTCTAAAGTATGTATGGGATCAATATGGAGATGTTTTTCAGTATACCAAGACTATTCTCATAGATGATAGTCCTTACAAAGGATGTCCAAATCCTGTTGAGAATTGCATTTATCCAAAAACATTTGATATTGATCGTGAAGACTCTATCTTGATCAAAGAACTTCTACCATACTTGACTCGCTTAAGCAAATACCATGATGCACGTGAAGTCATCAAGTTTGATCGATATGGATAGGATCCAGTTCAATATGGACATGAATTGTATGATCAATTCAAGGTTGTCATTGATGAATGGACTAGAGCAGAGAATGATGGTATTTCATCTTCATCATCAACACCGCACGAGACCATGATTGATAAAGATGGTATATATGTTCAACCTTCAATTACTTCTTGCTTCAAGAGACCATCTATTATACAAACATCCTCAACAAATGCCTCACGTCATCCGTCTCTTACATTGAATAGCTCACAATTATCCATGTTGAAGCAGACTCCTTTAGTCTCTACTTTGAAAGATATGGAAGCAATGCAACTTGCTCATGAGTTAGGATATCACAAACATTTCATAAATGGTAGTGTAGCTAAACGTTTTATACAAAATCTGCAAAATTTGTATTTTTCCAATACATGATGTAATAAGAAGGCACTGACTCTATAGGGACTAATTTTGACTTTCATAATAGATATATCCCTTACATTAAAGGCTTTTGCATGGCTATGAAATATATGCTTGTTAAAAATTTAAAGTGTTTTCTGTAATTACCTTGGTGTTTCTAAACACCACCAATATCAATGAGAGAATCTACTTGATGTTTTTTATTGTTTCAATAACATTAGTTAATTGTGTTGAAATTTCTTATAAAGTGGTTTAAATCCGATTTTGTACTTTATGATAGTCTACTATACAAACATACTCAACAAATGCCTCGCATCGTCTATCACTTACATTGAACAACTCACAATTATCCATGTTGAAGTAAACTCCTTTAGTCTCTACTTTGAAAGATATGGAAGCAATGCAACTTGCTCATGAGTTAGGATATTACAAACATTTCATAAATGGTAGTGTAGCTAAATGTTTTATACAAAATCTAAAAATTTTATATTTTTCCAATATACATGATGTAACAAGAAGACATTGACTCTATATGGACTAATTTTGACTTTCACAATAAATATATCCCTTACATTAAAGGATTTTGTATGGCTATGAAATATATGCTTGTTAGAAATTTAAAGTGTTTTATGTACTTACCTTTGTGTTTCTAAACACCACCAATATCAATGAGAGAATCTACTTGATGTTTTTTATTCTTTCAATAACATTAGTTAATTGTGTTGAAATTTCTTATAAAGTGGTTTAAATCCTATTTTGTACTTTATAACCATCTACTATACAAGCATACTCAACAAATGCCTCACATTGTCTATCACTTACATTGAACAACTCACAATTATCCATGTTGAAGAAAACTCCTTTAGTCTCTACTTTGAAAGATATGGAAACAATTCAACTTGCTCATGAGTTAGGATATCACAAACATTTCATAAATGGTAGTGCATCTATCTACAAAAGTTGTATTTTCCAATATACATGATGCAACAAGACAGTGACTCTATATGGACTAATTTTGACTTCCATAGTAAATATATCCCTTACATTAAGGGCTTTTGCATGGCTATAAAATATATGCTTGTTAAAAATTTAAAGTGTTTTGTGTAGTTACCTTGGTGTTTTTAAATGCCACCAATATCAATGAGAGAATCTACTTAATGTTTTTTATTCTTTCAATAACATTAGTTAATTGTGTTGAAATTTCTTATAAAGTGGTTTAAGTCCAATTTTGTACTTTATGTCTTAGTTAACAAATAAGTCTTAATTGATAATAAAATTTATGTCTATATCTTTGGAAACACAAACCATTGGTCAAAGGTTAAATATTTAGTCTTAGAAAAATCATAAACTTCTAGCTTGGTATATAAATCTTTATTTTATGATATGAAAATTCATTTAGCTAGTCAAAGTGTGAAGGTAGTTAATTTCGACCAAAGTCAATATCCATCTTGTCCATATATTGCCAAGATAGATAGTATTTTTGAATAAAAGATATTTATATATCATGCATATACATACAAAAAATGTAAATGGGGTGAGCAATTATTTGGCATACTTGTGTCTATTGGTTTACACAAAAAAAGAACCATCACATCATAGGTTATCCAAACTTATTACGACATGGTATTAGATCAAGTTATTAAACCACACCTAGTTATTAGTGGTGACTCTTTTAAGGTCTTAGTTCATGAAACTTATACATGTCACTTTAAATGATGCTATATCTAAAAGAAAAAACTCGTATTATAATATCTTCAAATCCATAACATTATAAATTTTGGTCATGATAACATATTTTCATACAATGTTTAAGGCTCTTATATTCTAAATTCTCTCTCCACTCTATCAAACCTTTGTATTCTTACATTAAACTTGGAAATTTCCTAGGTATATACTAGTTAAGCCTCCTTGATGTTTCCACCACCATACAACATCATATTTTGTTAGTATGCTAGAAAAGATAGAGGTGAAATCCAAATCTCGTAACAGCCACATAGCTTACATTCATCATTTAAGCTCTCAAGATGTGTGATCTCATATTTGTAACATACAAAGTGTCCTTTAAAGATAAACATAAAAATAGTGCTCTCTTTCATTCACAAAAGGAAGACATTCATTCAAAGTGGGACTTGGGAAATTTTCAAAATCTCTAATATGGTGTTATGACTCCTAGAAGGATCTCCAGAAGAGTATGCTTATCGCGGTTTTTATCCTTGCATGTTTTTGTATCTTGCTTTAAAACAACATGTTTACAATGGACGAAGGTTTCATGGCTAAACATAAATTTTTCAAAGGAAGATTTGGATAAAATTTTAGGTCTATGTTGGAAATTCAAGGAATTTGACCATAAAGGTGACTTTATAAGGTGTAATGTGTGCCCTCAATCATTGGGTTTATCCTATAATATATCTCGACAATCTCTTATCATCATAGGTTTTGATTATAGAAGACACAAACTTAGATTGGGTGCTTGGGTTCCTTTAGATTCAAATATTGATTGTAAGACATTGAAATTTACACTGCAAGTTATTGCACAAGAAGTAAAAGAGGTGAACGTTACTTCAAAGTGGAGTCTTAAGGATGTAAGAGACACCTTGGAGTTTCTAGACAATGTTACTCTTGAATATAAGTTCAAGGTAAATGGTGCTGTAATTGGAAAAAGAGCTGAGAGCTCTATATCATGTATGAGTTGTTTACCTCCTAGTGTTATGTGTTTCAGACCATAAATATGCATGTACAAATAATTTTGAATATTTCTTTTGATCACAAATATTGCTGCTAGAAACATGGAATTATTCACATTGAGAAGTACTATTAAATAAAAATCTTAGTATAAGCTTTGCAATGATTTTGTGAATAACAAATCCTTGTTTGTGGACCAAAACGATTTCATTATATCATAAGTTACAAAATTACAGTACAATTTAACAGGAAAGACTTGGTACAAGCTTTATAATTCTCTATGATTCTATGAACAAAAAATCGTCTTTCATGGGTAAAATCAATATGACATATCATAACATTTTGAGTCAGAATATTGCACTATAGATGTATATACAAGGGGAATGTTACTTTAGTACAAATAGATAAATTGATAATTATAAGGCTATTCTTTAGCTTCTCCATCCTTAAGACTTTTCTCCTTCATCCGTCATCACTAGTTTCCTCTTATGTGTTTTCTTTTGTTGCTCGAATAACTTGATTACCTCGGGCACTCTTTTCTCCTTAGGCTTTAGAGGAGATGGACTGAATTTCAATGGGGAAAGCTTAGGCATGTCCTTCATTTTGTGCCCCTTTTGTTTGGACCTTCGAGACTTGTTTTTCTTGGTGGTTGCCATGGTCTTACCTTTGCCCTTCGTTGTTGCCTGTCCTTTGGAATTTTTAGCTACTGGGAGAGGGGAATATGGGTCCATCGGTGTAAGTGCCCTATCCAAAACTAGTTCAATACACCTCTCCCATATCCACCACATGTATGCCTCAGGGTAGTCTTTGCACTGTAACAAAGCACACAAGTTATTTGAAGTAGCAAGAGACTTTCACTATAAAAAGGATAAAGCACATGAGACTTACATTTACCCCCTCTACATTTAGTAACTTTGAATCTATTATCCTCGAAGCATTTGAAACCACTCTCCAGCCACAACTATGTACGTTATTTTGCAATGGGACCTCTTGAAGAAGAAACTTGAAAGGTCTCTGAGGATCAGCAATGCTTTCAAAGCTAGTGTCCAAGTGGGTAGTAACAATTCTAGCAACACTGCACATATTAAATTATTAGCAAATATTATAAAATTTATCCAATAAAGATAAAATAAAGAGTGTTTATTGACAATACATCTTTGATTGGCCATGGATTCCTGAAAGAGAATTTATAAAAATGACCTCTCTTGCAGGAATGTTGATATAGATTAGGCTCTAGTGACCTCTGCAAACCAAAACACAAGTGAGCAATAATAACCCTAAAGACAAATCATCAAGAGATAGAATGTTGAAAAAAGTACATTTCAATATAAGAAAAAAATATATGATGGTTTGTGACACTACTGAAGTCCTTAAAAAACCTTGCAATATTTGAATTAGATTTTGAAAACAAATCTAGTGAGATAAGTGGATCAATAAAAAATATACTCTTAGCAATATTAATACTAAGAGAAGCAACATATGCCTTGTTTACAAAGTAAAGACTGAATAAGAAAATGAGTACAATATAAGGACCCTTGGAAAAATTCATTATAAATAAAGAGAAACGAAAGACCTTACCTCAAACAACAATACACTATTGAATCTGTAAGTTGAGTATCCTTTTTCTCAAATAGGATCTTATCCTCTGGAGAAATGTCGAGGTAGTCTTCTTTCTCAGGACTAACAAAAACATTCACAACCATTTGGCCGTACACTTTCCCCATCCTCTTGTAGTTCACTAGGCCAAGAGCCAAAATCTTTCTTTGATAGATCAAATCCTCATTTTCTATTACCTCTTTCCTTTTCTCCTCCATGACAAATTCATGCTCACTTGCAACCCTCATAGGATACAAATGGGTAACATCTTCAATCTTGGGTGCTAGTGGCTCTTTCTGCTTTCTCCTGGGTGGAACATTGAGGATTTCAAATGCCTTTTGATCGTTGATGGAAGAGGCTTCAAAACTTTGTCAAACCTATATCTAAGTCTGCTAACCATACTAAAGATTTTATTCATTAATGTAATTCGATGTGCATGGGCAGCTGCAATATAAGCATCATTCATAAAATCTATCAAAAAATCCTCTGTTGCCTCTTGCAAGCATAGGAGGACAAACAACTGCCATCTTTTGTTGAGGCCATCGACAGAAGCAACAAGGGACAACCTATCAGATATCTCCTTGACCAGTCTAAAAAATGCAGCCTTAGGAATGAGGTATGGTTGACTTTTGAGCTTTCCTGATCGCTGCAAAATATCTTTACATATAAAACCATCTTGACTTTCTCTTTTTCCTCATAGGAGCTTCCTTGGCAGGCTGAGATTGAGGAGAAGCTAAGGGCTCAAACTCACCAAATGACTTGTTCTCTGAGGGAAATTCACTTGAACTACCAGCTGGTGTAACATGGCCAACAATTTCTTCAACTGTCTCCTCAACAATTAGCTGAGCATCTTCTTCGGAAGATTTCTTCACCAATACCTTCCTTGCAGTTTGTTTTGTCCTTGCCATTGAAACCAACACGGCACGATCAGGAAGCTGAATACAAAGGCGACTTGCTCCTCTCGCGCGATATGAAAGGCGAAATAATGCTTAGCCCAATACAATGTGATAGCGCTGATCTGAGGTCTAAAATTAGATCTTATTGCTTCGTATCAAAGCCACAAGGATGGTGTCCCTTGAACCCATTCTCCCTGCTTCTGATTTCCAATATACTGCGATTAAGAAGATTTGACACCCTGCATTGATTTTATCACTTCGTATAAGGTCTTGAACTTGTCTTCCTTCCTTCGCAAAAAATTGCCCAATACAACAAGATTTGGCGAATTTGATTTTCTTCTTTCTTCTAATCGCTTCATATTGGGGGCATCCAACAAACCGGGAGTGAATGAGCATCGCGGATGTACTGCAATAATGTTGGTCGTACGATAGTCGTGATGTAAGGTTCTGTCATACGAACGGCAGTGGTGATGCAAGTTTTGAATTCGCGCTCTTGCCAAATGAGAAGTTCTTATATACTTGGGTTGCTGATGTCCACGTGTCACGTTCTCATTCGCCCCGATATTAGGGTTTTTCTGGAAATTTCCTTCTTCCCCCTCACGCCTATTTAAGCCCACTCAAAAAATTTCACACCTTTTTCCTCCCCATTTCCTCTTGTGCCAAATTTCTTTCTCTCTCCTTGGCTCCTTTCCCTTCCTAATCATAGACTCCCGTCTCCATCTCCGTCCCCTTAAGGCTTAATCATAGATGCCCATCCGTCCATAATCCCATTCCCCCTGATGTCACCCACTTCAGCGCCCCCACATTCTGTACTCCGTCCATAATCCACATCCAATATCGTTCCCAATCCGCACATCATTTCGTATGCAATCTGCTGTAGAACTTCCTCGTCCCCCGCCCCTGTCAAAGTAACCTTCCATGCATGCCTGAGCAGATTCCCAAAGTCCATCCCTAGGTTTTTATCTTTCTCTTCTCATATTCACATCTCCACTCGTATTCATGTCTCCACTCGCATCTTCCACCACCAAAACAACGCGATAGGGTTAATAGCAAGGCTTTCATTTCGTCCTCCACTCGTGTCGTCCTCCACCAAAACAACACAATAAGGTTAATAGCAAGGCTTTCATTTCTCTCCACTCGTGATGTATTGAAAAGACCTTCTGCAATGTTTTTATCACATCGTAATCACGTCTTATCACATTGTATTCACGTCGTATTCATGTCTCCACTCACGTCGTCCACCACTAAAACAATGCGATAGGGTTAATAGCAAGGCTTTCATTTCGTCCTCCACTCGCATCGTCCTCCAACAAAACAACACGATAGGGTTAATAGCAAGGCTTTCATTTCTCTCCACTCGCGTCGTATTGGAAAGACCTTGCATAAGGTTTTTATTTCTCTTGCAAGGTTTTCTCACACATGTGTCTTCGTTTTGCGTTGTGTGTGTAGAATCCCAACCGACTTCTGAATCGGAATGGTGCGATGGTGGAGTTTTGAGGCTCGTAAATGCTTCTACTCACATCGTAAAAATTGATCTTCCAACACGGAGCGAGGATTGCACTTCAAGAGCTCAATACGTTTATATTCGCTTTGTACAGGCAAGTAGTGTTCAAAGGTATTGATTCAAGATGTTAGGAATAGAAATGTCACACATATTTGCCTCCACATCTATAAAGGGGAAAAGAGTCCTTGAGCCCACAATGAAAAAGGAGTTAGTTGCTTTAGATGTTTCAATAGCATCTCACATGTTAATGACAGGTGAAGGTGGTCCCAGGGCTTTCTCAAATTATAGATGTTACAGCCTCTAAGAAGCTCTTGGATTTTCTCATAGAAAATATTATTGACCTTACATTCTATCTAATAGCTAGGGAGATTTTCAATCCAGAGTGGGATCTTGATCAAGTTCTTAATTTCTCAAAGGACTTTTGCAATGAAGATTTTGCAAAGTTTGAAGAGCTGGCATATCCTGTTGTTCAGTTGGATTCCAAGGAGTATGTTCACACCCCTGTTGGAAGGTCAGGCACACTGAGAAGTCCTTGTTTACCAAGAAATGTGGTGATCATTCTCTTGATAGATTTTATGCAGCTGAGTTATGCTCTTTACACCCAAAAAAATGCAGGCTTATGCTTGAGTCTACTGCATCATTGTATTTGCTCTTGTGAAATACCCTCTTAAATCTGATGAAAAGCATAAACAAACCTCAAAATTATCTAGTTGTTGCCTTCTTAAAGAGATAGTAGATGAAGTTGATGTTGAGGAGCAACTAGACACCCAGATGGAAGCACTAGTTTCAGAGGACCTGGATGTTGCTGAATTTAAAGCAGAG
Source organism: Lygodium microphyllum (assembly GCF_053477565.2). Lineage (NCBI taxonomy): Eukaryota > Viridiplantae > Streptophyta > Polypodiopsida > Schizaeales > Lygodiaceae > Lygodium > Lygodium microphyllum. The sequence goes on along the minus strand of NC_141151.1, from coordinate 122,075,863 downwards.
ATGTAATTGAAGAAACCACTATAGAGGTTGATGAGCCATCTGAGAGTCCTTCAAGCCTTATTGTTCCATCTTTGCCTACTTTCCTAGTTAAAGACAAGGAATACATATTATTGTCTGATCTCCAAACTCTTTTCAATTTGAGAGAAGATTATTGCTTGGCAGTAATTGCAGAGGCATCTGTAGATGCAAAAGGCATAGTGGATGTTGAAAATGAGTCCAAGGAGGACTTACTTAAATTAGATACTCAAATGTCCAATGATATGTTAATAGATGCATCAAATGCTTTATCCTTATTTTTAATCAAGGTTAAAGATGCTGAGGGAGAGTTACTAGGTGCTGACAAAGAGTCTGACCAATTTCAAGAGAAGCTTGAAATCTCCAATTTTGGAAGGGAGGAGTCAAAATATGTAAAGGAGCTCAAGGATATCAAGGAGACATCAATCAGCTTATGAAATCCAGATCCTGCTTCCGATGTTAATTGCCTCCTCCACCACCTTGATGGGTAAGATACTACGCAAAGGTGGTGGGGAACAAGAAGTTAAAATCAAAGGGCTTCTAGATGTTTCTTGCCTCTCCTAGATTACAAGATCAGCGTGGAAGCTTGTTAAGGAATTTTCCTCACATGGTGGGATAGGTGCCTAGGTTGCCCTCACTCCCTTGGCATTCCATTTTCTCCTTGTCTCCTCCAAGATCAGCGCAAGATTATCATGGTGACATACAGGAGGAAATGGTTGAAATGGACCCGTATACCCTTCTCAACGTTCCAGGATGTACCATTCCTCACAACAATTTCCCTTTAGGACCCAATGACTAACCTACAGCTTTGTAATACCCCTGATGTATTTCAAACTTTTTTAAGATCACTTATTAGTGAGCTACAAGACCTTTACATAAATGGTATGCAGGTGTCTTCAACTATCCTGTAAAAAATATTTTTAAAAATCCAATGGGACAATCAAAAATTTCTGTTGTTAAAGGCGCACCATTAAAATGTGGTTCTTCATAGAAAGCCATGAAGGGATATTGTAGTTGACAAGGACTATAAACCACACACTGTAAGAAGTTGAGCGCAAACTGAATGGGTTCACGCCATCCATAGCAAGACCGAGCCGAAGATTCTTTTGCTCTTGGACAAAGCCTGGGAAGGTAATGTCAATGTGACTCCATGCGCATGAATCCATTGATATTCGTTGAACTCCATTTGTGGACCTATTCTGTGCATGCCATGTTGTCAAGCTCGCCAGCCGAACGCACGAAACATGTGGTTTATGTGGGGGATAAGCGAAAAGTATCTAAGAAAGTTTTTAGGGATTATTTTCCATTGCAAGTCCTGTCGATACCTATGAGCACCACACTTTGGATATATCTCCATAGTCTCATATTCTCCTCGAAACAACATGCAATCATTGATACATGCATGGATGTTGTTGTAGTCCTTGCCAAGCTTTCGTAAAACATGTCGCGCATCATCACGAGACTTAGGCATGGTATTTGTAATTGTCTGGTAATATATGATACTTCAAATCCTGAAAAAAAATCATAAAACACCTTGAAAAAACACAAATATTTTTAATGATAGTGCCGAACAAAGCATACGTACAGGGTACCTGAACAACTCGGTCACACTCGCATCGCTCCACCCATATTTTACTTAGACACTTAGGAGTGCAAGGAGTGTCTTCAGGCAAGATACTCGGCACCCACCATATAATGGTATGGATGCTTCCTCTCTAAGCAGGTCAGAAGTCTCGACATCCATGGCCATCAATGCATCGATCATTGCCTCCATCTCAAGCTCCAAGATTGTAGGTAAGTCTGGAAGGTTGCCTATCTCCTTTGGTATTGACAGTATAGATTGGGTAGTACCTTCCAAGTGGTGGATTGGCTTAGGCACTCCATCCATCGCACGTCCACGAACTCTTCTAACTGGCCGCAAAAGGGTGCACTCCTCCTTAGGACAAAATGTCACCTCCTTGGATAGAAAATTTGCCAGCCACACCCAATGTTTTTGTATATGGTATTCATTTAGCTTGCGAATACAATGCATGATTGATATACACTTTTCTTACCGTTTTCTCAAAATCTGAGATCGTTTGATCAATGATCTCATATTGAAACTCGCTGAAGCCTTGTACGTGTTCTATAGACAATCGACGTTTTCGTCTAATTGCCATCTTACATTGAGAGCAAGGACATGAGACATGCTGATTAAGATACGCCTCATGATCTTGAACATCATGACCTTCATCGTTTTCCATTTGGTCTACGTTACGACAAACAATTTGTTTTTGTTATCATTCTTTTTCTCTTTCTTAAATTGTTTGAGAAGGGATTTCTTCTCTTGTAACTCAGCAAAATTAACGTATGTAAAGTCTCCACCCACCCACAAATTAACGTATGTCCGAGTGTTTTCCATCTCGTGTTGTTACACCGGACCTCACCGAACTTCACCACCACTCTCTCTTTGTTTTTTATCCATTCATTCTCTTCTCTCCTTCCATCTCTCTCTCTTTTTCTCTTTCTTTATTATATTGTATGTTTATTCCCTCTCTCTCATTCCTTCTTCCTTTTTCTCTTACTCTCCCTCTCTCATTTCATTTAACAAAGCATCTCTCTCTCTCTACTACCAATTTTCTTTAACAAAACGTATCTTTCTCTCTACTACTACCACAACCACTACCACTATAATAAACAATAAAAGAAGAAAAAAAAACAACAACAACAACTACTACTACCACTACCACTACCACTACCACTACCACTACCACTACCACTACCACTACCACTACAATAAACAATAAAAGAAGAAAAAACAACAACAACAACAACAACAACAGCAACTACTACTACTACTACTACTACTACTACCACCACCACCACCACCACCACCACCACCACCACCACCACCACCACCACTACTACTACTACTACTACTAATAACAAGAAAAGAAGAAAAAACTACTACAACAAAAACAACAATAAATAAGAAAAATAAACAACAATAAACAAGAAAGTAAAAACTACTACTACTACTACTATAACAACAACAAATAAGAAAACCACTACTACTACTACTACTACTACAATCACGACTACCACTATGACTACCATAGCAATAAACCACTACCACTACCACTACCACTACAATAAACAAGAAAAGAAGAAACAATAACAACAACAACTACTACTACCACAAACAAGAAAACTACTATTACTACTACTAGTACTACTACTACAATCATGTCTACGATGACTACGACCACGATTACGACTACCACAACAACAACAAACAAGAAAATGAGAAATTAAACAAAAATTACTACTGCTATCACTACCACTACCACTACTACTACTATGACTACAACAACAACAACAAACAAGAAAATAGGAAATTAAACAACAACAACTACCGCTACCCCTACCGCTACCACTACCACTACTACCACAACAACAACAAATAAGAAAAAAAGAAAAGAAGAAATAAAACAACAATAATAATAACAACAACCTCTCCCTCCCTCCCTCCCTCTCTCCCTTCCTCCCTCTCCCTCTCTTTCTCTCTTTCCCTATTATTTTTAATGTTTTCTCTCTCTCTCTCTCATTCCTTCTTTCCTTTTCTCTCTTCCTCTCCCTCTCTCATTTCCTCTCTTTCTCTCTCAATACACATGATTTTTAACAAAACAAATAAAAGAAAATGAGAAAAAACAAAAACAAAGCAAGAGGGAACAATGCACTCACTACAAAGGCCTAAGGATGGATTCGGTGGCTCCTCTTCGCGACGGCGGCTCCTCTTCGCCCTTTATACACTTCGTCCTCTTCTTCACAAACGGCGTCAGTGACAGTGAGAGAAGCTTTCCTTCTCCCTCTTTTTCTCTTTCTCTCCCTCTCTTTCTCAAATGCAAGATGGAGTTCGCTCTCTCTTTTGTTCGTTCACGCAAAATAATGCACTTGGGCTTCGGCCTGCATTTTTTCGTTTGAGCACCGTCACTATTTGTGTCGCTAGTGATGCCACTATTTTGTGTCAGAAAGCACCGTCGCTATGCCTTTGTATCCTTGTAGTGGTGCATCATTATCCGATTTTCTTATTGATCTAGAGAGTCAATGTCATATTAGTCATTATTGTCGATGGTTCAAAAATACTAGCTTTTTAGACAAATTTAGTCTATTTTTTATATTTTGGATATTATTTTTTGTAAATATCCTTAAAAATTGTAGAAAATTTCTAGAATAGGGTGACATGCAAAAATTGAGTGGCTTTTTTAAATAATTTTGGAGATTTCATTCAAAAAGAGAGGGTTTCAAAATTGTGGAGTGTAGGATTAAAGTTTATAGGTAGCAAACATCACTCCGAATTAGGAGAAGGAGTGATCTAGGATCTTTCTAACCAAGTGTCTTGGTAATTTTACCCTTCTTTTGAAGCCAACAAAACCATTAGATTTGTGATCTGAGCAGCAGAGAAGAAGCTAGTGTTTGATGCACGTTTTTGCTCTACAAGGGAGCTCTAGGAGATCTAATGCTTGGAGATTGCTTTTGAGTAGTGCCAACAGAGACCCAGGAGAACCTAAAAGACGTTGAGTCCATACTAGAAGATGAGATTGATAATCTCTCAAGGATGAGTGCATCAATATCTCTATCATGACCAAAATCAAGAGAGGTAGTAACACCACAAGTAGAGCCAACTAGACAAAGGCTCATCCTTAGCTTGCTCGTTCCTGACCGCTACAAAGTCAAAAATATGGACGTGTATCTTCATCCATTAGTCAATGAGCTTAAGATTTTTTGGGAGGAGGGAGTCACCGTGCAAGATATGAGCAAGCGCGATGGTCGACGGTCTGCCAATATTCGAGCCATTCTCATGTGGACCATACATGACTTTCCAAGATTTGGAGTGTGCTCAGGTAAGTAGGCTTCTGTTCTCCTGGGTAATATCTATCATAGCTAGCTCATTCAAGTTTGTAGTCACTAGATAGAGGTGTTGGGACAGGTTTGGTTACCTTAGGTTATCATGCATGTCCATTGTGTGGGCTATAGTTAGACTCCCAAAGGTCACAAACCATGAAGAAGATGATATATCAAGGACATGCCACTTTCTTGCTAGAGGGTCATGGACTTAGGGAAGGTTTTCTTGGATGACCTCCAACACATATGAATGCCCAAAGCTGGTACGAGCTAAAAATGGTCTAGACAGAGTCACATCCAAAAGGAATGTGATGGTTCTCAATTTTCTACAAGTTGCCATATTGGACCCACTTATACAGATCAACCACTTGTTGGATCCCATGCATATTTTCAAGAACGTGGATAGCTTGCTATGGGACCACATCACAGGAAAGAGAGACAATGTAGGGGCACGAATGGATTTGAAGGAGGTGGGCAAGATGGAGGCACTTTGGCCGCAATCGAGTGCTGATGGTCACTTGCAACTACCTTGTGCTCCTTGGGTTTTCTCCACTAAAAGAAGAGCGCATTGTGAAGTAAATAGTCAAGTCTATCCACACTCCGATGGGTATGATGCGTTCTCTTAGGTCCACGTTTTCTAAAGACGACCAATTATCAAGGCTAAAATCCTATGATTGGCATAAGATATGTTAGGTTTGTACTACAAGTGGATTGTAAGTGGCCTATGTATTTTGCTATCTTGAGTGTAGTCGTTCATAATGCTTCCTCATTTGTGGCAGTTTGTACTACGGATTGCGATCGCAGGATGCCTTACTCCAGAAATATATGTGGTCATTTACATGTTATCGACTTTAGTGCAATGGATCTCACAGAAAGTGATTAAGACATCCTCTATTGAATCCGCAAGGCGGGGAGCAGTGGAGATGGTTTGTCTCTTTGAGAAATACTTGCCTACTAGCATGCTCACAATACAAATCCACCTTCTTGTGTATCTTGTAGATGAAGTGGAGGTTGTTGGTGTCAAGATTGTGGGAGAGAAGGAAGGAGTCTCGCTTGAAGCTTTCTTACTTGCACAATGGGGGAAGACACACAAGGGTGGAGGCTGAAAACAGTTTTCCTCTTCTTAGTTGTGTAAGCCAAAAGAACTCAAGTACAAAGAAATAGAAGAACCCTATATATGGGTCTCAAACCAAACTCAACTAACTAAGGTGGCATACTAACTGAGCCACGAACTAGAGTAGATAAGGATAGCTATCATGTAGACATTATTCATGGGCGGTGTACCAACCGTATCTGCAACTGACAAGTCGGTGACATAAATACACAACGGTCACCCTGGCGTATCACGAGTGGAGCTCGATATCTCAACACTCCCCCTCGAGCTCAATCCCAATTCCTCCACACCAAGCAAGTCTCTAAACTTGCGCAACTTCTTTGCGCCCAATGCCTTCGTGAATATGTCAGCTACCTAATCCTCTGTGCTGACATAAACTAGATCAATAAGACCTAGTAAAACCCTCTCTCGCACATAGTGATAATGCACCTCAATGTGCTTTGTTCTAGCATGATAGACTAGGTTATTGGCCAAGTGTATATTACTCATGTTGTCACAATAAATGACAACTGGTCCATCTGTAGACTGATGCATATCATAAAGTAGCTTATGCAACCAAGCTACCTCACATGCAGCCATTGCTGCACCCCTGTACTCAGCCTCTGTGCTCGACAAGGCAACTGTAGGCTGTTTCTTGCTGCTCCAAGTGATTGCAGCACTCCCAAAAGAGAACACATATCCACTGGTAGATCGTCTATCAGAAATACTACCAGCCCAATCAGCATCAGTGTATCCATGCAACTGTATCTGGACCTCAGTCTCATAAAATAGTCCATATTGCAATGTGGACTTCACATACCTGAGTATGCGTCTAGCCGCATCCAAATGTGGTTTCCTTGGAGCCTGCATAAACTAACTTACCAATCCAACAGCATAGCTCAAATCTGGCCTGGTAATAGTCATATAAATCAAACTTCCTACTATGCATCTGTACATAGTAGGGTCTTCTAGAAGCTCACCTGCATCTGTGCTCAGCTTCACATTCTGCTCCAAAGGAACTGAAATAGGCTTACAGCCTGTCATCCCATATTTGGACAGCATGTCCAATCCATACTGCCTCTGCAAGAGCTATATCCCACTTGGTGATCTAATCACCTCAATGCCCAAGAAATAACGTAGCTCTCCCAAATCCTTCATCTCAAACTTCTGCTTCAATAGCATTTTCACATGAAGGATATCTTCATCACTGTCACCTGTCATAATCAAATCATCAACATAAATGACAAGTAGCATAATACCTTTCTCTGTTTTTCTCACATAAAGTGAGAAATCTGCCTTGGAAATCTGAAAGCCAATAGTGACAAGATACTGTCCTATCTTGTCAGACCATGCTCTAGGTGCTTGCTTCAAGCCATACAAGGCTTTCTTCAACCTACAAACGAACTCATGATGAACAACATGCACATAAACTGGTGGCTACTCCATATAGACCTCTTCTTGCAAATCACCATGCAAGAAGGCATTCTTTACATCCATCTGATGTAAAGACCATCCCTTTGATGCAACCATAGCAATGACTGCTCTTATGGTTGCCATCCTTGCAACCGGACTGAATGTTTCTTCATAGTCAATGCCATATGTTTGTGCATACCCCTTGACTACTAATCTTGCCTTGTATCTATTCACAGAACCATCTGCATTGTGCTTCACCTTATAAACCCACTTACAGCCAATTGCATTTTTACCTTTAGGCAAAGGTACCAATTCCCATGTAGCATTTGCTTCCAAGGCATCCATTTCTTCATCCATGGCTTTCTCCCATTTTTCTTTTCCCATGGCTTCCTCAAAAGAAGTGGGTTCTGGTTCCTGTATCACTTTAACCATATATGCATAGTGAATGGCTGTAAATCCATCATATTTCAGCCTATCCACAAGATACCTAGCTCTCATAGACCTGCGCAAAGTAGGTTCACTCCCAAGTGCTCTCAAAACATCCCTGGTCTTCCTTACTCCAGGTGTAACAATAGAAGGAATACCCAACTCATCATCAATGCTCTGTTCTGAGCCACTGGATTCACCATCCACATAAGAGTGACCTACATTCACATCAAACATGGGCTGATCAACCTTCTCTTTTCCTTTTCGTGATACCTGCATACCACTATCTGTATTACTTTGAGAAGATTCTCCTGATCTCAATCTGCCTGTCCATGGCGAAGAATGTGAACCACTACTAGAGGACGCTCCAGGTCCACTAATATTTTGTGACTGCTGCTGTGAATTTTGTGCAGCATTACCATTTTGTGCATCTACATCATCAATCACATTTACTGGTTTATACCAGCTACTCATCTCATCAAAAACAACATCTCTGCTCACTGTAAACTTACGAGTAGAAGGGTTATAGCATCTATACCCTTTTTGCTGCAGAGAGTAACCAATAAAGATGCACTTCTCAGCTTTTGGACCCAACTTGGATCTCAACTCATCTGGCACATGTACATAGGCAATGCAACCAAAAATTTTCAAATGAGAAATATCTGGTTTCCTACCAGTATACCTATCCTATGGAGTCATTCCATGTATTGCTGCAGTGGGAGTCCTGTTCATTATGTAGACTGCTGTAGCAACTGCTTCAGCCCAATAAAAATCTGGCAAGTCTTTTTCATTGAGCATGGCACGAGATACCTCTCCAATATGCTTGTTTTTCCTTTCTGCAATTCCATTTTGTTGTGGGGTATGACTGCATGAATATTGCTGCTTTATGCCATGCTCTTGCAGGAACCTTGCAAACTCATTTGAGAGGTACTCTCCCCCTCCATCTGACCTTAGGCATTTTATCTGCAGGCCTGTTTCTTTTTCAACCATCGCTTTAAGAGTTTTGAAATGCCCAAAAACTTCACTTTTCTTTTTCATAAAATACACCCAAACTTTTCTGCTATAGTCATCAATAAAACTGACAAAATAATGACAGCCTCCAAGAGATGCAGCTTTAGTTGTCCACACATCAGAATGGATTAATTCCAATGGCTTCTTACTCTCTTGAACATGTCTAGGAAATGGTTTCCTTGCCTGTTTTCCAAACTCACAGGTTTCACATACCTTATGCATTTCTGCAACCTTGAATTTCGGCAAACCTGCAACAATATTTTGGGCCTGCATTGATTTAAGTCGTTGTACATTAACATGACCAATGCGTTTATGCCAGGTATCAATATCTGCAACTACACCGGTCCCATGTGCAAACATTGCTGCACTCAATTCAGACATGTCTGCATCCAATGTAAACATTCTGCCCTTCTTCTTTCCTTTTGCTATCAAGCGACCTTTATTTTTCATATCCTCAACAAAGCATCCATGAGGATTAAATCTGACCTACAAGCCCTGCTCAACCATTTGACCAACAGAAACCAGATTCTTGGTGATATTCGGGACATGAAATACATCGGAGAGGTATTTCTTTTTCCCATCTTGCATAGACAAAGGAATTTTTCCAATCTGCACAATAGGATGTGCAGTATCATCACCAGTCTCCACAAATCCTGGTTTTTCCATTTTTCTTGCATCCTCCATCCATTCTGCATGATCTGTCATGTGGTTTGATGCACCTGAGTCAATATACCATACATCATTGCTTTCTTCTGCACTTGTCACAGAATTGTTCATGTGCTGCACCATAAACAAGTGCTCATTTATGTCATCACCCTGTCTACTAGAAGATGCATAATTCCCTTGTTGCAGCTTTCCATTCATGATGTCATTCTGCTTTTTATAGCAGTCTTTAGCCATATGACCCATTTTACCACAGTAGTAGCATTCAACATTACTGTTTGCATTTTGGCCTCTTTGCCATCCACCACGACCTCTTTGGCTCCCCCTGCCTCTAGAGTTACCACGTCCTCCTCCATAGGACTGGTTTTCTTGAGTTTGCTGCATATTCTGATTTCTACCACGGCCTCCATATCGGCCTCCTCTACCTCTGCCTCTACCTCTTCCAGCATTTGAGTAGAAGACAGCTTCTTTTGAAGTTCCTCCTGAAGAAGATGCACCACCATTTCTCTGTTCCTCAGAAATTAGAAGAGCAATCAACTCCTCAAAATCAGGAAATCTTTCACGAACTGAAATGGATGTCCGAAACTGTGCATAATCCTTTCCTAGACCATTCAAGGTCACAGAAACTAAATCATCATCTTCCACTGGTGACCCAATGGAAGCAAGTGCATCTGCAATCTTCTTCACCTTCATGTGGTAGTCGTTGATGCTCATATTTTCTCTTTGCACATTGTGCAACTCTTGCTTGAGCTGCATTTTCCTGGCTTGCGTATTTGTGCTATACATTTTTGACAAAGTATCCCATGCCTCCTTTGGTGTACTTGCATCCTGAATATGCACAATCATAGAGTCTGAAATGCTGATAGACAGCCAATACATAACTTTCCTGGCTCTCTCATGCCATGCTTTAAATGCCTGCATTTGCTGTTGATTGGGAACATCAGGAAGAACTGGTTCTTCTTCATTTCCTGCAACAAATTCCCAATATCCTTTTCCCATAAGGAAATTCGTCATTCTAAACTTCCATGCTTGGAAGTTGTTCTTGTCAAGCTTTTCAGTGACAATCTGTGAAAGAGAATCAGATGCCATTACAGAAGACTGCAAAAAATTCTATCACTGCAAAAACCACAGCTTCACCCTCACAAGGGAAAATCTGCAAAACTGGCGAAAGTGGTATTTGACCACACAGTCACTTCCTAGTGACGATTTTGCATCAATAGGCAAGAGGGATGACTCTGTAACTCCCAATGTCTTTGCGCACAAGCATACAATGCAATTTTTACAATAACTATTCACCGACCTGTAGAACAGTGGTTGCACAGCATAAAACTGGGCCTTTTCCTAAGTGCGTGCAGAAAACTTCCGCCTCCAAAACAGGCCCCGAAATGGCCTCAAATAAAAAAAACAAGGTCGCCCTGGGCTAAAGCCCGTTCCCGCAGCATATACTGCCCTCTTGCTTCATCGCGAAGGGCGTCTCAACCTGAGACAATGCACTCCTACACTTTCCGGCTGTGCTACCTACAGAGATCTGCTCCCAAAACAGAAAATGAAAGCAACACTGCTCCTCTTACCAGAACACCGCGAGCTTGGCTTGCTTTCTTGAGCTCCTTACCACGAACAAGGCTCTGATACCATGTCAAGATTGTGGGAGAGAAGGAAGGAGTCTCGCTTGAAGCTTTCTTGCTTGCACAATGGGGGAAGACACACAAGGGTGGACGCTGAAAACAGTTTTCCTCTTCTTAGTTGTGTAAGCCAAAAGAACTCAAGTACAAAGAAATAGAAGAACCCTATATATGGGTCTCAAACCAAACTCAACTAACTAAGGTGGCATACTAACTGAGCCACGAACTAGAGTAGATAAGGATAGCTATCATGTAGCTATTATTCATGGGCGGTGTACCAACCGTGTCTGCAACTGACAAGTCGGTGACATAAATACACAACGGTCACCCTGGCGTATCACGAGTGGAGCTCGATATCTCAACAGTTGGACCTATCCATACGCAATGGATATTCTTCTTGGAGCGCTTCATGAAAACCCTGAAAGGCTTCAATGAGCTCAGCCAGAAGGTAGCATGGTTGAAGGTTGGTTGGTGTCTAAGACGCTACTGCATATTTCACAATGGCTATCAACGGTGGATTCAAACAACAATATGCTATTGTCACTGAAGGACGATGATAGACTGACCGGAGATATGGTGGTTGAAAATGGGGTAGAAAAAAGAATGGATGTTGTAATGGAGGAGAAAGTGAATCACTTTTATATGTTGCACCATGCCTCTATGGAGATGTGGCTCGCTAGGTACCACCAAGCTAGGAAAGATCAAGAGGAAGCACGATCTGAATTTCAACTTAGTACGTGCCATTGATCGATTCGATATCCCAAGAGCATGGAGGAGATGCCACAGTTTACATCAACTTGATGGTTGCATGGATCTTTGACTGCAGCATCTCGCGAAGGGGTGAAGGTCTCAACTGAGGAGTGGAAATTCTGGAAGGAATGTAGTCGAAAGGTGATGATGTGTTTAGGGTTTACCGTACTTATATTTTATATGTGACAACTAATTGAGTGTTTCAATGTACAGTACAAAATATATAGTGCGACGTGGTCACGTGGATGGCATTTTCACGTGGAGCATATTGACAAAATGCGCTCCACAACAGATTGTGGTATCATGGCAAGGTTCGAGCAAGAGAGTCGACCACGAGCAATGGATCCAAACACGATTATAGATGAGATGGAGTATTTTGAAAACTTGCAAAGTATTGTCAGGGTGGATTATTGTAGCTTCTCCATGATCCTATGCGATGTGCACTGGTTCAAAGTGGTACTTGAAGAAGCTAGAGAAACAGTTCGACGAGGTCCATCTGGATTTCTCGAAATAGATTCCAAAAAAAATGGACAGATTTGCACAACAGGTTTGTGTTTTGGACCCATTGTGAACAGGTGCATGAACTTGTATTTTTTAATTGTATTACAACATGGTACATGTCACAATAGTAAAATCTCTCTTGTACATGATTGCAAATAGGTAATTTTCTATCCAAACCCTCGACAACCTCGATGGTGGTATGTTATACCTTCAACTCCTCGAAGTGTGAGAGTACATGATCAAAGCGATGTTCTGAGCATAGATGAGAACAATATGCAAATAGAGGGGTCGATATTGCAAGGGGTGGAGGCCACCGAAAGCTTGGAGCATGTAGAGGAGGCAACATCGGCTAACATTGATGGAAATACAGGAGTCCAAAAATTCATTGAGAACGAGATGGAATCATCATTTTGTGGTGACATGTCTATCGATCTTCTAGTGTGTGCGGAGTTGTGTCAAGAGATTGACATGGGACCATAGGGTACTTCATACTTGGAGCATACACCTACTGAATTCGTTTACGAATTACTTATAAGGGTACATAAGATATGCATTTTAAGTAAGATCATTTTTAAAGATTTATATTACCGTGCTTTGTATGATTTATATTGATTATGCTAACATCAATTTTTGTCTGTGCAGGTGACCTTTGTGGATATTTAGATCATCACAATGAGTCGAGGGATGAGCAACATGTCAAGAATCGCATGGTGGAGGGGGTTGCTCAAGATGCTGCGCCGAACACACACAAAATGCACAAGGAGAAGCTCACTCAAGAGACAAGAAGAGAGATGGAGGCCAAAACGTTTTCTTGCTGATTTCTTCTTCTTCTTCCACACACTTTACAATGTACACAAGGTATAGATAAGATACAACATAAAAGGAAAGTGGCCTACTAAGTCAAACAATGCATAACCGACTACACTAGTCGACTGGCGCTATAACTATGCCAGCTGTAAATAGGTGTAACAACCTAAATATAATAAGTAATGAGTCAGTGGCCATGTGAGAGTCATAATGACCACCGACGTGCTAAGTGTAGACGTGTGGACCCATCTAACCAGGCGGTCCATCATCCATGTCCACATGTGTTGAGCTTGCCATCTCAACACTCCCCCTCAAGCTCAACTGTATCTCTGCAACTCCAAGTAAGCTTCGAAACTTTTGAATCTTCTCTGTACCCAATGCCTTCGTGAAGATATCAGCTATCTGATCCTGTGTGCTGACATACACCAAGTCAATCTCACCTGCTAGTACCTTCTCTCTCACAAAGTGGTAGTGTACCTCAATATGTTTTGTCCTGGCATGGAACACAGGGTTCCTAGCCAACTGTATACTGCTCATGTTGTCACAATAAATGACAACTGGACCTTCCACTTGCACATCCAAATCAGCCAGTAACTTTTGCAGCCATACTACCTCACATGCTGCAACAACAGCACCTCTATACTCAGCCTCTGTACTCGACAAAGCAACTGTAGATTGCTTTTTGCTGCTCCAAGCAACTGTTGCACTACCAAGAGAGAACATGTATCCGCTGGTAGATCGTCTATCAGACATACTACCAGCCCAATCTGCATCTGTGTATCCAAACACCTGTACGTCTGTACCTACCTCATAGAAAAGCCCATAATGTAATGTGGACTTCACATATCTCAATATGCGTCTCACTGCATCCAAATGTGGCTTTCTAGGTACTTGCATAAACTGACTCACAAGACCAACAGCGTAGCTCAAGTCTGGCCTTGTAATGGTCATGTAGATCAAACTCCCCACTGTCCTCCTGAACATAGTAGGGTCTTCTATCTCATCCCCAACATCAGCACTCAGCTTTACATTCTGCTCCAACGGGACTGAAAGTGGTTTGCATGCAGTCATACCATACTTGGACAACATATCCAAGCCATACTGTCTTTGGGACAGCCATATACCATCATCACATCTGATCACCTCAATGCCAAGGAAGTACCTTAGCTCACCTAAATCCTTCATCTCAAACTTCATCTTCAAACAGCCCTTGACTTCAGCAATTCCACTATCACTATCACCTGTAATAATCAAGTCATCCACATAGATGACTATGATGACCAAACCTGCATCTCCCTTTCTCACGTAAAGTGAGTGATCAGCATCAGAAACATAAAAGCCAATATTGACAAGATACTCTCTGATCTTGTCAGACCATGCTCTAGGTGCTTGCTTGAGCCCATAGAGTGCCTTCTTCAACCTGCACACATACGTGGGATGCTCTAAATCTTCATAACCTGCTGGCTGATCCATATACACTTCTTCCTGCAAATCACCATGCAAGAAGGCATTCTTTACATCCATTTGCTGCAACCTCCAACCTTTGGCTGCTGCCAAAGCAATCACACATCTGACAGTTGCCATCCTAGCAACTGGACTGAAGGTTTCATCATAATCTATGCCATATGTCTGGGCATAGCCTTTTGCAACCAGCCTAGCTTTGTACCTGCTAATAGAACCATCTGCATTGTGCTTAATCTTATAAACCCACTTACATCCAATAGCTTTCTTTCCCTTCGGCAATGATACTAGATCCCAAGTCTTATTGGCCTCTAATGCAGCCATCTCCTCATCCATTGCTGCATCCCAATGAGCATGACCAACAGCCTCCTCAAAACATGTGGGCTCAACATCCTCAACTAGTTTCACCATATAAGCATAATGGTGAGCTGCATAACCCTCAAAACCAAATCTTTTAACAGGGTATCTCACCCTGCTAGACTTGCGTACCACTGGATCACTCAATGGAGTCTTTACATTAACACGTGCTCTCTGCACACCTGGAGTCCTCACTGAAGGAATGCCAAGCTCATCATCCAAGCTCTCTGAGCCACTGGAGTCTCCATCAAGAACTGCATCAATGCCTTCTGACACTTTATTCTTTCCTTTGTCTTTACCTGTAGTGCTACTAGATGCACTCGAAGATGTAGAGGTACTCCTTAGTCTCCCAGACCAAGGACTACCAGATGATGTCTCTGGTCCACTAAGAGTCCGTGATTCTTGCCTTTCAGCCTGCACATGAGTGTCATGATCATCATCAATATCCAATGCATCACCACTAGATGCATACCAACTGCTCATTTCATCAAAGATGACATCCCTGCTCACTCTGAACTTACATGTGACAGGGTTGTAACAGCGATACCCTTTTTGCTCTAAAGGGTATCCAATAAAGATACACTTTTCAGCCTTTGGATCCAGTTTCTTCCGCAACTCATCTGGTACATGAACATACGCAATGCAGCCAAACACTTTCAAGTGTGAAACATCAGGCTTCTTACCTGTAAAACATTCTTCGGGGGTCATACCATGAACTGCAGCTGTGGGAGTTCTGTTCATAATATAAACAGCAGTATGAACAGCCTCAGACCAAAAATGCTTAGGCATATTCTTTTCAGCCATCAAGGCGCGTGCAACTTCTGCAATATGCCTGTTTTTCCTTTCTGCAACCCCATTTTGCTGTGGGGTATACCTGCATGTGAACTGTCTCTTTATCCCATGAGACCTCAGAAAATCACTGAACTCATTTGAGAGGTACTCTCCCCCTCCATCTGACCTCAGGCACTTTACTTTCAAGCCTGTTTCTCTTTCAACTGCAGCCTTGAAAGTTCTAAAGTGCTCAAAAGCTTCACTCTTTTCCTTCATAAAATATACCCACAGCTTTCTAGAACAATCATCAATGAATGTGACAAAGTATGAACTGCCTCCAAGAGATACATTTTGTGTAGGCCCCCAAATGTCTGTATGCACAACATCAAAGATATTTCTGCTTACATCTCTGTCATGTGAAAAGGGTTGTCTTGCCTGCTTACCAAACTGACATGCTTCACATACCTTCTGAAATTCTGCAACTTTAAATGTAGGCAAACTTGTAACCAACCCTTTGGACTGCATTAATTTCAGCCTTTGTACATTTGCATGTCCAATGCGTTTGTGCCAAATTTCAATGTCTGCAACAACACCTTTTCCTTTGGCATACATAGCCGCATTCATAGTAGGAATTCCAGCAACTAGAGTGAACATACGTCCAACTCTACTTCCCTTTGCTACCAACCTGCACTTGTCATTGAAGTCTTCTACAAAGCAGCCCTTTGCATTAAATCTGACTTCCAGCCCTTGCTCTACCATTTGACCGACTGACACCAAGTTCTTTGTAATAGATGGTACATGTAATACATCTGAAAGACTCTTTGTCTTACCATCATGCAAGGACAAGGGAACTTTTCCAATGTGTGAAATTGGGTGGCATGAGTCATCACCCGTCTGCACATAACCTGCATTCTGCAAATCCTGTATCTCTCCAAACCATTCTGCATGGCTGGTCATATGATTGGATGCACCTGAATCAACATACCAAACATCTTCATGTGTTCCCTTTCCTGTAACAGCATTCAACATATGCTGCATAACGAACAAACGTTCATTTTTGTCTTCATTCTGTCGTGAAGACGATGCATAGTTTCCTTGCTGCAACTTACCACTGCGGATATCATCTCTCTTAGCATAACATTGGGCTGCAATATGACCTGTTTTGCCACAGTAGTGGCACACAATACCAGAGTTGTTAGAACCTCTGTTCTGCCATCCACCTCTTCCTCTAAAGCTCCCCCTGCCTCTAAAGTTACCACGACCTCCTGAAACCTGCATATCGCCAAATTGCTGATTCAATCTATTTTGCTGGTTGTCACTACCACGTCCTGTACCACGGCCTCTTGAAGAGAACCTGCCACGTCCCCTTCCTGAACTGGAGTAGAAAGCTTGGACCTGTTCACCGCTTCTTTCAGATGTCTCACTCTGCATGTTGATCTCTTCAGTGATCATAAGGGAGACCAACTCATCAAAATCTGGAAATGGCTTTCTGACATATACGGAAGTTACAAAAGACTTCCAAGCCTTTTCATTATTAAGTCCACCCAAGGTAGACGACACCAAATCATCATCATCGAGCATTGCATCAATCGCTGCCAATGCATCTGCAATGCTTCTTACCTTCAGTGCATACTCATTTATAGACATCTTCCCTTTCTTTAATGTATTCAACTCTTGCTTGAGTTGAATCTTCCGTGCCTTTGTATTTACAGAAAACATACTTTCAAGTATGGTCCAAGCTGCATATGCATTCTCTGCATTTCTAATGTGTCCCAACATATTATTGTCAATTACTGCAGACAACCAATACATGACCTTCTTGTCTTTTGCATTCCATTCCTTTCGTGCCTTTATCTCTTCTGCAGTTGGAGGATCACTCACCTCCGGCTCCTTTTCTTCACCTGAAACGAACTCGTAGAGGCCTTTTCCAATAAGAAAGTTCGTGACCCGGAACTTCCATGAAGGGTAGTTGTTCTTGTCGAGCTTCTCAATGATGGGGCTTCCACTATTCTCTGCCATTATCACAAGAATAATACCAAACAGCAAGCAAATCTTCTGCAACCCTCGACCTGTAGTACACAGCAATACACCAGACAGCCTTTTTCACTGTCTGCTCAACAATACATGCAATCTGCAACCAGTTTGCAGATAAACCTTGTGTTTACTCACTGGTAAACACCTTTGATCTTACAGATCTGAAATCTGTAACTTGCGCACCCACTTTCGATCGATACAGCCGAAGTCACAACGTACCCTGAAACTGCTGTCTGCAACCTTGCGGCTCTAAAACGGGCCCTGAAACGGCCTCAAATGCCCAAAATAACTGCGGGAAAGCCCTAAAGGGCATATCTGCAGAATATACAGTGCTCTTCGCGCACACCAAATCTCACTGCAATCTGAGATTTTTGCTCTGCCCTGCTTCCGGTGCCTCCACAGGCACTATCCAAGAGAAAGAGTGGAAGGATGGGAGAGCTTCTTACCCGTAGCTTGCTTGCTCGAACCTTGCTTCTTCTCCTTTGCTTCAACCTTCAAAATCAGCCTCTCTCAATGGCGCGGCTCTGATACCATGTCAAGAATCGCGTGGTGGAGGGGATTGCTCAAGATGCTGCGCCGAACACACACAAAATGCACAAGGAGAAGCTCACTCAAGAGACAAGAAGAGAGATGGAGGCCAAAACGTTTTCTTGCTGATTTCTTCTTCTTCTTCCACACACTTTACAATGTACACAAGGTATAGATAAGATACAACATAAAAGGAAAGTGGCCTACTAAGTCAAACAATGCATAACCGACTACACTAGTCGACTGGCGCTATAACTATGCCAGCTGTAAATAGGTGTAACAACCTGAATATAATAAGTAATGAGTCAGTGGCCATGTGAGAGTCATAATGACCACCAACGTGCTAAGTGTAGACGTGTGGACCCATCTAACCAGGCGGTCCATCATCCATGTCCACATGTGTTGAGCTTGCCATCTCAACACAACAAGGAGCTACAGGAGATCTTCGTGCGTATGTCTCCATATCAGATGGCAAGATTCAGAGATACGGCAGACGAAGAGTTGTCTTGGACACCATTAGACCACTCTATTAGATCTACTTCAGCACGCTCTGATGCTTCAGTTTCTAGAAAATGAGGTCGACACTCCAGACTTGGGCCAGACAGAGGGAGTGGTTTAGGGGGATGCTACGGAGATCTGGATGTAGTAAGCCTGCGGTTGACTCGGGATACATGTGCTACTCCTTACTCTCATAGAGGTTCGAGAGAGCATGGCTTAGGTGGTTGCTGTGGAGGTACCGATGGAATGTCTCCATCTCATCGTTCTTCTAGAGTTGCATCACCTCCGAGATTTGTCACACCTGTGGGAACGTCTACTCTAGTTACTCTGGATTTTGCTCAGCCATTCGCAGGTGGCACCCCTATGGGTGCTACTCCGAGAGATACTACCACGGTAGGTACACCAGATGTACAAGGGTCTCCTGGATATGCCCAGGAGCGTGGTTGCAGGTGGGAGAGGACCCATCTTAGGCATACCCCAGAGGGGTATGCCTGCCTTGTAGATGTTAGGTTAGGAGCCATCATCATGAATGATGAGGGGAGAAGGGTGATGGCTTGCATGAGAGAGTTGTGCCAACAAGATTTTTAGCAAAACGTCTTGGATCATTGGAAGAACATATCGGAGGGGAGCAAGGGCATGAGGAGTTTCCGGTACCAGCCACAGTAGATAGGTTTTCTACGAGCTGAATGATGGAGTGCATGCGTGCATACATGTCACACAAACGATCGGATGCACGCAAGGCACTCAAGAGTGCGGCTTCAAAGCCCGAGTGGCTACACGTGGACGACTGGCATTGGCTCAAGAAGGAGACTACAGATTCTCCAGGACGTTGGAGACAGCAGCACGAGGCAGGAGGGCACGACTAGAGGCCGGAGTGGTCCATCATCTTGGGAGTGGCGGCCACAAGATATATCTGGAGGACTTTGCAAGTTTTTCTTTTGTTCTGATTGCTTATTTTTTTACAATATTCTTTGTACTGACAATTGTGTTTCTAACAGTTGTATTTTGTTTTCTTGGTAGCACTCCATTACAAACCGCTATCTCACCGGCCTTGAGACTCGATATGCAGAGAGGCACAATCTAACTGCATTGATCGACCGATTGTGGATGCAACGACCCTGTAAGTCACTCATCTTTCTTGTCTGTAATTACTAAGTTTAATTAAAATGTATTATTGTATGGTGGACTGATGTGTAGTTGTTTCTTTTTTTGCAGAGTCCATTCGATGCTCCTTTGCGATGGGACGAGGTTTCGGATGGCGAGGATCTATAGCTCGCCCTTGGATCCCTGGAGCTCACATACTCTTCTTTTTTGGTCACATGATCTGTGTAGACATTTTCTATGTAGTAGTAGTATCTTGCCATGATTGCATCGGTCGCATTCATTACACGATCATGTATTTATTTCATGTATGAGTGTTATGATTTAAGTACACTTTGTCTTTATTTACATAAGCATTGTACACATTACTGAAACTATTTTGTATGGCCCAAATAAAGCACATAGTGCTATATGTAGCAAGCTACCCTACCACCATTTTTTTTTTCCTTGTTATCATCGCTATTAGCATCGCGAATTTACTGCATGCGTCACTATTAGCGTCGCAAAATGTGCTGCAAAGCATTGTTATCAGCTAATAATGACACAAATTTCTTTATGAACATTTTCTTTACCATCACTATTAGCATCGCAAATTTCTTTATGAACATTTTCATCGCTTTTAACGTTGGTATAAGGCCTATATCTTGTAGTGCACTCTAGAGTTTTTCACACTGTGTCCACATAGTGACATGACATTGTTATCGGAGCGTTTGGGATCAAAATTCTACCACAAGGATAAGAGACATTAGGGTGAAGGGAGATTCATGGAGAGGAGTAGATGGAAGAGAAGGGGGTTTAAAGAAATAGAAGATGTAGAAGGGGGTTTAAAGAAATTAGATGGGAAATAGAAGAGACATTAGGGTGAAGCCTCTCAATTTATTTATACAACCTGAGGAGATAAATCTCTTGTAGACCAAAAACATACATAAACCAATAGCTTCCTCTCTGCTCAGACTGCCAATGTGATGCTTCCATTGGCTCTGAAAGGGGGGTAGAATACCATGACACCTTGTAAGAATTCTCCTAGATTGCTCCTTCTTCTTCTCCCGATTTCGAGAGTTGATTGCTACTTGTAAATTGCGATCGCATATCGACGATTTCGCCAAACCTTCTTTTTACATAAAATCCCCCAAAAATGGCTAAAAGCCACTTGCTTTTTTTTTACATGTTATTCTATTCTAGAAGTTATCTATAGGTCTTGATATTTACAAGAAATAATATCCAAAATATCAAAAATAGGCTAAACTTGTTAAAAAATCTAGTATTTTTGAACCATCCACACTATTGACATTAATGATTAATATGGCATTGACTATCTAGATCAATAAGAAAGCTAAATGATGATGTACTTTAGAGTTTTTCACACTATGTTTGTGCAGCATCACGACATCCACCCCTCTTAACCTACACATCCTCTGGCATGTGCCAAAATCTTATGGATCTACTTTTTCAAAAGAAGTATCCCCTGCCATGTTAATGTCTTTATCTTTTACCTCTTCTTCTTCTATATTCTCATATTCATGCTCATTATCCAACTCCTCCAACTCATATGGTGAAAATTCCCTACGTTTAAAGAGCTTGATACGTTTTCTAGCCACTTGAATCTTTAGAGTTGTCCCATCCATCTCATTTAATGCATAGGTAACATTGTTAAAAATAAACCTACCACATATGGACCAATAAACCACCACTTTGCCATCTTTCGATTGGCACTATGCTGATTTTCCCATCTATTGTCATAAACTAGCACCAATCCCCTTCTTGCATAGCTTGTGGTCAAAGTTTGTGTTGCTTATCAAACCTCTTCTTATTCTTGATCATTATATTCTTCAGCTTTTTCATGGCTATCTAAATGTCGTCAAACCTTCTTTCTAACTATCTAATGCATAGAACCCAACAATTCTTCTCTATTCAAATCATCTTCCCATGGTAGAACACTCCAAGTAGCAATACTCTCCTCAATAGCCATGATTGGATGTTGTCCATACATTAATTCAACAGGGACATACCCTATAACTGCACAATGAGTGGTCCTATCAGCCCATAAAACAAAGGGTAACATTCTTGGTTGGCCACTCTTTCATCCTACCCTTGCATGACTTTGCTAATGCCTTAATGATAGGTTGATTATCTCTTTCACTTTTGCCATTTTCTTCAAGATTGTAGGCTGAAGTTAAAGCCAACTTGATACCCAATCGTGAAAAGTCATGAGCCTCATCCGTATCCAATTCTCCTCTATCTGCAACCACTTTACCAACAAAACCATACTTGCAAAAGACTTATTACAATAAGAGCCTGCAAATTGCTTGAGTAGTCTTTGTACTAAGAGATTCCTTCCACTTGATTTTTCAAGTCTTCTCGTATAAGCACAAGATATCTCATATTCCATAAACCTGTAGGCATGGTAACCAAATCAACTACCCATTTGTAATGCAAAGACAATGGATAAGTCGGTTGCAACCCATCCCTATGCTTTACCATGGAATACATCTGATAGACACTGCACAATTCCACATAATGCTCCACATCTTTATGCATATTTTTTCACCAATACTTATCTTTGATACTGGCAAATGTGCCCCAAAATCGTCTATGTCCAGCCCATAACCTTTCATGAAACTCTTGCATCACCTCTTGTTGAGAAGCCCTATCTCCCAATACACATATTGGAGCTCCTCTCTTTTTCTTTGCATGCTTCCATAAATATCCATATTTCAAGAAAAACCCATAAGCTTTTCTTTTAATCCTTTTGAATTCAGCTTTAGACCACTCAGCCTTCTTTGTCATGAGGCTGAGATATTGTCCTATTTTTAGCCAATCATCCTCATACAACTCTTCCAAAAATTGTGTTCTCAATAAAGCATAACAATGATGATGCTTTCTCTCTCCTACTACCCATCTCTTCTCCATGGTTGTAAGCTCTTTTCTTACTATTGAAAACCCTATTACAACAGTTGTACCTGTAGTAACAGCAATGTATACTCTTTCCATGCTATCATCAAGTCATTTTCAGCACCTATCACATTGTCCTCCTCATCTTCCATAAACTCCTCTTCATCTTCAAAACTTACTCGTGAAAGCATGTCAGCCACGGGGTTTTTTTCAGGGTTAAATAACTTTATATATGCAGTCCACCATAACATGGAAAAATTAGAAGTTGAACAATTTACTATCATGCCCAATAGAGATAGATAATCAGTCTCTACCACTACATGAGCTCCCATAAAATACTCCCTATTACACTTAAGGGGTTGTCACTACACCCAAAAGCTCTCTTTTGACTTCAGCATACCACCATTTCCATTCATTGAGAACCTTTTCTCCAAATCGAATGGCATACCTATTCCCATTGACATCATCTTGACCCACCACTTCCCAACTGAAGGGGAGCTACAAGCTCTACCCCGAGACCTATGGACCACTTATTGCTCAAGTTGTGAAGTGTTTTCCTTGTTAACTCGCTTAGTAGTAGATTCATCTTTTAGGTTTGCTATTTTTTGCTCTTGTCTTTCTCTCCAGTCACCTTGTCTTTGTTTCCTTGTGGCTTTTTCTCTCTTTGCTTTCTTTTCTTTTCTCTTTTTTTTTTGGAGAATGAGAGAGGGAGTACAATTTTCAAGGCATATCACACCCATTTAATCATGGGGCGGTCGCAGGCATTGAGATAAGAATGCGCGACTTTGTAGGTATTCTTTAATATCGGCCTTAGCTCTCAGAGGAGTGGTTGACAAGAAAGGGTGATTACACCTTGTGAAGCGGGTGTCACTCATATTTTCTAAGAGCTCTAGACAGAAGGAAGGAAGGAGAGTAGCCCGCATCATTAACCTAGTCATAGCTCTACTATCTATTCCTAGGTTGATATCAAAGAAGAGTGGGGGGAGATGGGCTTCCTCTACTGTGGGTTTTTGGAGTAGCAGGAATTTGATAAGTCGAAGGTAATTACAAGTGGTCAAAAAAGCTGGATCTGGACAGGAAGAGAAGTCTGCAAGGAAACGATTTATAGAAGGAAGTATATCTTCTAACCTAAACACTAAGCATTCCTCAGGGCTCCTAGCATTTACATTATATATTTTCGGGAAGTCGTAATCCCCATGCAAGTCTCTATCATAGTCCACTTCATGCCTACGGGGGTAGGGCAGATAGATAGGATCATTGCGCTCTTCGGGGAGTGAACTGCAAAAGGCGGTCCATGCATCAAAATTGGTGTCCCAAATCCTCCTCCGCCATTTCACCTGTGCCTCGTAGCCTTGGAAAGTTTTGGGAACCTGATTGACCTTATCTTCCCAATAATCGTGTGGTTCTTGTCGCCATTTAGTTATTATTAGGCTCCTCTCTTCAATCCACCTATTTGCAAGTTCATTAGCCAGATCCTTGATCTTGGCTAAGACTCCTAGAGGCAGGCCCCAGTCCAGAGAGCATGGGAAAGCAAATGAGAGCTCAAATGACCTTTTCTAGAACTCTCGCTGATGCCAGATGACCAACTCCTGGGGCCAGTCTACAGGATGTGCATCACCTCTCAGTGGCATGAGCTCTTCAGGAAGTTGTCTTGGAATTGTGCATGCTTGACGTTGGGCCTCCTCAGCTAATTCTTATCTTCTCCTCCTTGCAGCAACTATATGCTCAGGCAAATGGGCATCTACAGGTTCTTCCTGTGGGAGATTGGGTTGAGGCAGACTCGGCATTCTTTGTTGCTCTTCTTCATCACCTTGCTCGAAATCCGGACCCTCTTTGACATGTCGCTCAACCACAGATGGGATGACTAGCAGTGGTGGTGGTGGCTGTTCATGTTCCTCAAAACCTAGCTCCTTGAGCTCAGTAGTGGAAAGGCCCGTACAGCGTAAGTAGTGGAATTGTTGTTCCTTAGTGATCCCTGTACTCGTTGGGAGCTGCCGCTCTTGAAGACCATATCTTAAAGCTCGGGTGGTCAGCTCCAACTTTCTTTTCACCTTTTCCACTAGATCATCGCCCTTAGCTTGTGTGACATGGAGTACCGTGTTGAGGAAGGCCTGCCGTTGTGTTTTAGTAGTTATTTCAGCAGCTTCAACCCTGGCTTCTGCAAGCACCCTTTCGCATTCTGCCACCACTGCCAAGCGTTCGGTCAAGTCTCTCACCCTGTCAAAATTATTCCTTTCCCAATCCATAGCCCTTTCTTCCATCCTTTTTCTCTCTTCCTCCAGTTGGCTCGCCAGGGTGGTCACTACTTGTTGCTGCTTATTTGTTAAAAACCACAACTGGTTCATTTCTCTTGACTTCTGAGCCAGCTGCTCTTCAACAATCCCTTTGGCTTGATCTACAATGCTGAGCCTTTGGTGCACCTTGGCCAGTACTTCTGATTTTTCCTGCACCAGCTGCTCTTGGCTTTGGATCTCAGCAAAGAATAGCCTTTTTTGATTGAAAGCCATGGCCATGAGGGCCTCTACATCTTCCTGGGAGGTCTCCAATGCATCTTGTAATCTTTGCGCTTCATCTTGTAGCCTTTTTGCTTCTGCTACTGAGACTCTTGGCCCTTCACTCTTCAAAAACTCGATTTCACTTATTAATCTGTTTTGTTCTTCTAGCTCCTACCACAAACGGAGCTCCATGGTATGTTCTTGTGGTGTACTGGCTTCACCTTCCTGAACCTCCTGCATTAGCGTTTCCACTTGAGCGACCTATTGCTGTAGATCATTGTATTGCTGCACTAGTAGCTTTAGACTCCTTTGCTCTGCCACCAGGTTCTGCTCTTCATCTTCCAGCCTTTGTCTAAGGCGGCTTTCGTTGTCTTGGGCTTCCTTTGCTTTTGCTACTAGCTGGTCCTGTAGGGCCTTCATTTCTCTTCGTCGGTCGGCTCCCTGCCTTGAGACTTCTAGCCTAAGAGCAACTGACATTTCTTTTTCTTTTTCTAGCTCCATCAAGGCCACTTTCTTTTCTTCCTTCACATTGTCTAGTTGTGCCAGTAGCTTAGCCACATATGCATCATAGTCAGTGTCGGTAGGCATGGGAGTATGGGGTGTGGTGGTTGATGCCTCCAGCCTTTGTCTTTTAGGGTCTTGCTGTGACTCTGCATCTGTGGCAGCGGGCCTTTTCAGTCTGGTTTCTGGCACGATCTCGACCAATTTGCTCACTAGCATTTGCATCATGTTCATTAGCTGTGCCGTGTCGAGGGGAGATGTGGGTTGTGTGGTGGTTATAGTCGTGGTTTCAGTCGCGTTACAGGCACAAAAGAGGAAGGAAGTGGATGTAGTAGGGACTTGCCCTTGCCTACAGCCCACTGGAGCTGCTTCCACACTTGAACTAGCTTTGGCTTTATGACGGGGGCTCATAGGTTTGAGCTCTCCACCCTCGTGGGTCTCTTCCACAGATCTTCGTGTAGCCTCTGCCAACTCAGCCAGCTCCTTCAGTCTCTGCCCTTTAGCTTCTTCTTCCGCCCTTCTTTTCATGTCCTCTTCTGCCTTCTTTGATTCTTCTCTTATCTTTGCAAGCTCTTCCTCCTCTTTCCTCCTTCTTTCTTCCTCAGCCCTCCTAGACTCTCTTTGAGCCCTATTGATTTCAGCTCATTCTTCTTTGCTTAATTCCTCTTTCCTTTCCTTCTGTCTCCTGTCCCCTTTCTTTTGTCCTTCTGGTTTGCTTGCTTGTGTAGGTGGCACTTCCTATTCTCCCTTGTCACTTATTATTCTTTCACTTGATTCTTCTCCTTCGTGGTGAGGTGGGCTTTGATGCGGTGGGCTTTGATGTGCAGCTTGCTCTTCCATGACTCCAGCATCCTTCATTGCTTCATCTATGATGGCTGTCAAAACACCACCATATCTAATTGTGGCCGCCTTTGAGGCAGGTTTCTTCCTTGTGGAGCATGCTGTTGAGGCAGGGGATTCTCCTCTTGCTGGTGCTTCCACTAGAGTGAGAAGGGCAGCTGAGCTTTGAATGGTTTTCTGCACGAACCCATTCCAGTCTACCTCCTCAGGGACTCCTGCTGTGATGCTTTCTAACAACGGGACCCCGATCCTGTTCATCAATGCGTTGTACCTTTGGACCGAAAAGAGTGTGTGGATCATCTTCACTTGCACCTTCACTGCTGGATCCGGGATGTCAGCCAAGCTGATTCCATCCACTGTGTGCACCTCTTCTTTCTTTACCCCCAACATGGCATAAACATCCCTTCTCAGTCGCCTCTCTTTCTTGGGTACGAGCCTCAAGGCCTTCTCTGCGATTGCCACATTGAGGGGCACTTCAACTTTTCTTTCCTACTCCCCTATCCTCACTGTGACAGTGCCACAGTTCCTGCCCTTGTCAAAGTTCCTCAGAAATTCAACACACATGCCATAATCCATGGCCTGCCCCACCTTTTCCAAATACTTGTGGAGGTGGCATCTGCCCACCAATTCTTTGACTGTAGGTTCCTCCAAGATGGCCTCATCCAGGTTCAGCGTGTGCTTGAAGGTGAATTGACTGAATCCTCGTGTCTCGACGCTGATGCCGAACTTGGTCATCTCTTCTTCAGAAAATGGGAGTTTGCCCCCTCTATCTTGTCCTGCCATGGTGGTTACCTATCAACACACCATGCTAATATTAATGCTTAAAAATCAACTTATTTCTAACAAAACTCAATTTTGAGAGAAAAATGTATGTGTCAAAAATTGGTATACTTGCTTAGAGGCTTGAATTTTAGAGACGGGCTCACAGCAGCAATTGCTATTGTTTTCCCTTTGCAGTATCTTCCATTGAAACTCAATTAATCATAACATTCTGCTAGATAGCATGACTCTCATTTTGCTCTGCTCTTGTTCACATTGCTCACTCCCCGTCTTGGATCTTTCAAGGAATCCTTTCTAGGATTAGCACAGGAAGTATGAGGCAAATGCTGTTTTTCGTGGATTGACTTAGCCAATAACCAATCATAGAAGCTTGGATTGTATTCGAGTTGGGCATGACAATCAAGAGCAGATGGTTGGATGGAGACTTGGGAGATGTAGGTCAAGATATCGTGTAAGAGATCTCCAGTATTAAGGCGGCTTGCAACATGTAATTCCTCTTCCGTAAGGAATTGGTCAATGTAAGGGTGAGCAAGCATATGGTCGTCTAAATGCTGGTTGCGGGTGATGGCCAAAACCCTAAATGAGATAGGTGCCACATAGGTAGGGTCATATTTGATGGTTTTAACTTCCCTGCATTGCTCAGCATTGGTCATTATCCGGCAACCTTTTTTTCTCCCATTGGGTTCTCAGAGCAAACCATTGCTGCAAGAACGTGGAAGGCGAGCTTGCCATCTGGGTGAGCTCTTGCAACTCATGCTCAAGAACAGAAGGAGGAGGCTTACAATATGAAGTGATTAGTCTTCTGAGGGTAGCTTGCTCCTTTGAGATTTCATCGTTTGCTATCAGTTCAGCAGCAATTTTGGGGAATTGACTGGTCATAAGTTCGTATTCTTCCCAAGTGCATGGTAATGCACGAACATCCGAAGCAAGTTTTTTGTCAAGAAGACCTAGGTCTAGCCTCTCATAACTTCTAGCGAATGTAGTGAAAGTTTTGTTCAACATCTTGATGCAGGTTACTAAGTTATCCCCAAAAGTCGCGGTGAGGTCTTTAGCCAAGGAAAGGAAAGGTCGTACCGCGTAGGAAGGTTTAAGACCTGCTAGTGGGAATGGTGCAAATGGACTGGATAGTACTGACTCCATCATTGGTGTCACAGGTGTGGCTTTGCACTCCGAAGCACTTTGAGGTGCTATAGGAAGCTCTGGGGGCATGGGAGTTGTGCTAGGTTCTGAGTGACCAGTCATGGGGGTATTTAAGTTCTCTGGATAAGGTAAGTCTAAGGCTTGTGGTGTTTGCTTTGGTCAATAGATGAGTTGGGGCTTACTAGCCACAGCGGGCAATGGTTTGCTGACTATGCCTTGGGCACCATGTGTGCAAGCCTCCCTCACTGGGGTGAGATTGCTTGTAGATGAGCTTTTAAACTTGCCATTTTTAGGCACCCAAATCTAGGGGTTGCCCTCGTAGTATCCTTGCGCTCGCAAGAGATCTTTGGGGATCCATCGCGGCGTGGTTGTGTGTCTACATTGATAGCGTCTAGACTGCCTCTTAGGCTGTGATGGCTGATTATTTTGGCATTTAGAATCACGTTTGGGTGGTCTATCCGGATGTGGTCTTGATGGGACCTAAAATGGGCCGGCACTAGCTCATGCACTAGCCGAACCTCTATCATGCGCTCAATAACCCCACGGCCTCGCGGCCAGGAGCGTGGATGACACATACATCATCTTCCTAAACATCTTGCGTTTGTATCACGTCTCGTAGTCCAACTCTAACCCAATTAACACTCCTCAGAGGGAGTCCCTAGCACATTGCCAAATAGCACAAAGTACAAACATAGGAGGTCCTCCCACGGCTGACTGTAGCTACCTCACAGCGACTCTCTTACACCTTGGGGATTGGCCCCTCGATGCGTCGCTAAACATATATAACACAATATCGCACATAGTTCCACTCAAGGTACCAATTGATCGTATCCAGGAATGTACCATTTTTCTCACTTTACTTTCCCTTAGACCCAACGCCTAGCCTACAGCTTGGACAACCTTACTCACTCAATGTTGGTCATATTTCTCTAGAAAGCAATTGCCTTGCATCCAGGAGATATTGTCTGATACCCTTTAAATTGCATGCTTCATGCAAATGGTGAATGTCCATGTGCTCAAACAATTAAGAAAATTAGCATTGGTGCTTAGTGCAAAAGCATTCTTTCAATGAATTTGACTATCACTCGTATGCGGCATGGCATGAACCTAGCACCGAGAACCCCTTGTGCTACTAAATTCTTAATTTTTTAATTATTGACCAACCTAAGTGGTATGCATAAAAACCAGCAAGATTTTCAGCATTTGAACACCTTTTATACACTCTACCCCCTCACCCGTTTAGGTTGTGCATGGTGCATAGGTTTAGGGTTCAATTCCATGTTTTTTGTTGTATAAAAATAATAAGCACTCACTAAAACATAAAGGTAGGGCTGAACTGAGGCTAAACCTCACACTTCAGACCCCCCAAACATCCACAAACATGGTTCTTATTTTTCCTTAATTTTTGGCACTCAAAATCCGTTTTTCCCCTATTTTTCCCCATTTTTCCTATTTTTCTTGTATTTTTTCCGCAATATTAAATGACTGAAAATACAAAATGAGTTGTGGGCTGTGGCCCATAGGTTCATTTGTAGCAAAAACACAAGTTTAGTTGGTGTGTCTTATTATATTTTCCATTGATATATCAAAAATACCCAATTTCTCCATATTTCGCATGTTTTACGGGTTTTACACTATTAATTTCATCCACAACACTTATGATTTTTTGATTTTCTGATTTCAAACAGTTGGAAAACATTGCAAACAACATTATAATGCATAATCATCCCATGGGAACAAGTATTCATGAAGCAAATTACATAAAACATCAATTTCCTTTGTAAAAATGAGATTACCGTTCTTTGCGGGTTGCGGGTTTTTATTTGCCATATCTCAGAATTGATTTCTAGCCACCATTAATGCTCATGACAGTCCACAATCAGCAATCTTCCTTCCTCTTGAACCATGGAGCAATCCGGTCTTCATTGGACAAGCATCAGTCATCCATTCTTCTTCTTCTTCTTCACCACATGAATCTGCCTTTAGGGGAGAGAGAGGGAGGAGAGAGAAAGATTGAAATCAGAATTCTTCATAGAGACCACCATTGGAGGAGCGAAGCACGGCGATAGAGTCAGCATCCAGGAGGGATTGAAGCCCCATGATCAATTGCCATGGTTGTTTGCAGGCTGCATAATGCCTCTCCATCCAAGAAGCGCAAATTTCGGGCGCCATCTTCCTCCACTCCTCCTCCACGTTTTTTCACGTTTTTTCATCTTCAAAATGTCAAGTGGCATAAAATTTGAGCCCCCAAAGGTCACCACTCAATTTGGCCAAAGTTTGGTCCACCTCTTCAAATCTTGACCTGTTTCTTGGCCATTTCCCCGTCCGGACTCCGAATTGAGCTCTGAAAAATCTTGGGCGTCTGGCTTGAAATCCCACATTGGCCAGTAACTCTTGTTAACCCACACGACAGTCTGAAAAATTATGAAAAATCAATAAGTGTCGCTCGGACGCCTTTAAAGCACTTTGGCGCTTAAAATCGTCCTACCGCCGCCTTCGACGTTGAATATTTTTCCCTTGATATTCATAATTTTTAGCTATTTTTAAGCACTTCTCGGCACCAAAATTCCGCTCTCATTGGTGACCACGGGATAGGGCGACTCAGCCAGTCGAATCCCACAGTAGATCTGCACAAAATAACCAAAGCAAGTATCAAGCTGATACAAAATAAATACATACTAAACACAGCACAATGCTCACCCTACCCCCTGACAAAACCAAGGCATGACATCCAAAAGGAGTAGGCCTAGCATAATCTGATAGAAGGTTTGCAGCTAGTTACCAACCGACTGCTCCAACACGGCCAAACTAAAAAGAACTATCAAAGAGGTTGCCCTAAGTGGTGGTTTAATCTACCTACCTAACTAAGGACAACACAACTAGGAGCTCCTACTAGGCGAGGACTCCTATAGCCTGATCAAGAAGTATTTTCTTTCAGCACATTGCTTCTTTTAGGGTTTTTTTCTTATTTTATTGACATAATTTTGTATGTAAAAAGGAGGGAGCTGAGCGTAGTGACCCAAGGAGAACAGGGCATCGGCCTCAGGACCTGTCTCGGTACCCAAGAACCTACCAAGCCCTTGCAAGGTGACACTTAATCCTTTTTTGACGCTCACTTTTATTTTCGCTCCAACCTTCCTTAATTTCTACTTTTCTAGCAAGATGCCACCCCTAGGAAGACAAGGCATCAGCCCCGGGTCTGACTCATCCCTAGGAACCTACCAGGCCTTCGCAAGGCAATGATCAACTGCGTATACATTTTTCTCCTTTTCTTTGCTAGGGGTTAGAATCCCTTTTTACACACCTTCGTATTCAGAGTTTCTTTTCCCTTTATCATCCTTATTTTTCCCTGGCAGGCTTCTCTAACTGCCTCACAACTAACAAGGACTCCTAGAACGGCTGCCTAGCACGCTAGCAGAACAGGATCACTAGGACTCCCTTCTAAAGTAGGTCTTTCAATGCTTAACAATGTCTTTACAGGAGGCAACGACTACTCAGACCTCCCTCAAACATACTGAACCTAAACCTCGGACTTCATGCCTTGGATACCGGTCCCCAATAAGAAACGAAAAACCCCCCTTAACAAGTACACAACCACATATAATATACAAACCATAGTACTCATAAAGGAGAGATATCACCTGGAGAGGGCCACAAGAAGCTTCCACGCAACAAAAGGCTCCTTCCAAGCTCTTCTTCAAACCTGTTTAGCACAAAACTCAAGCAAGAAACCATTAACCGCACCCGCACTAAATAGACAACTGGCCCTCTTGGCCTAATGAAATAAAACACTTCACGACAAAACTTGATCGGCCCTCTTGGCCTAACAGAATAGAACATTCATAACCTCGCAACACTGGCCCTCCTGGCCTAACAAGATCAAACGGAACAGCACCTACACATCCCTCCGTGGAAGAATCCAGATATACAATAATAAGCTCCTTTCCAAGGAGGAAAAACAGGCTCGTAGCCCTAAACTAAATGCATAAGGTTATGACCCATCCCTCCTGCATAGGTAGCAAGAGGCGTACGAATAACATGTTGTCTAATCAACCTATGGGTCCCAGATAATAACGGTAAATTGGTCTCGGCTACTCTTTGCATCACCCATATCAACCATCGTTTGCCATATATTGCATGGTCTGATAACATACCCCACAAGCGACCGGGTCATGTTTCATCATTGATCACAATATCCAAACTAGGACCACAATTAAAGAAGAGGTCTTCCTCATAAGCAAGATTTGCCAAAGAATCCGCAAACTGATTCCAGTAACGTGGAATCAGCTGAAAAGACACTCTCTCAAACTCCTCTAGTAGGGTCATAGCAGTCCGATGATACATACAAAGAATGGGATTCGGCACTGTGTATGTCCCATCTAGCTGACTCAAGATCAACTGGGAATCCCCTTTTACTAACAACCGATGAATACCACCTTGCTTGGCAATATACAGTCCCATAATCAAGGCTTTATACTCTGCCATATTTTTAGTGAATCCTACCCCGAGATAAGCAGCTAACTTCATCGTAACTCTACGTCGGGGGTCTCAGATTACTACTCCCACACTTCCTTTTTTATTAGGGCCCCTGGATGCTCTGTCAAAATATAATGTATACGTCCACAATGGGTTTACACAGTCGGCCATCACGAACTCCTCTATTCTTAATTATGGTAATCAAAGTTTAGCATGTGGAGAGGATGAGCTGACGGCTCCATCCCACCTTCTTCATTGAACTCAATAGGGATACTCCTCAACAGTCGTAAGCAGTGATGGCAGAAGACTTTAATCTTCCACACAAAGGTTCCGTCTTCTTGCTCAATCACTTTATACCCTTTGCTCCACCAGATGAGTTTCCCTTGATGGTATCTCTGCTCCAGATATGGGTGCTCCAAATAAGGGATTAATCGACCCATCAACTGTCTTTTAAACTCTTTTCCGCAAGTCTCAGATCATTCCTAGCATGGACCTACAATGCATTTTCTTTGTATTAGCATACTTAGAAGTAATAAGGTTTAATCTTATTAAGATTAATCTTATTTTAAACTCTACTCCCTCTAGATCAGCTAATAGGGCTGTAGACCTATTCTTCCCTAACCTAATGATTTTGTAGGGGCCATCCCATTTAGGTTCCAATTTTCCTGGAAACAACTCCCTACGCGCATCATAATATAAAATCAGTTTTCCTTTCTTAAAGGTATACTTCTTCGCTTTCAGGTCATGCAACTGTTTCATGCGACATTTAGCCACCTCTTGATGTAACAGGCTTTGCAACTTAAGTTCATCTAGGTGTGCTAAAGTCATAAAACATTCTAATAGGGCATCCTCATTACCCAAAGAATGGTTTATTGCGAATCTAATGTTCGGCAACTCAATTTCTAAGGGTAAAACGTATTCTTCACCATAAACTAGTTTGAACGACATGTGGCCAGTGGCTCGCTTGAACATGGTGTTATATGCCCATACTGCCACATATAGCTTCTTATCCCAGTCGCGTCTCTTTTCAGATACGACTTTCGATAGGATACCCACAAGCTGCTTGTTGGTACTTTCAACTTGCCCATTTTCTTGCGGATTATAAAGAGTCGTTTTATTGTGCTTGATTTGCCAAGCCTCAGTCAATCTTTTGATCACCTTATTCAGGAAATGCATTCCACGGTCCGACACTAACTCTTTTGGAGGACCAAAACGGCATATTATCTGCTCTAAAAGGAAACTAGCAGTTTCTTTAGCATCATCTTTCCTTGTTGCACGTGCTTCTGACCACTTTGTGAAGTAGTCAGTTGCTACAATAATATACCTTTTTTGTGCAGTCGACGACGGAGTAATAGGACCCACAGAGTCTATTCCCCACTTCTCAAATGGAAGTATCACCATAATAGGGGTGAGTGGTCTTTTCCTATTCTCTCGACTATCATGTCGTTGACAAATATCGCATCTCTTAACATACGCAAACACATCCTGGAAGATGGCAGGCCACTAGTAACCTGCTCGTAAAGCCTTTTGTGCTGTGAGCCATCCAGCAAAATGACCTCCACAAGCGGAATCATGGTACTCTTCCAAAATGAATGGCACCTCGTCAGGCATCACACATCGGCGATAGATGTCATCAACCCCTTGCTGATATAATGTACCTACGATCAAGGCAAACTTTAACGACCGATGCTTAATTTTCCTTCTCTCAGCTTTAGAAAGTTCGGATCCAGCCTCTCCTGTCGATAAATAATGCGTTATTGCAGCGTACCAGGAGGAATAGATGCCGTATCTATCTTAAATAATGACTCCATGTCACTACCTTCAGCCACAGATTCTTTCGGCTCCCCAAAGTCCACAAGACATTCCACAATACCCTGTAACCTTGGTGGCTTACTCCTGATCTCAAATCAAACTCCTGCAAAGTGATTAACCACTTCGCTAGATGATCAGGCAGCTGCAGCTTATTCATCAATAATCGAAGCCCCTCTGCCTTCGTATAAAGCACAACTTTCTCATAGAGGATATAGTGCCTGAATTTCTTGGTCCCAAAGACCATCTCAAGACACAACTTCTCCATGTAGGTATAATTGATCTCTGAAATGCCCAATTTCCGACTAGCAAAGGCTATCGGATGATACCACTTTTCCTCCCAAATTTGGGCTAAACAGCAGCAGTTGATACTATGCATAGTGGCTGCTGAAAATATATAGAACACCTCACCTCTTTTAGGTGCTTTTAAAACGGGAGCTTTTACTAGCTCCTGCTTCAAATCCTCGAAAACTACCTTACAGGGGTCACCCCATACAAACAAACAGCTGAAGGACAATAGATTTGTAAGCAGCAATGTTCTTTTTGCCAAGACGTTTATGAATCTACGGTAATAACCAACCGAAGACAGAAAGCTATGAACTTCTTTCGGAGTGCGTGGTGGACCCATGGCAACTATGACTTTGACCTTCTCGGGATTTGTCGCAATTCCTACCGAACTGACCACATGGCCCAGCAATAGCCCATAAGGTACACCAAAAACGCACTTCCGTGGGTTAAGAGCGATACAAAATTGCCTACACCGCTCAAAACATTTTTGCAAAATAATCAACTACCTTTCTCTCACAGTAGCGGCCCCTAAGTCATCAATAAACACCTTCAACTCTTCAGGGGATATGTCACCGAATGTCTTATCTGCTGTTCGTTGCCACGAACCAGGTGCATTGCATAAACCAAAGGCCATCACATGGTACGCAAAAGTACCAAAGACATTAATAAAAGTTGTCGTCAACTTGTCCTCTTCTGCAATTGCCATCTCGTTATATCCTGCAAAGTAATCCATAAACGAATATATCTCTCTACCCGCTAATTGATCCAAAATCTGGTCAATAAATGGCAATGGGTAGTAATCCTTAACCGTCTGCTTATTCAGCTCTCTAAAATCTACACATAATCGGATTTGATTATTTTTCTTCTTTCTGATCACAACTGCTGAACACCATTCCGTGTGTTGCACAGGAAAAATCAAACCCACTTTTCGAAGCTTCTGTAACTCTTCAAACAGCGCGTCCCTCAATTCAAAAGGCATATGCCTTACCTTTTGGCGCATAGGACAACTGCCCTCTTTTATAGGAATAGTATGAACAGCCAGGCTGGGAGGAATGTCTCTCAGCTCATCTAAGCAAAGATATCGTGGAATTCTTGAATCAAGGACACATAGTCCTCCTTTTCTGCTGAACTGAGCATTGAACCTAATTTAATTGGCCGCGAATCATTAGGCATACCAAGGTCTAGCTCGATAACATCTGTATCTCTTATATGATCTTGGGCCTCTATCGGCTCGTTCAAAGTGATCTGATAGATGTCTTCCGTGGTGGATCTCTCTTTGGACTCATCACTCGATGATGTCTCACTGGCGGATAAATCTTCTAATGTCTCCAATTCTGTGGAAGATAGAGGATCTCTCTCACTCTGTGGGGACTCAGGATAGGCATCAATCACCACGCGCTGAGCACCTCTGCCGAATATCAGCCGACCGGTAGGTATATCCACTTGACAATCTGCTTGCAAGATCCAAGGTCATCCAAGTAATACTTGGTGACTTGGACGCCCTGCAAAACAAATCACCCTAAAATCCAACAAGCATTCTACATTTGCAACAGTGACATGGGCCTTAGTAATGCAGCCTTCTGGCCGTCTCAAACTATCATCCACCATTTTGAGAATTGTGGAGGTATCTTTCAGGATCGCAAGACCCAACCTTTCCATCAGTTTAGAGCTCATAATGTTAACAGATGATCCCGTGTCAACAATGGCACAATCTACTAATATCCCATCGACATAGGCTGCAACCCTTGGGCAATGCTTCTCAGCATGCTCGAACCAGTCATCACCAACTCGCGCAATACCCAAAGGTTCTATGATATACTAGGTATGCATGATCTTTCTAAATTCCTTGGTACTCCTGGGAAAAGCTTAATAAGCTGTAAAAGGTTTACATCTAGCTTGACTTCGCAAAGAGAGCTCGCCAAATCGAATTCATGATAGTTCGGTAGAGTTCCCTTTTCACGCCAAACCATCCGCTCTTTAGGTTGCTGAACCGGCTTTATTGCCTCTTTTTTAACTTTCACCTTCTTCCTCGGTGGTTCCTTATCCTTCTTAACATCGACTTTACTCTCCACGGGCTTCAGAGGTCCTGTCGCCTTCTTTCAGGTTTCCGTCGACAGGCCTCTCTACCCTTTTGACCTCTTGTAAGGACAGCTCGCAAATTAGAGGTTTCAGCATCATTAACACGCACAGCCTCAATCAAACTAACCCCACTACCACTAGGCAGCTCCTCCACTGTAGTCTTTAGTCATTGGAGTATTTGCTTAGGCTCGTCTTCTCGCTGAGAATCATTTCCTTGCGTACGATGATTAACAGGCCCTGGTTGCCGACTACCTCGCTGGAGAGAACTAATCTTACTCCAGCAAGTGGCTGCTAAATGGCCAGATTTTCCACAGATGTCACACTTGACATTCGGGCAATTTTGTGGATAATGTTGCCCACCACACCATTTGTAGCTAAACCTTGAAGGTGCACCCTCATCCGGGTATCTACTTCCTATCAAATTTTGTTGTGTTTTAACAAAGTTGACATC
The DNA here is from genome assembly GCF_053477565.2 of Lygodium microphyllum. NCBI lineage: Eukaryota > Viridiplantae > Streptophyta > Polypodiopsida > Schizaeales > Lygodiaceae > Lygodium > Lygodium microphyllum. Next base: position 122,038,177 of record NC_141151.1, on the reverse strand, counting down.
AATGGCTATTTGTCGATACTGCTCGGTAATCATGTCAGTATAATGCTTCATCATGTCCTTAACCTTGCCAAGAACATTGGAAGCACTCGACTCGTAGCCTTGATCATTACCCTATCGTTCCATCGGCCTAACAATTCAATTAGGCACTGGTTGTTGAACCACAGTCATGATATTAGGATTAACTGCTTGGCCTCCACCATTTGGAGCCATTTGATTGCCCATAGGCATCGTTATGCTAGGGGAGCTAGTAATAAAGGCACATTCTGCATCATGTTTCCTCTCCCATTAGGATTAGCCATCGCTATCCCTTGACTACCACTGCCATTGGCCGTCGCCATATTATTTCCCAATGCTAGACCTATATTCCGATTGCCACGAGAGGCATAGGCTGCTTGTAGTCGAGATTCCACTTCTTGTGCTCATGTAATGGCAGTATCTATATCCCCCAAAGGGACATTACTCAACTACAACTGAATATTAAAGTCCAAACCATGCAGAAAATATTGCAATTGGGCAGCTGCGCGGATAGGAATAGAGGTGTCCAACTTACGGAAAACCTCTTTTAGTTTCTTCGCATAAGCACGAATATCCTCGTGTGGTTCTTGGCGGGTCACGTTAAGTACACGCAACCAATATTGCCCACCCCTTTTAGGGGAAAACTCCCTTTGAAAAGCTCCATAAAATGAATCAATATTCAATATGGTTCCGGCTTCTAAACCATGATACCATATGGCAACTCTTCCTTTGAGAGTCATGTTGAAGAACATCATTAAATGTCCTTCTTGGATGCGATAGTTGAACATCAGCTTTTGAAACTCCCTGATGTGGAGTTCTGCATCTTCCTCAACTAGCCCATTAAAAATGGGTAGGGGTACCCTAGAGCCAGCAAATCCGTCGTTCCTGCAGGAATTGCAATGGGCTGCGCCATGATGGAAATTGGATTTGCACTAGGAATAGGGGACGGTGAGGTTACACCTCCTGCACTTGATGTAGACTGCCTTATGGAGGAAAGGGGAGTACTAGAGCTTCCACCTTCTCCTAACTTACTGCTTGTGGCACCAAGACCACTAGATCCACTCCCTCATAGGGTTTAGCACCGCTACACTTAGGGGAATACCTCCTAAGAATTTCAGCACGTTGTCTAGCTCTTTCGTCTCTCTCTTGCTTTTGGATTTCGGCTAGATGATGCTTATCGATGAATAACGGGTCAAACTTAGTATCCTTTGGCATAAACTACTAACTGGTCCCTAGACAACCAAGATTTGAGGACCACCACTTCTAAGCGGCTCCCAACAGACGCACCACTGATGGGACCTAAAACGGGCCGGCGTTGGCTCATGCACTAGCCGGACCTCTATCATGTGCTCAACAACCCCACGGCCTTGCGGCTAGGAGCGTGGATGACACATACATCATCTTCCTAAACATCTTGTGTTTGTATCACGACTCGTAGTCCAACTCTAACCCAATTAACACTCCTCAGAGGGAGTCCCTAGCACATTGCCAAATAGCACGAAGTACAAACATAGGAGGTCCTCCCACGGGCTGACTGCCGCTACCTCACTGCGACTCTCTTACACCTTGGGGATTGGCCCCTCGATGCGTCGCTAAACATATATAACACAATATCGCACATAGTTCCACTCAAGGTACCAATTGATCGTATCCAGGAATGTACCATTTCCCTCACTTTACTTTCCCTTAGACCCAACGCCTAGCCTACAGCTTGGACAACCTTACTCACTCAACGTTGGTCATATTTCTCTAGAAAGCAATTGCCATGCATCCAAGAGATATTGTCTGATACCCTTAAAATTTCATGCTTCATGCAAATGGTGAATGTCCACATGCTCAAACAATTATGAAAATCAGCATTGGTGCTTAGTGCAAAAGCATTCTTTCAATGAATTTGACTATTGCTCGTATGCGGCATTGCATGAACCTAGCACCGAGAACCCCTCGTGCTACTAGGTTCTTAATTTTTTAATTATCGACCAACCTAAGTGGTATGCATAAAAACCAGCAAGCTTTTCATCATTTCATTCAGCATTTGAACACCTTTTATACACTCTACCCCCTTACCCGTTTAGGTTGTGCATGGTGCATAGGTTTAGGGTTCGTTTCCATGTTTTTTGTTGTATAAAAATAATAAACACTCACTAAAACATAAAGGTAGGGCTGAACTGAGGCTAAACCTCATACTTCAGACTCCCCATACATCCACAAACATGGTTCTTATTTTTTCTTAATTTTCGACACTCAAAATCTATTTTTTCCCTATTTTTTTTCCATTTTTCCTATTTTTCTTGTATTTTTCCACAATATTAAATGACTAAAAATACAAAATGAGTTGTAGGCTGTGGCCCATAGGTTCATTTGCAGCAAAAACACAAGTTTAGTTGGTGTGTCTTATTATATTTTCCATTGATATATCAAAAACACCCAATTTTCCCATATTTCGCATGTTTTACAAGTTTTACACTATTAATTTCATCCACAACACTTATGATTTTCTGATTTTCTGATTTTAAATAGTTGGAAGACATTGCAAACAACATTATAATGCATAATCATCCCATGGGAACAAGTATTCATGAAGCAAATTGCATAAAACATCAATTTCCTTTGTAAAAATGAGATTACCGTTCTTTGCGGGTTGCGGGTTTTTATTTGCCATATCTCGGGACTGATTTCCAGCCACCATTAATGCTCATGATAGTCCACAATTAGCAATATTCCTTCCTCTTGAACCACGGAGCAATCTGGTCTTCATTGGACAAGCATCCGTCATCCATTCTTCTTCTTCTTCTTCACCACATGAATCTGCCTTTAGGGGAGAGAGAGGGAGGAGAGAGAAAGACTGAAATCAAAATTCTTCATAGAGACCACCATTGGAGGAGCGAAGCACGGTGATAGAGTCAGCATCCAGGAGGGATTGAAGCCCCATGATCAATTGCCATGGTTGTTTGCAGGCTGCATAATGCCTCTCCATCCAAGAAGAGCAAATTTCGGGTGCCATCTTCCTCCACGCCTCCTCCACGTTTTTTCACGTTTTTTCATCTTCAAAATGTCAAGTGGGATAAAATTTGAGCCCCCAAAGGTCATCACTCAATTTGGCCAAAGTTTGGTCCACCTCTTCAAATCTTGACTGGTTTCTTGGCCATTTCCCCGTCCGGACTCCGAATTGAGCTCTGAAAAATCATGGGCATGCGGCTTGACATCCCACATTGGCCAGTAACTCTTGTCAACCCGCACAACAATCTGAAAATTTATGAAAAATCAACAAGTGTCGCTCGGGTGCCGTTAAAGCACTTTGGCGCTTAAAATCGTCCTACCGCCGCCTTCGATGTTGAATATTTTTCCCTTGATATTCATAATTTTTATCTTTTTTAAAGCACTTCTCGGCACCAAAATTCCGCTGTCAGGTCTTTGCCGTTTTGGCACCCATATAAGCTTGGAATCCTTGGCCTTGTGAGCACTCTTGGTGGGTTTGGGCCTAGGGTCGAGAGCCTGGCATGAGGCCTTAGTTTTCTTTTGTTTAGACTTGGGCTGAAGTGTGGTCGTAGGGGTTTCTACCGGTGGCTTCGTAAAGGTGGAGGAGTCAGGATAGCCCTTGCTGAAAGACGTCACTACACGCACATTGCCTATAGTAAGATGAATGCAGTTTAGGTTGTAATCCACATTACAATTCATTTGCTTCTTGAAAGTACGACCTAATAGTGACATATTACCGGCTCCTTTAATGTCAGGCAACACATGGAAGAAAGCTGGTAAACTTTCAAACTCGATAGAAATGACTACCTTGCACTTCCCTAGGAGTGAATAAGCATTACCCCCAAACGGGGTGAGTTTGGCATTAGTGGGCTGTAGTTTCGGTTGACCAATGCGTGTCCAATGGTCATGCGTCAAGATGTTGTAGTTGGCACCATCATCAATCAAGGCATTGAAAGAATACGTCACTCCTGCTGTGACTGTGATTCGTAGATACGCCGGTGCCATTGCTTCTTCATCCTGATCTGTAAGGTCGGTTATAGCATTGGCGTTTAGAAATTCCTCTTGCTCATCATCACTCAATCCTTCCACCATGTTGATTTTCTCCACCATGGACAATCTGCATTGCAGTGATGGAGGGGCAATATCTTTTAAGAACATGGTCACTTTGCATTGATTTCAGTGAATAATGAGTTTGTGTTTATCCTAATTATGGGCTACTCTTGCTTGGCAAAGCCAAGGCCTTCCAGTAATAGGTGGCAATCTTCACCTACATGCTCCATATTCAAAACAACTAAAGAACAGAAGGCATACACGGATTTGAAGTGTCAAGATAGAATCTTCAAAGAAGGAGACACGGTCTTCATTCGCGTATGCCCTAAAAAGAGTTCTCTATCCTTAGGAGATTGCAAGAAACCAAGTCCAATGTATTGTGGACCATACAAAATCCTCAAATGCCTGGGACCTAATGCTTATAAACTGCAACTCCAAGAGAACCTAAAAGTTCATAATGTATTCCATATCAGCCTATTGAAAAAGTATGTATCTAATCCTAACCACGTACTTAACGACCAACAAGTTGTAATGCCTAGTCAAGGAGTCCTTGAACTAAGGCATGACAGGATTTTAGATGTTAGGGAGAGGCAATTAAGATCCAGAACCCTGAGAGAATGCCTCGTCCAGTGGAAAGATTATCCCAAAGAGGATGCCACTTGGATAAATGAAGGTACACTCAACCATCAATATCCCCAGTTTATCTCGAGATGAGGACATCTCGATTCCTCTAAGGGGGAGAGAATGTAATATTTCCGTTGATAATATTTCTAACCCATGTGATAGTCATGCAAGGGGATTCCAACATCAAAAAAATACACTGACGGTGTGATTTTCAAATTATTACCACTGCTAGGGACAGAATCACCATCTAAACTGCGACCACCAAGAGAGACCACCTCTTCTAGCAAAGATGGCGAGCTCGAGAAAGAAAGCACCCTTACATACATAGCTTGAACCTGGGACTTCATGTCTTGATTGACGGTCCCCAACAAACAGAAAGAAAGCACCCTTACATACACATGTATCATTATTTGCTTAAGGGAAAAAGACTCGAAAAGGGGATGAAACCTTATGGGGATGCGTGACATATGGTCAGCCATGTAGTGTTGTTTTCCCATCCATACAACCACAGAGAAGTCAAACTCCAAAAGTAGAAGGACCCACCAACCTATGCGCCCTGTAGCGCAAGATTTATTCACTAGATATAGCAAGGCTTGATGGTCCACGAAAAAGATAAAGAGTGTATCCAATAGATAATGCTAGAACTTCTTCATAGCAAAACACCATGGCCAAGACCTCTCTTTCCATCATCAAGTAGTTCATTCCCATCTCAGTGAATTGTTTGCTGGCAAAGCTCACTGGATAGTCTAGGTTGTGTTAATCCAAGAAACTTGAGAGTGATGAAAATCAAATGGTAATGCATTCTTTTGTTTTTGTGGAATCACATATATATTTTAATTTTTTTCATCCTGATAGTTGATTTTACAGTTGGAGATTGTAGATGAGGATAATTTCTTGGGAAGAGCCAAAGGATCAAGAGTTGGTGGAAGTTCCCTAAAGGATGTTGCACTTGGGCATCACATATCGAGGATTGATCCCAATATTTTGTTGGTTTTGCATAGCACTTTCTCAGAGGAGGCCTCATGGCCAATTGTCTGTGTTAAAGCACTTACAAGCCTTCTTGGATACTCAGGTTTGTAATACGATGCGCACAAAGTTATGTTTTTGGAAAGGACAGCAGCCATCCGAATATTTGGTTATGGTCCTGGCTTCTCTATCTCTAGGGCTGGATACTTTCTTGCATACTCATCTTATGTTTTAGCAGCAAACAAAATAGATATCAAATCCATAGCTCGAGACAAGAGAAGGAAGTTTTTACGTTATAGAGGACAAATGCCCGAGGAGGAAGAGGATGTAAAGGCTCTTAAAAGCTAGCCATGTATATAATATTTTGAAAATAGTATTGGTATTTTAGATTCCACCATATTTATAGTGTTCTTTGAAGTTGTCTTCGAAAAAACCAATTGAATAACTCCTGAAGGGCATTGGTTTTTGTTGCTCCTCCTCCATGTCTAGTGCTCCCAAAGAAACACATGTGTGCTTGGTAGTGAGATTTCTCCATACCTTGGCGACTGTAAGTTGCTAGGGGCCCTTGCTCTTCCACAAAAAAAGGCCCATGAATAAGAAGAATATGCTGTGACAACCCAACAAGCAATAATCAATTTAAATCATTAAACCTTGTTTTCAAGGTAGAAAGGTTCAAATTTATGTCCATCTTACCAAGTGGAAAGTAATATCATTTTCTCCCTAAGCTTCCTTGATTGCTTGAACAAAATTCACAATTGAACATTTGTACTCTTCTGAATAGTTAGATGTTATCTTTTGTTCCCTGAGCATTTTTAAAAATATGTCAAGGTGTCTCCAAACCTACACTCGTAGGAATGCAATTTGTGGTGTGCTAGCCAGATTTGTTGTGATTGCACACAACTCTCTCCAACACTCCCACAATGTGTTCATTTGTTTACTAGTATGATTTCTTAGAAATCGTCTAGCTTTTGCACCCCCCATAGAGACATCTGCTAAGACCTCTCTTGTTTTCCCTCAGGCTTTTGGATCCTTCATCAGGTGAACTTCACCTCCATGAAAACCCATTTTTGACAGTAAAGCCTCACATTTATCAATACAGTCATCTGATAAAGATGCAGTTTTATTGAATATGCATAGTCAAGATGCAATCTAAGCAAATTATCAATTATTCTAATATCTACATGTAATATAGAAATATGAATGTTCCTTAGAGAGATTGAGAGAATTGGATCCCATAAGCCATCCACGTTTTTGAACTTACTCAAATCTATAGAGTTTTGAATCGGGGCTCTTCTTGTTGGCTACAAAGTACTCCATTCTTTGGATCCCAAACTCTCCATGCAATAAATACAAGGATATTTTGCATTGTCCCCATTACTTACTCCAAGCATACATTTTATAGTTTTTAAGTGAGCACTCATATGCCATTCAACATTAAAACTACCAACACCATCGACTATCAACATTTCACCTTCACTTTGAGACTTTATAATATCAGGACTACCTGTATGAGAGAATAATCATTTCAAGATTTCATGACTTTCGGTTGGTACTTGGGCCGCACCAATCCACCAAAGCTCCAACTCGGATTGTATCTTAAATTGTTGTTTTGGCTCCCTGCCCAGTACTGTAATCCAATGCCCTATTCATGATAGAGATGCTGACTCTTTCCATCTTTTTTCCCTTTTGAATTTATGCTTCATCCAATTTTAGTGCAAACTTCAAAATACCACAACATTCTTGGACAATAAATTTATACATATGGACCATTGCAATCTGGACTCTTTTAAGATCAATCCAAATATTATTAAATGTGTTGTATTCAAAAAGGCCTTTGTTTTATGTTTTTCATTGGGCATGGATCCTTCTATATGAATATAATTCCCGAAAACATATGGAATCCTACGATTCATAGCTGTCCTAGCAATTGAAAGTGCAAGAGACCGAGGCAAACCAAATACACTTATTCTATGACATTTAAGATCTGTAAACCACAATTTAGAGAGAGAACAATAACCTCTATGAACCGATACCCATACTATCACATGTCTCCACTATTTCATTTGGTTTAATTGTTCCTTTTAAATCTTTCACTAACTCTTTCAGAGTTTGGCTTCTCAAGTCTACATTTTCAGGTGATTTAAGAATCCTTATAATGTCCTTCTTTGTCATGGTTTCTTTAATAAGCTTAATCATCTCATCATTCTCTCAAATATTAATACTTGAAATATTAAAGACACGTCTCTTTGCAAGATTTAGTATCCTTTTCTTCACCCGACTACAAAAGTCCATTATATTTTTAAGTGGTCTTTTTCTCTGTCTAAACCCTATTGGAGTTTCTTTCAAGCATAGTAATTTTTCTTGCAATGTCTGATTAGAATTTTCTAGATTATCAACCTTTTCCATTAGCTCAGAAATATTTTTTTGTGCCAATGTTAATGCTTCCTTCATTTCGTGCATTTGTTCTGTAAATGTAATGCAGAATATAACCTCATGCAATAGCCAAGCATCAAATCACAACCATTTCCAACATACCTTATGAAGTTGTGAATATTGCAAAAATGGTGCACAAATCGGATGCTGTATGCTCGCGTAGTGAGCGCCGGAAGGTCCCCAAGAACAAAATAACTCTACTTTTTGCACAAAACTCAAGGTAGAAAGCATGCACGACATGAACAAGAGATCAATTGGGTGCAATCTTCCCCCATGCCTTGTGTAAGCGCTCCACAAAGCATGTATTTTTATGTATTAATCATCTTTAAGCTCAAATAATAGCCCAAATTACAAAATAGCACGCTTTTGGCTTTTGGGTTTGCTTTAGCACAAAATAGAAATAAAGCTAATGAGTGGGCGCCCAAAAAGTCAGGCATACCCAATACAATGTCCAAATACAAATATCATAATCGTGCGCCCATGCGCATACAAAATAATAAATAAATACCCAACGCCTTAATAAATAAGAGTGACAAAATATAGGCACCATGCCTAAGGTATGCACCCATCAAAATATAAGTGATAACTCGAATACACTCTATCCTCCAATGCTTTCCTCCGCCACTACTGCTATCTCTACACATCAACTGAAGCATTCACAATCGTTAGTAAATAATACAATTAAACCGACAAAAGTGAATATCTAACAGTCTTCAGCTACATAAATAAATGAACTGGTTAGAAATCAATCCTAACCTTAATTTATCACGAGTGCGCACTCTAAACTCATAAACGTTTATTAATTTAATATGTATTTTGCGGAATCACCCGCTTTGGAATTACCCATGTACACACTAAATTAATGAAACGCCCGAAAAGGATAGGCGTCTCCATCAACTTCTCGCACAAAGAATCCACTTTGTGTATGAGCCCCGTTAAACAAAAGTTTACAGAATCCACCGTAAAACCTCACAGAATCCACCGTGGCACGGAATCCACCGTGAAATATGCCTCCTGGCATCATACCCCCGGGGTGGGATAGCAATTGTCCTCAATTGCTATTATCTCAATGTGGAGATAACACAGTGGGGAAAGCATTTAAGTCTCTAGCGTGCATCCATTGGGCTTCTTCAACAGGATGGTTTTTAAACTTGACCAAATATCTAGAATATCTACGGCCAATTCTAGTGGTCATAAAGTCAATATCTATAATAGCTTCAAGTTCAAGTATTTCAGTCTCTTCATCTAGCAAAGGTGGGTTTTCATAAACAGGGTGTATAGGTAATTGGCCTCTAAAGGGTCGTAATAAACTAATGTGAAAGATGTTGTGAATTTTCCAATGAGGTGGCAGTTCTAACTTAAATGCATTGTCATTGATTTTATGAATGATCTTGAATGGTCCATAGAATCTAGGTGCTAATTTCACAATTGGGTGTTTATCTACACTTTTTAATCTACGTTTTTCTATTCTTAACCAAACATAGTCATCAACTTTGAAATTCATGGCCTGTCTTTTGTTATTGGCTTGTTTTGTATATGATTGCTGGGCTTTGGGAATCATGTCTTTAACCTCATCAAAAATAATAGTGTGCATATTAGCAATATCATCAGCACTCTGAATTCTATTTGATAAAGATGCAACAGGTGTAGACAATCTATAACCATAAATCACTTCAAATGGTGCTTTCTTTGTAGCTGTGTGTGGTGTATTGTTATATGCAAACTGTAGTAAATGCAAATGTGTGTCCCATGTTTGTGGTTTAGAAATAGTGTAAGCACGTAAAAGATCTAAAATAGTAATGTTAGTGGCTTTTGTTTGTCCATTAGTTTCAGGATGAAATGCAGATGAGAAATCAATCTTTGTTTCTAGGTTAGAAAACAAAGTAATCCAAAAGTTATTACAAAATCTAGAGTCACGGTCAGAAATAATAACTTTTGGTAATCCATGATTAGTGAAAACAATTTTAAAAAACAATTGTGCTGCTTGAGATGCTGTTAAAGTTTTCTTGTATGGAATGAAATGTGCTTTTTTACTAAACCTATCTACAACAGTCCAAATCATATCATGGTTAGCTTTAGTGTTAGGTAAAGCAGTAATAAAGTCCATAGAAATCTGTTCCCATGGTCTTGATGGAATAGATAAATGCATAAGTAAACCATACTGTTTACCATGATGTCTCTTAACTCTTTGACAAACCAAACATTCAGAAACAAAGTTAGATACATCAGTGTCCATATGTGGCCAATAAAAATCTTCAGTCAATGTATGTAAAGTAGATATGATACCTCTATAACCTTGATATGGAGGACAATGAATCTCATTCAAAACAAAGGATCTAAATGGGACTGTAACACATAATCTCTTTTCATAAAACATAAATCCATCATTATAAGACAGTGAATCAATAGGAATCTAGTTATTTCCAACTAATTTATTCCAATTAGCATGAAAAGTAATGTCCTGATGATAAGTATCTTTCATAGGGGTTAGAGAATCAAATGATATGACAGAAATATTATGAATAGTCGGTCTTCTACTTAAAGCATCGGCTACTACATTTTCTTTACCTGGTTGATATTGGATAAGGGGATGAAAACTCTGAATAAAAGCTGCCCATTTGATATGTTGGTCAGATATTTGGGGTTGACTAAGGAGATGTCTAATACTTTGTTGGTCAGTCTTAATCATAAACTCAGAACCCATTAAATAATGTTTCCATTGTCTTAAAGCTTGTACAACAACTAACAATTCTTTATCATATGTGGAATATTTAAGTTCGAATGGTTTCAATTTACAGCTAGAATAGGCTATGGGATGATTATCTTGCATAAGTATGGCTCCTATTCCAGATCCGCTAGCATCAGTAACTACTAAAAAGAATGGTCTATTAAAATCAGGTAGTTGTAATACAGGAGCATGGGTTAGTGCATGTTTCAATAAATCAAAAGATTTCTGTTGATTATCAGACCAATGATAAACAATACCTTTCTTTAAAAGTTTAGTCAAAGGCAAAGAAAGTAATGAAAAATTTCGCACAAACTTCTTGTAAAAACTAGCAAGACCTAGAAAAGAACGTAACTCATGCACATTTTTAGGTATAGGGCAGTTCAATATTGCTTCTATCTTCTTAGGGTCAACCTTAATACCTTCTGATGACACAATATGACCTAGATATTCAATTTCTGTTTGAAAGAACTCACTCTTTTCCAGATTAGCATACAATTGATTATCTTTCAACAACTTGAAAACCAAAGACAGACGTTCATAATGCTCTTTCTCATTTTTACTGAATACCAATATATCATCAAAAAATACTATAACACAATGCTGATATTTCAAAAATATGCGATTCATCATTCTACTAAATGTAGCAAGTGCATTAGTCAATCCAAAAGGCATCACTAAAAATTTCATAATGACCAAATTGTGTTCTGAATGCAGTCTTAAATATATCAGATTTATCTAATCTCACCTGATGATAACCAGATTTAAGATCCATTCTATTTTACTAAATATGGTAGAACCTTGTAGTTTATCCATAAGATCATCTACCCTAGGAATTGGATATCTATTCTTTACAGTAATCTTATTTAGGGCACGATAATAAATGCACATGCAATAAGTATTATTATTCTTCTTTACCAACAAAACATGTGTACCAAATGGAGAACTACTAGGTCTAATTAATCATCTGTTTAATAATTCCTCAACTTGATTTTGAATTTCTTTCTGTTCAATCTGGTTATGCCTATTGGTGCTTTACAGGGTGGTTGTGTACCAAGAATTAAATCTATTTTGTGGTCTTCAGGACGTGAAGGAGGTAGTCCAGGTGGTAAATCTTTAGCAAAACAATCTTTAAATTGTGCAAGAAATTCTTTATGCCTAGGGTGCATATTTTTTTCTTTAGCTTGAAGTTCATTCACCCAAATTAGATAAGCTTTACTACTTTTGCATAATGCACGTTTAGCTTGAGTATGAATAAGCAGTGGAAAATTATTGGATGTGTGCATACCATACAATGTAATGTGTTTTCCTTGAAAATTAATTTTAATTGAATGTGTGGAATAATCCATGTCAGGATTATGCTGATGACACCAAGGCATACCTAGGATAATATCACTGGACTATAATGGTACAACTAGAAAATTCCTTCTTTCAGTGTATTCACCAATTTGAATTTCTAAATCATGCACCTCTCGTGTTCCATTATACCTTGTGGCTAAGAATGCTGCTTTAATGCGATAATGCATAGGAACAGTTTGTAATTTCAATTCTTTCACTAACTTTGCAGAAATAAAATCATGGGTACTACCATCATCATGAAAAATAATCTTTTCTTTTCCATGCACTAAACATTTCATTGTCAACAAAGAATGTGGAGTTGGCATACCTAGTAAAATATCCGAAGGAGTAACAATGTCGTCCTCATCTTCCGTAAAGTTAGGCATTTCCTCATGTTCTTCATCTTCCAGTGCTCCAAGATAGTTGATATGGACAGGTGGCTTCTTCGATTGGCAATTGGTTGCTAGATGTCCAGGTTGATGGCATTTGTAACACACTATAGGTTTAGCTTTAGATACATTGTTTGCAATGGTAGGAAGTCTAGGAATATTAGGATTTGGCTGTGAGGATGGCTTAGGGTTTTGATTGGTATTTGATGGCAAAGGAGGTGGTTTTGTCCAAGACTTACGGAAAGATGATGAAGGAAATCGACTTTGATTGAATCTTCTAAAATTTGAATTGAATTGCTTAGAACCATAGTTACCATTTGCTTGAAATTGTTGTGGACGCTTGTCTCTTCCTCGAAGCTTGTCTTCAGTGTCATGAACTAAAGAAATTGCATATTTAAGAGTTGCAGGCTTGAACATATTGACTTCAGCGTAGTAATGCCCAAGTAATCCAGACATATACTTGTGCTTGTGAGTCACTTCAGGTACGTCTTCAAGCATGCGTAGTTGGAGTAAGGCATTCCAAAAGCATTCGGTGTACTGGGAAATAGGCTCACGATCTCTTTGCTGAAGAAGGTCCCATTGCTTTATGGCTTTTTCATGGAATTGTGGAGGAAGGAAATTCTGTATAAACTTCTTCTTGAAACTCTCCCAGGTAGTGGGACAATCTATGCTCTTATGAACCACGGTCCACCAAAGAGATGCTCTATCCACTAAATGATTAGTGACACACTTGATTTTATCTTTTTCAGCATATGTCTCTTCATGAAAGTAATCATCAAACTGACTGATGAATGCAAGAACAGTCTTTCCATCTCGAGTGCCATTGAAAGTACGGAATTTGAAATTTCTTTTACTTATCTTTGTTTCTTTGTGGATGGATTGAGCTTCGAGAGTCGCATCGATGGTTCTTCGGATAAGATCTTCGGGTTGTGGTCCATCTTTGTCGGTAGTCGATCTTTGTAAATTGGCCAATTGAACTTGCAAGGCTTGCCAGGCTCTTCATTCTTCGTCCAACTGCATCATAATTAAATCCAATTTTTATTCCATCGTAGGTTCAGGAAGATTACCTTCAGCCATTAAATCATCCATATTTTGTTCCGTCATCCTGTAAAAATTTAAAAGACCTCACACTCTCAAAATCCAATTAGCAGGATTCGCGTAGCTCAAAGTCGGGTGTACAAGGCTTATAGATTTTTGTTTGGCTTTCACGGTCTTCGACTTTTGCGGTTGCGGGATTTAAAGTCTTCATAAAATCTGCGTATCACCTTCTACGTGTGGTGCTGAAACTGGTTCAGCAAGTCTGCGTATGCGAACAGAGTCTTCCAGGGAACAACTTTGCAGTTCAGTGCTTCTGCATAGGAACAGTCCTTATGGAAGTTTTTAGCATAAGTCAGTTCTGACTTCTGCTAACTTGCAAAACTTGCAGAGTTGCAAAACTTATGGAACTTGATAAACTTTGAAGATTTGTGTGACTTGAGACTTATGGGATTAAGCTTGAAGCTTAATTTGTCCACCACGTCAAATTTTAGGGGGGGCCGTTTTTCTGCCGCGAAAATCACGGCGAACCTCTCCTGATGCCGCCGCTTTTGAATTTAGGTTGGCTAAGCTTTTTAAAAGCTTAGTTTTGAAGCTTTTAAACTTTATGAAGAATATGAAACTTATCTGTTATCTCTGAGAAAAACGACTTGATAGAAGGAGGTATTGACGTGGTCCTCCGCCTCCTTAGGCCGGTCCTTCACAATCAGAGGCTGTAGATAGAGGTTCTTGACTGCCAAGAATCCACCCGTATCGACCGTTCACAATGAGACTGACTCTAGAGCTCGATCGTTCCAGGAGCTTCGCCTTCGCGCAAGATGGATAGCGATTGGAAGCTCTCAATCTCAGCTTCGCTCTGATACCATTGGTGCACAAATCGGATGTTGTATGCTCGCGTAGTGAGCGTCGGAAGGTTCCCAAGAACAAAAGAACTCTACTTTTTGCACAAAACTCAAGGTAGAAAGCATGCACGACATGAACAAGAGACCAATTGGGTGCAATCTCCCCCGATGCCTTGTGTGAGCGCTCCACAAAGCATGTATTTTTATGTATTAATCATCTTCAAGCTCAAATAATAGCCTAAATTACAAAATAGCACGCTTTTGGCTTTTGAGTTTGCTTTAGCACAAAATAGAAATAAAGCTAATGGGCGAGCGCCCAAAAGTCAAGTATACCCAATACAATGTCCAAATACAAATATCATAATCGTGCACCCATGCGCATACAAAATAATAAATAAATATCCAGCGCCTTAATAAATAGGCGCGACAAAATATAGGCGCCATGCCTAAGGTATGCGCCCATCAAAATATAAGTGATAACTCGAATACACACTATCCTCCAATGCTTTCCTCCGCCACTGCTGCTATCTCTACACATCAACTGAAGCATTCACAATCGTTAGTAAAATAATACAATTAAACCGACAAAAATGAATACCTAACAGTCTTCAGCTACATAAATAAATCAACTGGTTAGAAATCAATCCTAACCTTAATTTATCACGAGTGCGCACTCTAAACTCATAAATCTTTATTAATTTAATATGTATTTTGCGGAATCACCTGCTATGGAATCACCCATGTACACACTAAATTAATGAAATGCCCGAAAAGGATAGGCGTCCCCATTAACTTCTCACACAGAGAATTCACTTTGTGTATGAGCCCCGGTAAACAAAAGTTTACGGAATCCACCGTAAAACCTCATGGAATCCACTGTGAAATATGCCTCCTGGCATCAAAAAAGGAGGATGCTTACCTGTAGAAGGGTCTGGAGGATAAATATTTCCATCCATCTATAAGTCTATATGCTTCTTTCTGTGTAATCACAACCTATTAGCTTAATACTTGTCCAACAATGCTTGATGGTGTATACTCCTCCAAGATGAATAGACAGGATCTAACTGAATAGTAAGTTTATACTTGCGTGGTGGGGCTGCGCTTGTATTACTAAAAGAGGTACCGGTAAACATTTTGGTAGGGAACCCTAAACATGACAACAATATCACAGAGAAGAAAATAAAAACCACAGGAAAGAGAGGTGTAGAAATTGAATGTCGAGGAACACAAACGAGTGACGTCTTTTGATGCAAAAATTTAAAAATACAAGGTTTTGCAAATTTCAAGAGAATAAGACTAAAAATGTGACACTTACTACTGTCTATTAAAGATTGAAGATATTTAATACCCGACCTCTTAAATGAATTATATATTCTCTCATTAATCACTTCCAGGTAGCCAAATTCGGAGGGTTTTTCTTTTCTAAACCTCTTCTAATTAGCAACTTAATTATTTTCTTACGAGTGCCATTTTGAAACGTTTTTGGCTTTAATGTTTGGAAACTCATGATGATTTTTAGTAGAAATATGAGGCTCTGTGATGTTTTGATAGGTTCTGCTAAGGTTCTGATGCCTTCTGTTTAACTTCTGTTTTGTTCTAATTTTCTTTCATATGAAGCGTGGATTGATGATTGATGAAGATTGAGGCCTTTTGAAAGCTTATTGAATAGTTTTTGATAGTTTGGAATGGTTTTAGTATGAGTTATGAGATTTTGATGTTCTTTGATGACTCTCTATAACCCTCTTTAGACCTCTGTAAAGCTTCTGTCTCTGCTCTGTTTCTATTATGTTCTGTCATGTAGATCTTATGTAAGTGTACTGTGGAATGAGGGTGTGACTTTGGAAAAGTTTTCTAACTTTTGGAAAGGATGAATGTAAGTTCAAAAGAGCTAAAACAAATGGAAGAAGTAGCTGTTGAAGACTGAAGAGCAGACTGGAGTGACAGAGACAGTAGTGAGATATGAAGAGACAATGTAGTGGCTCTGGTGCCCTTTCATACCTCCCATGCCTCTTGGGAGGTGCATCCACGACCTAATAAGGATTATTATGAGTGATTATTGAGTATTATAGAGAGGAGATGATGTACTATTGATTGAGAGAGAGAGAGAGAGTCAGAGATAGCCAATTCTATCAAAACAATGTGTCTATCTATGAGAGATTGAGAGAGAACTATGAAGACAATGAAGATGAATCATATGTGATTATTTCCATTAAAAAATGGTATATTCCTTTGTGTTTCTTGTTCTATTGATGGATTCTATGAAGATATTGAAGATTATGGCTGATTCTATCAAATCCGTGGGATGTATCTACTATGATGCTACGTGAAGAGTGGTTCTTTCCCTTGTTGTGGTTCTCTAAAGGATGAAACAAAAGCTTGTTGATGTTACAAGATAGATTTTCTTGCAATAGAAACCCCTTTTCCTTGGTGTTCCTCTCGGGGCTCCAATTGTAGAGGATGAGGAGGACTCAAAATCTGGTGACAACTACAACTTTGGCACATATGAGATGATGTACAAGTTTAGAGGGGGTGGATGTCATGCTACTACATAGACACACTGTGGAAAACACTGGAGTGCATCATTATCTAGCTTTCTTATGAATTTAGAGAGTCAATGTCATATTAGTCATTAGTGTTAGTGTCCATAGTATAGATAGGTCCAATATATAACATTTTTGGACAAGTTTAGTCTATTTTTTGTATTTTGGATATTATTTATTGTAAATATCCTAAAAAGGTATAGACAGCTTCTACAATAGGGTGACATGCAAAAAGCAAGTGGATTTTCAGCTAGTTTTGAGAGAGCTCATAAAAAATTAGACTTGGAGACTCATGCGGCGTGTGATTGCAATTTACACACAACAAACAACACTCGGAATGGGGGGAAGGAGTGATCTGGAAGAATTTTGAGCAGGTGTCTTGGATTTTTATCCCCTTATCAAAGTCAACATAACCATCACATCTGCGATTTGAGTAGTAGAGAAGAAGCTAATGTTTGGTGCACATTTTTGGACTACCAAGGAGCTCTAGGAGATCTACTTGGAGATTGCTTCCGATAGTCCTAGAGAAGGATTTTATTTATCTTCTCAACTTCTATCAATACATAATGCTTTGATTCATTGAGCTTTGTCTTTATCTTGTGTACCTCTTGTTTATTCTTTTTCTTCTCTTCTATCTCCTATTCTCTACTTCCTTCTCTCTTTGATCCCCGGTGGATATGACCTTTCGACTAAAATCCCTTTGATAGCATGTTTCTAATATACCATCTTCTTCATCGTCTATGATCTTCGGGAGTCTTATTGTGACCCAAACAATGGACATGCATGATAACTTGAGGTAACCATACTCTCACAATACCCTTATCTAGTTAATTCAAACTTGAACAAGCCATGTTAGATATCAACAATGAAAACGGAAGCCCACTACTTATGCGAGCACTCCTTGAATCTTGAAAAGTCATGCATGGTCCACATGGGAATGGTTATATATTAGTCGACCACTGATCATCATGCTTCCTCATGTCTTCCATAGCGACCCCCTCCTCTCACAAAATCTTGAGCTCATCAACAAAGGTAAACATCCATGTTCTAGACTTTATAGCACCCAAGAATGAGCAAGCTAAGGATTAGGTATCCTTTTTTTATAGAAATGCATGGCAAGATATTGTAGTTTACAAAGACTATAAGCCACATACTATAAGAAGTTGAGTAGAGACCAAATGGATTCATGCCATCCATAGCAAGACCGAGCCGAAGATTCCTTGGTTCTTGTGTAAATCCTAGAAAGGTAGAGTCAATGTGGCTCCATGCACATGAATCTACTGTTAGTTGTTGGACTCCATATATGGATCTATTTTGTGCATGACATGTTCTCAAGCTTGCCATTCTTGATCTAGGAAATATTTGATGTATACGTATTATAATTGAAAGGTTTTTGAGAATCTTCTAAGTGATAGTTTTTCCTTACAAGTCCTATGGATACCTGTGAGCACTACACTTTGGACATGTCTCCATAGTCCCCTACTCTTCTTGAAACAACATACAATCATTGACACATGCATGGATGCTATTGTAGTCCATGCCAAGCTTTCCTAACACCAATCATGCATCATCATGGGACTCAAGTATCGTGTTTCTAGGTGACAATATGTGATATTTTAGCAACTTGAAAATAAAAGAACAAGTACCTTGAAGAGCATAAAAATCATTTTATAATGGATTCAAAAATAAAGGAGCATAGTGTGTACCTAAACAACTCAGTTACACTTGCATCACTCCACCCGTACTTTGCATGTACACTTAGGAGTGCAAGAAGCACTTTTAAGTGAGATACTCGACACCCATCACAGAATGGTATGGGCGCTTTTTCTCATAGTGGATTAGATGACTCAACATTCACATGTAGTAATGTATCAATCATTATCTCTATCTTAGGCTCCAAGATTAGCAAAAGGTCCAAAAGGTCCACCATCTCCTCTAATATCAAGGGTGGAGTCTATAGTGTACCCTCCAATGGGTTTATCAGCTCAGGTAGTAGCACTAGTAGCCATTGGGGGGCTATGTGAGGGGGTTAAAATATTCAAGCGTCACTTATACAATGACAAGGTTGTCACATAG
Source organism: Lygodium microphyllum (assembly GCF_053477565.2). Lineage (NCBI taxonomy): Eukaryota > Viridiplantae > Streptophyta > Polypodiopsida > Schizaeales > Lygodiaceae > Lygodium > Lygodium microphyllum. The sequence continues at coordinate 122,019,165 of NC_141151.1, read as the reverse complement.
GTGACTTTGTCGTTGTATAAGCGACATAATTTTTTTTTAAAAAAAAACTTGCCATTGCATAAGCGAATTGTGAAAATGACTCAAAGAGCGACATTTACACATTGCTTTGTGTTGCTTAAGCGACGCAACAAATTCGTCTCCCCAACCGCAAGAGATCATTACCTTGTTTTGTATAAGAGCATTTCAAAAAGCACAGATGGAGAGTGCACGAGATGATAGAGACAAAGATAGCAAGAGGGAGCCACAACGACAAAGCGACGAACTGCTAGTTCACCGAGAGAGGGAGCCATAGTAAGAAGCTGCCACTTTAGGCGCTTCTCTTTTTTCGACATCTTTTGATGCAGACTCAAGAAAAACTGCAAACCAATACCGCCATCTTTGAGGTCACTACCACCATACAACATGTTGGCCACATTCGGGCCTTCCAACATTAGCTTGGGATTATAGAACATCAAATGCATGCAATATCTTGATATCCCAATATTCACAATCACATCCATATCTTGGGCATGTCCCCCATAAACAAATGAATGTAGAAGATGGAGTTCAAAGACAAACGTAAGAAGATGCTGACGGTTGACTGCATTAGCTAAGAAGAGACACTAAAAGAGAGAGAGAGAGAGAGAGAGAGAGAGAGAGAGAGAGAGAGAGCATGTAAGAAGAGAGAGAGCTCCCCTCCTTTGGCTAGCCACTCGGTATGTGGATTAGCATCCTCTAAAGAATAGACAATGTGCATTAGAATGTCTAGCCACACATTTGCAAGAAGTTGCCACTTTAGGTGATTCTCTTGTTTCGACATCTTTTGATGCAGACTCAGGGCGAATTGCAAACTAATACCGCCATATTCGAGATCATTGCCACCATACTCGAGAAAGGCCTCCCACATGAGCATTCTTTAGGAACGACAACTTTAGCCTCTACTTCACACTAGTATACAACACGTTGGCCACATCTGGGTCTTCCAACATTAGCTTATGCTTCTTGAGCATCAAATGCATGCAATACCTTGTCAATATCCCAATGTTCACAATCACATCCATATCTCGAGCATGTCCCCCATAAATAGATGAATGTAGAAGATGGAGTTCGCAGACACATGTTTGTAGATGGCATCTCACAAGAACATCTTGCAAGCCTTCATCCAGCTCATCAAAAGGAACATTATATATGTTCTTTAATATTTCGCTCCTTAGCTGCCCTAGATCCTTGAATCCGTCGAGAACTTTGTATCTTGCAACCATCTTATGGATCAAGTGATCTTGCAGCCTCTCCATGTCAACTTGTGCAAAGAGATTAGTGATCTCCAATTGTAAGGTTTGCACCTCACACAATTTATCAAATTGAAACTGAGTCAGGTAATAGCATCTGACAAGATTCAAGGCGTCCACCAGAATGAGAAGAGGTGCCCAAGTTTGAAATTCTAATGAGTGCTCTTGGGCTTCTCCACAAATCTAAATGCACATGCGATTGCTCGCTGATTGATAAGATGTAACTGCCTTCATCTCTGTTGGAAATGATTGCTTGTACTATCCTTGATGGCGTGTCCCATTTTCAGGTGCTTATAATGAACATGGTTTCTTGAGCTACCTGAAATGCCAGCCAGACGGCCCTTTGTAATGTACTTGGATTCCATCCAAACTCTCAACCAATTGAACCTCACAATCTTGTGAATTTGCAGAAACTCAATTAATAGGGCAACAATTACCAACATGTGTGCTAAATCGATTTTTAATGGAAGCTCTATCGGTTTATGCCGAGCCTTATGAGCTCCATTGTAGCAATTCCTATTCCTTGTTACAATCTGCCCAGCAGTAGCTTTGCTGCACGCACCATTAAACAAAAAGCTAAGCTCAAGATCGATCATCTTCCTAATTTGATCGAAATTCAGACTAAGCGAGACGTTCCGTGTTGTCAACTAATCATCAATTCTTTGGTGGATACGTAGATTGGTAAGGTGTCTTTGTAAAAGATTCAAGAGAGCATATGCCAAGCATACATGCTCAACAACATCATGACCTAGAAGCCTAAGGAGGCTTTGGCATTGCTTCACATCCTGAAACGTTACCACAGTATCTGGGCCTTGCACTTCAGCTTTTGAATGCTTGTAAAATTGGTACTAGTCACGCAATGTGTGTGTGTGTGTGTTCAAGTGGATATTGCCAGAGCATTTGATACGATTCGATGGGATTTCGTTTCCCAGACCATGCATAAATTAGGCTTCGGTCTTTAAATGGTGGATATTGTATATTGGTTGTATGGGGATGCCTCCTCTCAATGTCTTCTTGATTGTGAGATTACATCGCCATGGACTTTGGGATGTTCCAGTCGCCAAGATTGCCCTTTAAGTGCATTATTTTATGTTATTGCGACCCATCCGTTATTGCTATACTTGGATAAACTTTTGCACGACGGAACCTTACGTGGGCTGAAAATTCCCGGACTTCCTCATTCCTTCTTGGAGCAAGCATATGCTAATGACTCTTTCTTTATGCTTGAAAATGATCCCATGGTTCTTTGTACATTAATGGATACTCTCCCTCAGTTTACCATTGCTAAATCTAAATTACTGCCTCTGAAGGCTTGTGACTGGCATTCTCTTTTATGGTCGGGCTAGATTGTGATGCCAGATGAGGTTGTTAGACATTTGGGATACCCGATTGGTTAGTACATGTCCATGAGGCAAAAAATTCACTGGGTCATGGATAAGCTTCCATCTAAAATGCGCTATTGGAAATTGTCCACATGACTGTTTCATGTTAGATTGAGAATTGTCCAATCTATTGTTATGGCCTACATACAGTTTTATTTTCCATTGATATCCTGGTCTAAAGCGGCCATCTCTACCTTCATGTCGCAAAAGCAATGGATTTGTTATGGAAAACTCAACCAAAGTGCAAAGCTTTATGTTTGCTGAAAGAAACTTTGGTTTGTACACCAAAAATGCATGGGGGATAGAATATTCTCAATATTCATTATCATGTACTTGCAAGAAAAGTTACTTTGATGCTTATGTTCTTTGAACAATCCCAACCATGGACGCTTATATTGGCTGCCATGTGCACTTCCATGAGAACGAAAGCTTATGGACATTGGATTACATATCAATGGGAGGTTTTGATGGGTAGATTTGAAGGTAAAATTCCTGGTTGCCCGTTTTCTAATATGCCTCTTCAGGATTGGAAAGAAGTTCTTTCACAAACACATTGGTCGGCAAGGCCTCCAGCCTTCGAGAACTCTTTGCTCAAAGAAAGTATACATTGGTTTGCTGTTTTTTCTGAGCTATTGGAAATTATTGGGCCCATTAAGGCTTACAATTTGGATGCAAAAGGTCATGTCATGTCATTCCATGTTGTATGCAGACTCTCACTTGGAATGCATCATAGGTCGATTTGGGGAAAAATACAAAATATACTGGCCCCTTTTCAACCAATTCCTTCTCTTGAGGTATCCATTAGACTTGAAGATTGACAGATACATCCTAATTCTCTTATATGCCTTCTTTAGAGGAAGAACAAGAAAAATATGGGCTTTTGGTGGTGGAAACATGAGCCTTCAACCAGTTCAAGTTTTGGCATATCTTCAACCTAGAAGATGTGATCATTGAAGAGAGGTCCGTGAGACAGATCATCAAGCAATGCAATCTACAGAAATACATGGAAGCAATAAGCCAGGGGTGGACTATTTCCATAGTGCAGAGTTCCTAAGGACTTTCCACAGGAACCGCGGCACCGCAACTATGCATGAGGGAGAGGAAACCTATTAGGTGCAGATTGAATTGACACTAGAGGTGGTGGAAAAGGCATTGGGCTTGGCAAACAAAGTAGAGATGAAGCCAAAAAGAGATATATATGCCTTGCTAGGAATGGACAAGGTAAAAGTCCACACCAACGACGGCATCAGCTTGGCGGATATCCCTAACCCCGAAATCCAACTCCAATCCAAAAATGGTGCACGCATTGTTTTCTAGTCAAAGATACAACACCATCATGAGCCGCATTAACGTCTCCCTACTAGAGAGGGTCGCAGCAAGGTCACTGGATAAAGTGAACCACAATGGTTTTGTGAGAAATACCATTGAGACCTCAACAAAAGCCTTGGCAACAGGAGGACAGATTGCCAGAGGAGAATCTCCAGCCACCAAAGCTAAAAGGAAAGCCTCGTTTTCAAAGGCTCCAACCATTGGATTCGGAGGGGTCCTCACCGTGATCATTAGGGAAGCCTTGGGACAAGGGCAAGAAGAAGGAGGAGAAGGGGTGGATGAAACACCAAGCAGGTCACCACCTCACCAAGAACAAGAGGCGCAGTCTAGTGAAAGGACACTGAATGAGGAAGAAGAAGACATCAAACAACAAGAGCAACTTAGCGGAGGAAAGGCTAAGAAGACAAATAGGAAAATTACACAAGAACAACAGGAAGAGAAGAGGAGGAAACATGAAAAGACAGACTTGCAAAAGGCCCACAAAGAGTCCAAAAAGGATGAGGAAGAAAGAAAGAGAAAGTAGGAAGAGGAGGAGGAGGAGTTGAGAAAAAAGGAGGAGGAAGACATAACCCTCGCCACGTGCAAGTCCATTGAGCAGTAGTCCATGCATGATGAGCCAGAACATGCGAGCTCAATCAGAAATGAAGGGCCAACCTCAAGCGCCCAGGTGCTAGAATTTATGCCACACCTGTAGTGCAAGAAGGGGCAAGGGAAAGGCCCCAATCACCCCTATTCCCACTCTCCTGACACCCGCCATCACCACCGCCATCTCCACTCCCAGTTCTATGACCTAGGTGGACACCAGCAACCTAATGGCTTGGGTCCAATACTTTGAATAAAGAAATGGGACAAGAAGCATGAGAAGGAACCCCACTTGTAGGAACTAAAAGGCCGGTTGTGGCAGATGCCGAGTCAAGGAAAGACCCTAAGAGGAAAAAGGTAGTACGCTCTACAACCTCCATCCCTACAACAGAGAGGCCACCCGAAGAATACAACGAGTACGTCAAGGAGCTCCTCTCTCAATTAGAGACAGCCAAGGAGGAGAAGAGAACCACGATAGCAGAGTTGGAAGCTGAAAAGGAGGCCATGGCTACATCCCAGTTGGAGAAAACACGCCAAATGGCCATGGACCAAAGGGAAGTCAATGAGCTCAAAGAGCAGCTACAAGCTAAGGAAGAGACAAAAGTTAAATGGCAAGTGCACTTGAACGAAGAAACTGAGGCCTTATGATGCCTACGACAACACAATGAAGAGATTGTCGCACACTAAGAATATCTACAAGCTGAAATGGAGAAAATCACTAAAGCCACAGAAGAGCTAGAGGAGTTGAGGGAGTAAAGAACTCGCAGGTATGAAAGAGAGGTGGAAAAACTAACCCAAGAGGCTATTGTTGCACAAGAATAGCATTAAAAGCTAAGGACAGAGATGGAAGACCAAGAGCATAGAGACTGACATTGCTAGCTCGGAGGCAGGGGGAAAGCCTCATATGAATATGAGGGAAAAAGAATGGGATAATCAGAACAAAAAAAGAGTTAAAGCTTTGGCACACCATCTCACTCAAGTAGAAAAAGAAAAAATACATACTAAAAGCAGACCAGAGGCCGCCCAAGTGAGCTTCCGGACCAAGCAATGCGTCTTCTTAGACACCCTATTGGACGTCACCCAAATAGAAGAGGGAGAGTCCATAGAGGCAATAAAAGGGAAACTGGGAATGGCTCGTAGAGCACTAAAAGTAGGACTGCAGATGCCGCCACAACCTAATGGGGTTAGTCCAAGCTTGAAAGAACAATGCCATTATCTTCTATTGGTAGGCCTAACCTTGCAGGAAGTGGATGCACTCGGGTTCATCGAAGGAGACCAGGAAAGAGAGGTGGATGCGAATTTGGAAATGGGACCACACAAAGAGGAGCTTGTCCCACCACCTCCTTCCCCACGGCTTGAAGAGTAGCAACATGCAGACACTTTCGCAGAAAGAAAGGCAATGCTAAGGGAAAAAATAAAACAAATGGTGGAGGAGACAAGGAGAAAATGGAATGCCAAGGGAGTGAGGGCAGCCTAGGCACCTATCCCACCATGTGAGGAAAATGCCCTAACAAGCTTCCACACTGACCTTGTAATCTGGGAGAGGCAAGAAACGTCTAGAAGCCCTTTGATTTTAACTTCTTGTTCCCCACCACCTTGCGTAGTATCTTACCCATCAAGGTGGTGGAGGAGGGAATTAACATCGGAAGCATGCTCGGGCAGAAATGGTTGGAGGAGAGAGCATAGAACCCCACATTATGGGCCACTAAAGATGCCAAATTTTGGCAAAATAAAAATTTTGAGGTACCAAGGTCTATGCCCGGCTATGAATGCCAACCTACATGAAGAAGGGTCTGCGGCACCAATCTAGACACTTGGATGGCCTTTTGCAACACTCAACCCTTCGAGTGAAATGACCCAACTTTTATGCTCTACCCTCAAAGGGTAGGAGTGGATTTTGACTCTAATTTCCATGGCCGCTATGACTTCCCTATAATCTATAACCCTTATTGTACTACATATGAAGATGCCCTCGTCTTCCCATCAGAAAACTTATATGATGCCCTAATCAAATTCACTAATGAATTCTCTTCATGCCTTAACCCCACCTTTATTACTACTTGTAATTACCTTAGATTGCTTAGGATACTCCTTAGGCAAGATCCCACCCCACAGGAGTGCGGCCTCCCAATACTCCATTTTGATCCTAATGCTATAGATAGTTGCGCGATGGCTCGACGAATGATGCAAGCTGCTCTATTGCCTTCATTCTGCTTAGCTCTACTAGAGGACATGAATGATAGCCGCTTCACCCACTGCAATCGTCCATTCCTCTCCACCACCACCCTTCAAGTCCGCCTAAACCTTAAGGGGTATCTCCAAAGTTTTCGATTCCTTAATAAATCTATTAAGCCCCCTTCTCCATCTCACTCCGACGACAAAGATTAAACTTCTGTCACAACGATATAACTTTATAAATTTTCTTTAATTTTTTTTTAAAAAAAAGAGAAAAAAAGAAAAAGAAAAATAAAAATACAAAGGAAAAGATATCATACATAGCCACTGCAAGTTGCACATCGACCATAATCCTTGCACCTAGGGGTCCTCAAGTTAGGTGCATCCGGTGGCCCCGGTCGGCCGTCTCCATCCCTAACCCCCTAGCCTCATTTTAATTCCCCCCTTCACGCTTAAGGCACATCAAGGATAGGACACACTTCGGGAGATAACACTGGCACCACACCTCCCTTATGCACCAACTGGGTCCTCAAGTGTGGACACCATCGAGGGCTTGCCCAAGGTAGACCCATCTCCCAATTCTACAAGCACCATCACCACACACTCCATGGTAAGGCAGACAAGTCCCCAGGTAGTGCACCTTATTTTCTTCACAAGTACAAACAAAGACTCCCATCACCAACTCCAGAGACCCTATCATCCATGCAATGTCCTCCCCATCTTATGTAACATGTCACCATGTAGGCACAACAAAGCTAGGGGTGGACGCAACAACCCCATTCAAAAAGTGAATGAAGAAGCTCATTTAAAACCAAGCCATAGATGGCAGCCACAGAGGGGCAAACAATAGATCTGTCCAACTTTATCTTCAATTTCAAAGATGGATCTATCCATCAACCTCCCTCCAGCACCAAGGATCATATCCAATGCAAGGGTCTTTCTTCATGTCCACAAATCCCTCCAAGATCAGGGCTCATTCAAAACTCAAGGCCTTTCAGTTCCATAAATCTCTCCAATAGGTCCATAAATCCCTCTAGCACCACGGATCATATCCAACGCTAGGTCCTTTCAGTTCCATAAATCCCTTCACAACAGGTCCATAAATCCCTCCAACAGGTCCATAAATCCCTCAAGCACCAGGGATCATATCCAATGCAAGGGCCTTTCAATTTGATAAATCTCTCCAACAGGTACATAAATCCCTCCAACACCAAGGCTCATTCCCAACTCAAGGGCCTTTTGGTTCCATAAATCCCTCCAACACATCCCCCAACACGGCTTGTATACAAACTCAAAAAGCCACATGACTACCCCAGCAACACTATCTGACTCACCCAGCAAGTGCCATGGGACTAGCACTCAACTAGGAGGGGGGTAATGTTAACCCTCAAACAAACAAGGTGAAAAATTCAAAAAATCTAAAGCAGAAGGCAAGGCCAAGGAAAAAGTGGAATGGAGGACAAAGGCACGACAAGAAAAATCGGGAAACACAAGAAGTGTGAAAAAGTCCTAAATCAAGGAGAGGCACACAAGAAAAAGCGTAAGTCAATACTTTTGTAAAAGAGCACAAGGTGCACCTTGATTTATTTTAAGAGCACTGGGCTCTCTGGGCTCTGACCCATGCAAATTGTAAAGATAGATGGGCGCTAGGAAGGAAGTTAGGAAGATAGGAGAACAATGGAAAAAAGGGCCTAGCCGGCCATGTAAAAAGGGGATGACCACCCAAAGTGGATTTAGGGATTTGTATATAAAGTTTAAAAGATGAATGAGAGCTTGGTGTGTGGCAACAAGAGACTCACCTTCTTCTTTTCTCTTCTCTTTGCTTGTTTGTGTGTGCTTTAGGAAGGGAGTGTGAGAGTGTGAGGGAGTGTGTGTGTGTGAGTGAGGGATCAAGGAAGTGAAGCTCTCCACCATCTCCTCTCTTCTTCTTCTTCTCTCCTATTCTCTTCTCTTCTCTTGTCTCGTGTGCAGCTATGGAGGATGGAGCTTGGAGGTGGAGGTTTGAGGATGCTTGAGCTTGCATCAAGAATCCTAGAGCTATTGGAGTGCTTGAGAGAGGAAGCAACTCAATCGAGCATCAAGGTAAGCTCATTACACTCGTAGAGAGAGATGAAACATCATCTATGTGAGAGATAACCATTAGTGCTTGCTTGAAACTCTTGAACAGTAAGCGGTCCGTGGGTATTGGCGGTTGAGCTTGTGCTCGCCTCTACAAACTCCATCTTTTGAGCATAGGTATGCAAATATGCAGATACATTCCTACCATTAAAAAAATTTCATCTCACACTCTACTGCTTGCAGAGCATTCATTACAATAGTTTCTATTTGAGTAGAATCTTGCATCACCTATTGTTATTATTGTTTCTACATAAGTGTGTTTATATTCTACACTAATTGCTACAAAACATCACTAGAAATTGTGTTTGAAGGTTCTCCCATCCTATCTTTTCTTTCGAGGACCTTTCACATCAGGTTCACCAATGTCGAAGGTGTTTTAATTGAAAGGTCATATCCACTAGGGATCAAAGAGAGAATAAAAAAGTAGAGAACATGAGACAGAATAGAAGAAAAGAAATAGACAAGAGATACACAAGATAAAGACAAAGTTCAATGAATCAAAGCACTGTGTATTGATAGAACCTGAGAAGATAAACAAAATCCTTGTCTAGGACTATTGGGAAGCAATCGCCACGCATTAGCTTCTTCTCTCCTACTGAGATTGCATATTTGTTCAAATTGCAAATCTGATGGTTCCATTGTCTATGAAAGGGGGGATAAAACTTGCAAGACACCTGCTCAAAATTCTTCTATATCACTCCTTCTTGTTCTCCTCATTTGGAGTGTTTTTTGATGTTTGTAAACTACAATCATACGCTGTGCAAATTTGCAAGTCCTTTATGTTTATGAACTCTCCCAAAACTAGCTAAAAAGCCACTTGCTTTTTGCATGTCACCCTATTGTAGAATTTTTTTACACCTTTTTAGGATATTCACAAGAATTAATATCCAAAATATCAAAAATAGGCTAAACTTGTCTAAAAATCTCATATTTTGGACATATCCATACTATGGACACTAACACTAATGACTAAGATGACATTGACTCTCTAGATTCATAAGAAATCTCGATAATGATGCACTCTAGGGTTTTTCATAGTGTATACGTAGCGGCACAACAATGCTACTTTCTTGCCAAAGGGTCATGAACTCCAACAGTATATTATGGACACTGAAGGATAGTGATAGGCTAACCACAAATGTGGTAGTTGGAAATGGGGTAGAAAAAAGGATGAATGGTGCCATGGAGGAGAAAGTGAATCAGTTTTATATGTTGCATCACACATCCATGGAGAAGTAGCTTGCTAGGTACGAGCAGGCCCAAAGAGAGTGGAAGAGAGTATGATCATAATTTCACCATAGTACATGCCATTGCTCGATTTGATATCCCAAAGGCATGCAGGAGATGTTGGGGTTTATATATATGCATTGGTTGCATGAAGCTTTGACCACAGTTTTGCATGAAGGGGTAGAGGTCTCTACAGAGGAGTGGGAATTCTTGAGGGGATGTAGTCCAAAGGTGATTACATGCTTTCTTTGTTGTCATATCTAGATTTTGTGCACAACACTAATCTAACTGCTTTGGTGTAAAGTATAAAATCTATAGTGGGGAGTGGTCGCACGGGAAACATTTGTGAGTGGAGTGCATCTACAAAATGTGCTCCACAATGGATTGTGGTATCATGGAAAAGTTTGAGCAAGAGAGCTAGCAGCAAGTCACATATCCAAATATTGTAGTAAATGATATGGAGTATTTTGACAACTTTCAAATTGTTATCGAAGTGGATTACCATAGCTTCTCCATAATCACATTTGATGTATAGTGGTTTAAAGTGGTATTTAAAGAAGCTCGGGCAACCGTTTTGCGAGGTCCATCTAGGATTCTGGAGGTAGATTCAAAGAAAAGATGGAACGATATGTATGACATGGTCGGGTCATTGTGAATAGATGCATGATCTTTTTTGTAAATTTTCCATGACACAAATAGTCACAAATATTGATTCACTCTTTATGACACACTTATATGTGTTATTGAACAGGTATTCTTCTATCCAAATCCTCGATAACCTCAATGGTGGTATGTTGTGCCATCAATATCTCAGAGCACACAAGTATATGATGAAAGCAATGTCCTTAGCATGGCCAAGGAGAGTATGCACCGAGGGGTCGATGTTGCGAAGGAGTGGAGGGAGAAGAGAGCTTGGAGCATGTTAGGGAGACAGGCACAGACAATGTAGATGAAGAGACAAGAGACCATAAAGTTTTTGAGGATTAAGTGGAGTTATCTTTTGGTCGTGACCTATGTATAGATCTTCTAGTGTACGTCAAGGTATGCTAAGAGCTTAACAAGGAGTCATTGGCTTGGTTGTATTTACGTCTGCTTTCTCAATTCATTGATAATTCACTTTTAAGGGTACTCTAGTATATGCATTTTAGTTAGCATTTTTTTAACAGGGTTATAGCATTTTATGCTTTACCTAAATCCTTATATTGATTATGCTAATATTATTTTTCTATTTGTGCACATTATCTTTGACAATATCCAGAGAGCAGGATGAGTTGAGGGATAACTGATGAGAAGCCACAAGAGATCTTCATACGTATATCTCCATATCAGATGGCTCGCTTTAGAGATATGACTGACCAAAAGTTGCCACGGACATCGTCAAACCATTCTATGAGATCTACTTTAGCAAACTCCGATTCTTCAATCTCTAGTAGGCAAAGCCAATGCTTTAGAGACTCGCACTAGATGACAGAAGTGGTTTTGTGAGGAAGTGGCTATGGAGTCCACAACTCATTCTAGAGATTGTTACTACTCCTTGCTCTCATGCAAGTTCTAGAGAGGGTGGCTCAGGTGGGTGTTCGAGAGACATCAATGTAGTGTCTCCATCTTATCGATCTAGTGGAGATGTCACCTCCAAGATTTGTCACACCTATAGAGACATCTACTCCCGTGATCCCAAGTTTTGCTGAGTTGCCCATAGGTGATATCCTTATGGGTGCTACTCCAAGAGATACTACCCCCGCAAGTATACTAGATATACAGGGGTCTCCTCGTTATGCCTAGGAGCACGATCGCAGGTGGGAGAGGCCCTGCACCTTAGACATATTCCAATAGGATAGAGATACCTCGTAGATGAGAAAACATGTACTATTATCATGAATGATGAGGAGAGGAGGGTGATGTCTCACATGAGAGAGTTGTGCCAACAAGTATTTAGGCACAACATTTTGAACCATTGGAAAATTTTACCAGAGGGGAGCAAGGACTATATAGTGGCATCTTTGCATAAGGATTTTCCAATACCTATGATGGTAGATAGGTTTTTCATTGGGTGGACGATGGAGTGTATGTGTGAATACATGTTAGATAAACGATCAGATGCATGTAAGGCAATCAAGAGTGGCACCTCAAAGCCCAAGTAATTAGACACAAAGGATTGGGTGAGACTTAGGGAGGAGACCACAGACTCTCCAAGAGAATGGTGGTAGCAATGGAAGGAAACAAGGACACGATTGGAGGCAAGGGTTATGCATCATCTGGGAGTATTTGGAAATAGAACTTATTTGGAGGACTTTATAAGTTTTCTTTTAGTTCTTCTTGCTGTCTTATTCGGAATGTCACTTGTACTAACAATCTCATTTCTAATAATTATATTGTTTTTTCTTTGTAGCACTCCATTACAAACCACAATCCTACAGGTTTGGAAACTCGATATGCGAAGAGACACAATCTCACTACACTTATCAATAGATTACATATGTGTGATAGTCCAATAAGTCAATCCACTTTCTTGTTTGAAGTCATTAGTTTTTTTTTTGTTGCATTATGTATGGTGGACTAATGTCTAGTTGTTTATTTTGCAAATTCTGTTCAATCAACACTCCATTAGGTTGGGGTGAGCTTTTAGATGGCGAGGAGTTGTAGCATGCACTTGGATTCATGGAGTACATATCTTTTTTTTTTTGGTCCTGTGATCCATGTGGGCCTCTTTCATGCACCATTCCTTGGATATATTTATCATCCCTTATATAAAATCTCATTTTGCAATATTTATAGATATATTTTCATGTTTATTTTAGACTCTCCTCTCCATGGTTCCATGTAGTTTTATGTGTTGTCAGCATCAGTCTTGTACTTATTTTATGAGTTATCAGTCTTGTGGTTTTATATAGTTTTTGCACCTATCGTCTTGATGAAAATTGTGTATTAAATATGTAATTGCTTTGCAAAATATTATTCAACACATGGTGCTAGGGTGTGGCAGGGTAGCTTGCTGCCTTCCCACAAAAAAACATCTCTATAACAATAGCTATTTGTGTTGTTAATTTACATTACATTGCTATTTGTATCAGTATTAGTGTCACAAATAGCAATACAGATAGCGAGAGACATCTATGCCAATGCTTTTAGCAACAATACACAAAAAAATTTCATAAATATTTACATCACTTTAAACGTCGATATGTTCCCTTTATCTTATAGTGTTTTAGTCTTCTTTTCCTCTAAGAGTGATGATTTTCCTTAATTCATTCTTAGTCACTCCCTTTCTCAATGTTTCCTTCTTTCTTTCTTTTAAAACATCATACCCATCCCATTAATATAACAAAAATTCCTAAGGTTTTCCACCCCTCCTTTGAACATAATATCAATGATTACCTAAATGTTGTCTATCTAAGAAGACAAAGGAAATATTATCAAAGTTTTATTTGCATAGGCTACTTAATTGAACTAATATTGCTATTGCTTTTCTCTCTTCTAATGAAATTATTATATTTTTTTCCATCATCATGAAGTTGTCTAAATATATCTAGCATCCGGATATCTCACATAGATGGTGCTAATCTACTACGATGATGTCCCATACCACAACCTTTTGAGAAGAGGAGGATCTACCACCATGTCCCTTTCCTAAACTAGAGTAGAATTCTTAGATATATTTATTACTTTTTTCATATGATTCACCCTGAATCTTGATCTCTTCAATGATCATGAGGAAGTCCAACTCATCAAAATAGTGAAATGAATTTTGTATATACACAAAAGTAGCAAAGCATATTTCAAGACTTTTCATTTTTAAGGCCACCCAAAGTAGATGATACTAAATCCTCATCATCATGCATTGCATTAATCACTGCCAAAGTATTTGCAATCCTCCTCACCTTCAAAGCATGCTCTTGATAGACATTTTTTCCTTTTCCAAAGTATTCAACTATTACTTGATTTGAACCTTTCATGCCTTTATATTCACACAAAATATATTTTCAAACGTGGTTCATGCTACATGTGAACTTTCTATCTTTTTTATATATCCCAATATAGTGGTATTAATGAGTGTAGATAACCAATACATCACATTTTGGGCTTTTGCATTCCATTCTTTCCACATCTTTAATTTGTCTACAATCATAGGGTCACTCAAATATGGCTCATTTTATTTACTTGAAAAAAACTCTAAGATATCTTTTCCAATAAGAAAATTTTGTCACACAAAAATTCTATGACAAATAGTTGTTTTTGTCCAACTTCTCAATGATAAGGTTTCCACTATCCTCTACCATTATCACAAAATTGATGGAAAACAATAAGTAACTCTTTTCCAACCTTTTACAATAAGTGCATAACAACACATCAAGTAGCCTTCTTCACTAATTGCTCAATTATAGCATATTAATCTACAATCTATTTACATATAAAACATGTACTTATTTCTTGGCAAACAGCTAAAAACTTATAGATTTGAAACTTTAATCTATATACCCACTTTTGATCAACACAAACAAAATTTTAATAGATCCAAAATTTGTTGTCCATAACCTTGTAGATCTAAAGTGGGTCCTTAAATGATCTCAGATGGCCTACAAGAAATCCTAGTAGGGCTAATCTGCAGATTATGTAGTGCTCTTCTTGTGCATCAAATCTTACAACAATTTGAGATTTTTGCACTACCCTCTTTCCAATGCTTGCTTACTCAAATCCTTGCTTATTCTTCTTCACTTTAGCCTCCAAAACTAGCCTTTGTTAATGATGTAGATTTTGATATCATGTCTCAAATTGCATGGTAGGGGACTTACTCAAGCTGCTACATCAACACACAAAGAGAGATGAAGGACAAAATGTTTTCTTATTGGTTTCTTTTTCTTCTTTCATACACTTTTTAATGTACACAAAGTCTAGGTAAGATTCAATATAAAGAAAAGTGGCTTACTAAGTCAAATAGTGCATAATGAATTATACTAATTGATTGGTGCTATAACTATGCTAGCTATAAATAGGTGTAATAGGCCCACTATAATAATTAATAAAATCAATTTCTATATAAGAGTCACATACTAAGTATAAAAATGTGGATCCATCTAACCAAGTAGTCCATCATCACTATCCATATATGTTGAGCTTGCCATCTTAACATTTAACACATATATGTCTATTTATGTAATGCCATAAATATAAATAAATGTGTGTGTGTGTGCGTGTATGTGTGTGTGTGTGTGTTTCATATGTTATTGGAGTAGGTGTAATTAAAGGTCTAGCCATAGATATTTAAGACAAAAGGAATGCAAAGAGTAGGGAGAGAAAGAGTAAAAAGAAAGATAATTTATGAATTAAGAGATCCCAAACATTCAATTGAAGCCAAATCAAAACCCTTATAGCTCGACTTCCCTTGAGTCAATAGCTCAAAAAATACATTGGCATAGATCATATAATTGATGTAAATAAGCTCTAAGCATTCACATAGACGTCAAAATTCATATTTTCTACTTGCATCTATATGGCATGAGATAGCTCCTACCATTTGAGCATTATACCAACAAGTAGTAGAAAGCTTTGAACCATGTCAAATCCCTATATGGGTACCAAAAGACCACTTTTCGTTCCTAAATTTATTATTATTATAGCAACAAATAATGACTCATATCCTACTCCAAATCATTTTAAAACTTGGTCTTAGATGAGGATAAAGCATTTTTTAATTATTGGAAGTGATAGCCACCCAAGAGATGACCTTGAAACCACTATTAGAACTCAGAAACTCTATGGACAATAAGTGGCCATGTTCTTTTCGCTATTGTACCTTGTTATTTTCAATTTAAAGAAGCTTTATTTTCCCCTTGTGATAGTAAAAACTCATCCCTTAAGGAGGATAGACAGCATTTTTCCTTATTCCTTAGTGATAAAGCAAGAAATTCCCTATGAAGATTGAAGGAGAATAGCTATAGACCTCATAGTATGCTATTGGTTGCTTGAAAACCCTTCATAATAGTCCTAAGACTCCTCTCTTTAGCACATATACCATGCATGAACATGTGAAGGAGATTGGACCCTAAGATATCATGAAGAAACTTGAGTACACGATCTGTAAACCCCCCTTCTTCTCTCAATCATGTATCCCATATCCCTATATTTTCTTGCATCAAAATTTCTATGTCAATAGCCTCCCCTCACTAAAGATACATGCTACATACTAACGTTTAAAGTGATGCAAATATTTATCAAGAAAATTTCCCTCATCATCATTAAAAGCATTGGTTTATATGTCTCTACACGCAAATATCAATGCTTTTTGACACACATATTGACGCAGATAGCAACGCGTGCAATAAATTAGTGATACTAATAGCGACGACAATTACCAAAAAAAAAGGTGGTAGGGTAGCATGTTGCCCTGCCACTTTCTAGTACCATGTGTTGAATAATATTCCATAAAGCAATTATATATGAAGATAGGTGCATCACGAGATGTTAGAAAAAAAGAGAGCATTGATTCAATATCCAAATAAGTACAAAATAGATGATGACAACTAATAAACTATATGGAATGATAGAGAGGAGAGTCCAAATCAAACATAAAAATGTATCTATAAATATTGCAAAATGTGAGTCCATACAAAGGATGAGAAATATATCTAAGGAATGCTACATGAAAAGATTCTCCATGGATCATAGGACCAAAAAAGAAAAGGATGTGCACTCCATGAATCCAAGCAACTCCTCGCTCTAAGAGCTTGTCTGGATGCAATGGAGCATCGAATGGACTCTGCAATATAAACAACCAGAGATTAATTCACAATACATAATGCATCACAAAAAAGCTAATGGCTACAAACAAGAAAAAGGCTTAACTTACTAGGCCGCTACAAACAGATCATAGCTCTCTGCATACGGAGTCTCCAAACCTATAGGATCATAATTTGTAATGGAGTGCTACAAAGAAAACAAAGTAGCATTATTATAAATAAGATTGTTAGTACAAGTGACATTCCAAATAAAAAGTGAGAAGAACCAAAAGAAAACTAAAAAAATCCTTCAAATAAGTCTTATGGCCACCATTTCCAAAATGATGCATGAACCTTGCCTCCAATCGTACCCTCGCTACCTCCCATTAGCTCTATCACCATCATCCCCCCTAGAGAGTGTGTGGCCTCCTCGCTAAGTCTCCAACAATCCTCTACGTCCAACCATTCGAGCTTTGAGGTGCCACTCTTGATTGTCTTGAGTGCATCTGATTGTCTATGTAACATGTATGCATGCATACAATCCATCATCCATCCTATGGAAAATCTCTTTATTGCCATAGGTATCAGGAACTCCTCATGCAAGGATGCTATCACATAGTCCTTATTTCTCTTCAATATATTCTTCCAATAGTCTAAAATGTTGTGCCTAAATACTTGTTGATACAACTCTCTAATATGAGCCATCACCCTCCCCTCATCATTCATGATCACAGCATCTATTTTCTCATCCACAAGATGTATGTACCCTATTAGGGTATGTCTAAGGTGCACCCTCTCCCACCTACAACCATGCTCCTGGGCCTATATATCTGGCATACCTATAGGGGTATTATCTCTCAAAGAACCACCCATGGGGGTACCATGTGTAAAACAACTGATTGATACTTGGAGTCATAGGAGTAGAAGTCCTTACAGGTGTGTGACAATCCCTGCAAAGGTGATAATTCTCCACTAGACTAATGAGACAAGAATACTAGATTGTTGTCTCCACGACACTCACCTAACCCACTCTCTCTGAAATTGGTACAAGAGCAAGGAGTAGTGAAATTTCCATGGGGTCACAACATCTAAATCTCCGCAATACCTCCTAGAACCACTCTCTCCTCTGATTGAACAATGCATCCCTATGCCTCCCTTTGGTAGTAGAGCGTGAATTATGCCTAATAGAGTTCAAAGTATTAGAGCTTGCTGAGGTAGATTGCATAGAATGGCTAAACGATGACTGAGACAACTCCTGGTTTGTCATATCTCTAAAGCAGGCCATATGATTGGGAGACATACATATGAAGATCTCTTATAGCTTCTTATTTGTCATCCCTCGACTCAACCTACTCTCTAGGCATCATCAAAGGTAACCTATGTACAGTCAAAAAATGATATTAGTATAAGAAATATAAGAATTTAGGTAAAGCATGACAACATAACTCTACAAAAAAGAATGTTAATTAAAGCACATACAAAAGTATCCTCAGAAGTGAATTATCAACAAATTGAATAAAGCAGACACAAATACGACCGGACCTATGGCTCCATGTCAAGCTCTTGGCATAGCTCAGCATCATACACTAGAAGTTCCATACATAGATCTCCATAGAAAGAGGAGTCCATTTTATTCCTGAAAATTATTTGTCTCTTGTCTCTTCATCAACATTACCCATGCATGTCTCCTCCACATGCTCCAAGCCCTCCTCACTCTCCACTCCCCATAACATCAATTCCTCTACATATATATTCTCCTCATCCATGCTGGGGGATATTACTTTCATTATACACTCATGTGCTTTGAGGTATTGACAATACAATATATCACCATCAAGGTTGCCAGGGATTTGAATAGAAGATTACATGTTCAATATCACATATAAGTGTATCGCAAAGAGTGAATCAACATTTGTGACTGTTTGTATTGTAAACAAATTAACAAAAAAGGTCATGCACCTATTCACAATGGTCTAGCAAGACAAATGTATCATGTAGATCGTTCCATCTTTTCTTAGAATCTACCTCCAAAAATCTAGATAGACCTCAAAGAACGGTTGTCCCAACTCCTTCCAATACCACTTTAAATCATTGTACATCATATATGATCATGGAGAAGCTATGATAATCCACTAACATAATACTACAAGTTGCCAAAATACTCAATCTCATGTACTACACTATTCGGATCCATGGCGTGCCATTGGATCTTTTGCTTGAACTTCACCATGACACCACAGTCTATTATGGACTGTATTTTTTCAATGCTCTCAACTAAAAAATGCCACCTACACGACCACGCCGCACCGTAGATTTTGTATTGTATACCAAAATGGACAGGTTATTTATTGCATATAAAATCTAGATATGACAACAAAGAAAGCATGTGGTCACATTCTTGAAAATGTGCATGGGATCTAGCAAATGGTTGATCTATAAGTGGATCCAATATGGCAACTCATCAAAAACTGAGAAGTGTCACATTTCACTTGGATGATGTGACTCCTCGTGGGCCACTTCAACTCATATCAACTTTGGACATTCATTTGTACTAGAGGTTGTCCAAGAAAACGTTCCCTCAATTCATGGCCCTCTAGTAAGAAAGCGGCGTATTCCTAATATTCCATCTTCTTCATGGTTTGTGACCTTTAGGAGTCTAATTGTGGCTACACAATGGATATGCATAATAATCTAAGGTAACCAAACCTGTCACGATATCCCTATCTAGTCAACACAAATATGAACAAGCCATGTTAGATATCAGACAAGAACAGAAGCCCACTTACCTAAGCACTCCCCAAATCTTGGAAAGTCATGCATGGTCCACATAAGAATGGCTCATATATTAGAAGACTGTCAATCATGATACTTATGACTTCCATAAAACGACACCCTCCTCCCACAAAATACTAAGCTCATCAAATAATGGACGGAGATAGATATCCATGTTCTTGACTTTATAGCACTAAGGAATGAGCAAGCTAAGGATTAGATGCCATTTTTTCATAGAAATACATGGTGAGATGTTGTCCTTTACAAGGATTATAGGCCACACACTATAAGAAGTTGAGCAGAGATCAAATGGATTCATGCTGTCGTGCGGATACGCGGTTGTAGTATGAAAAACTCTAGAGTGCGGCTTTCTTATTGATCTAGAGAGCCAATGCCATTTTAGTCATTAACGTTAGTGTCTGTGGTGTGGATGGTTCAAAAATATTAGATTTTTGGACAAGTTTAGCCAATTTTTGATATTTTAGATATTATCTCCTGTAAAATCCAAAAACTATAAACAACTTCTAGAATAGATGACATGTAAAAGAAAGTAGGTAGTTATCAACCATTTTTTAGAGGATTTTATGTAAAAAAAAAGGAATAACAAAATTGCGCAACGTGCGATCATTGCTTTTAGGCAGTGAACAACACTCTGAAGTTGTTGAGAATCAACCTTGTGATCAGTATCACCAACATGATCGACCTTATCTAGACACCTGTTGTCTTAGCTGTCTCTCTACATGTGTGGTGTAATAACTGAGTTGGTCAAACTCAACCACAGTTAGTGGTATGGCTAGTTAGTGACCTAGTATGTTTTTCAATTATGTGTGATTAGACTTTAGTAAGCATGATGGAAGAATGAGAAGAAGAGAACAATGAGAGTTCACTACTCTCTGTTATATCTCCATATCTTTGTCTCTCTCTCCATCTGAATCTCAAACATGGTATTACAGCCTAAATTCCTGAAGCCTGAAGGCTTGGCAGTGGCCATTTGACATCAAGACATTATATATGAAGAAAACGTCATAAAAAGAGATTGTACATGCAACCCATTTTTTTTGCAAAAGCTAGATCTTGCTAGAGAAATGGTTTTTGGAGAAACATCCCAAGATTTTTGACCGTTTTGACGTGATCTACAACTTTGCAAAAGAAAAAAATTTCAAATTTCTCACAGATTTTTAGATATTTTGCACTGACATGTGCAGACTGGTTGTTTACTATAGTAAACAACAAGTGGTTCCAAGGCACTAATGGCTTTCATCCTAACAATGTATATGACCTTATTATCATGCATTTGAGCATGATATTGGAGTGTTAAATTCTCATTTTTGGAGCTTATTTGCAGGCCAAAAATAGTGAACTGGTTGTTGTCCTGAATTTGGAAAGAATATACCTACAAGGTTGAAGTATCTATGATATTGGATTGTTAAATTCTCATTTTTGGAGCTTATTTGCAGGCCAAAAATAGAGAACTGGTTGTTGTCCTGAATTTGGAAAGAATATACACTTCTAAAATATGCAGTACAAACATGCACACATGCAAGCACACACATCCACACACAAACATATACATATACATATACATATACATATAACACATGTACACAACCAAGCACACATATGAGGTGAAGAAATGAAATTTTTTTTAAGGAGACAAAATAAAATGATGAGAGAGAGAGAGGACACACATTTACAACACACTATTTGGAGGAACATGAAATAGGATAGGCAAGCTTTCAGTTTCAATGGTTGCAAGGATATTGCACTTCCTTATGAGTGCTTGTGGAGGTCCCCCATAAGGGCTAAGAGTTGCAATAGTCGGTGTCAGCTCTGGTTGGCCTAGTAGGGTCCATGCCTCATAGGTCAAGACATTAAAAACTGCTCCTTCATCAATCAGAGCATCGATAGTATGCCCTCTTTTCACGGTGAGTTTGACCCTAAGATAATCTCGGCCTTTATAGTTGATACATTCAGATGTATGGGGTCCTGCCCATAATGCATCTTTTGGTGGTGCTAGATACTAGGTATCCTTCATTGATGATTTCAACCAATACACATGGCTATATATTCTGAAGCACAATGATGAGGTGCTTGATGTCTTTAAGGACTTTATGAAGCATGTTGAAAATGAACTTGGCTGTTATATCTCATGTTTGAGATCTGATGGAGGTGGAGAATATGTATCCAAAGATTTTGACATGTATCTTGCTAAATATGGCATAAAAAGGTAGCTCACATGCAGTTACACACCTCATCAAAAACGTTGTGGCAGAGAGAAAAAATCAGTGCTTATGAAAGCTACCATGGCAATGCTTATTGGGCGGAAGTAGTGGTTGCTACAATTTATGTGTTTAATCAAACACCTACAGCTAGGATTCATGATTTGACTTCGTATGAGAAACTGTATGGGCACAAGCTAACATTAGTCACCTAAAAGTATTTGGTTGCATTGCCTACGTACATGTGCCTAATGAAAAGAGGAAGAGGTTAGACCCGAAAGCTGTCAAAAGTGTTTTTCTTGGCTATGCACAAGAGAAAAAGGCTTAAAAATGCTATGACCCATCCATTCGGGAAACCTTGATCAGCAAGGATGTAGTTTTTGATGGGCTGGCTTCATTGTATGGTAATCCGAATGCAATGGTCTTTGATGGACTAGCTAGCCCTACATATACTAAAAATTATCATTTATCTAGTATGTCTATGAGTTGTTAAGACTTCAAGCTCGATCTACTATCTTTGGTATGACCATACCCGACACTTAAGTTGTCCAGCTGTACCACACTATGAGGACATTAAATAAGTCAATGCTTAGGACTTAACTGCTTTGGTGTGAATGGTCCTTTGTGACCTTATGTTGTACCTTCACTAAGTAGTGTGTGGAATGATAATGAAAGTGAAAGAGCACTCTACTCTAACTGTTGCTACTCCATTACATTGTCTCTCTCCCTCTCTCTTCTAAAATGGTATCAGAGCACCCATGACTGGGCTCTGTGGAGTGCATACGGGAAGAAGACCTGAAGATTGAACTGTCAGGGTTGAAGAGAACAAAGGACTGACTGTCATTTTCCTATGCTACAAGGTAGCATTATCATTGTGACTTGTCATTGCTTGAAGGAGGACCTGTGACTTGTTTGGAGCCTTGTAAAGGCTTGGTTGATCATCATTGAGTGGATATACATCGAAGTGATCATCAACGTGAAGAAGGAGAAGCCTAGATCTATCCACGCAAACTGCGCCAGGTTGCTGATCTGCATATGCTAGCTAGATAAGCATATTGGAAGGGAATGAAGCACTTAAATGCTTGCTAAATCATCATTGGAAGATGGGTTATGGTCCTAGAATGCTAACCCTTGATGTAGAGCTCATCTATGAACTGTGACAATTGACCACAGATCTGAAAATAGTGAAGACCTACTGTATCATGGTGTATACAGCATACACTTGATTCTACTCAGGAGCTTTGAGCTTCTTGGCATGCTCAGGAGAACTTGTTGAACATATGCATGCTTTGGGAACCATATGTATTGACTGACATGGTTGTGGACTGAAGTTATTGACTGAAATGCTCAGTTTTGGGAAGTCATTGATAGGCTAAAATCTGTCATGAGCAGTGTGGGCTGCATGTATCACTACACTCTGAAGTGTATCAGTCACTCTAGTTAGCTCCAGGTACACGATGACTTGCATATGTCTCTCAAATGCTGTGAGCATTGAAAAGGGAGTTGAAGCAAATGTATGGAGCTGAAGCAAGATGCTTTGACATGGTTCTTGAATGTCATGAACAGTAAATAACCACCAGTAAATGCCTTCATTGCTACTGACTCTTGGAGAGAGATCATTCTTGGATGAGGTCAAGATCATGCATTGAGTTCTGTGCATGGTAGCATAAGGTTATGGCATTTTGCAAAGTCTTTGGGACTGAAATACCTTGACAGTGACTATTTTTTTTAGTGGCTGAAATATACAACAGGTATATCTTGTTTTGTACTTGCAACAAATGTCATACTCTATGTCAGAGTGACTTGACTAGGAACTCATATACAGAGATAGATCTCTGAACTGCTACAAGCGTTATGGGACATGTATGACATGTATACTCAATGTTTTTGGCCTTAAAATTATAGCTGGTTACTCACAGTTTACAATTTTTAGACTGTATGTATTTACCCTGGCAGTGAGGTTGCAGGAGTTTAAGCTGAAGCAACTACATAGCATATGTATTGATTGTTATACCTACGGGCTAGACCACTTGTTTGTGGACTATTTTGAGCTGCCATTGGGCTGAAATACCCTAGTTTTTTACTACAATTAATTGCAGAAAATTGTCATAAACAGTTGAGGAGTCATACTTGTTGTCTTGCAGGAAGTCAGGCAGCAACTAAATATTTTCTGGTACAATATGGCTAATCCAGAGGTGACAACATAACCCAAATAGTGGGGGAAAAGCTTGACAATAACAATTATGCCATATGGAAGTTCCGCATGGAGAACTTCTTAATAGGGAAAGGCTACTGGGAGTTGGTGACAGGAGCGAAAGCTGAACCTGAGCTCCTAGATCGACCTACGGCTAATCACAGATGATTATACCGAGCTTGGATAGAAAGAGCTTGTAGAGTCTTGCAGTGGCTCTCTTTATGTATCTCAGATGCCATGGTAATGCAGATAATGAAGTACAACTCTCCTAAGAATGCATGGGACATTTTGGTCAAGTACTATGGCACAACCACAAGTGCCAAGAAGAAATAGTTGAAGCAGAAGTTCAACAACATGGAGAGAAAGAGCAAATCTATACAGGATTATGTCATGGAGGTTAATACCATTGCGGATCAGCTGGCATCTATTGGTTCACATGTTGAAGATGAATACATGGTTTCTATGACTTTGAATGGATTGGGACCTGAGTATAAGTTTTTTGACACTTCTGTGTCTGTGAGGGTTGAAATGCCTGATTTTAATGAGCTAGTTGCATTACTTATCCATGAGGTGGTTAAACTTGGCTTGGCTACAGGGTCAAGCAGTTCTAAAAACAAGGATGCAGTTTTCTATTCCAATCAATGCAGCCGTGGTAGTCGTGGTAGAGGCTATGGATCTAGCAGAGGAGGCCAACAGAATGCATCTTATGGCAATAACAATCAGCAGGTATCAAACACAAGAGGTGGTGGAAACTTTAGAGGCAGGGGGAGATCTAGCCCTAGAGGTAGAGGCTCCTGGCAACAGCAGCGTCCATCTAACAATTCAAATAAGGATAAGGATTGTCATTATTGCCGCAAGTATGGTCATATTGCCAAGGACTGCTAGAAGAAGCAGGGCAATCAGAAAGGCAAACAACATGGACATTTTGCTACGTCTAGTCAAGCCAAAAGCGCAAGGGCAACCTTAAAAGTCCAAGGCAAATGCAAAAGGGGAAAGGCGCATTTTAAAATAAAAAGGCGCACCCTGAAATCTTGTAAAAGAGTGCCGAGCTCTCACCCGTGCAATTTGTAAATGTAGACGGGCGGTGGAAAGGAATCTAGGAAGATAGAAGGACAATGGAAAAAAGGGCCTAGGCTACAGCCGGCCATGTTAAAAAGAGGAAAAGGGGATACCGCCCAAAAGGGATTTAGGGTTTTGTATATAAAGTTGAAAAGTGAATGAGAAGCTCATTCTTGTGTGTGGCCAAAAGTAGCTCTCCTCCTCTTCTTCTTCTTCTTGTTCTTGCTTGCTTGAGCTTGTGCTTGAGAGAGGGAGTGTGAGAGTGTGAGGGAGTGAGTGTGTGAGGGTGAGGGACCAAGGAGGAGAATGTCAAGATTGTGGGAGAGAAGGAAGGAGTCTCGCTTGAAGCTTTCTTGCTTGCACAATGGGGGAAGACACACAAGGGTGGAGGCTGAAAAAACAGTTTTCCTCTTCTTAGTTGTGTAAGCCAAAAAGAAGTCTCTTACAAAGAAATAGAAGAACCCTGTATATATGGGTCTCAAACCAAACTCAACTAACTAAGGTGGCATACTAACTGAGCCACAAACTAGAGTAGATAAGGATAGCTATCGTGTAGCTATTATTCAGGGGCGGTGTACCAACCGCATCTGCAACTGACAAGTCGGTGACATAAATACACAACGGTCACCCTGGCGTATCACGAGTGGAGCTCGATATCTCAACACTCCCCCTCGAGCTCAATCCCAATTCCTGCACACCAAGCAGGTCTCTGAACTTGCGCAGCTTCTCTGCGCCCAATGCCTTCGTGAATATGTCAGCTACCTGATCCTCTGTGCTGACATAAACTAGATCAATAAGACCTAGTAAAACCCTCTCCCGCACATAGTGATAATGCACCTCAATGTGCTTTGTTCTAGCATGATAGACTGGGTTATTTGCCAAGTGTATACTACTCATGTTGTCACAATAAATGACAACTGGCCCATCTGTAGACTGATGCATATCATAAAGTAGCTTATGCAACCAAGCTACCTCACATGCAGCCATTGCTGCACCCCTGTACTCAGCCTCTGTGCTGGACAAGGCAACTGTAGGCTGTTTCTTGCTGCTCCAAGTGACTGCAGCACTCCCAAAAGAGAACACATATCCACTGGTAGATCGTCTATCAGAAATGCTACCAGCCCAATCAGCATCAGTGTATCCATGCAGCTGTATCTGAACCCCAGTCTCATAAAATAGTCCATACTGCAATGTGGACTTCACATACCTGAGTATGCGTCTAGCCGCATCCAAATGCGATTTCCTTGGAGCCTGCATAAACTGACTTACCAATCCAACAGCATAGCTCAAATCTGGCCTGGTAATAGTCATATAAATCAAGCTTCCTACTATGCGTCTGTACATAGTAGGGTCTTCCAGAAGCTCACCTGCATCTGCGCTCAGCTTCACATTCTGCTCCAAAGGAACTGAAATAGGCTTACAGCCTGTCATCCCATATTTGGACAGCATGTCCAATCCATACTGCCTCTGCAAGAGCTGTATCCCACTTGGTGATCTAATCACCTCAATGCCCAAGAAATAACGCAGCTCTCCCAAATCCTTCATCTCAAACTTTTGCTTCAATAGCATTTTCACATGAAGGATATCTTCATCACTGTCACCTGTCATAATCAAATCATCAACATAAATGACAAGCAGCATAATACCTTTCTCTGTCTTTCTCACATAAAGTGAGAAATCTGCCTTGGAAATCTGAAAGCCAATAGTGACAAGATACTGTCCTATCTTGTCAGACCATGCTCTAGGTGCTTGCTTCAAGCCATACAAGGCTTTCTTCAACCTGCAAACAAACTCAGGATGAACAGCATGCACATAACCTGGTGGCTGCTCCATATAGACCTCTTCTTGCAAATCACCATGCAAGAAGGCATTCTTTACATCCATCTGATGTAAAGACCATCCCTTTGATGCAGCCATAGCAATGACTGCTCTTACGGTTGCCATCCTTGCAACCGGACTGAATGTTTCTTCATAGTCAATGCCATATGTTTGTGCATACCCCTTGACTACTAATCTTGCCTTGTATCTGTTCACAGAACCATCAGCATTGTGCTTCACCTTATAAACCCACTTACAGCCAATTGCATTCTTACCTTTAGGCAAAGGTACCAATTCCCATGTAGCATTTGCTTCCAAGGCATCCATTTCTTCATCCATGGCTTTCTCCCATTTTTCTTTTCCCATGGCTTCCTCAAAAGAAGTGGGTTCTGGTTCCTGTATCACTTTGACCATATATGCATAGTGAATGGCTGTAAATCCATCATATTTCAGCCTATCCACAGGATACCTAGCTCTCGTAGACCTGCGCAAAGTAGGTTCACTCCCAGGTGCTCTCAAAACATCCCTGGTCTTCCTTACTCCAGGTGTAACAATAGAAGGAATACCCAACTCATCATCAATGCTCTGCTCTGAGCCACTGGATTCCCCATCCACATAAGAGTGACCTGCATTCACATCAAACATGGGCTGATCAACCTTCTCTTTTCCTTTTCGTGATACCTGCATACCACTATCTGCATTGCTTTGAGAAGATTCTCCTGATCTCAATCTGCCTGTCCATGGCGAAGAATGTGAACCACTGCTAGAGGACGCTCCAGGTCCACTAATATTTTGTGACTGCTGCTGTGAATTCTGTGCAGTATTACCATTTTGTGCATCTACATCATCAATCACATTTACTGGTTTATACCAGCTACTCATCTCATCAAAAACAACATCTCTGCTCACTGTAAACTTACGAGTAGAAGGGTTATAGCATCTATACCCTTTTTGCTGCAGAGAGTAACCAATAAAGATGCACTTCTCAGCTTTTGGATCCAACTTGGATCTCAGCTCATCTGGCACATGTACATAGGCAATGCAACCAAAAATTTTCAGATGAGAAATATCTGGTTTCCTACCAGTATACCTCTCCTCTGGAGTCATTCCATGTATTGCTGCAGTGGGAGTCCTGTTCATTATGTAGACTGCTGTAGCAACTGCTTCAGCCCAATAAAAATCTGGCAGGTCTTTTTCATTGAGCATGGCACGAGACACCTCTCCAATATGTCTGTTTTTTCTTTCTGCAATTCCATTTTGTTGTGGGGTATAACTACATGAATATTGCTGCTTTATGCCATGCTCCAGCAGGAACCTTGCAAACTCATTTGAGAGGTACTCTCCCCCTCCATCTGACCTTAGGCATTTTATCTGCAGGCCTGTTTCTTTTTCAACCATAGCTTTAAGAGTTTTGAAATGCCCAAAAACTTCACTTTTATTTTTCATAAAATACACCCAAACTTTTCTGCTATAGTCATCAATAAAAGTGACAAAATAATGACAGCCTCCAAGAGATGCAGCTTTAGTAGTCCACACATCAGAGTGGATTAATTCCAATGGCTTCTCACTCTCTTGAACATGTCTAGGAAATGGTTTCCTTGCCTGTTTTCCAAACTGACAGGCTTCACATACCTTATGCATTTCTGCAACCTTGAATTTGGGCAATCCTGCAACAATATTTTGGGCCTGCATTGATTTAAGTCGCTGTACATTAACATGACCAATGCGTTTATGCCAGATATCAATATCTGCAACTACACCGGTCCCATGTGCAAACATTGCTGCACTCAATTCAGACATGTCTGCATCCAACGTAAACATTCTGCCCTTCTTCTTTCCTTTTGCTATCAAGCGACCTTTATTTTTCATATCCTCAACAAAGCATCCATGAGGATTAAATCTGACCTGCAAGCCCTGTTCAACCATTTGACCAACAGAAACCAGATTCTTGGTGATATTCGGGACATGAAATACATCGGACAGGTATTTCTTTTTCCCATCCTGCATAGACAAGGGAATTTTTCCAATCTGCATAATAGGATGTGCAGTATCATCACCAGTCTCCACAAATCCTGGTTTTTCCATTTTCCTTGCATCCTCCATCCATTCTGCATGACCTGTCATGTGGTTTGATGCACCTGAGTCAACATACCATACATCATTGCTTTCTTCTGCACTTGTCACAGAATTGTTCATGTGCTGCACCATGAACAAATGCTCATTTCTGTCATCACCCTGTCTGCTAGAAGATGCATAATTCCCTTGTTGCAGTTTTCCATTCATGATGTCATTCTGCTTTTTATAGCAGTCTTTAGCCATATGACCCATTTTACCACAGTAGTAGCATTCAACATTACTGTTTGCATTTTGACCTCTTTGCCATCCACCACGACCTCTTTGGCTCCCCCTGCCTCTAGAGTTACCACGTCCTCCTCCATAGGACTGGTTTTCTTGAGTTTGCTGCATATTCTGATTTCTACCACGGCCTCCAAATCGGCCTCCTCTACCTCTGCCTCTACCTCTTCCAGCATTTGAGTAGAAGACAGCTTCTTTTGAAGTTCCTCCTGAAGAAGATGCACCACCATTTCTCTGTTCCTCAGAAATTAGAAGAGCAATCAACTCCTCAAAATCAGGAAATCTTTCACGAACTGAAATGGATGTTCGAAACTGTGCATAATCCTTTCCTAGACCATTCAAGGTCACAGAAACTAAATCATCATCTTCCACTGGTGACCCAATGGAAGCAAGTGCATCTGCAATCTTCTTCACCTTCATATGGTAGTCGTTGATGCTCATATTTTCTCTTTGCACATTGTGCAACTCTTGCTTGAGCTGCATTTTCCTGGCTTGCGTATTTGTGCTATACATCTTTGACAGAGTATCCCATGCCTCCTTTGGCGTACTTGCATCCTGAATATGCACAATCATAGAGTCTGAAATGCTGATAGACAGCCAGTACATAACTTTCTTGGCTCTCTCATGCCATGCTTTGAATGCCTGCATTTGCTGTTGATTGGGAACATCAGGAAGAACTGGTTCTTCTTCATTTCCTGCAACAAATTCCCAATATCCTTTTCCCATAAGGAAATTCGTCATTCTAAACTTCCATGCTTGGAAGTTGTTCTTGTCAAGCTTTTCAGTGACAATCTGTGAAAGAGAATCAGATGCCATTACAGAAGAGTGCAAAAAATTCTGTCACTGCAAAAAACTCTGCTTCACCCTCACAAGGGCAAATCTGTAAAACTGACGAAAGTGGTATTTGACCACACAGTCACTTCCTAGTGACGATTTTGCATCAACAGGCAACAGGGATGATTCTGTAACTCCCAATGTCTCTGCGCACAAGCATACAATGCAATTTTCACAGTAGCTATTCACCGACCTGTAGAACAGTGGTCGCACAGCATAAAACAGGGCCTTTTCCTGAGTGCGTGCAGAAAACTTCCGGCTCCAAAACAGGCCCCGAAATGGCCCCAAATCAAAAAAACAGGGTCGCCGAGAGCTAAAGCTCTCACCCGTAGCATATACTGCCCTCTTGCTTCACCGCGAAGGGCGTCTCAACCTGAGACAATGCACTCCTGCACTTTCCGGCTGTGCTACCTGCAGAGATCTGCTCCCAAAACAGAAAATGAAAGCAACACTGCTCCTCTTACCAGAACACCGCGAGCTTGGCTTGCTTTCTTGAGCTCCTTACCACGAACAAGGCTCTGATACCATGTCACGATTGTGGGAGAGAAGGAAGGAGTCTCGCTTGAAGCTTTCTTGCTTGCACAATGGGGGAAGACACACAAGGGTGGAGGCTGAAAAAACAGTTTTCCTCTTCTTAGTTGTGTAAGCCAAAAAGAAGTCTCTTACAAAGAAATAGAAGAACCCTGTATATATGGGTCTCAAACCAAACTCAACTAACTAAGGTGGCATACTAACTGAGCCATAAACTAGAGTAGATAAGGATAGCTATCGTGTAGCTATTATTCAGGGGCGGTGTACCAACCACATCTGCAACTGACAAGTCGGTGACATAAATACACAACGGTCACCCTGGCGTATCACGAGTGGAGCTCGATATCTCAACAGAGAAGATCTCCATCTTCTCTTCTCTTCTTCTCCTATCTTCTTCTCTTCTCTACTCTTCTCTTGTCTTGCTCGCGGCAATGGAGCTTGGAGTGTGGAGCTTGAGGATGGAGCTTGCTTGAAGCTTGCACTTGGATCATGGAGCTACCAGAGTGCGCGGGAGAGGAGGTAACTCGAACGGCTTGGAGGTAAGCTCACTACACTCGTAGATATGGATGGCGTGTCGGCTATGTGAGAGGTAGCCATTAGTGCTCAGCTTGGAACACTTGAAATAATAAGCGGTCCGTGGGTCTTGGTGGTTGAGTGAAAGCTCCCACATTTTGGTTCCATTGCCAGGACCAACGGATTCAAGCCTTGAGCACTTGCGCACTTCGAATCGAGCATCAAAGTAAGGGTTTTCCCCCGAACTGGTGCTTGAGATAGGTAGTAAGTGAGGGGGGTTGAAGATGGTATTCGATCTCCTTGGCAAGTAGGTTTTTTTATTTTTTGAGATTTATGTTGTGAGATGGAGTAGTGTAGGTATTTACTTTGTGATTTGGATGCATTTAGGATAGGGAAAAACCAAAGAAAAAGAAGCAAATAGTAGGGTTTTCTGTTGCTGTATAACAGGCTAAAACAGAAAAATAGGGGCACAGATCCTTGGAGTGACGTTTGATTCGAGCACCACAGTGATTCCAAGCATGTCTGGCATTCCCTTGTAATGTCTTGCACCTATCTGGAAGGCGGTGGACGATTCGGTGTAGTAGACGTCAGCCTAGAGGCATCGCATGCAACTCACGAGCTGTCAGTCACATAGTCGGACCAACTCTTCCGAGTCCCAGAATCGGACACGTCCAGAATCGAACTAGTTCATAATCGGACGCTCAGACAACCGTCCAATCGGACCATCCTATCCGATCGGACCACTTGGAACAACCCATCCGATTTTGGAAATCTGACCACTTAGACACTCGGACTCAGACCACTCGGACCATTCTGTCCGATCGGATGATCGAGGCAATCGGACCACCCTATTCGATCCGATTCCCAAAATCGGACCACTTCAAAAATCGGGCCACTTTTTCGATCCGACTCCCAGAATCAAACCACTCCAGAAGCGGACCACCCTGTCCGATTCGATTCCCAAAATTGGACCACTTTTTTGATCTGACTCCTAGAATCGGACGTGACCAAGATCGGACCACTAGGCCGATCGGACCACCCAGAATCAGACGTCCGATTCTGATAATCGGACTCCTGAAAATCGGACATCTGAGAATCGGACAAAAAATTGTCAAAATCAGACAGGTATCTAGAACACAAATTTTGACGCATCTAAACCCCGAAATTGACCCCAAAGGCTACGTAGAGCTAAAGGCACATCACAGATCTGTCACTGGGCTAAAACTTAGAACAAGTAGTTTAAAATTTGGCTATACACGGTCCTCCAAATTACGCATGGTGTTTACCGTAACGGCCCTGCGGTCCGGGGGGGACTGCCCCCCCGGACCCCCATAGAGGGGGCTCTGCCCCCTCCGCACCTCCCCCAAGTAGGTTGGAGAGAAAACACACGTCGTGACAGGTCCTCCAAATTAGACCCTAGTGTAGTAATGTCTCTACACGAGCATGGATCCTCACTTGTAAAAGAGCAACCAAAAGCCCATACCCGAACAGAGAGAAACAGAGACCCTAGAACATCAATGGGCCAATCTAGCCATCAAGGGCAAAAAGGCCACACCATGAGAACACAAAGACATTGTGTTCAGACCATGTCTAGTCAGAGCGGAATGCAACATCAGCAAGCTGCAAATGCCAAGATGACTAGACATGACACTCTTGATGAGAGATGTACCTTGAGCAACACTGCACAGACAACCCAAGACATTGGTGGAGAATCCATGTCTGGTCATGCAAGTGGGGACTCAAGGGTATCTGTCAGAAGGCTTAAATTTACAAGCCAAGACCCGGAAGATGAAGACATAGTACCACCTGCTTATCTTAGGGTCAAACTCACCGCGAAAAGAGAGCATACTATTGATGCTCTGATTGATGAAGGAGCAGATTTTAACATCTTGACCTATGAATCATGGATCCTACTAGGCCAACCAGAGCTCACACCGACTAGTGCAACTCTTAGCCCTTATGGGGGACACCCACAAGCACTCATAGGAAAGTGCAAAATCCTTGCGACAATTGAAATGGAAAGCTTGCCTATCCTATTTCATGTTCCTCCAAATAGTGCTAGCTGCGGGAAAGAAACCCTCCTAGGAAGACCCTTCAAAAGGGCGACCAAGTGTGAGGCTGACTATGTAGCACAGAGGATACACCTGACACTACCGAGTGTGAGGATAGTCACAACCTTTAGCAAGGGTGACCTTAGCAAACCTCAAGGGAAAGGCAAGGAAGGTGCTGACGTAACAGTCAAGCCTACTAACGAGAGCAAGGACTTGTTGGAGAAATCGATACAAGCACAGGTCAAACAACGAGAACCAGTGTAACGTGTCCACTAGTATCATCCAGGACACGTCTTAGCAGTCCATCGGAAAGGATGTCTAGAAAGCTCTGCCCGGCACTCCCATGGAATGTTACGGGGTTTGCGATCTAGGGCTTTCTGCGTCTGCCACATAGCAGAAGTATTCTGGCCGTTTCCACTTAGGATCGATCGGAATTTGGGTTTTCCTAATTGGTCATTTCCTAACAGCAACTAACATCAGACCCAAGCGAACTACTTTACGTAGAAATGCCAGGTCCGAAGTGGATTCACGCTGCACTTGGTTCAAAGAGAATGGGAAACGAGAGGGATGCAAAGCTCAACCTCTCTGCCATAAGGCATAGTCCCATTCTGTTCCCCTAAAACAGCGTAAATTGGTTAAGACATAACTCTAGGTTGTTGTTCGTGTCCTTTGACGATCATCCCGCTGTTCTTCAAGATTTGAGAAAAGTTCCCGGTCAACCAGAACCACCCAACCATAGGACGGACCCATGGCCCATCCTCCGCACTTTCCTCGATTTGTTTTAGTTATGTAATTACCTAACACATTAATTTGACATGTAACAATTAGCTTCTTTAATTAAACCGTTAAGCACTGGTTCTTTCACATAATCTTATCACGTGATATAGAAAAACAATATCAAACAAGTTCTTTATTAACATATCATCATATTTATCTTTGAAATACAAGGAGTCTCACCCGTAGGCTTGTCCATAATCGGCCTGAAGGCTATCCAGTAATCCACAGGGATCACTATTCCAAGCTTCCGCCCATAGACTAGTATGCGGGCCTCGAGATCCAATCCCAAGTCACGTAAGCCTCTTGTGCAGGACCCGAAAGGCAAGGGATTTATGGCCAGAGCCTCCCCTGGCACCCAAGCATCCTCCTGCTCTACAAGTAGAGCTCAATGGAGAGACCTCTCACGGCGGGTTCGGTCCACATTCCCGGCGCGGTCAACAACCCCCTTCGTTAGGGTCAGGCACGCAGTCGGGGGTAACTGAAGCTACCTATCCCTTCAGGCCTTCAACCTGAAGTATAGATATTTATTTAATTCGTAATTCATAAATCAAACAGTGCTCTAGAATCTCTAACAAGCACAAACATTTCCATTAACCGATCTTGTTGTTGGCAAACTGCTAAGGAATGATTCTTTCCTTTCGAATGCATCAGCACTCATTCCAGGGTGTCTTGCAACTTGGCAAGATCCCTTATATTCTAGGTTAGGGCATACCCTATTAACCCAACTTGGTCAACCCTAAAGTTCATTGGATACTTTTGCTTCTGGTTTTTAACCTTCCTTATTCAGAAGGATATCAAAGAATACATCCTTTTGCAAGATAACTTGCGTAAGGATCCGCCATCCTTGTTGAGGGTATTTAACCTTTCTTCTTGTGAATCAATCACAAGACCATATGACTTCATACTTGCTACGCAAGTCTTGCATCGTAATATACGATGAAACAATCCGTTTTAGTTTCTTTAAGCTAATGTTTGTCGGACCTAGGGTCTCTTTTTAAGAACCTCAGGGACAAACCCTAGTTCTTTTACATTTACGATTTATTAACCCTACAATCAGGGAAGGTAGGCAAGTATTTAAGGTATAAACGTTTCTTGGTTTTTAAATCATTCCCAAGGCATATTTCGTAGCATAGGTATTTCTAAGTTTACATTAATTCGTTTATCTTTTAGAAGGTAATATTGAGATCACCTCAGCACGATTTGTTATCCTTGTGACAATTGATTTTTCAGTCCTAAACTTTATTGCTTTGAGGTTAGGTAAATTCAATTAATCTTCCTTTTTCCTTGCGAACAAAACTCATGCCAAATAACAATCTTTTCCTTGCTAAGATATGCAGTTAGCAACGATAACTTCCCATAGTTCAAGCAACGTAAGAAACCTTTCATGATTTTCATCTTCTATGATGATTCGTTGCAAAAAAAGAATAGGGGCTAATGGTGCAAGATGTAGTTTTTATACCTTCAAGATTTCACCGAAATATACTACTATAGTAGGTAGATAATCTTGCTCGTAATTCGTTTCAATGAATGATGCTATTTGAAGGAAAACTATGTTTTATACATTATCATTTTTGCATGTTCAATTAAACTAAACTCCTTCATCGTAAATAAGTAGGACAAAATATATCTTATCTCTAATAATTCATCGTGCATGATTGAATTAAAACCGATATAAAACCAAGAAGGAAAAGCCTGGTTTTGGGGTGAGATATCCACATGGATACCGGGAGATGACCCTCCCGCAGCTACTCCTTGGACTTTCTTAGGCGGCATCGCAGTTGTAATCCTTCGAATGTGAAGGCAGCTTTTACTCTTCCTTTCAGATTTCCACCGTCTCACTTTCGAGGCAAGGAGCCATTTAAGACCACGAGAAGGGGTAATAAGACCTTTAAGGTCTTAGCTTCTGCAGAGAGGGAAAAGTTTATAAGGCCTCAGAATTCCCTATAGGGTATATACATGGCAAAAAGGTTATGGGTGAGTGTGGCTTCGCAAACATATGAACCTTGGGAGTACTTTGGGCTTGGGGTAAAAGGTATAGGAAGGGGGATTTTTAGAGAGGTTTTTAGGACACGGAGTAGTAAAGGTTTTAGGGATTTAAACCGGGGTGAAAGGGAAAGGTGAAGGGTGAAGGCTTATAGTACGGGGGAGGGAAAAGGGTATGTAGGGAAAAAGGGGACACGGGGGTAAGGGGCTTAGGGGGGTGTGTTTAAAAAAAAGGAATATGAGGAGGGGGAGTGCAACACGGGTTTCAAAGAAAACACAAGGAGGGATTCTACAATTTTTGGCATGGGGGAGGGAAAAGGGTTTATGAGGCCAAGGGGAGTGGGGTTTAATGGCCCCCCCGGGAAGGGTTAAGGGTTTAAGACCGCGAGGGGGGGGGGGTGAAAGGATTTTAAGGTGTAGGAAGGGAGGGGGGCTTAAGGAGTGCCCCCTTAGAAGCTTCTCAAGAAGCTTCTAAGGGGCTTCTGTGGGCATCCACATGGAGGAAAAAAAACCACTTAATGGATGAAGAAGGACGGCGTCGACAGCAACTGGTTTGGGCGGCAGATTAGGCAACGACGGTTCCTCCTCAGCAGCGGTGGTGTTATGGCAGCCTCCCTCTCTCACAGCGGACGTCAGGCGCGGCAGCGGCAAAATAGCTTCATTTCCCCACGTCCTCTCCCCTGTAGCCTACGGCCCTCTCTCCATTTTATAGGGGGGGGGGAATCCTCTCCCCCTCAACATGTCGTTGGGCATGCTCGTGGAGCCGAGCAAGCTCCAGCGAGGAGCTTGTTGGCTCCTCTATCGCCTTCCCTCCTTCCAGCATGATGTGATACTGGAGAAGAAAAAAAGAAATATTATCTGAAATATTACATTCTCTCCCCCTTAGAGGAATCAAGATGTCCTCATCTCGAGATAAACTGGGGATATTGATGGTTGAGAGTGTCTTCTTCTATCCAAGTGGCATCCTCTTCGGGATAATCTTTCCACTAGATGAGGCATTCTCTCAAGGTCCTGGATCTTAATTGTCTCTCCCTAACTTCTAAGATCCTATCAGGCCTTAGCTCAAGGACTCCTTGGCTAGGCATTACAATTTGTTGGTCATCAAGTACATGGTTAGGGTTGGGTACATATTTTTTCAATAGGCTGATATGGAATACATTGTGAACCTTTAGGTTCTCAGGGAGTTGCAATCTATAAGCATTGGGTCCTAGGCATTTGAGGATTTTGTACGGACCACAATACCTTGGACTTAGCTTCTTGCAATCTCCTAGGGATAGAGAACTCTTTTTAGGGCGTACACTAATGAAGACCATGTCTCCTTCTTCGAAGACTCTTTCTTGACGCTTCAAATCCACGTATGCCTTTTGTCTATCCTTGGCCACTTGTATGTCTTGTCTTATTGACTTTATTTGATCATCCATGTCTTCCAACATCTGTCTTGAAGCTTCAACCCTTAAGGTTGGATCGGAAAAATTTAGGGGACTTCGTCAATCATGACCATACAATGCTTGGAAAGGAGTCATCTGAATGCTCTGCCTGGTAAGAAGCATTGTAGGCAAATTCAACCAATGGCAAGTATTGAATCCACCTCTTCGGCTCTCGACAACAGTATGCCCTAAGCATATCCTCGATGACTTGATTTACTCACTCTGTTTGTCCATCTGTTTGGGGGTGATAGGCGGTGCTAAAACAGAGTTGAGTACCAATAGCTTCAAAGATATCTCTCCAGAAGTGTGATGTGAAGATAGAATCTCGGTCACTAATGATTCTTCTGGGTAACCCATGTAGCTTGAATATCTCTTTGATAAACAATCTTGCAATGTTGGAGGCTTTATAGTTTGTCTTTACTGGAATAAGGTGTGCAACCTTGGTAAGCATGTCAACCACAACCATGATGGAGTTGTATCCTCCCTGGACTTGGGATATGCCTACAACAAAATCCATACTGATGAATTCCCATTTCATTTTGGGAATGTCAAGCGGTTGCAATTTCCCTAGCATCATGACATGTTGGGCTTTGATATGTTGGCAAGACAAACACTCAGTGACATATTTGAGAACGTCACCTTTGAGCCTCTCCCAATGATAGCTCTTCCTAACTTCATTAAGAGTCTTAGCATAGCCAGGATGTCCTACAAAAGGGGAATCATGGGCTTCCCACATTATCTTCTGCTTAAGTGACTGGCTTGTTGGTATACACAGCCTTGTTCTGTAGTAGACAAGTCCATTATCAATGGAAAATTCCTGATACTTAGCTTGCAACTTTTGATTCTGATCCTTGATAGAGATCTCCTTTAGCATTTCTTGGTAGGCCAAATCATGGCATGCTTCCTCTCTAGCTAACTCAAGTATAGGGTTGTTTGGCATAGATACTTTTGTAGCTAGAGATCTGGCCATTGATGGATTCTGCAAGATTAGGGAATTTAGGAATGCCTTGCGACTAAGTGCATCGGCAACTACATTCTCTTTCCCTGGTCGGTACTTGATTTCAAAGTCATATCCCTCCAACACTTCAATCCACCGACGTTGCCTCATGTTGAGCTCGTTCTGGGTAAAGATCCATTTGAGACTCTTATGATCGGTTACAAGAGTAAACTTGTTACCCAACAGGTAGTGTCTCCAAAGCTTTAGGGCATGGACAACAGCTAGTAATTCCAGATCATGCGTAGCATAATTCTTTTCATGGTTCTTCTATTTCCTTGAAGAGTATGCTACTGGATGACCTTCCTACATAAGTACACACCCCAAGGCAAGAATGCTAGCATCGGTTACTACCTCGAACTCCTTATTGAGGTCTGGAAGTTTTAGAATAGGTGCTGATACTAAACTTTGCTTCAATTTGTCAAAGCTATTTTGTTCGGGAGTTGACCATGTAATGGAAGTCTACTTCTTTAGTAAATCCGTCAGAGGTGCTGCAATCAAAGCATAGTTTTTGATGAAGACCCTATACCATCCTATCAATCCAAGAAAGCTATGTATTTCTTTGATAGTTGCCGGTGTTGGCCATTCAAGCACATCTCTGACCTTGGATGGGTCCACTGATATTCCTTCTGATGATACTATGAATCCCAGATATTCAATCTGACGCTTGAAGAATGCACACTTCTTCATTTTAGCATATAGCTTATGTGACCTCATTGTCTCAAGGACAATCCGAAGTTGAGGTTCATGATCTTCTTCCTATTTAGAATAGAGTAAGGTGTCATCGAAGAAGACAAGCACGAAATCATCAAGATATGGCCTAAAGATGTCCTGCATTAACCTATTGAAGGTGGCAGGTGCATTCATAAGCCCGAATGACATAACCAGGAACTCAAAGTACCCATATCTTGTATTGAAGGCCGTCTTTGGGGTATCTTCTTCCTTGATCCTTATCTGATAGTAACCTGACCTGAGATCAATCTTGGAGAAGATCTTCACACCCTGAAGACGATCAAGAAGCTCATCTATTCTAGGAATAGGATACTTGTTCTTGACTATTGATTGATCAACCCTCGGTAATCAATACATAGTCGAAGTGTCCCATCTTTCTTTTTCTGGAATAGTACTGGAGCTCCCGATGGTGAATTGCTAGGCCGGATGTAGCCCTGATCTAATAGTTGCTTGAGTTGTTCCTTCAGCTCAATTGCTTCTGGTATGGACATTCTATAAGGTCTCTTGGCAATTGGCGCAGCTCCAAGTACTAACCTAATCTATTGATCCACTTCTCTTTGAGGCGGAAGTTCGGTCAACTCTTCAGGGAATACGTCCGCGTATTCCTTTAGCCAAGAAGGTCCTTCATGAGACTCTTGCTTTTGATCTAACTTGTTGAGTTTGATCAAGTAAACGGGTAATCCTTTTCTGACTCCTTTTATGATCCGAGATACTTTGGCCAATTGGATTCTTGGCACTCCTGCCTCACCTTGAGTTATGACTAATTCCCTTTCAGAGTTTTGAAAGGAAACTTGACCTTTTCCACAGTGAATGTGGGCGTAATTGGGCTTAAGCCAATCCATTCCGAGTAGACACTCATGGATACCTAAATTCATGACTCTGAATTTAACTGAAGTCTTATTTCCTCCCAGAAAGAATTCCACCTTAGCAGTTTGCTTGGTACAAGTTACCTCATGACCATTTGCCAATTCCACAAGTAGGGTAGGTGCTTCTACTGTGGCTATTCCTAATCTTTTTGCACATGCTGGTGAGATAAAGAAATGTGTTCTGCCACAATCAATCAAGGTTTTGAAACCTTTACCTTGATAGTCCGACGGTGTCTGAATCACCGAGTACTGGCGATTCGGCCCTTTCTTGTGTAAAGCGGCATGGACTGTCGCTCTTTCGAATTCTACTTCCATGGTCGGATCTTCTTCTTCCCCTCCTTCGCACATTTGCCTATTGGCAATGTAGGCGGTTATTCCTCTTCCTCGGGTAGCGGCTCCTTGACCATAGCCTATTCCTTGGAAAGGCGCTTGGCGATGTCCTCCACCAAGCTTCGGACATTGCCTCTTGAAGTGACCGGGTTCATTGCAGTGGAAACAACAGAGGTTTCAGCCATTACTTTGAGTAGGAACAAAGTTGTTGACATTATTCATCCTAGCTTTCTTCCTTTGTCCCTGATTGTGACCTTGAACTCTCTTCATTTGAGGTCTGAATGCTCCTCTGTTCGGGTCATTATAAGACCAAGTTTTGTTACCCCTTGGTCTAACTTGCACCTCCTGAATTATAGGTGCCGCTCGAATGAGTGCATCCTAAAGATCTGATGGACGCATAGATTCGAGACGGGTATTTACTGGTGGATTTAAACCCGCACAAAATTTGGACACCTGCTATGTCATGTCCATCTGTGGTGCATACTTTAAAAGTGAGACGAATTTAGAGTAGTATGCGTCAAGAGTGAGTCCTAGCTGTTTTAGCTCGTAGAACTCGTTCATTTTCTTCGTTCGATATGCAAGTGGTAAGTATCTACCCTGCACGGCTTTCTTCAGCTTCTCCCAGGTAACGGATCCCACTGCGATCCCTTGATCCCTGCACCATTGCTTCCACCAAAGTCTGGCTTTGCCGGTGAGTTTTAACTTGGTGAGCATTGCTTGATTGGCGGGTGCAGTATCGGCTGCTTCAAAGTAATCCTCCATGGATTCAATCCAAATTTCA
The DNA here is from genome assembly GCF_053477565.2 of Lygodium microphyllum. Classification (NCBI taxonomy): domain Eukaryota; kingdom Viridiplantae; phylum Streptophyta; class Polypodiopsida; order Schizaeales; family Lygodiaceae; genus Lygodium; species Lygodium microphyllum. The sequence continues at coordinate 121,978,135 of NC_141151.1, read as the reverse complement.
GCATCAGCCTGGATGAATCTACCTCTCTCGTCAAACTCGGGTGGCTTAATCTGCTTGAGAAGGAACTTCTTCTCCTGGATCACAGCAGTACTTGATGTAGGAGGCGAATTAGGAACCTGTACTTGGGGTTGTGCCTGAATAAAGGTTTTCTTGACGTTATTATACGATAATCGACGTTAGCTTATATTACATCTTTAATTTAGCTATCTCGTAAACAATGTAGCTACTTAACTTTTTATCAACTCTTATTCTCAGTCGAACATTGATAAAAAGAAGTCTTTATTTGTATTTACATGGGCATAGCCCTTTTGAATACAATGTTCCATGTGATGATAAGTTAATTGTTACATTTAGTTTGGGGAGAACAATGTTGTATTGCATTTATCTACAGGAACTGTGTAATAGTAGGGTTTTGGGTCATGGATCTTCAGGAATCGATAAGTCATTGGAAGTTCAGGATATCCTTTCCGTTGGAATCCATACTTCTCATGGCAGCCCAACACTTTAATCTTGTCGGCGGGGATTACACGAGTTACTTCCTCATATACATATGAGTTCATCTCAACCCTCCGACCTTGAATATGTAAAGTCGAATTTACATGAGCTTCCACAAAAACGAATAGCTTCACGACTTTCAGGTCTTCCAACCACTTGATCCTCTTTAGGTTGTAAGCAAATCGGTGGGAGGCTATATAGTAGATTCCTAAAGCACCTGTCCATCTTCGTTCCATGTATAAAGGTGATGGATTATAAATCTGCTCCAGAATGTTCATCATCCCAATTCTTTGTCTATAAAGCAGAGAATGCATTGCAGTCATAAACATGACTCGAAATACCAAAAACTTGTTCCACGCTTCATAATTCTGCAAGACAGCATCGAAGGTAAGGAAATGTTTGGACAACAACAATTTCTTTACTTCATTTCAGTGAGATTTCATAAAAGCAATTTTGTTGTTGGTTGGCTCTGATACCAACTATAACATGTCCACTAGTATCAACGAGGACACATCTTAGCAGTCCATCAGAAAGGATGTCTAGAAAGCTCCGCCCTGCACTCCCATGAAATGTTATGGGGTTTGCAATCTTGGGCTTTCCACGTCTGCCACGTAGCGGAAGTATTCTGGCCGTTTCCACTTAGGATCGACCGAAATTTGGGTTTTCATGATTGGTCATTTCCTAACAGCAACTAGCGTCAGACCCAAGTGAACTACTTTACACAGAAATGCCACGTCCGAAGCGGATTCATGCTGCACTTGGTTCAAAGAGAATGGGAAACGAGAGCGATGCAAAGCTCAACCTCTCTGCCTCCATAAGGCATAGTCCCATTCCGTTTCCCTAAAACAATGTAAATCGGTTAAGACATAACTCTAGGTAAACGCTTTTGTTGTTCGTGTCCTTTGACGATCATCCCGCTGTTCTTCGAGATTTGAGAAAAGTTCCCGGCCAACCAGGACCACCCAACTGTAGGACGGACCCATGGCCCATCCTCCGCACTTTCCTCAGTTTGTTTTAGTTATGTAATTATCTAACACATTAATTTGACATGTAACAATCAGCTTCTTTAATTAAACCGTTAAGCACTGGTTCCTTCACATAATCTTATCACGTGACATAGAAAAACAATATCAAACAAGTTTTTTATTAACATATCATCATATTCATCTTTGAAATACAAGAAGTCCCACCCATAGGCTTGTCCATAATCCGCCCGAAGGCTATCCAGTAATCCACAGGGATCACTATTCCAAGCTTTCGCCTGTAGACTAGTATGCGGGCCTCGAGATCCAATCTCGAGTCACGCAAGCCTCTTGTGCATGACTCAAAAGGCGAGGGATTTATGGCCAGAGCCCCCCCTGGCACCCAAGCGTCCTCCTGCTCCAAGTAGAGCTCAACGGAGAGACCTCTCGCAGCGGGTTCGGTCCACGTTCCCAGTGCTGCCTCTCCCTTCAGGCCTTCAACCTGAAGTATAGATATTTATTTAATTCGTAATTCATAAATCAAACAGTGCTCTAAAATCTCTAACAAGCACAAACATTTCCATTAACCGATCTTGTTGTTGGCAAACTGCTAAGGAATGATTCTTTCCTTTCGAATGCATCAACACTCGTTCCAGGATGTCTTGCAACTTGGCAAGATCCCTTATATTCTGGGTTAGGGCATACCCTATTAACCCAACTTGGTCAACCCTAAAGTTCATTGGATACTTTTGTTTCTGGTTTTTAACCTTCCTTATTCAGAAGGATATCAAAGAATACATCCTTTTGCAAGATAACTTGCGTAAGGATCCGCCATCCTTGTTGAGGGTATTTAATCTTTCTTCTTGTGAATCAATCACAAGACCATATGACTTCGTACTTACTGCGCAAGTCCTGCATCGTAATATTCGATGAAACAATCCGTTTTAGTTTCTTTAAGCTAACGTTTGTCGGACCTAGGGTCTCTTTTTAAGAACCTCAGGGACAAACCCTAGTTCTTTTACATTTACGATTTATTGACCCTACAATCACGGAAGGTAGGCAAGTATTTAAGGTATAAACATTTCTTGGTTTTTAAACCATTCCCAAGGCATATTTTGTAGCATAGGTATTTCTAAGTTTACATTAATTCGTTTATCTTTTAGAAGGTAATATTGAGATCACCTCGGCACAATTTGTTATCCTTGTGACAATTGATTTTTCAGTCCTAAACTTTATTGCTTTGAGGTTAGGTAAATTCAATTAATCTTCCTTTTTCCTTGCGAATGAAACTCATGCCAAATAACAATATTTTCCTTGCTAAGATATGCAGTTAGCAACGATAACTTCCCATAGTTCAAGCAACGTAAGAAACCTTTCATAATTTTCATCTTCTATGATGATTCGTTGCAAAAAAAGAATAGGGGCTAATGGTGCAAGATGCAGTTTTTATACCTTCAAGATTTAACTGAAATATACTACTATAGTAGGTAGATAATCTTGCTCGTAATTCGTTTCAATGAATGATGCTATTTGAAGGAAAACTATGTTTTATACATTATCATTTTTGCATGTTCAATTAAACTAAACTCCTTCATCGTAAATAACTAGGACAAAATATATCTTATCCCTAACAATTCATCTTGCATGATTGAATTAAAACCGATATAAAACCAAGAAGGAAAAGCCTGGTTTTGGGGTGAGATATCCACATGGATATCGGGAGATGACCCTCCCGCAGCTACTCCTTGGACTTTCTTAGGCGGCATCGCAGTTGTAATCCTTCGAACGTGAAGGCAGCTTTTACTCTTCCTTTCGGATTTCCACCGTCTCACTTTCGAGGCAAGGAGCCGTTTAAAGGATTGACCACGAGAAGGGGTAATAAAACCTTTAAGGTCTTAGCTTCTTTGAAGAGGGAAAAGTTTATAAGGCCTCAGAAGGCCTTATAGGGTATATACACGGCAAAAAGGTTATGGGTGAGTGTGGCTTTGCAACCATATGAACCTTGGGAGTACTTTGGGCTTGGGGTAAAAGGTATAGGAAGGGGGATTTTTAGAGAGGTTTTTAGGACACGGAGTAGTAAAGGTTTTAGGGATTTAAACCGGGGTGAAAGGGAAAGGTGAAGGGTGAAGGCTTATAGTACGGGGGAGGGAAAAGGGTATGTAGGGAAAAAGGGGACACGGGGGTAAGGGGCTTAGGGGGGTGTGTTAAAAAAAAAGGAATATGAGGAGGGGGGGTGCAACATGGGTTTCAAAGAAAACACAAGGAGGGATTTTACAATTATTGGCACGAGGGAGGGAAAAGGGTTTACGAGGCCAAGGGGAGCGGGGTTTAATGGCCCCCCCGGGAAGGGTTAAGGGTTTAAGACCGGGGGGGGGGGGGGGGGGGGTTGATGAAAGGATTTTAAGGTATAGAAAGGGTATAGGAAGGGGGGCTTAAGGAGCCCCCCATTAGAAGCTTCTCAAGAAGCTTCTGAGGGGCTTTTGTGGGCAGCCACATGGAGGAAAAAAAACCACTTAATGGATGAAGAAGGATGGCGTTGACAGCAACTGGTCTGGGCGGCGGATTAGGCAACGGCGGTTCCTCCTCAGCCGCGGTGGTGTTATGGCGACCTCCCTCTCTCACAGCGGACGTCATGCGGCAGTGGAAAAATAGCTTCGTTTCCCCACGTCCTCTCCCCTGTAGCCTGTGGCCCTCTCTCCATTTTATAGGGGAGGGGGGAATCCTCCCCCCCTCGACGTGTCGCTGGGCATGCTCGTGGAGCCGAGCAAGCTGCAACGAGGAGCTTGCTGGCTCCTCTATCGCCTTCCCTCCTTCCAGCATGACGTGACACTGGAGAAGAAAAAATGGAATATTATCTGAAATATTACAACCAGTGAGTGAGGCCATGCCTGAAACAAGAAGGTCAAGAGACAATGCCAAGGACGGGCTTTGGACTTTCAAATATCGTAGAAGACCCCAAAAGAATCCCAAGCCTTATAGACGCAGGCATCGATGAGGGTCAGCACAACGCCACGATGGATATCCAAGGCGTTGCTTCATGCTCAAGGATATTATGTAGGCAACCGATGGATTTGGGTACCAAAACCTCCTGCTAAACCACCTCTGTCAGAAGCCCAAATTATGTCAAAAGCAAAGAGGCGTAGGGGAAAACCTAAATGAAAATCCACGTCTCGAACCAAAAATATTGGAGTGATTGAGCCCTTCACGATTGAAATCAAGAAGCCAAACATGACCTATCAAAAAGTAGATCCTCAGTCTAGCGGGCTTAGCAAGCAGATATCAGAGATAACTGTTGAGTGTGCACAAGGTCCACTAGTGCCCAAGGAGCCTTTGACTTCCCAAGAGGATAATGCTGATTGCTCAACAAAGCTAATGACAGAATCATCTAACAAACACGAGCAAATTCTCCAGTCAGTGCCAAGCCCACATAGGAGTCCCAAATCTCCTACATCCTCTTCACCTAAATGGACACGGGAAGCACGGCAGCAGTAGCCTCATGCCGCTGCTCAACCTACACAAGTGAATGTGCAAAGGGAAACAAAAGGCACGACCACTTCTGATCTGCCTAAGGACTTGACACCGCAAACTACCAATGGTAGTCAGTCCACTGAACTAGCCACCACTACTTCCAATCAGGGACCACAGCAGTCACAATCTTTGGCCATGACAATGCCCCTTGTGGAACGTGTCCTTAGTAGTTTACCTATGGAGGAGGTGTCGCAACCAACTTCCTCGACAACTCCAGCACTTTCAAAGTGCCTAAAGCCTAGGCTGGAGGAGTTAAACTCAAGGGAGTTGGTTGAAGAGCTAAACTCTCCGAAAAGGGAGGTAGTTGTACTCTCACAACCTAGCGAGGCTATTCAGCAAGCCACGACCATGTCCCATAAGGACACACTAGAGAAAGAGAATGCTGAGGCCCGACCAAGCACATCAACGGTTGACCTAGTCCAGGGTCTTGAGTCGTTGAGAGATGCACCTTCATTGACCAGGAAAAAGAGGAGAAAATAACAAAGACAATAGCAATCACAGGTGGTTGTGGACCCCAAGAGCATTGAGACCAAGAGCGATGGAGAGCTGGGGAATAAAGCATCAAGTCCATCCACCAATGAACCCATTGATGTCTCTCCTAATAGCGGTGAAACCTGAGTCACATCCGTGTGCTCTGAAAAATCAAAGCAGCCGTTGCCATCAACAGTTGCTTTCAATACTCAATCCACCGACAATAGAACTCACATCGACCAATGAAGAGTGGATACAATGTCATCACAACAACATGACAAATCTATACTAGTCACATCCGAGAAGAACCATGACAAAATAGCAGCAAAACCTCAGGAAAAACGCACAATCCCTGAGAGCATAAGCAATCCTAGCGTTGACCAATCTTGTTCATCTAGGCCTGAGCCCCCAGCTATGCTAAAGCCTAAGGAAACTCTTAGAACTTTGCATGAGATAGCAATCGAGTAAGCCTTCGTTGAACATAGAAGTGTCACAGAATGCTTAACTAAGTTGGATGCTAAGCTCAAAGTGTTCGCACGTGTCTACGTCCTTGTAGACATGGGCGCATTCCCTAAGGAGCAGCTCAAAGAATACTTACCATTCCCCTTATCTTGGAAAGAGCAAGAACATCTTGAAGAGCACTATAACAAGCTCTTACATGAACGCATGCGACTCATCTCTGACGAGGAAGTTGACGAACTGCACTTAACCGTCACATTCAATGAAATGCTATGCCGACCAAATCTCGTAGACATAGAGCAACTAAAGCGACTGTAAGTAGGCCAGAGTCAATTTGAGCAGCATTGGTGTGAACGTCGCATTGTAATGGCCGAACTAGGGGCTCAGATCATGACAGTCTCTGAGGAGCGATTGGCCAAATGGCGATCCCAAAGGGACCCAACCTATGTGGCACCAACTTCCCTTCGAGTGCTGACTCCCATTCGGGGTACGGACTTGGCTGAACCTAGCCAAGAAAACTCTCTGTTTGATAAGGTTCTCATTGAGAAGGAGCTACATGTTGCCAATAGACTCAGCCAAGGGTCCGTGCTGCTCGATGTGGTAAAATATCTATCGATACTGAGTAAGTTGCCACGAGTGCTGGATGCATGTGCCACGCTCCAATACAATCCCGAGTTCTACAATTGGTTCTTATCCTTGTGAAGTGACATGGATACATAAATATGTATATAATTAAACACTGATTTTTGTGTGACCGTGTATAGACAATATCAACACACACAAGCAATGATAGTTAAGTACAGGGAGAAGAGTTGGGTCTGAGAGGCTAAGCTCCTCAAGTCCTCCTCTCATCACACATTTAAAAGCCATGTGACCATCCCCACCTCCAAGCGAAGGCATGCAATCCATATTACCACCATAGGAAGCCTTGACCACCAACAACTCTGATGGTGTAGACAGGGTGCAGCCCCTTTTCTATACACCTTCTTCCCTTCACGGTCTATCCTTCCAAGGCTGAGCCCTGCCTAAGTTCATGACTGCCCAACAGACGTAACTCAGCATGAGCCAAGATCTACTAATTACAGGAGGCTAAGTATACATCACGGGGGCCATCCCTCTATAACAAGCACTGCACGCCTTGCCCCTCCCCTTCTCGTCCTATAATCCCTTACATATGAATGGTCTTATCATGTAACAAATCCTAATCCTTGATTCACATCTTTCCGAAGCAGACAGGAACATGCAGCACACGCCCCTCCACCGGTGCGCTACGTGCCCACTCTTAAAGGGTACGCCAAGAAACATAGCCCCAAGCGACACTGCCCCGGACGAAGGCCAAAGAATCCGCAGGCCAGGGGAGCGGACGCTCAAGGAGGCACACACAATGTGGCAACACCTATGGCACAAACCCCCAATGTACGCTCAGGCACCAGATGCTCAAGGGAAGAAAGGGCAGCTCGGGACAGGGAAGAATTCAATGAACTATTTAAAGGCATTTTGGAAACGGTAGCGGCCCGGGACTACACCATTCATGTCCCGGCCGAGATGTTCTCTGCCCAACCCCACGGGAGCCCCACACCAGCAGAGCTCCAGTCACCCGACCACCCAGACTCGCCCCGCCTTGTACAAATGGAGTAGCCCCATGTTGAATAAAGGCTTATTAAATGCTACCTGGCCAGAACTTTTTACCTTTAAATGGTTCAATGTTGACATGTTCCTGAATTGTACGAACTTTTCATATCTGCATTTAATATATTTCACGTCTTTAGCAAAAGAAAAATCTAATCAAGCGTAGGTGATAAATATCTAAGTCAACACCATACAATTCAGATAAGTGATGTCTCCTTGCATTGCACTGGTTTATTATAGTTGCGGCATATACCATGCATGTACTCTCATGAAGTGACAAGTGGATATAGGATGAGACAGGTCTTTGTGCGATAGTGTTCAATGGCCGATCACCGCAAGACCATCGACCCCACAAAGAGCCGCGACAAAGCCACGCTGCCGAAAGCAAAAACCACCTTTGCTGACTGCCCACATCGCATAGTCCCCAAAGCATATTCATGGGCTACGCTCTCTTTCTGGGTCAAGCTCTATAGTTGGCTCTCGACAGTCGTTACCTCAATTGTACCAACATCGCGTGTGTCGCAAGGAGGTTTGCAATATCTCAAGTGTATCTCTTTATCTCAACAACAGTTCCTCTAGCATCAGGGCTGGTGACAAAATCCTCTCTGTAATATCCATTCTTTATAGCCTTTGGATTCCAACATTTCTCAATCCAAATGAAAGGCTAATAGCCTCAATGTATGGCATTGATTGTATTCATTTTTTTTTCCACAAAAAAAAAGAGAAAGAAAGAAAGCAAGAAAGAAAAGAAAAGAAAAGAAAAGGGAAAAAAAAGGAAAAAAAGAGAAAAAAAGAAAAAAAGCACACACGATCACAGCACCGCACCTAGGGGTCCTCAAATTAGGTATGTCCAGTGACCTTGGTCAGCTGGCTCTGTCCCTAATCTCCTAAAGGTATGTCCCCCACAATTGTTCAGGGCACATTAAGGGCAGGACATACCTAGGGAGCTCGCCTCGCCTATGGTTAGACCAGTCACTCTGAACCACCTGCACAATTCTTTTACACTCCATCTCAATGCCATTACAATCAACAGTGGTAAGCAAGGCATGAAAGACAATGGAAAAGTACACCATACTTTCCAAGCACTACAAGTAGCCACTAGCTACCAAAAGCTAAGACATCAAGAAGCTCAATTATGCTACATTTCCTTGACAAGAGCATAATGATGTCTCAAGCAATCTTCAAGTGTATTCCCCGTCTTCATCGACAAATTTTTCCATCAACTTAGCCCCTTGCTTCACTAACCCATTGCTATACAAGGAACCAAGCCGACAATCTTCTAACTAAGTAATACCTAAATATGCATGAGCACTCACATAATATCTGCACCGAAGTATATACATGGTTTGGGTCCTCAAGTGCAGGACCATACTCCAGGCTTGCTTAGAGTTCGACCTGTCTCCCAAACTAATCAAAATATGTCTTGTGCATGATAAGAAGATTAGCACTACCCCTTAGGGAGAGACTACATGAGAGGTTTTCCAATTGCAGGTATTAAAGACTCCAACGAAAGAACCGTCACCTCTACATCAACACTCAACTCTGAACTCTTGTCCTTTACTTCATCATGCAAGACCACCAGAAAATCATCACGAGTAGAATCTACCATGAGCATCCCAAGAACACAACACCTATGCCAGCTCTAAGTGATCATTCCCAACAAAGAGTAGCCCTATCACCACCTACAACAATCATATCACTAGCCAATCAGAACAGCAAAGTGCCACCAACGACATTCATCCGCACCAACATTAGAACTCCTCCAAGGCAAGCTGCAATAGTCCCTTCCACCCACGTCTTCGGTGCAAGCTCTGCATGCTACCTACGATGGTGAGTGCCATGGGACTGGCACTCGTCTAGGAGGGGGGTAATGTTAACCCTAATACGAAGAAAGCAAAGCAAAAGAAAATAAAAAAGACGCAGGGAAAAGGCGGAAAAAAAGTAGCCCGATTGAAGAAAGAATAGGAGAAAATGCCAAAAGCGCAAGGGCAACCTTAAAAGTCCAAGGCAAATGCAAAAGGGGAAAGGTGCATTTTAAAATAAAAAGGCGCACCCTGAAATCTTGTAAAAGAGCGTCGGGCTCTCACCCGTGCAATTTGTAAATGTAGACGGGCGGTGGAAAGAAATCTAGAAAGATAGAAGGACAATGGGAAAAAGGGCCTAGGCTACGGCCGGCCATGTAAAAAAGAGGAAAAGGGGATGACCCCTCAAAAGGGATTTAGGGTTTTGTATATAAAGTTGAAAAGTGAATGAGAAGCTCATTCTTGTGTGTGGCCAAAAGTAGCTCTCCTCTTCTTCTTCTTCTTCTTCTTGTTCTTGCTTGCTTGAGCTTGTGCTTGAGAGAGGGAGTGCGAGAGTGTGAGGGAGTGAGTGTGTGAGGGTGAGGGACCGAGGAGGAGAAGCTCTCCATCTTTTCCTATCTTCTTCTCTTCTCTACTCTTCTCTTATCTTGCTCACAGCAATGGAGCTTGGAGTGTGGAGCTTGAGGATGGAGCTTGCTTGAAGCTTGCACTTGGATCGTGAAGCTACCGGAGTGCGCGGGAGAGGAGGCAACTCGAACGGCATGGAGGTAAGCTCACTACACCCGTAAATATGGATGGCGCATCGGCTATGTGAGAGGTAGCCATTAGTGCTCGACTTGGAACGCTTGAAACAATAAGCGGTCCGTGGGTCTTGGTGGTTGAGTGAAAGCTCCCACAACAACCAGCAGGTATCAAACACAAGAGGTGGTGGAAACTTTAGAGGCAGGGGGAGATCTAGCCCTAGAGGTAGAGGCTCCTGGAAACAGCAGTGTCCATCTGACAATCCGAATAAGGATAAGGATTGTCATTATTTCCGCAAGTATGGTCATATTTCCAAGGACTTCTAGAAGAACCAGGGCAATCAGAAAGGCAAACAACATGGACACTTTGCTACGTCTAGTCAGGCAGATGATACTTCAGGAGATAGATTGTTTGCCATGCAGTATGTAAAAGACAGAGCTGCTGAAAAATCCACTGATGATGCAATTTGGTATATTGATTGAGGGGCATCGAACCACATGACCCCTCATGATGATTGGTTCACTGATATGGTGGCTGAAAAACATGGCTATGTCTGTACAGGTGATGACATGCAGCATAGCATTGAACATAAAGACAAAGTGCCTCTTGTGGTTCATGATGGCAAAAAGAAAAATTTGCATGATGTACTGCATGTTCCATCGATTATGAAGAACTACTGTCTGTCTGTCAGATGACGGAGCAGAACTTGCAAGTTAGATTCAATAAGCATGGCTGTTTTATTGAAGAGTTTGGAAATGGATGCAAGTTGATAGCTCGTGGTCACAGGAATGACAGAATGTTTACTCTTAATGCTACTTTGCTAGAGTTGAATTCAGCTATGTTTGCCCATGGTTCTGGCACTGTCAGAGATTTGGAAATTTGGCACAAGAGAGTGGGGCATGTAATTTTGCAAAGGTTGCAAATTATGCAGAAAAAAAATCTCGTTACAGCTTTACCCAAGTTCCAATACTCAAATATTGGTCGTGTATGTGATGCTTGCCAGTTTGGTAAGCAATCTAGGTTGCCATTTGTCAGGCATGTAAGGCAGAGTACACATCCATTGCAGTTAGTGCACTCTAATGTTTGGGGGAAAGCCCATAATGTATCTATGGGAGGCTCGAAGTATTATGTGACATTCATTGATGATTACAGTCGCTATACTTGGGTGTATATCCTGAAAACAAAGGATGAGGTGTTTGCTATTTTTCAGCAGTTTAAAAAGTAGGTTGAAAAGGAATTTGACTGCTATATCTCTTGCTTGAGATTAGATAGCGGTGGGGAGTATGTGTCAAATGAGTTTGACAATTTTCTAGCTGAAAATGGCATACACAGGCAGCTTACCTGCAGCTACACTCCTCAACAGAATGGGGTAGCTGAAAGAAAGAATAGGGTCTTGATGGAAGCTGCTTATGCCATGATGAATGAGAAGAAGATGCCGCTCTATTATTGGGCTGAGGCTGTTATGAGAGCCATGTATATCTTGAATCGGACTCCCACTGCAGGTATTCATGAGATCACACTGTTTGAGATGTTGTATGGCTATAAGCCGGATGTAACTCACATGAAAGTCTTTGGTTGTCTTGCCTATGTGCACATTCCAGATGAGAAAAGGAAGAAGCTGGATCCAAAAGCGCATAAATGTGTTTTCATTGGATATTTGCAGGAGAAGAAGGCATACAAATTCTATGATCCCTCTACCAAGGAGACTTTGGTGAGCAGGGATACTATCTTTGATGAGATGGGCTCTTGGTATGTATCACCGGCTGCAGTGCCATTGGATATGCCTTCTACTCATGTATCTACAATTGATTCGCAGCAGAGCACTGCTATGATAGGTCCTAGTGGTCAGACAGTATCCCCATGGACAGGGAGATTGAGGAGCTCATCATCCACTGACACCAGTGTATCAGTGAGGGGGAGATATGATGTCTTGGACAGCAAAGGAAAAGAGAAAGCTACTGAGGATGCATTTGGTATGATGACACCTAGTAGAATGACTTCTAGATATGATTTTGCTGACACTTTAGACAGTGAACTTGGTATTCCGACTGTCTATACGCCTGGCACAAGGTAGAGTAGGTACATTCCGCCTCATGAGAGAGGGGAATCGAGCAGTGCACCATAGCCTAGACGCTCACATAGGGTCAGATACCCTGTTGACAGGTTGACGTACAGTGGCTACTCTGCAAAGCATTATGCTTACATGACAAAAGTGATGGAGATCAAAGAACTAGGTACATATGCTGAAGCAGTGAAAGATGAGAACTGGTGTGCAGCTATGGATGAAGAAATGAATGCCTTGGCTGAAAATAAGACATGGGATCTTGTGCCACTGCTTGAACGGAAAAAGACCATTTGCTGCAAATGGGTCTACAAAATCAAATGCAAGTCGGATGGCAATGTGGAAAGGTACAAAGCCAGGCTGGTTGTTAAGGGATATGCCAAAGAGTATGGACTTGATTATGAGGAAACATTCAGCCCTGTTGCCAAGATGGCAACCATACGCACTGTGCTTGCTTTGGCTACTACTAAAGGCTAGAAATTGCAGCAGATGGACGTTAAGAATGCATTTCTTAATGGTGGCTTAACAGAGGATGTTTATATGGTTCAGCCTGAAGGTATGTTCACCTTGATTTTCAGCATTATTGAGAGCAGATTTTTGAGCTCTGGATGTGTCTAAAATTTGCCAAAAAATCGGGAATTTAGGGGAAAAATATTCAACATCGAAGGCAACGGCTCCAGCTAGGACGATTTTAAGCACCAAGTGAAATACGACTCTTAAAAGGTGCCCGAGCGACACTTGTGGATTTTTGATAATTTTCCAGACTGTCGTGCGGGTTTTTAGGAGTTACCAGTCAATGCAGGATGTAAAGCTGAACGTGCAAAAATTTACAGCACTCGAATCGGAGCCAGGACGGGGAAATGGCCACAAAAGGGGCAAGATATGAAAAGGTGGACATTTGAGAGGGCCAAAAGGGGTGCCCTTTGGGGGAATTTTAACCCCCTTCAATTTTTGAGTTTGGGGGCCACCAAAAAACTTGGAGAGAGAATGGAAGAAGAAGGCGCCATCATCTTCATGCCAAAATTTGCGCCAACATGGGGGGATGGATGGAGATTGCAGCCTGCAAGTAACCCACACAACTGATCATACCCCCGATCTTCTCCCTCTTTGCCGGTCTTATCACCTGTCTTCGCCCGTGAAATGGCTGTGGGAATGAAGAGAACCAGATCTAGTCTTTCTCTCTCCTCCCTCTCTCTCCCTTAAGGGGCTGTTCTTGTGTGCAAGAGGAAAATGAAGAATGGTGGAGGAAAGCTTGTCCCGATGAGACCGGATTGCTTCCGGATCGATGAAGACATGAGTATTGCTGATTTTGAAGATGTTGGACATTGAATGAGGGCTGACACGCAGTCCTGTACCAAAATCGAGATCCCGAGACACAAAGCCTAAGCTGTAATTCAATTTTTATGAAGAAAAAATGAGTTTTTATGCTATTTGGTTGATGAAATATTGTTCCTATGGGTTGATTATGCATCATAATGTTGTTTGCTATGAGTTTGATCAGTCTATGCTCTGAAAATCATAAGTGATATGACTAAAATTAAAGGTATAAAACCCGTAAAATACGCGTTTAAGGGATAAAATGGGGATTTTTTGCAAAATAAAGTGGAAACATGAGATATAACATCAATAAGACCTGAAATGTTGCTGTCAAGGAACCTAAGGGCCACAACCCATAATCAATATTCATTATTAGTCATTTTTTATTGAAGAAAATAGAGGAAAAATACCACAAAATGGTGAAAAATGAGAGAAAATTAGGAAACGATAAAAGAAAAATTCCAAAAAATTACATTAGTGTTTGTGCAATGTATAATGGAGGTAAAGCACGAGGTTGGCCTCGGTTTACCCTCGTTTCTATGTTTCTGTCTGTGTTTATCGCTTTGTTTGTAAGGAAAAACACATCAAACAACCCTTTCACCTATCAACGAATGCAAAACACTAAACGGTAGGGTGAGAGGGGAGTTTGAGTGTCAAAGTATGATTTTAAAATCTGATTTATGTGTTGCATCATGCCTATAGGACGTTGTTATAAAATAAAGGAAAAGGCAGCATGAGCGTAAGTCTCGGTGTCTCTCCTCGTTTCATTACATAAACGTTAGTATGGAAATCATGAAAAGATTGGTTTTGCACGATACACAATGCTGATTTTCTTTTGTTTGTGCACTAAACCATTCACATTGTGCACTATGCATGGTTCATGGTATCAAAGGAAAAATCTCCTGGACTGCATGGCAATTGTTTTCTTAGGACTTTGACCCACATTTGATAGTGTGAGGTTATCCCTTGCCGTAGGATGGAGGATCGGTTTCCTAAGGGACTGTTAAGTGAGGACACATGGTATATCTCCTGGAAATACGAGAAATATGAAAGAGAGGAGTTTGTGTTCGTTTGTGTTTTATGTTGAGCAGCGCATCAAAGGGCCAATCCCTTCCATGTAGGAGAGCTGCAGTGAAGCCACGGTGTTTCTACCGTGAGGTTGCCTCCATATTTGTGTGATCGTGGCATTGCCAAAGTGTATGGGTTCTCCCTCTGAGGAGTTTAAGGGAAACGTTGGACTACAAAACGACAAAACTATAAACACATAGATTAGGCTTTAGGACAGTTGGCCCTTTAGCAGTAGATAGACGCTCCTGGTCCACGAGGCCATGAGGGTGTGTTTGTTTGTTATGAGCATGAGGTCCGGCTAGTGCCATAGCCAGTGCCGGCCCATTTCAAGTCCCATCAGTGGTGCGTCTGCGAGAGCTGCCTATAAGTGGCGGTTTTTGAATATAGGGTTTCAAGGGACCCTAAATTATCCATAAGATGGAGCTGCCTATAAGTGGTGGTTTTCGAATCTAGGGTTTCAAGGGACCCTAAATTATCCATAAGATGGAGTTTCCTATAAGTGGCAGTTTTCGAATCTAGGGTTTCAAGGGACCCTAAATTATCCATAAAATGGGGTTTCTTCAAGGATGGAAAAACTTGGCTTTCCCTATACAAAACTTACTAATGGACTTAGTTAGTTATGTAGAGCATGAGTCCTCTGCAGAAGATAATTTATGTGATGAAAAGAGTAGCCAATCAGTGGTTACCCCATCCTCTAGTACGATGGCATGGGCCGAGGTTTGCCTTGGTGTGGTCTCTACCCAAGAGAAATTATGTTTAACTATCCATCAACCTAGAAGGCATAAAACAAGCATGTTGGAAACTATGGTAGTTATGGCATCAATAGGTCATCATGCTAAAACCATAATGCCATGGGAAAGCGCTGATATACGATGGAATATGCTTGTGGTTGAAACATCCCGTGTAATGGGCCACCATGACGACATAGTAGGCATCACAAGGATGTTAGAAGCCCTAGCTGTCAAGGGGAAACCGTTTCTTAAAAGGCACGATTCCCAAGTTTTAAGAAGTGGGAATGATAAATCTGCTTTGGATAAGGACCAAAAGCTCTTATATAAATTCGTTATGGACTTTCCTTTTAAAGGGAAATGTATGGAAGATCCTCTAAGAGGGGATCAAAATGACATGTTGAAACTTATAGGACTCCCTAGACCACTCAGTGAGTTGGCAGAAAGGGATGTCAATGAGGATATTAACCTCCCTACACCGAAAAGAGTGGGGATGGAAGAGGTTAAAGATCCTAAGAGGCTGGACCCGGATCATGATGAATATGAAGATTTTAATAACCCGATGTTGATCCCAAAGGAGAGGACTAAATGTCCTCTTTATAGGGATCTCCCAGTGTTTTATGGGTTACCAAATGAGGATCCGATGATTCATTTAAGAGAATATGGCCTAACTTGCATTGCAAGTGGGTTCGAGATATACACGGGATGCTCGTAT
This sequence comes from Lygodium microphyllum, assembly GCF_053477565.2. NCBI lineage: Eukaryota > Viridiplantae > Streptophyta > Polypodiopsida > Schizaeales > Lygodiaceae > Lygodium > Lygodium microphyllum. Next base: position 121,962,158 of record NC_141151.1, on the reverse strand, counting down.
TCCCAAGTACCCTAAAGGGAGAGGCAAGGAAATCGTACTAGAGCCTCCCAAGAGGGTCGATCAAATCATTTGAGGAGTCTTGTGATAGATTTCTAGATGAGTATGAAAAGCAACTCCCTATGATTCAGGTCTTAGGGCAGCTTATGCAGTTTAGACAGGAGTCTTATCTTTCTGTTAAAGAGTATGCTAGAGCCTTTGATAGTATTCTTAGGCTTTGGCCAAGAAGAGCCAGTGCATTACCAGATGATGTGCTATGTGAGCTCTTTCTGAATGGCTTAGAGATTAATACGCAAATCCAAGCGGGACTGCGGAATCCTAAGTCATTAAGGGAAGCAAAAATGCATGCCATTGATTATGAGGGTCATATTCATAGATGTTGGGAAAACTTTTGGAGTTTTCCCCGCTCAGTACAAGTGCATCCTAGCTTCCAATCATTTCTGCAAGAAGACAGCTCACTTGTTGATACCAAGACAGCCTATGAGGGGAACCTTGGTGGCCAAAATCTCAAAGTAGGAAATGGCCATCCTATGAGTAGTAATGACATGCCTCTCAGTGAATAGGTGCCAAGACATGTAAGTCCCATTAGGGCTTGCAACACTTCCACGAGAGATAGTTGTGATGGCAACATGGATAGAACCAATGGGCCTATGAGTGTTGATAAGCATTCTGTGTGTGGTTCTAATTTTGTTGCTAGTAAGGCTCTTGAGAGACCTTTGGTGTCAGAATCATGCTTTCGGGTGGATGTTGTTTCCTTCAGTGAAAGCATGGTTCTTATGGGAAAAAATTTGCAGTATGGACGTAAACAAGTAAAGAAACCTTTTGTAAAGAGGATGCAAAATGCTAAAAGTCCACCTGTGCTTCACAAAGGTCATAAGGATGTGAGGCCATTTGGCCATAGGGATAAGTTTGCATTGAGTTCGTTAGACCAGTGCAGCAAATTGAGGGAATGCAAGAATATTAAGGGAAATGTGAGATGGGTTTGGAGACCCAAAATCTCCAAAAGTGTGACAAGAGTGTTGGATGCAAGGCCAAGGATCCCATCCGGATATATTTTGTCGAACCCCCAAGAGGATAAGACTGGATATATATCTGACAATATACACTGCCTTGGGATACACCCATGTGATGTGCCTAGGCTTGAAGCTCTACCTACTTTGGGTCGCAGCACTGATTTATGTGAAAACCCAAATAGGGGAGGTTCGAATGAGTACAAAGCTATGATTATTTCTGCCAAAGGAGCCACTCAGCCGCTTGAACGACCAGTTTATTTGGATTACAATAAATGTAGGACATGCGAGCCCACTGAGGCCGTTCATTTAGCTCATAATGCCCAAGAAGGGATCGGCCTTATTGATGAGTTATTTGTGGAAAGGCTTGGACTTGTAGCTCTACAAAAAACCTAAGATCAAAAAATACAAGATCAAGCTGTTAGCTAACTTGTATGAGTAGCATGGGGCCAGTTGACCTATGATGTGCTATCCTTGGCACCCTGGGTACTCTGTTAGGGTGTGATGTATATGCCAAGGACATCAGTATTACGTGGACTAAAATGATCTATCTAGGTTTAGGCTAGGAAGGATAGTTGCTTTGGATATTACGTCCAGATTTTGTTAGCCCAAGAGGGCCGATCACTTTCTTTAGAGGAAGTGCTTTATTTTGTTAGGCCAAGAGGGCCAGTTGTCTATTTAGTGCAGGTACGGTTAATGGTTTCCTGTTTTAGTTCTCTGCTAGACAAGTTTGAAGATGAGCTTGGAAGGAGCCTTTGTTTTGCAGAAGCTTCTCGTGGCCCTATCCAGGTGATATCTCTCCTTTTCGAGTACCGTGTTTTTCTTCTATATGTGTCTGTATACTTGTAGGGGTTTTTCTTTTCTTGTTGGGGACCGGAGTCCAAGGCATGAAGTCCCAGGTTTAGGTTCAGTATGTTTGAGGGAGGTCTGAGTAGTTGTTGCCTCCTGTAAAGACATTGTCAGGCATCGAAAGACCTGTTTTAGAAGGTAGTCCTAGTGACCCTATTCTTCTAGCCTGCTAGGCAGCCGTTCTAGGAGTTTTTGTTAGTTGTGAGGCAGTTAGAGAAGCCTGCCAGAAGAAAAATAATGATGATATAGAGGAAAAGAAACCCTGAATATCTCAAAAGATAATAAATATATACAAAGGTGTGTAAAAAGGGGTTCTAACCCCTACAAAAATAGAAAAGGAAAAGAATGGAAATTTTATAAGCAGTTAAGCATCACCTTGCAAGGGCTTGGTAGGTTCCTGAGGACGAGTCAGACCTGGGGCCGATGCCTTGTCTTCCTAGGCGTGGCGTCTTGCTGGAAAAGAAGAAAGTTAGGAAGGTTGGAGCGAAAATAAAAGTGAGCGTCAGAAAAGGATTAAGTGTCGCCTTGCGAGGGCTTGGTAGGTTATTGGGTACCGAAATAGGACCTGAGGCCGATGCTCTGTTCTCCTTGGGTCACTACGCTCAGCTCCCTCCTTTTTACATGCTCGAGTATGAAATAAAACTCTAAAAGAAGAAAAGTGCTAAAAGAAAATAATTCTTGATCAGGCTATAGGAGTCCTCACCTAGTAGGAGTTCCTGGTTGTGTTGTCCTTACTTAGGTAGGTAGTTCAGACCACCACTTAGGGCAACCTCTTTGATAGTTCTTTTTAGTTTGGCCGTGTTCGAGTAGTGGGTTAGTGACTAGCTTCGGACCTTTTATCAGATTATGCTAGGCCTACTCCTTGTGGATGTCATGCCTTGGTTTTGTCAGGGGGTAGGGTGAGCATTGTGCCGTGTTTTAGTGTGTATCTATTTTGTATTAGCTTGATGCTTCCTTTGGTTGTTTTGTGCAAATCTGTTGTGGGATTGGACGGGCCAAAAGGGGTGCCCTTTGGGGGAATTTTAACCCCCCTTCAATTTTTGAGTTTGGGGGCCATTAAAAAAAGTGGAGAGAGAATGGAGGAAGATGGCGCCATCATCTTCACGCCAAAATTTGCGTCAACATGGGGGGATGGATGGAGATTGCAACCTGCAAGTAACCCACACAACTGATCATACCCCCGATCTTCTCCCTCTTTGCCGGTCTTATCACCTGTCTTCGCCCATGAAATGGCTGTGGGAATGAAGAGAACAAGATCTAGTCTTTCTCTCTCCTCCCTCTCTCCCTTAAGGGGCTGTTCTTGTGTGCAAGAGGAAAATGAAGAATGGTGGAGGAAAGCTTATCCCGATGAGACCGAATTGCTTCCGGATCGATGAAGACATGAAGATTGCTGATTTTGAAGATAATGGACATTGAATGAGGGCTGACACACATTCTCGTACCAAAACTGAGATCTGGAGACACAAAGCCTAAGCAGTAATTCAATTTTTATGAAGAAAAAATGAGTTTTTATGCTATTTGGTTGATGAAATATTGTTCCCATGGGCTGATTATGCATCATAATGTTGTTTGCTATGAGTTTGATTAGTCTATGCTTTGAAAATCAGAAAATCATAAGTGATATGGCTGAAATTAATGGTATAAAACCCGTAAAATACGCGTTTAAGGGGTAAAATGGGGGGTTTTTTGCAAAATAAAGTGGAAACATGAGATATAACATCAATAAGACCTGAAATTTTTCTGTCAAGGAACCTAAGGGCCACAACCCATAATCAATCTTCATTACTAGTCATTTTTTATTGAAGAAAATAGAGGAAAAATACCACAAAATGGTGAAAAATGGGAGAAAATTAGGAAACGATAAAAGAAAAATTCCAGAAAATTACATTAGTGTTTGTGCAATGTATAATGGAGGTAAAGCACAAGGTTGGCCTCGGTTTACCCTCGTTTCTATGTTTTTGTCCGTGTTTATCACTTTGTTTGTAAGGAAAAACACATAAAACGACCCTTTCACCTATCAACGAATGCAAAACACTAAACGGTAGGGTGAGAGGGGAGTTTGAGCGTCAAAGTATGATTTTAAAATCTAATTTATGTGTTGCATCATGCCTATAGGACGTTGTTTTAAAATAAAGAAAAAGGCAGCATGAGCGTAAGGCTCAGTGTCTCTCCTCGTTTCATTACATAAACGTTAGTATGGAAATCATGAAAAGATTGGTTTTGCACGGTACACAATGTTGATTTTCTTTTGTTTGTGCACTAAACCATTCACATTGTGCACTATGCATGGTTCATGGTATCAAAGGAAAAATCTCCTCGACTGCATAGCAATTGTTTTCTTAGGACTTTGACCCACGATTGAGAGTGTGAGGTTATCCCTTGCCGTAGGATAGAGAGTCAGTTTCCTAAGGGATTGTTAAGTGAGGACACATGGTATATCTCTTGGAAATACGAGGAATATGAAAGAGAGGAGTTTGTGTTCGTTTGTGTTATATGTTGAGCAGTGCATCAAAGGGTCAATCCCTGTGATGTAGGAGAGCTGCACTAGGACTGCAGTGTTTCTACCGTGAGGTTGCCTCCATATGTGTGTGATCATGGCATTGCCAAAGTGTATGGGTTCTCCCTCTGAGGAGTTTAAGGGAAACGTTGGACTATAAAATGACAAAACTATAAACGCATAGATTAGGCTTTAGGACAGTTTGTCCTTTAGCAGTAGATAAATGCTCCTGGTCCGCAAGGCCGTGAGGGTGTGTTTGTCTGTTATGAGCATGAGGTCCGGCTAGTGCCATAGCCAGTGCCGGCCCATTTCAGGTCCCATCAATTATGTATGTAAGCTGAAAAAAGCATTGCATGGGCTGAAGCAGGCTTCGAGAGCCTAGCATGCAAGGATCAGTAATTACTTACAGAGCTTGGGATTTGCTGTTGGTAGGGCTGATCACAGTCTGTTTACGAAAAAGATAGACAAAGGCTTGGTAGTGTTGGTTATCTATGTTGATGAGGATTTGCTGTTGGTAGGGCTGATCACAGTCTGTTTACGAAAAAGATAGACAAAGGCTTGGTAGTGTTGGTTATCTATGTTGATGACCTGATAATCACAAGTGATGATGATTTGCGGATACAGCATGTTATGCAGATGCTGAAATCTGAATTTTGACATGAAAGATCTAGGTGAATTGAAGTAATTTTTGGATATTGAGGTGATCAAGGCTGAAAATGGTTTATGGTTGATGCAGAAACATTATGCCATGGAAATGCTGAAGAAATATGGCATGGCTGATTGTAAACCATTGGATACACCTCTTGATCAGAATGTCAAGCTGGACATTAGCACTGGAGCTAAAATTCAGGATGTGACTATGTACAGGCAGATGGTTGGAAGTCTGATCTACTTGACCATCACTAGGCCGGACTTGAGTTATGTAGTTGGGCTCATAAGTCAGTTTATGCAGAAACCCAGGAAGCCACATTTGGATGCTGTTAGGTGGATTATGAGATATGTTAAGTCCACTGTAGATTATGGGTTGTTCTATGTGAGAGATAAGCCCTTGAAACTGGTTGGATACATAGATGCAGATTGGGCAGGATGCTCATATGATTGTAGATCTACGAGTGGTTATGCTTTTGGCTTTGGAAGTGGCATGACCAGCTGGAGCAGCAAGAAGCAACCAGCGGTTGCATTGTTTAGTACTGAGGCAGAGTACAGGGGTGCTACATTGGTAGCATGCGAGATTTCATGGCTGCTCAAGCTTATGGCTGATTTGGATATTCAGGTGGATGCTCCAGTGACCTTATTATGCAACAATCTCAGTAGTCTACTCCTGGCAACGAATCCAATATATCATGCCAGAATGAAACACATAGAGGTACACTAGGACTTCATCAGAGACATGGTTCTTGCAGGGAGAGTTGATCTCATGCATGTGAAGACTAATGAGCAGGTTGCAAATATCTTTACCAAGTCTTAGGGTAAAGATAAGGTCAGTGTTTTTCGACAGCTGCTTGGTGTGCAGATGTTGTCTTGAGCTTGAGGGGGAGTGTTAAGACTTCAAGCTCGATCTACTACCTTTGGTATGACCATACCCAACACTTAAGTTGTCCAGTTGTACCACACCATTTGGACATTAAATAAGTCGGTGCTTAGGACTTAATTGTTTTGGTGTGAATGGTTCTTTGTGACCTTAGGTTGTACATTCACTAAGTAGTGTGTGGAATGATAATGAAAGTGAGAGAGCACTCTACTCTAACTATTGCTGCTCCATTACATTGTCTCTCTCCCTCTCTCTTCTAACATGAGTGGCGCGACAGATGATGGTTCATCTATTGTTAGTCCTTGGATAATAGGATGACTCTGCAGTCATACTAATGCATCCATTGACATAGATATGTCAGTGAAGGGAAGATTGGATAAAGGCAAAGAAAAGATGTTTGACAATGTGACTGGCCCACTTACGTATGGATATGAGTCACCTAGCATTGATAGCCTTGATAGTGAATTGGACATACCATTAGTTATGACACCTGGTGTGAGGCAAAGCAAGTATGTGCCGCCTCATGACATGCCCAGAGTGCACCGCAGTTGAGAAGGTCTGAAAGGGTCTGAAAACCAGTTGATAGGCTAGCATACAATGAGTATTTATCTAGACATTATGCATATATGACTAAATTGTCAGGCTATAAAGAGCCTACAAAGTTCAATGAGGCAGTTATAGATGAGAATTGGTATGCTGCCATGGATGACGAATATGCAGCATTGGCTAAAAATGAGACATGGAAATTGGTCTATTTGCCTGAAGGCAAAGTACCATTGGCTGCAAATGGGTTTATAAAGTAAAATGCAAGTTAGATGATTCATTGGAAAGGTATAAAGCCTAGTTGGTTGCAAAGGGATATGCACAGTAGTATGGCCCCGATTATGAGGAGACTTTCAGTCCCGTTGCCAAGATGGCAATGGTGAGAATATTTTAGCGGCTTCTAAGGGCTGGAAATTATGGTAGATGGATGTCAAAAATGCATTCTTGAATGGTGACTTGCTTGAAGAGGTGTATATGGAGCAACCTGAAGGTTATGTACACCCTGACTATCTGATATATGTGCGTAAATTGAAAAAGGCCTTGTATGGACTGAAACAAGCACCGAGAGCATGGAATGCTTGCATAAGCACTTATTTGTAGTAGCTTGGTTTTCAAAAAGATGCCTTTATAAATCAAGTTATAATAAAATGCAATATATATTCTTTCTCATTGGCTTGGAAGGCTCACTTCCTTGAGCAGAAGAGGATCTAGATTGATTTGTTGGCTAATCAAGTACTCTAGGGGATATTGGAACCTTGACAGTTGTCTGCTTTGTCCTTTTCATCACTGTTGCCGCCTGAGAAAATGACAGGAAGAGTAATAAAAAAAAATCGCTGGTATGGTCAATACAATATGGAGAGGATAAGTTGATACGATGCGAGAGTAGCAAAGCCAAATTTTTGCAAGGTCCTATTCACGCTATATTGTGGAGAAGCTCATACGGCACGAGCATGGCAAAGCATAATGTTTGGTACTATACTTCTTGCTCCATATTTTGGATGACCTAATATGGCGCGAGAGTGGCACAACGAAATCTCTATAGGAGGAGTCCTCGCTCCATATCGTGGAGGAGTAAACATGCGCGTGCAAAGTACAATATCAAATGAGCTCAAAAAAATCTTTAAAAATTTATAAATTTTTTTCAAAGACTAATAACCTTATGGAAATTTTTTGGAAATTTTTTGATAGATTTAAGATCTTACAAAAAATAAGTCATTACAGGGGGGATTGTACTTTGCACGCTCATGTTTACTCCTCGAGGATACTACGGAGCGAGGACTCCTCCTACAGAGATTTTGGTGTGCCACTCTCACGTCATATCAGGTCATCCACGATACCGGAGCAAGAAGTATAGTACCAAACATTATGTTTTGCCATGCTCGCACCGTATCAGCTGCTTCACAATACGACGTGAATAGGAAGGACCCTATGAAGATTTGGCTTTGCTGCTCTCGCATCGTATCAACTTATCCTCTCCATGTTGTATCGACCATATAGCAAATAGTTTTTTATTACTCTTTCTATCATTTTCTCAAGCAGTAGTAATGACAAGGACAAAGCAGACAACTGCCAAGGTTCCAATCTCCCCTAGAGTACTTGATCAACCAACAAATCAAGGATATTTTTGATAGATTTTCAAGAATGTTGACTAAAACTGATCTGCAAAAGAAATGGTAGCTTGGCTACAAAAGAAATGGTAGCTTGCAGTAGCGATTCTTTCTCTTTAGGAGGCAGTTGAAGACTTTGTTATTGACTTTATGAATTATGCTTACATTGTTGCTGCTCATGCTCATAAGATCACCCTAATGAACAAAGATTTTAATATGATTAGCAGAATAAGGTACCGAGGATGATATTTGCAAGAGGAAAATAGATGTACTTAGCCATGTTAATTATAAGAGAATGGGTGAGGTGTATGGGCAAATGGTTATCAATGTTTCTTGCACTTCTGAGGAAGAGGACTATATTAGCATATCTCATGAGGACAAGTCCATGCTAGTTGTAAAAAGGATATTTAATTGTTAGATTTTGTAGTTTATTGTTGCATAAGGTAAGGCATTTTGACTCTAAATTTTTTTATTATATAGAATGATTGTACTATTGATTGCAAATAACACACCTTTATTTTGGCTATTAGCTTTAGGACATTTATTGCATCTCTTAGCCAATCAATCTCTAAAATTATGTGTATTGTTGATCCACTATTATCAATGGAATTGTTTTCGAGATCTGGTTCAAATATAGCAATGTCTTTCAAAGCTTTTGATTCCATCACAAACTACCATATTTTTTTTCATTACATCGGATACACTCACCAGAGAAATTATCCTCATGAACTCTCTAAGTGGTATCCATGGCCAAGGAAGAATGTGGGTTGAATGGGATACTACTTACTTTTTGGTTAATTATTTATTTTATTTGATTGTCTATTTTAGTTACATGTTTCCATTTGCAGTGCTGGCAGGCTCGTGACTACCTTCTTGGATACCACATATGAGGATATTGTTGATCCTAAAAAACCATATAACTCTCTCTAACAAGAAGTAACATCGCAAAGTCATACATATTCTTGTGAAAAGAGAGTGCTTTTCAAATGTTTGCAAGACAATAGATTCAAAGATACTCAAGATAGATGGAGTGAATGTAAGTCTCTTTCATATTGTTGGTTTTTTTAGGGACCCTTTTTTAGTTTACCAACTTGTTACATTTTTTCTCGTAGTGCTAAGATTACCCTAACTCATATATGCGGTGGATAAGGGAGCAATGTATTGAGTTGATTTTGGATAGGGTAATCACACTAGTTGATTTCGACTCCCCTCCACAAAGCCACGAAACATGCATAATAAAAGAACCCACAATCTGATCAGCATAGGTAATGTCTGCGAACACCTTATGAATCGCATGGAAGGTTCCACTTAAGCTTTCCATAGGTTTTCATTCAGTACTTATTGACAGAAATATATCTACAACCAAGAATTCATTATTAGTACTTGCTTAAATGAAAAAAAATTTCATACATTATCAACTCAATACTTACAATGTGTTTGCTACAAAACACGCTCGTTTAGAGGCAAGTGCATATCCTTCGCCATGTAAACATGTTGTATTTTGATAAACCACCCTTCATGCATAATTTTGAAAGAAATGATACGTCCCTTCCAGTGATGTTTAATATCCTCTCGTTTTTTTCTTTTCACCTTGTGAGAGTCCTTGCAAGAGGGCAGCATGGCAACCTAATCATTTATACTAAAGATCTTTGGCTCCCAATTTTCATCAACTCTGTGGCTATAGACAGTGCAAGAGTTTACTAAACGAGAAGAGCGCCTTCTGGATGCTATACTTAAATTAAATTCGTAGAGAAAGAAGCTCATCGAGAAAGATGAATGAACTAAAAAGTAGAGAAAGAAGCTCACCAAGAAAGGTGAATGAACTAAAAGGGAATATTAAGAAGACTAATGAAAATATATTGGGCGCCAAAAAGTTCTCGACTTTCAAAAAAATCATAATTAACTTCATAGCAACTTTATGATGTCATTTGTCAGATTTTATAAGTAAATAAGGACTTTGAGACTACCAAAGTCAAACTTTGGAGATTTTGGCTAAAAAGGAGGAGAGAATCACGAAGTGGACTCTACTATCTCCAAAAAAGAGGAGACAAGAATACCATATTCTTGCACACGTGGCAAACTCTATTAGGCCCTTTTCTTAATCCCGTGATTAAAAAAAGTGCATTTTTTGAAGTGTTTTTGGCCCTAGTGCAGAAGGCTTTAAGAGATGGATATTGGTGGCCGTCCATCTTCCAAGATTCCTTTGAGTACATCAAGAGATGTGATACATGTCAAAGACATGATAGTCAAGAGAATAGGAAGAGTCCACTTACGCCTATCATGGCTATCCTTCCATTTGAGAAGTGAGGCATTGACTTTGTGGGTCCTATTACCCCATCGTCTACTACTAAGAAGAGGTACATTATAGTAGCAACTCATTACTTTACAAAGTGGTCAGAAGCACGGGCGACGAGGCAAGACAACGCAAAAGAGACTGCCAGTTTCCTACTTGAGCAAATCATCTACTGATTTGGTCCACCAAAAGAAATAGTATCGAACTTGAAGCATGGAAAATTACGCATAACATGATGACCCCCTATAATCCACAAGAAAATGGACAAGTCGAAAGTACCAATAAGCAGCTTGTGGGTATCCTATCCAAGATAGTCTCTGAAAAGAAGCGGGACTGGGATACAAAATTATATGCGCTAGTTTGGGCATATAATACGACGTTTAAACGAGCCACTGGCCACACCCCATTCAAATTAAATTACGGGGAGGAGTGTGTCTTTCCCTTAGAAATTGAGTTGCCGACCATTATATTCGCAATCAATCATTCTCTGGGTGATGAAGATGCCCTACTTGAGCGGTTTACGACTATAGCCCACTTAGACGAGCTCAAATTGCAAAGTTTTATGCACCAGTAGGTAGCTAAACGTCGGATGAAACGGTTGCATGATCTAAAAGCGAAGAAATATACTTTTAAAAAGGGGAATCTAGTTCTATATCACAATGTGCGTAGGGAGATATTCCCAGGAAAGTTGGAACCTCGATGGGATGGCCCTTACAAGATAGTTCAAATAGATAAAAATAAGTCGACAATTCTATTAGCTGATCTACAAGGGGTGGAATTTAAGAATAAGGTTAATCTTAATAAGATTAAACCTTATTATTTCTAAGTATGCTAACGTGGAAAAATGCATTGCAGATCCATGCTGGGGCTGATTTGAGACCTACAGGAGAGCTTAAATTGGTTGATGGGGCGGTTAATCCCTTATTTGGAGTGTAAAATATTACACGTCGCAACGAACAGAATCTGAGAAAGAGATAGAGAGTACACAACAGATAAGAGGAGAATCAGTAAATTCTTTAACTCCAAACAACTGATACAAAGATGGCTCTATCCACCCGTGCGCTTCCACTGTGTGAAGCTTAGATGGCGATCTAGACAGAAGATAGGTGAAGAGCTTAAGGCTAGCTGGAACAACAACTCTGACTGGGTGAAAGATAAGTGTTACTCCCTTACCACGCAACTCAATGCAATGTGCCTCGAGTTGCTACCAGCTTAACCACTCCGTCTAACCCAAAGATTAGACCCACAACAATCACCTTTTTGCCATCCGGTCACATAGACCTCATCTGATATACAAGTCAGGACTCAACCAATGTCCAGGCTCATATTTGGCTTCTCCTCATAATGGGGGCCTTACAACTTTGAGCACCATGGATCATTGGTAGCACCTAATGAGGGTGGGGCATTGATCATATCTAACACCCCCCCTCAATGTCCACCCATAGGTGAACTATCCCCTCGGCCCAATGCCGAGTCTCTGAAGATGAACTTGAAGCAGATCCTTCGTAAGTGCTTTGGTGAAGATATCTGCTCCATTCTCCTCTGTTGGACAGTAGACCAATTCCACTATCCTCCATCAAATCACGCACATAGTGATACTGGATCTCTATATGTTTGGTGCGTGCATGAAACACTGGATTTTTGGCAATGGCGATGCAACTCTGATTGTCACATCTTAGCACAGTTGGTTCTTCATCCTGCACTCCCATATGCCATAGAATCCTTCTCAACCATACGGCCTCACATGCAGCAAAACAAGCTGCCTTGTACTCTGCTTCGGTAGAAGATAATGCCACTGTTGGTTGCTTCTTACTAATCCAAGAGAAAATTCCTGAACCCAAAGAGAAACAATAACCAGAAACTGACTTCCTGGAATCAATGTCTTCTGCCCAATCTGAGTCACAGTTCCCTACAAGAGAAGTTCCGAAACTGTATGTGATACCATAGTCAAGAGTTTTCTTCAAGTATCTGAGCACCCGTATCCCAGCCTTCCAATGACTCTCATGAGGTTTGTTTGAGAACCTACTCAAAACACCAACAGCAAAACTGATATTTGGTCTAGTGTTACACAAGTAGATCAGACTGCCGACCAACCTCCTATACCTCCCTATGTCTGCTAGTGCTGATGTATCCTCGACAGATAACTTTGCATTCACCTCCATAGGTGTAGCTATCTCCTTGCACTCGGTCATGCCAAATGCCTTTAAGATCTCCCATGCATACTTCTTCTGAGAGATGAAGATCTTTCCTGGCTCTTGCCAGACTTCAATCCCCAAACAATAGTGTAGCAAGCCCAAGTCCGTCATTTCAAACTCAGAACTCAAAGCCTTTCGAGTTTGGTTGATCATATCTTCATAGTCACCTGTAATAAGAAGGTCGTCCACATATAGGACAATCACTACAGACTTTTTACCATCCCTGTAAACATACAAGTTAGCATCTGAGGCACATCTTTTGAAGTTTAGGTTTAAAAAGAACCTATCTATCCGCTGGTACTATGCTATGGGGGCTTGTTTCAGCCCATACAATGCCTTCTTCAGTTTACACACTTTGTTCTCAAAATGGGGGGCCTCAAACCCTGGTGGCTGAGCCACGTACACCTCCTCCTTGAGGTCACCATTTAAGAATGCTGACTTAACATCCATTTGGTACACTGGCCACTTCTTATGGGCAGCCACTGCAAGTACCGTGCGAATAGTGGTCATTCTGGCAGTTGGGGCAAATGACTCTTGAAAATCAAACCCTTCAACTTGTGAAAATCCTTGGGCAACCAGTCTAGCTTTGTACTTTTCTAAGGTACCATCAGCCTTGTACTTTACCTTCCAGATCCACTTGGTGCCAATAACCTTCCGCTTTGCTGGTCGATCCACTAGCTCCCAAGTGTCATTCTTCATTATGTTGTCATACTCCGCTTGCATAGCAGCCTTCCATGATGGATCTGCAAGTGCTTCTTCTAAGTCAGCTGGCTCCTTTACTTCTCTCATAATCTCAACCATCAAGGCCATATTGACTATGTGAGCAGAAGCCCTCCTTTGCTCCTCTATTCTCTGAGACCTCCTTGGTCTGTCTGCCTTCTTCTCAACAGATGCAGGCATAGGATTATTGTGGTCATAGAGCTGCTTCACCCAGTGCGGCAATGGCTTTTCCGGTGGGGTGATGTCAGGTTGGTGAAATTTTTCCTCATCATCTGAAGATGATGCTTCCTCCTCCTTAAGGATAGGGATAGCTCTCGGGACAGGTTCATAGTGGACTACTTCTTCGCTTGATGATAAAGTGGAAGAACTTGCCTTCTCCTCCTCCATTGTATGCGGCTCCTCCTTGAACACCACATCACGGCTCGCGATGATCTTCTTTGCCTCTTGGTCATATAACTTGTAAGCCTTCTGCTCATCACTATAACCCAAGAAGATACATTTTCTGCTTTTTGGTTGTAACTTGTTTCTCTTCTCATCTGGAACATGTGCATAACATTCACATCCAAAAATTCTGAAATGTGAAACAGATGGTTTCTTACCAGTGTAAGCCTCATGAGGTGTTTTTCCCTTGAGAGCCTTTGTGTAGCTCCGATTTAGAATGTAGACTGCAGTATTAACAGCTTCAGCCCAAAAATGGTTTCGGGAACATACAACACATTTGAAAGCTTTTTGACTTCACCATTTGCAGCAACAAAAGAAATAGTACCTGTGCCCGCAACAGGGCATTTAGCATCATTTCCAACCGTCACAGTGATGGATTCTTGTAGAGGCTGCATAGAACTGTATAGACCTTTCTTGTTGGTCATGTGACGGGAGGCCCCACTATCCAACACCCAAGAGTCAGTGGTAGATTCTTCTTGCGCCGAGGAGCACACTTCCTCAATGGTCGCCATGAATAATTCCAACTTTGCTTCAGCCGTATTGGCTGTCTCTTTTCCTTTACTTTTAAGGGTACCATTCTTTTCATCTGCCTTCTTGACACGACAATCTGCAATTGCATGTCCTTTCTTCTTACAGTAGAAGCACTCTCCTTGAAACTTCTTCTTGCCGCCCTTCTTCTTTTTGTCACCATCATTTTTGGTGGAGGAAACACCTTTGCCTTTTGCAATGGCAGAGAATGCAGCATCTCCATTGTTGCTTCCTTCTCGGGCTTTCAGCCTCAACTCCTCCTCCATTAATAATGCACAAAACTCCTCAAAAGTCAAAGCTTGAGGTCTCACCTAAGTATTAAGGGCAGTTACTAGTCCATCAAACTTTTGTGGACAAATCCGAAGACACCTCCGAGCTAGCTCTTCGCTAGTCTTTTGTATCCCAGCGCCAGCCATCTAGTCGCGCAGATTCTTAATCCGAGTGATGAATGCTTCAATCGTCTCTCCTTCAGCAAACTTCTCCGCTGCTAGTTGATTCTCCAAGTTTTGAATCCTTGTTTGGTTTCGTGTTTCGTACTGACTCCTTAGTACATTCCAAGCCTCTAACGCTTTGGTTGTATGCTGAATCAGAGTCAAAACACTGTCAAAACAGCTTGTAACTAAGCCACACAATGCATCTACATTCCTTCGTTTCCAAGCTCGTAGAAGATCTGCATTCGGAGGAATCATCACACTAGGATTTGATGGGTCGGGGGTAGGCTGTGGTTTTGCGTCAGTCCCCAGCACAGTCTCCAGAAGCTCATAAGAATCAAGGATAGTTGTAATTTTGAACTTCCACAAGGTGTAGTTTGTACCATCTAACTTGCCTTCGCTGAAGGTTGGTGGACGAATCCTCAGTGTTTGAATAGCCGGTACTGGTGCGCAGATCGGTCGCAGATAGCTCACGTGGTGAATCCCGGAAGGTCCCCAAGAACAAAGTACTCTACCTTTTTGCACAAAAACCCATGTAAAAGCATGCACGACAAGAGGCAAGAGACAAATTGGGTTCAATCTCTCCCATGCCTTGTGTGAGCGCTTCACAAAGCATGTATTTTATGTATATTTCCAATCTTCATGCTCAATAATAGCCCAATTACAAAAATATGACAAGCTTTTTAGCTTTTGAGTTTGCTTTCTACAAAAATAGGAAAATAAAGCTAATGGACGGTGCCCATAGAGTCTGGCACGCCCAATCTCAATGTCCAAATAGAAATAACATATCCGGGCGCATAAGCGCATACAGAATAATAATCGATAATCAATGTCTCAATAGACATAACAAAATATAGGCGTGGCGCCTATCAAAATATAGTTCAAATATCGAATACCCGCTAGACTCCAATGCTTTACTCCGCCACTGTTGCTATCTCTACACATCAACTGAAGCATTCACAATCGTTAGTAAAATAATACAATTAAACCGACAAAAGTGAATACCTAACAGTCTTCAGCTACATAAATAAATCAACTGGTTAGAAATAAATCCTAACCTTAATTTATTACGAGTGCGCACTCTAAACTCATAAATGTTTATTAATTTAATATGCATTTTGCGGAATCACCCGCTATGGAATCACCCATGTACACACTAAATTAATGAAACGCCCGAAAAGGACAGGCGTCCCCATCAACTTCTCGCACAAAGAATCCTCTTTGTGTATGAGCCCCGGACATCTAAGTTTACGGAATCCACTGTAAAACCTCACGGAATCCACCGTGGAATATGCCTCCTGGCATCATACCCCCGGGGTGGGATAGCAATTGACCTCAATTGCTATTAGCTCAATGTAGAGCTAATAGAGTGGGGAAAGCATTTAAGTCTCTAGCGTGCATCCATTGTGCTTCCTCTACAGGATGGTTCTTGAATTTTACTAAATATCTAGAATACCTTCGGCCAGTTCTAGTGGTCATGTAGTCAGTGTCTATGATGGCTTCGGGTTCAAGTATTTCAGTCTCTTCTTCTAGTAAAGGTGGGTTTTCATAGACAGGGTGGATAGGTAATTGGCCTCTAAATGGTCTCAATAAACTAATATGAAATGTATTATGAATTTTCCAATGAGATGGCAGTTCTAACTTGAAAGCATTGTCATTAATCTTATGAATGATTCTAAATGGTCCATAGAATCTAGGAGCTAATTTGACAACTGGATGTCTATCTACACTTTGCAGTCTGCGCTTTTCTATTCTAAGCCAAACATAATCATCAACTTTGAAATTCATGGCTTGTCTTTTCTTGTTGGCTTGTTTGGTATATGATTGTTGGGCTTTAGCAATCATATCCTTTACTTCATCAAAAATAGTGTTATGCATAACAGCAATATCATCAGCACTCTGAATTCTATTAGACAAAGATGCAACAGGTGTAGATAATCTATATCCATAAATAACTTCAAAAGGTGCTTTCTTTGTAGATGTGTGCGGTGTATTATTATAAGCAAACTGTAATAAATGTAAATGAGTATCCCATGTCTGAGGTTTAGAGATAGTGTATGCACGTAAAAGATCTAAAATAGTGCTATTTGTGGCTTCTGTTTGTCCATTTGTTTCTGTATGAAATGCAGATGAGAAATCAATCTTTGTGCCTAGATTTGCAAACAGTGTAATCCAAAAATTATTACAAAATCTAGAATCTCTATCTGAAATAATCACTTTCGGCAATCCATGGTTAGTAAAAACAGTTTTCAAAAATAACTGTGCTGCTTGTGATGCTGTTAAAGTTTTCTTACATAGAATGAAATATGCTTGCTTACTAAATCTATCTACAATTGTCCAAATCATGTCATGGTTAGACTTAGTATTTGGTAAGCCAGTAATGAAATCCATAGATATATGTTCCCAAGGTTTAGATGGAATAGATAAAGGCATTAATAACCCATACTGTTTACCATGATGTCTCTTTATTCTTTGACAAATCAAACATTCAGAAACGAAATTAGATACATCTGCATCCATATGCGGCCAATAAAAATATTCAGTTAACATGCGTAATGTAGAAATGATACCTCTATGACCTTGATATGGGGGACAATGAATTTCATTCAAAACAAAAGATCGGAATGGAATAGTAACACACAGTCTCTTTTCAAAGAACATGAATCCATCATTATATGACAATGAATCAACAGGAATGAAATTATTTTGAACTAATTTTTGCCAATCAGAATGAAAAGTAATATCCTGGTGATATGTTTCTTTCATAGCAATCAAAGAATCAAAAGATATGATGGAAATATTATGAATTGCAGGTCTTCTACTCAATGCATCGACAACTACATTTTCTTTTCCAGGTTGGTATTGAATGATAGGATGGAAACTTTGAATGAATGAAGCCCATTTGATATGACGGTCAGAAATTTGGGGTTGGCTAAGTAGATGTCTAATGCTTTGCTGGTCGGTCTTTATCATGAATTCTGAACCCATTAAATAATGCTTCCATTGTTTTAATGCTTGTACAACTGCTAAAAGTTCTTTGTCATAAGTGGAATATTTAAGCTCAGAGGGTTTCAGCTTAGAACTAGAATATGCTATTGGATGGTTGTCTTGCATTAATACGGCTCCTATTCCTGATCCGCTAGCATCGGTCACAACTAGAAAGAATGGTCTGTTAAAGTCAGGCAATTGTAGAACAGGGGCATTGGTTAATGCATGTTTGAGTAAGTCAAAGGATTTCTGCTGATTTTCAGTCCATTGATAAACAATTCCTTTCTTAAGAAGTTTGGTCAATGGTAAAGCAAGTAATGAGAAATTACGTACAAACTTCCTATAAAAACTAGCAAGACCAAGGAATGAGCATAATTCATGTACATTTTTAGGAACATGCCAATGCAATATTGCGTCAATTTTCTTAGGATCAACTTTAATTCCTTCTTTTGATACAATATGACCTAGATATTCTATTTCTATCTTAAAGAATTCACTCTTGTCAGGATTTGCAAACAATTGATTTTCTTTCAGTAATTGAAAAAATAATGATAAATGCTTATAATGCTCTTTTTCACTTTGACTGAACACTAAAATATCATCAAAGAAAACAATCACACAATACTGATATTTTAGAAAAATACGGTTCATCATTCTACTAAAAGTAGCAAGTGCATTAGTTAATCCAAATGGCATGACTAAGAATTCGTAATGGCCAAACTGTGTCCTGAATGCAGTCTTAAATATGTCGGATCTATCTAGCCTCACCTGATGATATCCAGACTTAAGGTCAATTTTACTAAATATAGAAGATCCTTGCAGTTTGTCCATAAGGTCATCAACTCTAGGTATAGGATACCTATTCTTAACAGTGATCTTATTTAATGCTCGGTAGTCAATACACATACGGTAAGTATTATTCTTTTTCTTGACTAAGAGCACAGTTGCACCGAATGGGGAACTGCTAGGTCGAATTAGGCCTCTATTTAGTAATTCTTCAACTTGACTCTGGATTTCTTTTTGCTCTATTTGATTGTGCCTATATGGGGCTTTGCAAGGTGGTTGTGTGCCAGGTATTAGATCAATCTTATGGTCTTCTGGACGTGATGGAGGTAAACCTGGTGGTAGGTCTTCTGCAAAACCGTCCTTAAAATATGCAAGAAATTCCTTATGCCTAGGGTGCATATGATTTTCCTTTGCATGCAATTCATTCACCCAAATGAGATATGATTTAGTATTCTTGCGTAGTGCACGTTTTGCTTGAGTATGCGAAAGCAGTGGAAAAATATGAGATGCATGCATACCAAATAATGTAATAGATTTTCCTTGAAAATTAATATTCATTGTGTGTGTGGAATAATCTATATTGGGATTATGTTGGTGTCTCCATGGCATTCCTAGAATAATGTCGCTTGACTGTAATGGGACAACTAAGAAATTTCTTCTTTCAATATATGGACCAATTTGAATTTCTAAATCTTGAACTTCTTGTGTGCCATTGTACCTAGTGCCTAAAAATGCAGCTTTTATGCGATAATACGTAGGTACAGTATGCAATTGTAATTCCTTTACCAATTTTGCTGAAATAAAGTCATGGGTACTACCGTCATCATGCAATATAGTTCTTTCTTTTCCATGCACCATACATTTCATAGTCAACAATGAATGTGGAGTAGGCATACTTGGTAGAGTGTCGGAAGTAGTAGTAATATCATCTTCTTCTTCAGTGAAATCCGGCATATCCTCATGCTCGTCTTCGTCCATAGCTCCAAGGTAGTTGATATGTGCTGGTGGCTTCTTTGAATGACAATTTGTTGCGAGATGCCCTGGCTGGTCACACTTGTAGCATACTATTGGCTTGGCTTTTGTCACATTATTTGCAATGGCTGGGAGTCTGGGTACATTTGGATTTGCTTGTGGAATAGGCTTTGGATTTGGATTGACAGTGGATGGTAATGCAGGTGGTTTAGGCCAATTCTTGCAGAAAGATGGTGATGAGAAACGACCTGGATTAAACCTTCTGAAATTGGAATTGAATTGTTTAGATCCATAATTACCATTTGCTTGGAATTGTTGTGGTCGTCGATCTCTTCCGCGTAACTTATCTTCAGTGTCGTGAGCTAAGGAGATGGCGTCTTCAAGGGTAGCAGGCTTGAACATGTTCACTTCAGCGTAGTAATGTCCAAGAAGTCCAGACATATACTTCCACTTATGTGTCGTCTCTGGTACGTCTTCAAGCATGCGTAACTGTAGAAGTGCATTCCAAAAATGCTCTGTATACTGTGGAATAGGCTCACGATCTCGCTGTTGAAGTAAATCCCATTGTTTGATAGCCTTCTCATGAAATTGCGGTGGAAGGAAATTTTGCATGAACTTCTTCTTGAAATCTTCCCATGTAGCAGGACATTCTATGCTCTTGCGGACTACAGTCCACCAAAGTGATGCTCTGTCTATCAGATGATTAGTAACACACTTGATTTTATCTTTTTTGGGATAAGTTTCCTCATGGAAATAGTCATCAAACTGGCTAATGAATGATAAAACAGTCTTTCCTTCTCTTATGCCATTGAAAGTGCGAAACTTGAAACTTTGTTTACTTATCTTGGATTCCTTGCGAATGGTTTGTGCTTCAAGAGTGGCGTCGATGGTACGGCGAATCAAATCTTCAGCTTGAGGTTCTTCTTTATCGGTGGACGCTCTTTGTAGCTTTGTCAATTGCGCTTGCAAGGCTTGCCTAGCTCTTCGCTCTTCTTCCAATTGCAGCATGATAAGATCCAGCTTTTGTTCCATGGTAGGCTCGGATAGATCGTCTTCAGCCATAGGATCATCCATATGTGGGGTAGTCATCCTGTAAAACTCAACAAACCTTTCTCACTCAAAATCAGTTAGCGGGATGAGCGTAGCTCAAATTTGGGGTTACAAGGCTATGTGTTTTTTTTTTTTTTTGGATATTTCTTCTTCAATTTTCAGAAATTCTGCAATATTTCTGTCTCCGTTTGCTGAAAGTACTTCAACGAACTTGTAGATAGGTAGAACAGCTTGCTGCGAACAACTTTCCAGTTCAGAGTTTTTGCATACGAACAAGTCTTCTATGAGTTTTAAGCACTAGTCAGTTCTGATTTAGTCTGACTTGCAGAGTTGCAGACTTAGCAGACTTGCAGAGTTGTTGACTTGCTGGACTTAGGCCGACTTGCAAAACTTGCAGAACTTGATTACTGTCGACTTGCGGAACTTGACTTTGACAGCGTAGGACCTGGAGTTACTGAACTTGTCTGCCCAGTGTAACTTGCAGAGAGTTGTGTGACTTAGCTTAATTTGACTTGGTAATTAAGCTTAGTAGCTTAATGGTGGACTAAACAGGCCGCCATTTTTTTCGTGAGGGGGGGGGCCGTTTTTTGATGACGCGGAAATTTCGGATCCATCTACTGAGACGCCGAGGTGATTTTGAAGAAGCTTAAGCTTCTTTTAAGCTTTTAAAGCTTTGTAATTAAGCTTTTAATGAAGAGGATTAAGAGCTTTCTCACTGGTTTTCAACGACTTGTTGATGGAGATGTTTGCGTGGTCCTCCGCCTGCAGAGCTTGGTCCTTCGCGATCTGACAGTGGAAACAGGGGTTCTTGATCGCCAGAAGTCTGCCCGTATTGACGGTTCGCGACGAGATTGACTGTAGAGGCCGTTTGTTCCTGGAGCTCCGCCTTCGCTCGAGATTGGTAGCGATTGGAAGCTCTTGATCTCTGCTCCGCTCTTATACCACTGGTGCGCAGATCGGTCGCAGATAGCTCACGTGGTGAATCCCGGAAGGTCCCCAAGAACAAAGTACTCTACCTTTTTGCACAAAAACCCATGTAAAAGCATGCACGACAAGAGGCAAGAGACAAATTGGGTTCAATCTCCCCCATGCCTTGTGTGAGTGCTTCACAAAGCATGTATTTTATGTATATTTCCAATCTTCATGCTCAATAATAGCCCAATTACAAAAATATGACAAGCTTTTTAGCTTTTGAGTTTGCTTTCTACAAAAATAGGAAAATAAAGCTAATGGACGGTGCCCATAGAGTCTGGCACGCCCAATCTCAATGTCCAAATAGAAATAACATATCCGGGCGCATAAGCGCATACAAAATAATAATCGATAATCAATGTCTCAATAGACATAACAAAATATAGGCGTGGCGCCTATCAAAATATAGTCCAAATGTTGAATACCCGCTAGACTCCAATGCTTTCCTCCGCCACTGCTGCTATCTCTACGCATCAACTGAAGCATTCACAATCGTTAGTAAAATAATACAATTAAACCGACAAAAGTGAATACCTAGCAGTCTTCAGCTACATAAATAAATCGACTGGTTAGAAATAAATCCTAACCTTAATTTATTACGAGTGCGCACTCTAAACTCATAAACGTTTATTAATTTAATATGCATTTTGTGGAATCACCCGCTATGGAATCACCCATGTACACACTAAATTAATGAAATGCCCGAAAAGGACAGGCGTCCCCATCAACTTCTCGCACAAAGAATCCTCTTTTTGTATGAGCCCCAGACATCTAAGTTTACGGAATCCACTGTAAAACCTCACGGAATCCACCGTGGAATATGCCTCCTGGCATCAGGTACAGCAGCACCACCTCCTGCACCGCTTCCTGATGCGCCAGAACCGCTTCCCGGAGTCGAAATCATTTCTCTTTGCTGTTGAAGCCTTTGCCTCTTGCACGCTCTCCGATCTTTAGAGCCCCTTGGGCTCTGATACCATGTAAAATATTACACGGCGCAGCGAACAGAATCTGAGAAAGAGATAGAGAGTACACAACAGATAAGAGGAGAATCAGTAAATTCTTTAACTCCAAACAACTGATACAAAGATGGCTCTGTCCACCCGTGCGCTTCCACTGTGTGAAGCTTAGATGGCGATCTAGACAGAAGATAGGTGAAGAGCTTAAGGCTAGTTGGAACAACAACTCTGACTGGGTGAAAGATAAGTGTTAGTGATGGTTGCGAAGGGGTTTAGCTTTTATAGCCCGCGAAGGTCGTTAGGTCGGCCTGCTGACCTAACCGACCTACCATATGAGCCTCCACTAGTCGGCCAGGGAATATTCCCTTTACCATCGAGCCGGGGGCGCTGCCCCCGGACCCCCGCCAGGGGGGGCCGCTGGCCCCCCAGCTAGGGGCCGCTTCTGCAGCCCCCGGACCCCACAATAGGGGCCCCTTTTAACTCCCTTACCACGCAACTCAATACAATGTGCCTCGAGTTGCTACCAGCTTAACCACTCCGTCTAACCTAAAGATTAGACCCACAATAGTCACCTTTTTGCCATCCGGTCACATAGACCTCATCTGATATACAAGTCAGGACTCAACCAATGTCCGGGCTCACATTTGGCTTCTCCTCATAATGGGGGCCTTACAACTTTGAGCACCATGGATCATTGGTAGCACCTAATGAGGGTGGGGCATTGATCATATCTAACATGGAGCACCCATATCTTGAGGAAAGATATCATCAGGGGAGGCTTATCTGGTGGAGCAAGGGATATAAAGTGATTGAGCAAGAAGACGGCACCTTTGTGTGGAAAATTGAACTTTTTTGCCATCACTGCTTACAAATCTTGACAAGCATCCTTGTTGAGTTTAATGAAGAATGTGCGATGGAGCCCTTAGTTCATCCTCTAAATATGTTGAACTTTGACTATCATAATTACGAATAGGGGAGTTCTTGATGGCTGGCTATGTAAACCCGTTATGGATGTATACATTATACTTTGATGGAGTGTCCAGGGGCCCTAATAGAAAAGG
Organism: Lygodium microphyllum; assembly: GCF_053477565.2. Lineage (NCBI taxonomy): Eukaryota > Viridiplantae > Streptophyta > Polypodiopsida > Schizaeales > Lygodiaceae > Lygodium > Lygodium microphyllum. The sequence continues at coordinate 121,938,731 of NC_141151.1, read as the reverse complement.
AAGTGTTGGAGTAGTTATCCGAGATTCTCGACGTAGAGTTACAATGAAATTAGCTGCTTACCTCGGGGTAGGATTTACTAACAACATGGCAACGTATAAAGCCCTGATTATGGGACTGAATATTGCCAAGAAAGGTGGCATTAGGCGGTTGTTAATAAAAGGGGATTCCCAGTTGATCATAAATCAACTCAATGGGACATATACAGTCCGGAGTCCTCTCCTTCGTATGTATCATCGAACTACTATAACCCTACTTGATGAATTTGAGAGCATCTCTTCAGCTCATTCCATGTTATTGGAATCACTTTACGGATTCCTTAGCTAATTTTTCTTATGAAGAGGACCTCTTTTTCAACTGTGGTCCTAGTCCAGATGTTGCTATTGACACTGAGATAGGACCTAGTCACTTGTGGGGAATGTTATTAGACCATGCATTATATGGTAGGCGATGGTTGATATGGGTAATGCAAAGAGTAGCCGAGACCCATCTACCACTATTATCTTGGACCCATAGGTTGATCAGAAGACATGTTATGCATACACCTCTTGCTATATATGTAGGAGGTATGGGCCATAATTTGATGCATTTAGTTTAGGGCTAAGAGCCCTATTTTTCCCTTTGGAATGGAGCGTATTTGCATATATCTGCCTTCTTCCAAGGAGAGATCTCTATGATTTGTTTTGTTTGATTCCGTTGTTAGGCGAAGAGGGCCAGTAGCTTTAAGTAGTTAATGTTTGATTTCTTTAGGCCAAGAGGGCCTTTGTTTTTAGGTTTTATAATCTATCTCTTTAGGCCAAGAGGGCCCTATCTCTGTTTGGTGTAGGTATGTTTAAAGTTTTATTGTTTTAGTGATTGCACCATACAAGTTGATGAAGTCGCTGGAGGGAGTCTTTGCTGCGAAGAAGCTTCTTGTGGCCATTACAGGTGGTTTCATCCCCTTTTGGAGTTTTTTCCCTTGAGCAATTAATGATATATGTGCAGGTGAGGGTTGCTTTCTTTTGTTTGTTGGGGACCGGCAATCAAGGCATGAAGTCCCACGTTTAGGTTAGGTATGTTTGGGGGAGGTTTGAGTAGTCATTACCTCCTGCAACAAGGAATTCTCAGGCATTGAAAGACTTGCTTTAGATGGGAATTCTAGTGACCCTGTTCTGCTGACCTGCTAGGTGGCCATTCTAGGAGTTTATGTTAGTTGTGAGGCAATTAGAGAAGCCTACTAAAACAATGATGGAAAGAGACAAAACCCTAAAGATTTGAAAGATGATCTATGACTATACGAAGGTGTGTAAAAAGGGGTTTTAACCCCTATAAAAATAGAAAAAGAAAAGTAAAATTTCTCATGCAGTGTCTATCGCCTTGCAAAGGCCTGGTAGGTTCTTGGGGATGAGACAAGACTTGGGGTCGATGCCTTGTCTTCCTTGGGGTGACATCTTGCCATAAAAGAAGAAAATAAAAGAAGGTTGGAGCAAAAATAAAAGTGAGCATTAGAAAAGGATTCAGTGTTGCCTTTGCGAGGGCTTGGTAGGTTTTTGGGTACCGAGACAGGACCTGAGGCCAATGCTCTGTTCTCCTTGGGTCACTATGCTCAACTCCCTCATTTTTACACGCCTGCGTATGGAAATTGAGAGGTTAAAAGAGTAATGTGCTAAAAGAAACTATTTCTTGATCAGGCTATAGGAGTCCTCGCCTAGTAGAAGCTCCTCGTTGAGTTGTCCTTAGTTAGGTAGGTAGTTCAGACCACCACTCAGGGCGACCTCTTTGATAGTTCTTTTTAGCTTGGTTGTGTTGCAGAAGTTGGTTAGTGACTAGCTTCAGGCCTTTTATCAGATTATGCTAGGCCTACTCCTCATGGATTTCATGCCTTGGTTTTGATATGGGGTAGTGTATGAGCTGTGATGTGTATTTTTTGTATTAGCTTGATGCTCCTTTTTTATGTTTATGTGCAGATCTATTCGTGGGATTCAACGGGCTGAGTCGCCCTATCTCGTGGTTGCCAATGACAGATGATTTGTGATGCTGAGAAATGCTCAAAAATAGCCAAAAATTACGAATATCAAGGAAAAAATAGACTTCGTCGAAGGCGACAGTGGCAACTCAGTACGATTTTAAGCGGTAATGGCCCAGAAATGCTTAAAAGAGCCACTAGACGATGGTCGGAGAATTTTCATAATTTTTTGGCATGACAGATGAGACCATGGGAGATGCTCCACAGTGGAGGACTTCAAGATGGGTACCCAAGATTTTTCACATCAAGAATCAGACACTGGACGTGAAAAAGGAAGTGCCCGGTAGGCCAAGGCCAAATTGGCAAGGGCGGAAATGGACTTTAGGAGAGCCCAAAGGATGTGACCCTTTGGGGCCAGCCCAAAATCAAAAATGTGGGGGGTGGGGGGGCGGGGGAGGGGGGGGGGGGCGGGGGGGGGGGGGCGGGGGTTGCATTTTTTTCACGTGATAGGGAAGAAGGCGCCATATCCACGAATTGAAGGAGAGATGGAAGATGGGGCCTGTAAACAAACCCCCCAACTGACCCGATACATGATCTACATCCTATCTTCGCTCTCCATCACTCCAGACTGCTCCTCAATTGACTGCTTGGTTGTGGAGATCAAAAACCAGTCTTTCTCTCTCCTACATAGAGGCAATTCATGTGCAAGAAATCAAGAAGAAGAGGGGCTGAAGAATGCTTGTCCGGCTGTGATTGGATTGCTTCAAGATGAAGTGGAGGCTGAGGAAAGAAGTTCAACACTGAAGAATGCTTGTTGTTTGGTCTATGGGCTGCCTGAAATAATTATTAAAAAACCCGCAACACGCAAGACACACGGTATGCTCCAATTTTATGAAGAATTTTGCTTGTTTTTGTTGTTTCATAGTCTAAATGTTGTTCACATGCGATGAATTTTTGTTTGAACCTTGTTTGCATCATTTTTTAGGGCTGCAACTACAAAAATGCATAACCTGTAATGATTTAGAGCCGTTATTAATTCTTTAAAACCTGTAAAATGTCAATTTCAATGGAAATTAGTGGTTTTTTCGATTTTGAGTTGGGAGAAAGGAATGGAAATGAGATAAAATCAGAGAAAATGTTAAGTTTCAGTGAAAATAATAAGACAATACAAATAAATCAAAAATACCTATTTTCTATGAATAATAAATAGGAAAAAATAGTGAAAAATAGAGAAAATTGGGATTTTCGCGCTCAAAAATATAGAAAAATAATATTTATGTGCGTGAATGTTTGGAGATATTAAAGCATGAGGTCAAGCCTCAGTTTGTCCTTGTCCTTTGTGTTATAGTCCATGTTTATTGTTTTTTACATACAAAAATGATACAAAACAACCATTTACACATATGCACCACAACAACACCTAAACGGTGAGGGGGGAGGAAGTTTATGCGACGATCTAATTGTTGAAAAGATACAAATTTTGATTTTCCTCTTTTTGCATAGCATTTAAGGATCGTTCCATTATTAAATATAGGCGACTAGTAGTACGAAAGTTCTGGTGCTAGTCCCTAAAGCAGCGTATCACGTAACACTTAGTTAAAATTCATGAAAGGGCTGTTTTTCGCACCTCACATGGATGGTTTTTTTAATCATAAAATGGTTGTCAACAATTTTTATACACCTTACATCAAGTATGCTACATGGTATCTCCTGGAATGCATTGCAATCGATTGATAAACTTTGACCAACGCTGAGAGGACAGGAAACCCAAGCTGTAGGTCTAGACGGGTGCTTCCATTGGGGAAAGTTTTGTGAGGCAAATCAAAATCTCTTGGAACGTTGAATTATGAAAGAGGGGAGTTTGTACGAATGTTATATGTGTTAGCGATGCATCTTGGGGCCAATCCCCGAGGTGTAGGAGACCCGCAATGTAGCCGCGGCAATTAGCCGAGAGGTGCTTCCCTATGTGTGTATTACGAGGCATTATGCCTATATGTTATGGGATCTTCCTCTGAGGAGAAGGGAAGTGAACATTGGACTACATATTGGATAGAAAAGCAAAATCATCATAAGCATTTAGTGCGAAGTGAGTTTTAGACACTCCTGGCCCGCAAGCCCGCATGATGGGGTTGTCTGTCGTATGCATGAGGTCCGGCTAGTGCCATAGCCAGTGCCGGCCCATTTTAGGTCCCATCAAATTGTTTTTTTTAAGGATACAGATCGTGTCTTGCAAGACAAGCTGATTGATCATTTAGAAGATGCCTCTTATAAAATGGAATTGAAATCCAATTGGGCTAGTGTAACTGAGACAGTGCATATGTTGGTAAAGAGAAAGAAAATGAAATTAAGATGGGGTACATGCACCACACCTGCCAGTGCTTAGAAGGGTGACTAAAATTGTAGCCAAGGCACCTATGGCTATGATAGAACAACTGGCTATACGTGTTAGTCTCGCTCTTAAAGGTAATGGTGTGGATGAATTAATCAATGGCATGTGTGATTTGAGGCTAAATTTGATAGAAATATATGCAAAGGTAAAAAATTTGGATATTAAGGTAGAAGAGAAGGGTCAAGAAATAGCCCAAAGATCGTACAAAGAAGGATACAAGAGGAGATGCATTTGGTGTGACAGTTTATAGCATGAAAAGCAAGACTGTATAGCCTATCGTAAAGCAAAAGCGAAAAGGTTAGTCTTTTGGAAAGATGAAAAAATACATGCAACAGAAATTGATCTTCCAATAGAGCTGATATTTGGAAATGGTGGCATGTAGAAGAGGTTGGAAGATATGGTTGCAAGGATAGCATTTGTGGTCATAGATGCAACCACATATGGATTGAGAGTTGAAAGGACTAATGAACCTCATGAAGGAGGCATGGCTAAAGCAAAATCTCACATTTGGATGCAAGCATTAGATCGCATGGAAAAATGAAAAACAACAGCCTAAATTGGCTAACACAAGTCAAAGTATACAAGGGAGAAGAAGATGGAGTGTACCAATGGATTCATTTTTCAACCTATGCTTATTTGACTGAGGTTCATAATCAATATACTCTTGGGGAAGAAAAGAGAAGAAGAGATGAGGACATTGATGGTCCTTCCTCTTCAGGCCCATCTAAACACATAACATAAAGTAAAATAGAAACACAATATTAGTGAGTTTGGGAATCTCTCAATTTCCATTTTTTGAATACTAAAAAGGTGGCACCCGGATAACATGTCCATAAGTTTCTCAAAACCATATGATATGACCTATCATTGAAAAGCGCTCAAAAAATGGAATCTATTGAGCTTTAGACCGCTTGATTTGGAGTTATACTGTTCAAGTTATGACAAATACAAAGATTTGACCACGTGTCCCAAACTTATGGGAAATTCCCATATTTCCCAATATGGTGTTTAGAGCATAGAAAGAGGCTAAAGAAGCCATACGTGAGTATGTTATGGAGGATGCATCTCAAGAGAAGAAACAAGAAGGGAAGAAAAGGGGAAAGCAGCCTGGTTACACGTTACAATTCAATCTTGAGACTACCATAAACCTTAAAAAGTCTTAGAAGATTGCATACTTGGTAATAGAGTGGAATTCACACTTGGAAAAGTTCTTGGAATCACAAAGCATGAATTTCATGATGCAATCATTGATACGTTGAAATGAAAAAGACAGTTTGATGGTGAAGTTTTGTAAGTATTGATGCAGGTTGAATCGGATAGTATAAAGGCAGTACAATTTCTTACTATTTGTGTGAATCATCCCCAGAATTGGGATAGGCTATAGGATAATCCCATGCTACCTAATGCACAAGAGTTTAAGGGTTTTTAGATAGCACTGTTGTAAGTGGAGGCTATGGCATTGCCCCTAGGAAGATAATTATGCCTGCAAGAAGGGGAAAAATTATGTTTGTGTCTGGATTTCAGGAATGGACAGCATGTAGTCTTAGCAGTTTTAAGAATATTTCAACCATGTTTGAATTGGTGGTTTACTATTCCAAAGAAGAATGGTTCTTTGATGTTTATACATGATTTACAACCAGTTAATAAGGTCACCATAAGGAATGTTGGATCAAACCCAATAGTGGATGAATTTGCAGAAGCATTTCCAAGCAATGCAATTTACTCTATGGGAGATTTATATTCACGATATGATCAGTTCTAGCTTGCATTAGAAAGCCAAGATATCACTATCATGAAGACACCGTTGTAGTGATGTTATGAGGACATAGTGTAAAAAAGTATGGAATGCATCATCATCCGACTTCTCTATTGATCTAGAGAGTCAATGTGATCTGAGCCATTAGTACTAGTGTGAGTTGCATGGGTTATCCAAAAATACTAGATTTTTGGATAATTTTAGCCTATTTTTTATATTATTTATTGTAAAAATCCGAAAAAGTTAGAAAAAGCTTCTAGATTAGGATGGCATGCAAAAAGCTAGTTGTTTTTTCAACCGGTTAGGGGATTTTCACAAAAAAAGACAGATTGACAAAATTGTGCGCGTTGCGATCGTTGTAAACAGGTTGAAAACTACAGATTAAACTGAAAGAAGAAGGAGTGATCTAGGAGATCCGTGACTAGGTGTCCATGTGTCCTAGAGTTTTACCTCCCTTTTGGAGACAACGAGGCCATCAGATTTGGGTTCTGGGCAGCAGAGAAAAAGCTGATTTTTCTAATCCACGTTTTTGGTCTACAAAGGAGCTCCAAGAGAACTAATGCATAGAGATTGCTTCTGAGTAGTGCAAAGATTCCAGGTTCTTTCAATACATATTGATTCAATTCATTGTGATTTGTTTTTGTCTTGTTTACCATTTGGATATTCTCTATCTTCTCTTCCATCTCCTATCTCTACTTCCTTCTACTTCTGATCCCCGATGGATTTGACCTTTCAACAAAAACCCCTCCAACATTGGTGAACCCGACGCAAAAGGTCGTCATAGAAGAAGGAAAGATAAGATGGGAGAACCTTCAAATACAATCTCCAGTGATGTTTTGCAACAGTTGGTGCAAAATATGAATATGCTTATGCAGGTACATCAACAACAATAGGTGATGCAAGCTTTAGCTCAAACAGAAAGTGTTGTGATGAATGCTTTGCAAGCAGTTCAGCGTGAGGTGAAGTTATTCAATGGCAGGAATGTATCTGCATATGTACATACCTATGCTCAGAAGATGGAATTCTTTGGAGTGGCTCAATCTGCATGGAGCCAGTATTTTGTACGTATTACTGCTCATGAATTGAAAGCACGGATTACTGAATTATACTTGCAGGATGCAAACCGGGTAGCCTTCAAGAAGACACTCAGGGAAGAATTTTACATTGAGGACACCAGTTTGATTACGTGCAAGACTTTTTAGGAGTGGATTATACAACCCAATAAGGGTCTTGTGGCTACATAATTGTTAACAGAATTTGAAAGTCAATTTGAGCAGTTGGATCTTGCAAAACAGCAAGCTCTTGCAAGTTAGAAAATTGAATTGTTTCTACAGTCAGAAAATTGAATTTCATCAAGAGAAGCTTGATGATTTGCTGGAGGATCAGACTACAGAGATAGGTTTGAAAACAGAGTGGAGACATGTCAAGGAAGTTGTTACTGCGCTTATGAAGAAACATAGAAGAAGAGAAAGATTGCATGTCTCTAGCTTGCCCATTGTTACAGGCAAGACAGTTGATGTATCCAGTAAGCCACTACTTCTGTGGCTAACCCTATGGCTGTACCTGCTATTGTTCCCTCTGTTAGGGGAGATGCCTTGGATGAATTGGTCAAAGGGATGTGGGATCTTCAATTGAAGGTTGCAAAATTGGACGAAAAAGGACAAGAGGAAAGGGAATGGGCAACAGCCCCTAAGCCTAGAAAAAGATATATGTGGTGTGATAGTTTGCAGCACGATAGCTTATCTTTTGAAAAGATGGCAAGATCCATGCATAAGAAATGAGATTGCCTCTTGCTTTGAATTTTGGAAAGAGAGGTATGCAGAAGTTGTTGGAAGACTTGGCTGTCTGAAATGCTTATGCGGCAGTACATGCTTCTACTTTTGGTCTACAGTTGGATAGAATGCATGGCCAAGTGATGGTTGGTCCAAAGCCTAAAATATGGACACATGCTTTACATGCAGCTGAAAAGAGAAAGGTCACTGATAGTGAAATGTCTCATGCAGGGCAAGACATTCGTGGCATAACTGGTTGGGAATCACCGGTAGATGCATATTCAATGTATGCATATTTAGCGAAGGTACAAAACATGAATGTACTTGTGGAAGAACAACAAAAAAGAGATGAAGATATTGTAGGGACATCTAAAAGAATGACAAAAAGAAGTGTGGATTAGCCTAAAGTTGCAAATCAGCCACCTCCCGAGCATGTTATAGAAGAGGTCAGTCAGAAGCAAAAACATGATAACAAACAAGAGGGCAAACAGAAGGGCAAGCAGCCAGGATATAAGCTGTAATCTGACATTGAGACAGCCACAGATCTTAAGAAGGTTCTTGAAGAAGTCGGGTGGAATTTACCTTGGGAGAGGTGCTTGGCATTGCCAATCGAGAATTTCATGATGAGATCATTGACATAATTAAAAGGAAGCGTCAGTTTCTTGGTGATACCACTAGTGCATTGCTGCAATTTGAAGAGGAAACTGGTTTGTTGGGTATTCGGGCTGAATATGAGCATGAAGTAAGTACTGGATTATCTATGCAAGATGCTACTAATCAATGGATAGCATGTGGAAAAGAGAAGAAAGTGGCTGAAAATGCATTGTCTTGTAGCAATATGCATGGTGGAGTAAGGCAAATGCAACAATATGGAGAAGAGACTCTAGGATTTATTCCTCGAAGTCACTACACAAGAAATCATTGCGCTAGAGCTACCACTGAAACGGTAGTGAAAATAGGGGAGCGTGAAACTCCTTGTGTTGCTTTACTTGACCATGGGTCTGAGATAAATGTCATTGAGCATGGATTGTATGAAAATGGTGCATGGCCTATAGACACTGATCATGGTTGGCGAATGAGGGCTACAAATAATTCTTCAAGGGAGCTCTATGCTGCATGTCCTAATGTAAAAGTGACGATCGATGATGTACAGGAAGAGAAACACTTCTTTGTGCAAGATAATTCCTCATATGCAGTGATTTTGGGACAGCCCTATATTATAGGTGTGCATATGGAAACAAAGGTACTTGATGATGGTTCTGCTTATGCAAGAGTCAGAAGCAAGGATGGGAGAAAAGCAATCCGATTTCTTACTGTTTGTGTTAATCATCCTAGAAATCGTAATACACTTCGAGAGTCTCCTTTGGTTCTAAATGCAAGGGAATTCAAAGACTTGGATTTTCATTAAGAGCACTGATGTAATGCGGGGCTACAGTAGTGCTGTTCAGAGGGTGTACTTGCCTCGTGATGAAATGAAGCATGTATTTACTATTGGTAATTCTCAGTTTACAGCAAATAGTTCATGTTGGTTTAAGCGTATGGAAGCTATATGTAGGACTGAACACATATCTATGAAACAGGCTATTAAGAAACTAAGAGCATTGGGGTAGCTGAAAATGATAGCATTTCAGGCATCTTTTATGGGCTGAATATTAATGACGCTATGGCTGAAATTTCAGCAACTATACATGTAGAAAATGAGGCTGAAAACAGAGTGTTTTCAGTATGTTCTTTCGATATGTATGATGTTATAGCATTGTTTGCTCAGCAGGAAGGATTACAATGGGCTGAAGCACTTGTGGAGACAGGCTATTAAGAAACTAAGAGCATTGGGGCTGTTAGCTGAAAATGATAGCATTTCAGGCATCTTTTATGGGCTGAATATTAATGACACTATGGCTGAAATTTCAGCAACTATACATGTAGAAAATGAGGCTGAAAACAGAGTGTTGTTAGTATGTTCTTTGGATATGTATGATGTTATAGCATTGTTTGCTCAGCAGGAAGGATTACAATGGGTTGAAGCACTTGTGGAGACAAAGTACAAGACAATTGACAAAAAGCTGAAACCAATTGCTTTGCCACTTCCACCAGAGAGTGAGGGTTTGTATGAAAAAGTGTCAAGACAGCCAAGCTTACGAGATCCTAAAGATATAGGTCATTAGTTTACATCTGAAACATTACAGGAATTGAAAGTTGGTGCAGAAGGGTTTCTTTTGCCTGTTAAGAGAAACTATTTTATGCAGATGTTAGCTAGACATGGGAAGGCATTTGCATTTCAGCCAAGTGAAATAGGTTGTGTGGATCCAAATGTTGTCTCTCCTATGGTCATATTTACTGTGCCACATGTACCATGGAACTTGAGGCCTATTCCAGTGCCTAAAGATTTCTTGCCAAAGCTGATGGATTTGCTAAATGAAAAGATTCGCATGAAGATCTTGGAGCCTTCTTTAGCCCCGTACTCAAATTGTTGGTTTACTGTACCCAAAAAGAATGGGGCTTTGAGATTTATTCAAGACATGCAACCGGTCAATAAAGTGACCATAAGAAATGTGGGTGCAGGTCCTGTGGTTGATGAATTTGCAGAGGCTTTTGTAGGCAGAGCGATCTATTCTTTGGGTGATCTTTACTCGGGTTATGATATGTTTCAACTTGCAATTGAAAGCAGGGATATCACAACCATGAAGACTCCTTTAGGGTTAGTACGGATGTGTACTCTCCCACAGGGTGCAACAAACTCAGTGGCACACATGATAAATGCTATGAATAGGGTACTCATGGATTTTATACCACAATTGACTATGTCCTTCTTAGATGATGTTCCAATCAAAGGGTGTGCAGTAGTGGATGAAAAGAATGAAGAGGTTTATGCTCATGGATGCAGACAGTTTGTTACAGACCATATTGTGGATTGTGAGAGGATTTTGACACGTCTAGAAGAGGTGCATTTAACTCTTTCTAGACAAAAGTCTGTCTTTGGTGTTGAAGAGGTTTTGATTGTTGGGCATATGTGTGGGCCTTATGGGCAAAGGCCATCACTAGTAAAAATAGATGGTATTGATAGAATGCAAGATGTATGCACGAATGTATCAGAGGTGCGTAGATTCTTGGGTGCATGTGTGTTCTATTTGATATGGATTCCTCACTTTGCACATGTAGCCGATGTTCTTTATCAGCTTCTAAGGAAATGTCAAAATTTTCATTAGGAAAGGAAGCATCAGAAAGCAATGAAGAAATTGAAGCAACTCTTAAAATCTGCTCCTACGTTGAGAAAAGCTGGCTATTCACATGGAAAGCCTATCATTATTACTGTTGATACAAGCCCAATAGGGATTGGATGGACAATTGGGCAAGATGATGAGGAAGGGCAAAGATATGCAATTCTCTTTGGTGCTAAAGTATTGACTGAACGACAAAGAAGGTATCCACAGGTTAAAAGAGAATTATGAGGAATTGTGACAGCCCTTAAATGTGATAAGGAGTATTTTATGGGTGCTCATGTAGTCATTGAGATTGATTGTTTGCCGGTATTGGGTATGATTACTAGTTGTGCTACCCCGGACATTTCTATGCTCCGGTGGATTGCATACATTAAATATTTGAACCCTAAATTTCAGCATATTGCAGGAAGAGATAACCCAGTGGCAGACATGTTGTCTTGAGCATGCTATGAGAATGAAGATGGGATGATGGATGAGGGAGGAAGATGACTTTCTTATGGCTGAAAATGATGTTGCAAGAGTGAATTTAGCAATGCAAGGTGTTGCTACAGCATTAACAAAAGCTTGGACAACAAAGAGAAGACACTTTAGATGTTTTGCATCTTGTGTAGAAGTGTTTTTGGAAGACAAATATGCAGGAGAGTGGCTGAGAATTGGTCAATATCTCAGTACATTAACAAAGAGAGATGAATGGTCAGATGAGGAGTTTAAGAAGATCAAGAGGAAAGCCTATGGATTTTTCTTAAAAGATGGATACTTATGGAAACATGCTAAAAAGAAATAGGGTATGCCATTGCGAGTTTTGGGTGATAGAGCTTCACAAGTAACTATTATGCAAGAATTTCATGAAAGCTTATGGGCTGGTCATAGGGGTGTTTGGGGTACTTTTACAAAAATCAAAGAAAGATATTGATGGCAGGGTATGTATAAGGATGTTTCTCCTTTTGTGGAAACATATATGACATGTCAAATGTATTCAACTGTGAGACATCAGGATGGATTGCAACCCACATATCCATTGTCTCTTCATTTTAAGTGGGTGGTGGATTTGGTCACAATGCCTATAGGTCTTTGGAAAATGAGGTATCTTGTACTTGCTCGTGAAGACTTGACTAATCAAGTGGAAGGGAGAGCTCTATGTACTAAGATAACAAATACTGTATGTACTTTTCTCTTCGAAGAGATCTTTTGTCGATATGGCTGTGTGGAAAAAATTACAGCAGATAGGGGTGAGTTGGATGCAGATGAAGCTCATGATTTCTTTGCACGATTGGGGATAAAGCTTGCTTTAACTTCAGCCTATAACCCTGAAGGAAATGGAAAAAGTGAAAGAGGTCATCCACCTATTGTGAAGGCATTGGCAAAAGCATGTGGAGAGAAGGTAAAAGAGTGGCCACGATTGCTCCCTTATGCTTTGTGGGCCGACAAAACAACTCATAGTGCTGTTACAGGATATATGCTTGTAGAGTTGATGTATGGTCAAAAACCTATCATGCCGGTAGAAGAGATGACAGTCACATTGAGTGTGTTACCTTGGGAGGAGGAGTTGAATCGAGAGGAGTTGTTGGCCTTATGCATTAGACAGTTGGAAAGAAAGTCAAAAGACATAGAGGCAACAATTACAAAGTTAAGGGCAGCAAGGATACAGAACAAGACACAGTTTGACAAAAGACATAGATTGAAACCAAGAACCATACAAGATGGGGATTGGGTATTGGTTTATGATAGCAGTTTAGATAACCAACATAGTGTCATGCGTAAAGTTTCCAAAAGATGGTTTGGACCCTATGTGGTAAGACATGTGTTTTTGATAATGCTACTTATGCATTAAATGAGCTCGATGGGATAGCCATAAAACTTTCGGTAGTAGGGAAAAGAATAAAATTATTCAAAAGGTGGGAATCTACTACCTATGAGTTGCTAGAATTGGAAGAAAATAGTAGCCATGATACAGGGGCTAGCTAGGAAGATATGGAAGATGAAGAAGCAAAGGATATGGTTGTAGAGGATGAGGAGGACTCTGAATCCGGTGACAACTAGGATTTTGGCACATACCGGAGGATGTGCAGGTTCAGAGGGGGTGGATGTCATGATGTTATGAGGACACAGTGTGAAAAAGTATGGAATGCATCATCATCCAACTTCTCTATTGATCTAGAGAGTCAATGTGATTTGAGCCATTAGTACTAGTGTGAGTTGCATGGATTATCCAAAAATACTAGATTTTTGGATAATTTTAGCTTATTTTTTATATTATTTATTGTAAAAATTTGAAAAAGTTAGAAAAAGCTTCTAGATTAGGATGGCATGCAAAAAGCTAGTTGGTATTTCAGCCAGTTAGGGGAATTTTCACAAAAAAGACAAATTGATGAAATCGCGTGCGCCGCGATCACTGTAAATAGGCTAAAAACTACAGATTGAACTGAAAGAAGAAGGAGTGATCTGGGAGATCCGTGTGATCAGGTGTCCTAGGGTTTTACCCCACTTTTGGAGCCAACGGAGCCATCAGATTTGGGTTCTAGGAAGCAGAGAAAAAGCTGATTTTTTTAATCCACATTTTTGGTCTACGAAGGAGCTCCAAGAGAACTAATGCCTGGAGATTGCTTCTGAGTAGTGCAAAGATTCCAGGTTCTTTCAATACATATTGATTCAATTCATTGTGATTTGTTTTTGTTGTGTTTATCACTTGGATATTCTCTATCTTCTCTTCTATCTCCTATCTCTACTTCCTTCTACTTCTAATCCCCGGTGGATTCGACCTTTCGACAAAAACCCCTCCAACACCGTACTTGGATTGGTTAGGATGTGTACAATTCCACATGGTTAAATTTATTCAATGGCTCATATGATGAATGCTATGCATAAAGTTTTAAGGGAGTATATTGCTCAGTTGACCTTACCCTTTCTTGATGATGTGCTAATCAAAAGATGTGATATCTATGAGAAGAATGAAGAGTTGAATGAGCATAGATGTAGAATATTTGTGGCTAATCATATTGCTGATTTTGAGAGGATTTTGAGTTGTCTTGAAGGAGTGCCTTTGACTCTGTCAGGAGAAAAGTTAGTTTTTGGAGTGGAGATAGTATTAGTTGTTGGGCACATGTGTGGACCATATGGGAGAAGGCCCTCACTAGTAAAGATTGATGCCATAAGAAGGATGCAAGAGACATGCTTGAATGTATCCAAGGTGAGAAGATTTTTGGGTGCACGTGCCTTTCACTTGATATGGATTCCGCATTTTGCGCATGTGGCTGAAAGTTTATATCAGCTGTTGAGAAAAGGGCAGAAGTTTTGGTGGGGTAAACAACATACGAAGGCAATTCAGAAGTTAAAGAGCTTATTGATCTCAGTCCCAACACTAAAGAGACCAAATTATGAAAATGGAGAGCCTATTATTCTCATCGTGGATACAAGCCCAATTGGCATTGGTTGGTGTTTACCGCAACACAGAGGAGTGGGAAATGGAAAAAAGGAAATAGCAAAAGGCGCAGGACAAAAGGAAGAAAAAGGCACCTTAACCGGTAACCGGACCCTGAAAAAATTAAAAGCACGAGCACGACCCTCAAGAAGTCTTAGAGTCGCCCAAGGAAAGTAAAAGAGTAAAAAGTGCACCATTAAGTGTGAAAGCGCTCCCGAATCCTTGTAAAAGAGCGCCAAGCTCACTCCTGTGCAAATTGTATGGATTAGTTGGGAATAGGATAGATTAGAATGGTGGGAAACGAGAAATGGACCTAGGCTAATGGCCGGCCATGTAAAAAGGGAAAAAGGGGATGACCGCCCAAAAGGGATTTAGGGTTTTGTATATAAAGTTGAAAAGTGAATGAGAAGCTCATTCTTGTGTGTGGCCAAAGCTTCTTCTTCTTCTTCTTTTGTTTCTTGCCTTCTTGATTGTGCTTGAGAGAGGGATTGAGAGAGTGTGAGGGAGTGATTGTGTGAGAGTGAGGGATCTTGGAGAAGAAGCTTTCCATCTTCTCTCTTCATCTTCCCCTCCTCTCTTCTCTTCTCTTGTCTCGCGCATGGCTATGGAGGATGAAGCTCATGGGAGAGGGATTGAGGTTTCTTGAGCTTGCCTCAAGGATCGTGGAGCTACCCGTGTGCAAGAAAGAGGAGGGTACTCGATCAAGCATCAAGGTAAGCTCACTACACCCGTGAGGTAGGCATTGCGCGTCGGCTATGTGAGAGGTAGCCATGGCCGCTCAGTTCGAAACACTTGAGCAATAAGTGGTCCGTAGGCCTCGGGGTAGAGCTTGTAGCTCCCCTTCATTTTGGTTCCGTTGCCGGGACCGACGGAATCGAGCCTTGAGCGCCACGCGCATCAAATCGAGCATAGAAGTAGGGTTTGCAGCCCGAACCGGTGCTCAAGATAGCTAGGAGATTTAGGAGGTTTTAATCCGTGAAACAAGTAAGTGTTTTGGTTTGTTGGAAGCATTAGTGTAGGACTACCATTCTGCATCTCTGTTTTGCATTTTGGCTGCACTAGATTAAGGTTAGATTAGGTTAAGAAAAGAGAAAACAGAAGGTTTTAGCTGCTGCTGGAAATAGGGAAACAGGGGACCAGATTCAAATTTTTGGGTAAAACAGGAAAAAGGGAATTCGCTTTAAGGTTTTTGCAGTGCTAGGAAATGACCTTAAGAGGCTTGGGAGGCCAGGGCAAACCTCATTTCACTGGTTAGCTTTGTGTGAGAGAGAGAGAGAGAGAGCTTCTAGTTGCCAAGAAGGGGGAGCGCTATCATGATTCTAGGTGCCATCGATTTGTGCTACTCCAGGTGAGTCTGGTGCTTCTTAGTAGTGCCCTAATCATATCTGAAAAGTCTCTTGTGATTTGTGTAGCAGGCGTCAAGTGGGATCCAAATGCGTCAAAATCGCGCCTGCTGCCCCCAGATGCAGTCGGACTAGGTCTCAGTGGTCCGATTCCTAGAATCGAACCACCCGAGTCTTGGAGTCGGGGACCGTCCGATTCCAAGAATCGGACCGTCCGACTAAGGGAGTCAGACCACTCTGTTCGACTGCAAGAATCAGACAGTCCAACTGAGGGAGTTGGACCACCCCTGTCCGATTCCCAGAATCGGACAATCTGATCGGACGTGCCACATGGCACTCGGACCGCCCATCATAGTCGGACCATCAGACTTTAGGAATCGGACCCACTCTGTCCGACTCCTAGAGTCGGACCAGCCCTGTCCGAGTACTAGAGTCGGACCAGCCCTGTCCGATTCCCAGAATCGGACAGTCCGATTCTGGGAATCAGACCATCCTGCCAGAAGGAAAAAATAAGGATCTTTAGTTGACCCTGCCACAGACCTCACCCCCAGGACACAACCCTGAACACCCCCAAGACCTAGTTTGACCATTAGAACCTTAGAGACCAATCAAACTTAAAGCAGAATAGAAAACGTAGCACAGACCTTCAGAAAGACCATAGAATAGCCGAGAACCGAGCTTAGAACTCAAATCAGGCTAAGAATGTGGAGAGAAACAGAGTGGAGTTCACATTAAATGCTTTCTGCATCAGCACTTCACTCTTGTGTCCCACTAAGTTTGCACTGCAAGAAAAGATAAAAGCATGTTTTCGCACCAAGCACCACGAAAGCACTAAGGATAATGTGTGAATAAGGATTGAGCTGCTTTCAAATAACAAGGAACACATCAGGATATCTAATAACATTAAGGAACCCACTAGTAGGAGAAGACCCCAAGACTTAGACAGGTTCCTGAGTGCCCTACTAGTAGGACCTGGAGAAGACACAAAGATACGAAAAGCAACAATATAGAGGATTGGACGCTGTCGGGGAGCTGCTTGGATTTATTGACAACCTCGTGGAGCTGGAAGCAGAAACAATGTCGGGATCAAGAGGCGAACGAGGAGAGGACCAATTAGACTTAGGAGAATTTCCAACCTCAGTCTAGGAACTCGTCCACAACTACGATCTACTCACTAGGACCGTGATCCAGGGCAGACCTGTAGAGG
This sequence comes from Lygodium microphyllum, assembly GCF_053477565.2. NCBI lineage: Eukaryota > Viridiplantae > Streptophyta > Polypodiopsida > Schizaeales > Lygodiaceae > Lygodium > Lygodium microphyllum. Next base: position 121,921,682 of record NC_141151.1, on the reverse strand, counting down.
AAGTGGTAGCAAACCTAGAAGAAGAGAGAAGAGCAGTCAAGAGAGCGCTAGAAGGCATGATTGCCTACAACCATGAGCAAAGGGCTAGAAGGCTACAACAATACATATATATATATATGAGGCTAGACGAGTGCTAGACCTAGCTGGAGCAGCCAAATCTGGACCAAATGTAGAGAGGGAACGGGCAATAGAGGCTGACATGACATTGAGCGAACTGATAGCAAAGCGAATCCTGGACAATACGCCCGTTGAACAGAGTGCTACTGCCCTAACCATCGCGCTACTATCGGGATTGGGAGTCACGCAAGGGGCTAAAGAGCAGGCTAGAATCCCCATTGTAGCAAAATAACTAGCTAGATACGAACCTAGCAGTGACCCGTACAGCTTCATGGAGCAGTTCGAGCAAGTATGTGAGGCAAATAGTCTTATTGACCCTGCGCAGTGAGCTCAAGCTTTCGGCCTGTGCCTAGGAAATAAGGGGAGGACTTGGTATTCTAGTCTAGATGATGCAGAACGTACGAACTTTGTTCACCTTAAGGGTCTCTTCATCAAGAGGTTTTTGGAGGCAGGGTATTCGGATAACCTCATCGTTAGGTTGATGAATATCAATCAAAGGGAGAAGGAAGACATTAGGGATTACGTCACTCAGGTGCGTAGCCTCTACAAGAGAATCCATGCCAATGAGTGACCCACCGAGAGGGCAGTGTCTACAGTGTTCATGAACGGGATTCGGAGTGAGGAGCTCTACAAGGCTTTGGCCAGTAACTCCACCTTGCAACGAGACGTGCTGGCTAGATTTTTCAAGGAGGCAATAAGCGTAGATGATCAACTCAGGGAATGCAGCATGAGGACTACCAACCGAAAGAGTGCAAGCCAGAGGGACCCTGAGAGATCAACTACTTCGGGGGAAAAAGAAACTGCTAGTGTGCAGGATAAGGGAAAGAGTGTAGACCACGATCAGGGGATGGCAGAAATGAGAATGGAGATTGCATGGTTGCAAGAGCTGGTAAGGAAGCTGTGATATCGCATGTACAATGTATATACTGCGGCAGCAATCACCTCCCAGTTGAGTGCCAAGATCCTAGATCTCAGCCGTGCTCAAATTGTGGTAGATTTGGGCATGATGTAGTGCATTGTAGAATGCCGAGGAGATTCCCATACGCAGAGCAGTACAACCCTCCATACTTAGGTAATAGGCCACCCAATTTCTTTGGGAGGGGATCCCAGTTAGCTCTCCCAGCACCGACTAACTCAAGACCTGCCGTACCTAGGCTAGAGATGAACCCAGCTGGTATACCCAGACCACCAGGGCCTTTTGTAACCCACCCATCTAGCGATGCTCATGTTCACTTTGTGGAGGAGCCTAATGAGGTAGAAACATATGTCAACCCGTACATATCCTATGACGAGGAGGGCAACCCAGTCCTGATGGACTATCGGTTGGTGCCGGTGATGGCTTTAGGAAGAGGAAGAGGCAGAGGCTTTGGAGGCCCAAGCCAAGATCTAGTCACATGCTGAAATTGCAGCCACCCAGGCCACATTTCATCACGCTGCCCAGAATGAGAACAGGCTAACAAGGACAAAGCGGATCTCCGATGCATAGAGTGTGGAATCACACATCTGTTTCCTGACTGTCCTAAGCGGAAGCCATCAACTAGCTTTGCCAACATGCCATCGGTGCCTTTGGGGCTTTTTGGAGTGGAAACCTTTGATAGTGAGGATACACCCATCCCACTACATATTATGACACGAGCTTAAACAAAATAGGCAGGCATCTCTTTGCCAAGACCAAGTAACCTTGATGCAACCTCAATAGGAAAGAAAAGCCGGAGGAGACGGAAAAAGAGAACCGATGCAAAGATAACTCTTAAAACCGAGAAAGCGACTACGTTAGTAACGGGAAAGAGGGTCACAGACGCAAAGGTGGAGACCTCAGCTCCTAAGACAACCGAGCTAGGGAGTGCCAAGGTAGGGGAATATCCCCATCCCAAACGGTAACTTGAGGCTATAGCTAAGGTCAAGGAGTGGGTCAAGGACGCCCAGAAGCACCTCAAGGATGCTGAACCCATATTAGAAGATCCTATTGACGATTTCTCCAGCGTGAGCACACCAGTCTCACCTTCAAAACCACAAGCTGTGAGCATACCTGCACCACTGGGGGCAACTCAGCAGTAAGGCCAAGGGAAAACTTGCCAGGGTAGACAGAATGCATGGCCTAGAAATGCTAGCCTCAGGGGAAGACAAGAGCCCAATAGCCTCCTCACAACCTTGTTGTCTACTCCAGTAACTCTAAGCTTGGAAGACCTGCTTAGGTAGAATCATTCCTTATGGCAGGAGTTAAAAGACTTGATGGAGGGACACACAGGACTTGCAGGTGCTGATCCGCAAGATTATGATGCGGTTACACAGATCCCAAGTCTAACTCTACACTCAACTCCTAAGTCTTTGCACATCAATGCTTTTTGGGAAGGCACTAAAATGCATGCAGTTTTACCTCTCCTAGCCTTAGGAGATATGACGTGAAAAGGAATTGTAGACACAGGCGCAGGTGTTAGTGTACTAAGCCATGCAGTCTTAGAGGCATGGGGAAACCCTCCTATAGAGACTGTTGGGTTTAACGTCATATTAGAAAATGGAATGAAGGTAAAACCATTTGGGGTCTTAAAGAATTGGCCAATAAAGATTGCCGGTGTGCAGTTTTCCATAAACTTCATTGTCATGAAGGGAGTGGATTACGACATACTATTAGGCCGACCTTGGATGAGGAATGCGCGTGTCATTGAGGACTGGGGTAGTGGTTTGATTTTCCTAGGGAACAGAACTAGTGCAGTAAGGGTAGAGATGGACACTTGGAAGACGATCCCTGTTGACCTAGTTGATAGTGTTCGAGTGGACTGAGGAATGCCAGCGTGCATATAAGGAGTTGAAAAAGGCTCTTACTACTGCATCAATCTTAGGAGCCCCAAATTGGAACATAACGTTTCATGTACACATAGACGCCTCTAAGTTCGCTATTGGAGCCGTGCTATGCCAGCCTGGTGAACATAACTTAGATTACCCAATGAGTTTTGCCAGCAGGCAGCTCACAGAGACCGAGATGAACTATTCCACGACAGAAAGAGAGGGGTTGGCCATGGTATTTGCGGTAAAGAAACTTAGGCATTACGTGTTGGCCACTCCCTTTGTCTTCTTTGTTGACCATCAAGCCTTGCTATATCTTGTGAACAAGCCTTGCGCTACGGGACACATAGCTAGATGGTTGCTCCTTCTACTGGAGTTTGACTTCTCTGTGGTTATACGCAAAGGAAAGCAGCATTACATGGCTGACCACATGTCCCGCATACCCACAGGAGAAGCCACTGGACAAGGCATACCTGACGATTTACCAGATGCTCATCTCTTTAACCTATCTAGCGAGAGAGAATTGTTTAAAGCTGATCTGACGCCATATTGGGCCGATGACATAGTGCAAGTGCTAGAGAGTAGACTACCTGAGAGACCCATTGAGAAGGCCAGGTTGAGAAGACTTATCCTGAAAATTCAGCCATACCAACTGATAGCCGGCCAACTCTACAGGTTGGGACAAGACAGTTTATTGCGCATATGCGTATGTGAGCATGAGATGCACGATGCATTGAAAGAAGCACATGGCTCAATCGCTGGAGGATACTTTAGTAGGGACACAACAGCCCGAAAGGTGCTACAATCCCAACTATGGTGGCTCACCCTTTTGCGCGATGCAGCTAAATTTGTAAAGCACTACGATGAGTGCCAAAGGACCAAAGTGCATGTGCAGAAAGACAAGATGGAGTTGACCCCTGTCATAGCCCAACAACCCTTTGAAAAATGGGGCATCGATTTTATTGAACCTATCAATTCTGCGGCACAATATTCCCAAGCTCGCTACATCATAGTGGCAACCGATTATCTAACAAAGTGGGCAGATGCACGAGCCACAAGGAAGAATGATGCTAGAACCACTGCAAAGTTCTTGTGGGAGCACGTCATTTCACGGTTTGGCTGTTCAATCGAATTTGTAAGCGACCAAGGCACACACTTCATTAATGAGGTGATTTTCCACCTGCTCTCTACCTTCCTAATAATTCATCGGAAGTCCTCTCCCTATTACCCTCAGGCTAATAGCCAAGCCAAATCCACGAATAAAATCTTAGTCAACGTGCTTACAAAGGTAGTGTCTACTTCAAGAAGTGACTGGGACAACAAGCTAATGGCGGCCTTGTGGGCCTATCGCACAGCTTATAAAACGACTGTAGGACAGACGCCTTTTAGGCTGACGTACGGAACTGAAGCCTAGGAGCGTTTGGAGGGAAGAGAGGCTTGGACCAATCGCTTAGTGGAGTTAGAGCGCCTAACGGAGACCCGACTCCTCGCCACTCACTCTCTGATTTGTGAGAAGGCTCAACGAAAGATGTGGTTTGACAAGCATGTCAAATAGCGAGACTTCAAACAAGGGGACCTTGTTCTGCTATACTTTGTAAAAGGACATAAATAGAAGATGAAGTTTCGGGGGCTAGGGCCTTTCAGAGTACGCATGATTGGTAGAACAGGGAATGTTGAGTTAGAGACACTTGAAGGTGAAGGAATAGGCTTTTTTAATGGCAGCCGCATAAAGAAGTACTATCCTCCTTCCCATCCATTACATGAGCCACCCATGCTAGAACCCCTAATGAACGTCTGCATGGCTACTATAACTGACCTTACAGATCAGGACGAAGAAGCAGTGGCACCGGTGTATCTACGAATCACAGTCACAGCAGGAGCGACGTATTCTTTCGATGCCTTGATTGATGAAGGTGCCGACTTCAACATCTTGACGCATGACCATTGGACACGCATTGGTCAACCAAAACTACAGCCCACTAATGCCAAACTCACCCCGTTTGGGGGTAATGCTTATTCACTCCTAGGGAAGTGCAAGGTAGTCATTTCTATCGAGTCTGAAAGTTTACCAGCTTTCTTCCATGTGTTGTCTGACACTAAAGGAGCCGGTAATATGTCACTATTAGGTTGTACTTTCAAGAAGCAAACGAACTGTAATGTGGATTACAACCTAAACCGCTATAGGCAATGTGCATGTAGTGACAACTTTCAGCAAGGGCTGTCCTGACTCCTCCACCATTACGAAGCCACTGGTAGAAACCCCTACGACCACACTTCAGCCCAAGTCTAAATAGAAGAAAACTAAGGCCTCATGCCAGGCTCTCAACCCTAGGCCCAAACCCACCAAGAGTGCTCACAAGGCCAAGGATTCCAAGCTTATATGGGTGCCAAAACGGCAAAGACCACATCTGGGTAGACCACCCAAACGTGATTCTAAACGCCAAAATAAGCAGCCATCACGGCCTAAGAGGCAATCTAGATGCTATCGACATAGACAGACAACCACGCCGCGATGGATCCCCAAAGATCTCTTGTGAGCACAAGGATACTACGAGGGCAACCCCTGGATTTGGGTGCCTAAAAATGGCAAGTTTAAAAGCTCATCTACAAGCAATGAGGGAGGCTTGCACACATGGTGCCCAGGGCATAGTCAGCAAACCATTGCCCGCTGTGGCTAGTAAGCCCCAGCTCATCTATCGACCAAAGAAAACACCACAAGCCTTAGACTTACCTAATCCAGAGAACTTAAATACCCCCATGACTGCTCAGTCAGAACCCAGCACAGGGCATAGTCAGCAAACCATTGCCCGCTGTGGCTAGTAAGCCCCAGCTCATCTATCGACCAAAGAAAACACCACAAGCCTTAGACTTACCTAATCCAGAGAACTTAAATACCCCCATGACTGCTCACTCAGAACCCAGCACAACTCCCATGCCCCCAAAGCTTCCTACAGCACCTCAAAGTGCTTCGGAGTGCAAAGCCACACCTGTGATACCAATGATGGAGTCACCACTATCCAATCCATTTGCACCATTCCCACCAGCAGGTCTTAAACCTTCCTACGCGGTATGACCTTTCCTTTCCTTGGCTAAAGACCTCGCCATGACTTCTGGGGATGACTTAGTAACCTGCATCAAGATGTTGGACAAAACTTTCACTACATTCGCTAGAAGTTATGAGAGGCTAGACCTAGGTCTTCTTAACAAAACATTTGCTTCGGATGTTCATGCATTACCATGCACTTGGGAAGAATACGAACTTATGACCAGTCAATTCCCCAAAATTGCTGCTGAACTGATAGCAAACGATGAAATCTCAAAGGAGCAAGCTGCCCTCAGAAGACTAATCACTTCATATCGTAAGCCTCCTCGTTCTGCTCTCCTGAGCATGAGTTGCAAGAGCTCACGCGGATGCCAAGCTCGCCTTCCACGTTCTTGCAGCAGTGGTTTGCTCTGAGAATCCAATGGGAGAAAAAAGGTTGCTGGATAATGACCAATGCTGAGCAATGTAGGGCAGTTAAAACCATCGAATATGACCCTGCCTATGTGGCACCTATCTCGTTTAGGGTTTTGGCCATCACCTCCAACCAGCATTTAGACGTCACTCACCCTTACATTGACCAATTCCTTAGGGAAGAGGAATTACATGTTGCAAGCTGCCTTAATACTGGAGATCTCTTTCACGATGTCTTGACCTACATCTCCCAAGTCTCCATCCAACCATCTGCTCTTGATTGTCATGCCCAACTCGAATACAATCCAAGCTTCTATGATTGGTTATTGGCTAAGTAAGTCAATCCATGAAAAACAGCATTTGCCTCGTACTTCCTGTGCTAATCCTAGGAAGGATTCCTTGAAAGATCCAAGACGGGGGGGAGCAATGTGAGCAAGAGCAGAGCAAAATGAGAGTCATGCTATCTAGTAGAATGTTATGATTAATTGAGTTTCAATGGAAGATACTGCAAAGGGAAAACAATAGCAATTGCTGCTGTGAGCCTGTCTCTAAAATTCAAGCCTCTAAGAAAGTATACCAATTTTTGACACATACATTTTTCTCTCAAAATTGAGTTTTGTTAGAAATGAGCCGATTTTTAAGCGTTAATATTGGCATGGTGTGTTGACAGGTAACCACCATGGTAGGACAAGATAGAGGGGGCAAACTCCCATTTTCTGAAGAAGAGATGAGGCCATCTTGGAGGAACCTTCAAGCACACACTGAACCTGGATGAGGCCATCTTGGAGGAACCTGCAGTCAAAGAATTGGTGGACAGATGCCACCTCCACAAGTATGTGGAAAAGGTGGGACAGGCCGTGGATTATGGCATGTGTGTTGAATTTTTGAGGAACTTTGACAAGGGCAGGAATTGTAGCACTGTCACAGTGAGGACAGGGGAGCAGGAAAGAAAAGTTGAAGTGCCCCTCAATGTGGCAATTGTAGAGAAGGCCTTGGGGCTTGTACCCAAGAAAGAGAGGCGGCCGAGAAGGGATGTTTACGCCATGCTAGGGGTAAAGAAAGAAGAGGTGCACACAGTGGATGGAATCAGCTTAGCTGACATCCCAGATCCAGCAGTGAAGGTGCAAGCAAAGATGATCCACACACTCTTCTCGGGCCAAAGGTACAATGCATTGATGAACAGGATAGGGGTCCCATTGTTAGAAAGCATCGCAGCAGGAGTCCCTGAGGAGGTAGACTGGAATGGGTTCGTACAGAAAACCATTCAAAGCTCAGCTGCCCTTCTCACTCCAGTGGAAGCACCAGCAAGAGGAGAATCCCCTGCCTCAATAGCATGCTCCACAAGGAAGAAACTTGCCTCAAAGGTGGCCACAATTAGATATGGTGGTTTTTTGACAGCCATCATAGATGAAGCAATGAAGGATGCTGGAGTCATGGAAGAGAAAGCTGCACATCAAAGCCCACCGCATCAAAGCCCACCTCACCACAAAGGAGAAGAATCAAGTGAAAGAACGATAAGTGACAAGGGAGAATAGGAAGTGTCACCTACACAAGCAAGCAAACCAGAAGGACAAAAGAAAGGGGACATGAGACAAAAGGAAAGGAAAGAGGAATTAAGCAAAGAAGAACAAGCTGAAATCAAGAGGGCTCAAAGAGAGTCTAGGAGGGTTGAGGAAGAAAGAAGGAGGAAATAGGAGGAAGAGCTTGCAAAGATAAGAGAAGAATCAAAGAAGGCAGAAGAGGATAGGAAAAGAAGGGAGGAAGAAGAAGCTGAAGGGTAGAGACTGAAGGAGCTGGCTGAGGTGGCAGAGGCTACACGAAGATCTGTGGAAGAGACCCATGGGGGTGGAGAGCTCGAACCTATGAGCCCCCATCATAAAGCCAAAGCTAGTTCAAGTGTGGAAGCAGCTCCAGTGGGGCTGTAGGCAAGGGCAAGTCCCTACTACATCCAGTTCCTTCCTCTTTTGTGCCTGAAATGACTGAAACCACGACTACAACCACCACACAACCCACACCTCCCCTCGACACAGCACAGCTAATGAACATAATGCAAATGCTAGTGAGCAAAGTGGCCAAGATCATGCTAGAAACCAAATTGAAAAGGGCCACTGCCGCAGATGCAGAGTCACGGCAAGACCCTAAAAGACAAAGGCTGGAGGCATCAACCACCACACCCCATACTCCCATGCCTGCTGACACTGACTATGACGCATATGTGGCTGAGCTACTCGCACAACTAGACAAGGTGAAGAACATACCATGGAGCTCCGTTTGTGGTAGGAGCTAGAAGAACAAAACAGATTAATAAGTGAAATCGAGTTTTTGAAGAGTGAAGGGCCAGGAGTCTTAGCAACAGAAGAAAAACGGCTACAAGATGAAGCGCAAAGATTACAAGATGCATTGGAGACCTCCCAGGAAGATGTAGAGGCCCTCATGGGCATGGCTTTCAATCAGAAAAGGCTATTCCTTGCTGAGATCCAAAGCCAAGAGCAACTGCTGCACAAAAAATCAGAAGTACTGGCCGAGGTGCACCAAAGGCTCAGTATTGTAGATCAAGCCAAAGGGATTGCTGAAGAGCAACTGGCTCGGAAGTCAAGAGAAATGAACCAGTTGTGGTTTTTAACAAATGAGCAGCAACAAGTAATGAACACCCTGGCAAGCCAACTGGAGGAAGAGAGAAAAAGGATGGAAGAAAGGGCTATGGATTGGGAAAGGAATAATTTTGACAGGGTGAGAGACTTGACCGAACGCTCGGCAGTGGCAGAATGCGAAAGGGTGCTTGCAGACTTCAGGGTTGAAGCTGCCGAAATAACTACTAAAACACAACGGCAGGCCTTCCTCAACACGGTACTCCATGTCACACAAGCTGAGGGCGATGATCCAGTGGAAAATGTGAAAATAAAGTTAGAGCTGACCACCTGAGCTCTAAGATATGGTCTTCAAGAGCGGGAGCTCCCAATGAGTACATGGATCACTAAGGAGCAACAATTCCACTACTTACGCTATACGGGCCTTTCCACTACTGAGCTCAAGGAGCTAGGTTTTGAGAAGCATGAACAACCACCACCACCACCACTACTAGTCATCCCATCTGTGGTTGAGCGACATGTCGAAGAGGGTCCGGATTTCGAGCAAGGTGATGAAGAAGAGCAACAAAGAATGCCGAGTCCGCCTCAACCCGATCTCCCACAGGAAGAACCTGCAGATGCCCATTTGCCTGAGCGTATAGTTGCAGCAAGGAGGAGAAGACAAGAATTAGCTGAGGAGGCCCAATGCCGAGCATGCACAATTCCAAGACAACTTCCTAAAGAGCCCATGCCACTGAGAGGTGATGCACATCCTGTAGAGACTGGCCCTAGGAGTTGGTCATCTGGCATCAGCGAGAGTTCCAGAAAAGGTCGTTTGAGCTCTCATTTGCTTTCCCACGCTCTCTGGACTGGGCCCTGCCTCTAGGAGTCTTAGCCAAGATCAAGGATCTGGCTAATGAACTTGCAAACAAGTGGATTGAAGAGAGGAGCCTGATAATAACTAAATGGTGACAAGAACCACATGATTACTGGGAAGATAAGGTCAATCTGGTTCCCAAAACCGTCCAAGGCTACGAGGCACAGCCGAAATGGCGGAGGAGGATTTGGGACACCAATTTTGATGCATGGACCGCCTTTTGCAGTTCACTCCCCGAAGAGCACAATGATCCTATCTACATGCCCTACCCCCGTAGGCATGGAGTGGACTATGATAAAGACTTGCATGGGGATTACGACTTCCCAAAAATATATAATGTAAATGCTAGGAGCCCTAAGGAATGCTTAGTGTTTAGGTTAAAATATATATACTTCCTTCTATAAATCGTTTCCTTGTAGACTTCTCTTCCTGCCCAGATCCAATGCTTTTGACCACTTGTAATTACCTCCGACTTATCAAATTCCTGCTACTTCAAAAACCCACAGCAGAGGAAGCCCATCTCCCCCCACTCTTCTTTGATATCAACCTAGGAATAGATAGTAGAGCTATGACTAGGTTAATGATGCGGGCTACTCTCCTTCCTTCCTTCTGTCTAGAGCTCTTAGAAAATATGAGTGACACCTGCTTCACAAGGTGTAATCGCCCTTTCTTGTCAACCACTCCTCTGAGAGCTAAGGCCGATATTAAAGAATACCTACAAAGTCACGCATTCTTATCTCAATGCTTGCGACAGCCCCGTGATTAAATGGGTGTGATATGCCTTGACAATTGTACTCCCTCTCTCATTCTCCAAAAAAAAAAAGAGAAAAGAAAAGAAAAGAAAAGAAAAGAAAGCAAAGAGAGAAAAAGCCACAAGGAAACAAAGACAAGGTGACTGGAGAGAAAGATAAGAGCAAAAAATAGCAAAGCTGAAAGATGAATCTACTACTAAGCAAGTTAACAAGGAAAACACTTCACATGTGCTTGCAGTCTCCCTCATTGTTATTGTGCACCACACTCACTGCATCTAGGGTTGTCCCTAGCCCCTTCCCCACTTCACACTTAGGGCACATCAAGGGCAGGACTTTCAGACCTGTCACCCTAAGACTTGCACCGCACCTCCAACGAAGCACGAACTGGGTCCTCAAGTGTGGGACGTTACCAAGGGCTTGCCCAAGGTTAGACCCATCTCCCTGTTCCACTGCCACAGGCACCACACACTACACGGAGAGACAGACACACCCCTTAGGGAGTGCACAACTTTTCTTGCAGGTTATGTTTGCATTTCAAGAAATGGCTACCCGCGGAAGAGGATCACCCATGGCATCCTTTAATGATCAAAACTTCTTTTCATGTGCCGGCATCCAGCCATCTACCTGTTGATGGCTACCCTGATTGAACCAAGTCAAGGTAGAACTGCCATTGGCATAGATCTTGGAACCTCATCGTCCAATGATCCATGCCCAACGCCTCAAGATCTACGGATCACTTATTGATTCCACAAGCCTGAAGACCTTCAACTCAAAACTGAAGAACTTCTACTCAAAGACAAAGATCTTCAATCAAGGCAATGGATTTTCAAGGCAAACAGCGTTCGGGGGGTTTCTCCAGAATAAATCCCTCCAATACCATTTTCTGTTGAGATATCGAGCTCCACTCGTGATACGCCAGGGTGACCGTTGTGTATTTATGTCACCGACTTGTCAGTTGCAGACGCGGTTGGTACACCGCCCATGAATAATAGCTACATGATAGCTATCCTTATCTACTCTAGTTCGTGGCTCAGTTAGTATGCCACCTTAGTTAGTTGAGTTTGGTTTGAGACCCATATAGAGGGTTCTTCTATTTCTTTGTACTTGAGTTCTTTTGGCTTACACAACTAAAAAGAGGAAAACTGTTTTCAGCCTCCACCCTTGTGTGTCTTCCCCCATTCTGCAAGCAAGAAAGCTTCAAGCGAGACTCCTTCCTTCTCTCCCACAATCTTGACATGGTATCAGAGCCTTGTTCATGGTAAGGAGCTCAAGAAAGCAAGCCAAGCTCGCGGTGTTCTGGTGAGAGGAGCAGTGTTGCTTTCATTTTCTGTTTTGGGAGCAGATCTCTGCAGGTAGCATAGCCGAAAAGTGCACGAGTGCATTGTCTCAGGTTGAGACGCCCTTTGCGGTGAAGCAAGAGGGCAGTATATGCTGCGGGCGAGGGCTTTAGCCCTCGGCGACCTTGTTTTTTTTATTTGAGGCCATTTCGGGGCCTATTTTGGAGGCGGAAGTTCTCTGCACGCACTCAGAAAAAGGCCCAGTTTTATGCTGTGCAGCCACTGTTCTACAGATCGGTGAAAAGTTACTGTAGAAATTGCATCGTATGCTTGTGCGCAGAGACATTGGGAGTTACAGAATCATCCCTGTTGCCTGTTGATGCAAAATCGTCACTAGGAAGTGACTGTGTGGTCAAATACCACTTTCGCCAGTCTTGCAGATTTTCCCTTGTGAGGGTGAAGCTGTGTTTTTTGTAGTGATAGAATTTTTTGCAGTGTTCTGCAATGGCATCTGATTCTCTTTCACAGATTGTCACTGAAAAGCTTGACAAGAACAAGTTCCAAGCATGGAAGTTTAGAATGACGAATTTCCTTATGGGAAAAGGATATTGGGAATTTGTTGCAGGAAATGAAGAAGAACCAGTTCTTCCTGATGTTCCCAATCAACAGCAAATGCAGGCATTTAAAACATGGCATGAGAGAGCCAGGAAAGTTATGTACTGGCTATCTATCAGCATTTCAGACTCTATGATTGTACATATTCAGGATGCAAGTACGCCAAAGGAGGCATGGGATACTTTGTCAAAAATGTATAGCACAAATACGCAAGCCAGGAAAATGCAGCTCAAGCAAGAGTTGCATAATGTGCAAAGAGAAAATATGAGCATCAATGACTACCACATGAAAGTGAAGAAGATTACAGATGCACTTGCTTCCATCGGGTCGCCAGTGGAAGATGATGATTTAGTTTCTGTGACCTTGAATGGTCTAGGAAAGGATTATGCACAGTTTCGGACATCCATTTCAGTTTGTGAAAGATTTCCTGATTTTGAGGAGCTGATTGCTCTTCTAATTTCTGAGGAGCAAAGAAATGGTGGTGCATCTTCTTCAGGAGGAACTTCAAAAGAAGATGTCTTCTACTCAAATGCTGGAAGAGGTAGAGGCAGAGGTAGAGGAGGCCGATTTGGAGGCCGTGGCAGAAATCAGAATATGCAGCAAACTCAAGAAAACCAGTCCTATGGAGGAGGACATGGTAACTCTAGAGGCATGGGGAGCCAAAGAGGTCGTGGTGGATGGCAAAGAGGTCAAAATGCAAACAGTAATGTTGAATGCTACTACTGTGGTAAAATGGGTCATATGGCTAAAGACTGCTATAAAAAAAAGAATGACATCATGAATGGAAAACTGCAACAAGGGAATTATGGATCTTCTAGCAGACAGGGTGATGACAAAAATGAGCATTTGTTCATGATGTAGCACATGAACAATTCTGTGACAAGTGCAGAAGAAAGCAATGATGTATGTATGTTGACTCAGGTGCATCAAACCACATGACAGGTCATGCAGAATGGATGGAGGATGCAAGGAAAATGGAAAAACCAGGATTTGTGGAGACTGGTGATGATACTGCACATCCTATTGTGCAGATTGGAAAAATTCCCTTGTATATGCAGGATGGGAAAAAGAAATACCTGTCCGATGTATTTCATGTCCCGAATATCACCAAGAATCTGGTTTCTGTCGGTCAAATGGTTGAGCAGGGCTTGCAGGTCAGATTTAATCCTCATGGATGCTTTGTTGAGGATATGAAAAATAAAGGTCGCTTGATAGAAAAAGGAAAGAAGAAGGGCAGAATGTTTACGTTGAATGTAGACATGTCTGAATTGAGTGCAGCAATGTTTGCACATGGGACCGGTGTAGTTGCAGATATTGATATATGGTATAAACGCATTGGTCATGTTAATGTACAGCGACTTAAATCAATGCAGGCCCAAAATATTGTTGCAGGATTGCCAAAATTCAAGGTTGCAGAAATGCATAAGGTATGTGAAGCCTGTCAGTTTGGAAAACAGGTAAGGAAACCATTTCCTAGACATGTTCAAGAGAGTGAGAAGCCATTGGAATTAATCCACTCTGATGTGTGGACTACTAAAGCTGCATCTCTTGGAGGCTGTCATTATTTTGTCACTTTTATTGATGACTATAGCAGAAAAGTTTGGGTGTATTTTATGAAAAAGAAAAGTGAAGTTTTTGGGTATTTCAAAACCCTTAAAGCTATGGCTGAAAAAGAAACAGGTCTGCAAATAAAATGCCTAAGGTCAGATGGAGGGGGAGAGTACCTCTCAAATGAGTTTGCAAAGTTCTTGCAGGAGCATGGCATAAAGCAGCAATATTCATGCAGTTATACCCCACAACAAAATGGAATTGCAGAAAGGAAAAACAGGCATATTGGAGAGGTATCTCGTGCCATGCTCAATGAAAAAGACTTGCTAGATTTTTATTGGACTGAAGCAGTTGCTACAGCAGTCTACATAATGAACAGGACTCCCACTGCAGCAATACATGGAATGACTCCAGAGGAGAGGTATACTGGTAGGAAACCAGATATTTCTCATTTGAAAATTTTTGGTTGCATTGCCTATGTACATGTGCCAGATGAGTTGAGATCCAAGTTGGATCCAAAAGCTGAGAAGTGCATCTTTATTGGTTACTCTCTGCAGCAAAAAGGGTATAGATGCTATAACCCTTCTACTCGTAAGTTTACAGTGAGCAGAGATGTTGTTTTTTATGAGATGAGTAGCTGGTATAAACCAGTAAATGTGATTGATGATGTAGATGCACAAAATGGTAATGCTGCACAAAATTCACAGCAGCAGTCACAAAATATTAGTGGACCTGGAGCGTCCTCTAGTAGTGGTTCACATTCTTCACCATGGACAGGCAGATTGAGATCAGGAGAATCTTCTCAAAGTAATGCAGATAGTGGTATGCAGGTATCACGAAAAGGAAAAGAGAAGGTTGATCAGTCCATGTTTGATGTGAATGCAGGTCACTCTTATGTGGATGGTGAATCCAGTGGCTCAGAACAGAGCATTGATGATGAGTTGGGTATTCCTTCTATTGTTACACCTGGAGTAAGGAAGACCAGGGATGTTTTGAGAGCACCTGGGAGTGAACCTACTTTGCGCAGGTCTACGAGAGCTAGGTATCCTGTGGATAGGCTGAAATATGATGGATTTACAGCCATTCACTATGCATATATGGTCAAAGTGATACAGGAACCAGAACCCACATCTTTTGAGCAAGCCATGGGAAAAGAAAAATGGGAGAAAGCCATGGATGAAGAAATGGATGCCTTGGAAGCAAATGCTACATGGGAGTTAGTACCTTTGCCTAAAGGTAAGAATGCAATTAGCTGTAAGTGGGTTTATAAGGTGAAGCACAATGCAGATGGTTCTGTGAACAGATACAAGGCAAGATTAGTAGTCAAGGGGTATGCACAAACATATGGCATTGACTATGAAGAAACATTCAGTCCCGTTGCAAGGATGGCAACTGTAAGAGTAGTCATTGCTATGGCTGCATCAAAGGGATGGTCTTTACATCAAATGGATGTAAAGAATGCCTTCTTGCATGGTGATTTGCAAGAAGAGGTCTATATGGAGCAGCCACCAGGTTATGTGCATGTTGTTCATCCTGAGTTTGTTTGCAGGTTGAAGAAAGCCTTGTATGGCTTGAAGCAAGCACCTAGAGCATGGTCTGACAAGATAGGACAGTATCTTGTCACTATTGGCTTTCAGATTTCCAAGGCAGATTTCTCACTTTATGTGAGAAAAACAGAGAAAGGTATTATGCTACTTGTCATTTATGTTGATGATTTGATTATGACAGGTGACCGTGATGAAGATATCCTTCATGTGAAAATGCTATTGAAGCAGAAGTTTGAGATGAAGGATTTGGGAGAGCTGCGTTATTTCTTGGGCATTGAGGTGATTAGATCACCAAGTGGGATATAGCTCTTGCAGAAGCAGTATGGATTGGACATGCTGTCCAAATATGGGATGACAGGTTGTAAGCCTATTTCAGTTCCTTTGGAGCAGAATGTGAAGCTGAGCACAGATGCAGGTGAGCTTCTAGAAGACCCTACTATGTACAGACGCATAGTAGGAAGTTTGATTTATATGACTATTACCAGGCCAGATTTGAGCTATGCTGTTGGATTGGTAAGTCAGTTTATGTAGGCTCCAAGGAAACCACATTTGGATGCGGCTAGACACATACTCAGGTATGTGAGGTCCACATTGCAGTATGGACTATTTTATGAGACTGGGGTTTAGATACAGTTGCATGGATACACTGATGCTGATTGGGCTGGTAGTATTTCTGATAGACGATCTACCAGTGGATATGTGTTCTCTTTTGGGAGTGCTACAGTCACTTGGAGCAGCAAGAAACAGCCTACAGTTGCCTTGTCGAGCACAGAGGCTGAGTACAGGGGTGCAGCAATGGCTGCATGTGAGGTAGCTTGGTTGCATAAGCTACTTTATGATATGCATCAGTTTACAGATGGGCCAGTTGTCATTTATTGTGACAACATGAGTAGTATACACTTGGCAAATAACCCAGTCTATCATGCTAGAACAAAGCACATTGAGGTGCATTATCACTATGTGCGAGAGAGGGTTTTACTAGGTCTTATTGATCTAGTTTATGTCAGCACAAAGGATCAGGTAGCTGACATATTCACGAAGGCATTGGGCGCAGAGAAGCTGCGCAAGTTCAGAGACCTGCTTGGTGTGCAGGAATTGGGATTGAGCTCGAGGGGGAGTGTTGAGATATCGAGCTCCACTCGTGATACGCCAGGGTGACCGTTGTGTATTTATGTCACCGACTTGTCAGTTGCAGACGCGGTTGGTACACCGCCCATGAATAATAGCTACATGATAGCTATCCTTATCTACTCTAGTTCGTGGCTCAGTTAGTATGCCACCTTAGTTAGTTGAGTTTGGTTTGAGACCCATATAGAGGGTTCTTCTATTTCTTTGTACTTGAGTTCTTTTGGCTTACACAACTAAAAAGAGGAAAACTGTTTTCAGCCTCCACCCTTGTGTGTCTTCCCCCATTGTGCAAGCAAGAAAGCTTCAAGCGAGACTCCTTCCTTCTCTCCCACAATCTTGACATTTTCCTAAGGGATTGCTTATTGATCAAGCGTTTCTGTTGACCAAAGGATAACTGGCTACCTATTTCCCACCAGCCAATTGGAACCTCTATCAGCCGGCAGAATGGGAGCCACAACTGTGTGTGAAATCCCGAGCATTTTCATGAAGTCTAAAGCACGCCGGAATCTCTCCTGGTCATCGTCATCAAACTCCATCACCTCTCATTCACAAGAATCAGTGTCATCCACCCACCAGTTCCACCTAGCAACAGCATCATCTATCCCACTACTTCCCACCATAGTGCCATGGGATTGGCACTTGGCTAGGAGGGGGGTAATGTTTATCATAGCACAGAGGAGCGAAAAATGGAAAAAAGGAAATAGCAAAAGGTGTAGGACAAAAGGAAAAAAAAGGCACCTTAACCGGTAACCAAACCCTGAAAAAATTAAAAGCATGGGCATGACCCTCAGGAAGTCTTAGAGTCTCCCAAGGAAAGTAAAAGAGTAAAAAGTGCACCATTAAGTGTGAAAGCACTCCCAAATCCTTGTAAAAGAGTGCCAAGCTCACTCCTGTGCAAATTGTATGCATTAGTTGGGAATAGGATAGATTAGAACGGTGGGAAATGAGAAATGGGCCTAGGCTAATGGCCGGCCATGTAAAAAGGGGAAAAGGGGATGACCACCCAAAAGGGATTTAGGATTTTGTATATAAAGTTGAAAAGTGAATGAGAAGCTCATTCTTGTGTGTGGCCAAAGCTTCTTCTTCTTCTTCTTTTGTTTCTTGCCTTCTTGATTGTGCTTGAGAGAGGGATTGAGAGAGTGTGAGGGAGTGAGGGAGTGATTGTGTGAGAGTGAGGGATCTTGGAGAAGAAGCTCTCCATCTTCTCTCTTCATCTTCCCCTCCTCTCTTCTCTTCTCTTGTCTCGTGCGTGGCTATGGAGGATGAAGCTCATGGGAGAGGGATTGAGGTTGCTTGAGCTTGCCTCAAGGATCCTGGAGCTACCGGTGTGCAAGAAAGATGAGGGTACTTGATCGAGCATCAAGGTAAGCTCACTACACCCGTAAGGTAGGCATTGCACGTCGGCTATATGAGAGGTAGCCATGGCCACTCGGTTTGAAACACTTGAGCAATAAGTGGTCCATAGTCCTCGAGGTAGAGCTTGTAGCTCCCCTTCAATTCGCAAGTGGTGGGTCAAGATGATGTCAATGGGAATAGGTATGCCATTCGGTTTGGAGAAAAGGTTCTGAATGAATGGAAATGGTGGTATTCTAAAGTCAAAAGAGAGCTTTTGGGTGTAGTGACAGCCCCTTAAGTGTAATAGGGAGTATTTTATGGGAGCTCATATAGTGGTAGAGACTGATTATCTATCTCTATTGGGCATGATAGTAAATTGCTCAACTTCTAATTTTTCCATGTTATGGTGGACTGCATATATAAAGTTATTTAACCCTGATTTTCAGCATATTGTTGGTTGAGAAAACCCCGTGGCTGACATGCTTTCACGAGTAAGTTTTGAAGATGAAGAGGAGTTTATGGAAGATGAGGAGGACAATGTGATAAGTGCTGAAAATGACTTGATGATAGCATGGAAAGAGTATACATTGCTGTTACTATAGGTACAACTGTTGTAATAGGGTTTTCAATAGTAAGAAAAGAGCTTACAACCATGGAGACGAGATGGGTAGTAGGAGAGAGAAAGCATCATCATTGTTATGCTTTATTGAGAACACAATTTTTGGAAGAGTTGTATAAGGATGATTGGCTAAAAATAGGACAATATCTCAGCCTCATGACAAAGAAGGCTGAGTGGACTAAAGCTGAATTCAAAAGGATTAAAAGAAAATATTATGGGTTTTTCTTGAAAGATGGATATTTATGGAAGCATGCAAAGAAAAAGAGAGGAGCTCCAATATGTGTATTGGGAGATAGGGCTTCTCAACAAGAGGTGATGAAAGAGTTTCATGAAAGATTATGGGCTAGACATAGAGGATTTTGGGGCACATTTGCCTGTATCAAAGATAAGTATTGGTAGAAAAATATGCATAAAGATGTGGAGCATTATGTGGAATTATGCAGTGTCTGAGGTGATGCAACTCTAGCAGAACGATGAGATGGAGACACTGCATTGGTACCTCCATAGCAACTACCTAAGCCATGCTCTCTCGAACCTCTATGAGAGTAAGGAGTAGCACATGTATCCTGAGTCAACATCCGGCTCACTACATCCAGATCTCTACAGCATCCCCCTGAATCACTCCCTCTGTCTGGCCCAAGTCTGGAGTGTCGACCTCGTTTGCTAGAAACTGAAGCATCAGAGCGTGCTAAAGTAGATCTAATAGAGCGGTCTAATGGTGTCCAAGACAGCTCTTGGTCCGCCATATCTCTGAATCTTGCCATCTGATATGGAGACATACACATGAAGATCTCCTGTAGCTCCTTGTTGCTCATCCCTCGACTCATTGTGATGATCGAAATATCCACAAAGGTCACATGCACAGACAAAAATTGATGTTAGCATAATCAATATAAATCATACAAAGCACGGTAATATAAATCTTTAAAAAATGATCTTACTTAAAATGCATATCTTATGTACCCTTATAAGTAATTCGTAAACGAATTGAGTAGGTGGATGCTCCAAGTATGAAGTACCCTATGGTCACATGTCAATCTCTTGACACAACTCTGCATACACTGGAAGATCGATAGACATGTCACCACAAAAGGATGATTCCACCTCGTTCTCAATGAATTTTTAGACTCCTGTATTTCCATCAATGTTAGCCGATGTTGCCTTCTCTACATGCTCCAAGCTTTCGGTGGCCTCCACCCCTTGCAATATCGACCCCTCTATTTGCATATTATTCTCATCTATGCTTAGAACATTGCTTTGATCATGTACTCTCACACTTAGAGGAGTTGAAGGTATAACGTACCACCATTGAGGTTGTCGAGGGTTTGGATAGAAAATTACATATTCACAATCATGTACAAGAGAGATTTAACTATTGTGACATGTACCATGTTGTAATACAATTAAAAAACACATGAGTTCATGCACATGTTCACAATGGGTCCGAAACACAAATGTGTCGTGAAAATCCGTCCTTTTTTTTTGGAATCTATTTCGAGAAATCCAGATGGACCTCGTCGAATTGTTTCTCTAGCTCCTTCAAGTACCACTTTGAACCACTGCGCATCGCATAGGATCATGGAGAAGCTACAATAATCCACCATGACAATACTTTGCAAGTTTTCAAAATACTCCATCTCATCTATAATCATGTTTGGATCCATTGCTCGTCATCGGCTCTCTTACTCGAACCTTGCCATGATACCACAATCTGTTGTGGAGCGTATTTTGTCAATATGCTCCATGTGAAAATGCCATCCACGTGACCAGGTCGCACTATATATTTTGTACTGTACATTGAAACACTCAATTAGTTGTCACATATAACATATAAATACGATAAACCTAAACACATCATCACCTTTTGACTACATTCCCTCGAGAATTCCCACTCCTCAGTTGAGACCTTCACCCCTTCGCAAGACACTGCGGTCAAAGATCCATGCAACCATCGAGTTGATGTAAACCATGGCATCTCCTCCATGCCCTTGGGATATCGAATCGATCAATGGCACATACTAAGTCGAAATTCAGATCGTGCTTCCTCTCGATCTTTCCTAGCTTGCTGGTACCTAGCGAGCCACATCTCCATAGAGGCATGGTGCAACATATAAAAGTGATTCACTTTCTCCTCCATTACAACATCCATTCTTTTTTCTACCCCATTTTCAACCACCATATCTCCAATCAGTCTATCATCGTCCTTCAATGACAATAGCATATTGTTGTTTGAATCCACTGTTGATAGCCATTGTGAAATATGCACTAGCGTCTTAGACACCAACCAACCTTCAACCATGCTACCTTCTGGCTAAGCTCATTGAAGCCTTTCAGGGTTTTCATGAAACGCTCCAAGAAGAATATCCATTGCGTATGGATAGGTCTAACAATCTCCACTTCATCTAAAGATGCACAAGAAGGTGGATTTGTATCATGAGCATGCTAGTAGGCAGGTATTTCTCAAAGAGACAAACCGTCTTCACTGCTCCCCGCCTTGCGGATTCAATAGAGGATGTCTTAATCTCCTTCTGTGAGATCCATTGCACTAAAGTCGACAACATGTAAATGACCACATATATTTCTGGAGTAAGGCATCCTGTGATCACAATCGGTAGTACAAACTGCCACAAATGAGGAAGCATTATGAACGACTACACTCAAGATAGCAAAATACATAGGCCACTTACAATCCACTCGTAGTACAAACCTAGCATATCTTATGTCAATCATGGGATTTTAGCCTTGATAATTGGTCGTCTTTAGAAAACGCGGACCTAAGAGAATGCATCATACCCATCGGAGTGTGGATAGACTTGACTATTTACTTCACAATGCACTCTTCTTTTAGTGGACAAAACCCAAGAAGCACGAGGTAGTTGCAAGTGACCATCAGCACTCGACTGCGGCCAAAGCGCCTCCATCTTGCCCACCTCCTTCAAATCCATTTGTGCCCTTACATTGTCTCTCTTTCTTGTGATGTGGTCCCATAGAAAGCTACCCACATTCTTGAAAATATGCATGGGATCCAACAAGTGGTTGATCTGTATAAGTGGGTCCAATATGGCAACTTGTAGAAAACTGAGAACCATCACATTCCTTTTGGATGTGACTCCGTGCAGACCATTTTCACCAGCTTTGGGCATTCATACGTGTTCGAGGTCATCCAATAAAACCTTCCCTAAGTTCATGACCCTCTACCAAGAAAGTGGCATGTCCTTGATATATCATCTTCTTCATGGTTTGTGACCTTTTGGAGTCTAACTATGGCCCACACAATGGACATGCATGATAACCTAAGGTAACCAAACTTGTCCCAACACCTCTATCAAGTGACTACAAACTTGAATGAGCTAGCTATGATAGATATTACCCAAGAGAACAGAAGCCTACTTACCTGAGCACACTCCAAATCCTGGAAAGTCATGCATGGTCCACATGAAAATGGCTCGAATATTGGCAGACCCGTCGACCATCGGGCTTGCTCATATCTTGCATGGTGACTCCCTCCTCCCAAAAAATCTTAAGCTCATTGACTAATGGATGAAGATACACGTCCATATTTTTGACTTTGTAGCGGTCGAGAACGAGTAAGCTAAGGATGAGATGTCCTTTCTTCATAGAAAGCCATGAAGGGATATTGTAGTTGACAAGGACTATAGACCACACACTGTAAGAAGTTGAGCGCAAACCAAATGGGTTCACGCCATCCATAGCAAGACCGAGCTGAAGATTCCTTGGCTCTCGAGCAAAGCCTAGGAAGGTAGAGTCAATGTGACTCCATGCGCATGAATCCGTTGATATTCGTTGAACTCCATCTGTGGACCTATTCTGCGCATGCCATGTTGTCAAGCTCGTGAGCCGAACGTAGAAACATGTGGTTTATGTGGGGGATAAGCGGAAACTATCTAAGAAATTTTTTAGGGATTATTTGCCCTTGCAAGTCCTGTCGATACCTATGAGCACCACACTTTGGATATGTCTCCATAGTCTCGTATTCTCCTCGAAACAATATGCAATCATTGATATATGCATGGATGCTGTTGTAGTCCATGCTAAGCTTTCGTAAAACATGTCGCGCATCATCACGAGACTCAGGCATGGTATTTGTAATTGTCTGGTAATATATGATACTTCAAATCCTGAAAAAAAATTATAAAACACCTTGAAAAAGCACAAATATTTTTAATGATAGTGCCGAACGAAGCATACGTACAGGGTACCTGAATAACTCAGTCACACTCGCATCGCTCCACCCGTATTTTACTTACACACTTAGGAGTGCAAGCAGTGTCTTCAAGCAAGATACTCGGCACCCACCATATAATGGTATGGATGTTTCCTCTCTAAGCAGGTCAGAAGTCTCGACATCCATGGGCATCAATGCATCAATCATTGCCTCCATCTCAAGCTCCAAGATTGTAGGTAAGTCTCGAAGACTGCCTATCTCCTTTGGTATTGACATTATAGATTGGGTAGTACCTTCCAAGTGGTGGATTGGCTTAGGCACTCCATCCATCGCACGTCCACGAACTCTTCTAACTGGCCGCAAAGGGTGCACTCCTCCTTAGGACGAAATGTCACCTCCTTGGATAGAAAATTTGCTAGCCACACCCAATGTTTTTGTATATGGTATTCAATTAGCTTGCAAATACAATGCATTGATATACACTTTTCTTACCGTTTTCTCAAAATCTGAGATCGGTTGATCAATGATCTCAAATTGAAACTCGCCGAAGCCTCGTACGTGTTCTATAGACAATCGACGTTTTTGTCTAATTGCCAGCTTACATTGAGAGCAAGGACATGAGACATGCTGATTAAGATACGCCTCACGATCTTGAACATCATGACCTTCATCGTTTTCCATTTGGTCTACGTTACGATAAACAATTTGTTTTTGTTATCATTCTTTTTCTCTTTCTTAAATTGTTTGAGAAGGGATTTCTTCTCTTGTAACTCAACAAAATTAACGTATCTAAAGTCTCCACCCACCACAAATTAACGTATGTTCGAGTGTTTTCCATCTCGTGTTATTACACCGGACCTCACCGAACTTCACCGCCACTCGCTCTTTGTTTTTTATCCATTCATTCTCTTCTCTCCTTCCATCTCTCTCTCTTTTTCTCTTTCTTTATTATATTGTATGTTTATTCCCTCTCTCTCATTCCTTCTTCCTTTTTCTCTTACTCTCCCTCTCTCATTTCCTTTAACAAAGCATCTCTCTCTCTCTACTACCAATTTTCTTTAACAAAACATCTCTCTCTCTCTACTACCACCACTACCACTACAATAAATAACAAAACATCTCTCTCTCTCTCTACTACTACTACTACTACTACCACCACCACCACCAAGAAAAGAAGAAAAAACTACTACTACTACCACCACCACTACAACAACAACAATAATAAACAAGAAAAATAAATAACAATAAACAAGAAAGTAAAAACTACTACTACAATCACTACTACCATTATGACTACCACAACAACAAACCACTACCACTACCACTACAATAAACAAGAAAAGAAGAAAAAACAATAACGACAACAATAACAACAACAACTACTACTACTACCACAAACAAGAAAAATACTATTACTACTACTAGTACTACTACTACAATCATGACTACGATGACCACGACTACGACTACCACAACAACAACAAACAAGAAAAGAAGAAATTAAACAAAAATTACTACTGCTATCACTACCACTACCACTACTACTACTATGACTACCACAACAATAACAAACAAGAAAATAGAAAATTAAACAACAACAACTACCGCTACCACTACCACTACCACTACCACTACCACTACCACTACCACTACCACTACCACTACCACTACCACTACTACCACAACAACAACAAATAAGAAAAAAAGAAAAGAAGAAATAAAAAAACAACAACAATAACAACAACCTCTCCCTCCCTCTCTCTCTCTCCCTTCCTCCCTCTCCCTCTCTTTCTCTCTTTCCCTATTATGTTTAATGTTTTCTCCCTCTCTCTCTCATTCCTTCTTTCCTTTTCTCTCTTCCTCTCCCTCTCTCATTTCCTCTCTTTCTCTCTCAATACACATGATTTTTAACAAAACAAATAAAAGAAAAGGAGAAAAAACAAAAACAAAGCAAGAGGGAACAATGCACTCACTACAAAGGCCTAAGGATGGATTCAGTGGCTCCTCTTCGCGACGGCGGCTCCTCTTCGCCCTCTGTACACTTCGTCCTTTTCTTCGCAAATGGCATCGGTGACAGTGAGAAGCTTTCCTTCTCCCTCTTTTTCTCTTTCTCTCCCTCTCTCTCTCAAATGCAAGATGGAGTTCGCTCTCCCTTTCGCTCTCTCTTTTGTTCATTCACGCAAAATAATGCGCTTGGGCTTCAGCCCGCATTTTTTCGTCTGAGCACCGTCACTATTTCGCTATGCCTTCGTTTCCTTGTAGTGGTGCATCGTTATCCGATTTTCTTATTGATCTAGAGAGTCAATGTCATATTAGTCATTATTGTCGATGGTTCAAAAATACTAGCTTTTTAGACAAATTTATTCTATTTTTTATATTTTGGATATTATTTTTTGTAAATATCCTAAAAAATTGTAGAAAACTTCTAGAATAGGGTGACATGCAAAAATCAAGTGGCTTTTTTAAATAATTTTGGAGATAGCTATAATTCTACAATAAGCCACTTGGATTTCAGAATTAAAGTTTATAGGTAGCAAACATCACTCCGAATTAGGAGAAGGAGTGATCTAGGATCATTCTGACCAAGTGTCTTGGTAATTTTACCCCTCTTTTGAAGCCAACAAAACCATTAGATTTGTGATTTGAGCAGCAGAGAAGAAGCTAGTGTTTGATGCATGTTTTTGCTCTACAAGGGAGCTCTAGGAGATCTAATGCTTGGAGATTGCTTTTGAGTAGTGCCGACGGAGACCCAGGAGAACCTAAAAGACGTTGAGCCTATACTAGAAGATGAGATCGATAATATCTCAAGCATGAGTGCATCAATATCTCTATCATGACCAAAATCAAGAGAGGTAGTAACACCACAAGTAGAGCCAACTAGACAAAGGCTAAATGCTTCGAGCCGGCAAAATAGTCAAGGCCATTGGTCAAAAACCACAGACTTAGGAGAGAGGCAAGTGAGTAGCAACCTCCTCAATACACTAGTGACCACCCGTGTAACTCTAAGCTTGGGAAACCTACTTAGGCAACATCCAATGCTATGGCTACAGTTGAAACAGTGGGTCGAAAAACCAAACAAGCCAATCACCATAGAGCTGCCTGAGAATGACGCAGAAACTCAAATACCGAGTCTGATGCTGCATTCCATGCCTAAATTCTTACACATTAATGCTTTTTGGGAAGGCACAAAAATGCATGCAGTATTGCTAGTCCTAGCTTTGGGGGATGTCACAAGAAAGGGGATTATAGAGACAAGGGGTAGAGTGAGTCTACTAAGCCATGCAGTGCTGTAGACCTAGGGTAACCCATCGATTGACACTACTAGGTTCAACGTCACATTGGCTAATGCAATGAAGGTGAAACTGTTGGGAGTGTTGAAAAATTGGACAAAGAAGATTGCAGGAATCCAATTCTCGATTGACTTCATAGTCATGAAGGGATTGGACTACGACATCCTACTAGGCCAACCCTGGATGCACAACGTGAGAGTCATAGAAGACTAGGGCAATGGTCTCATCTTCTTCGGCAATCGAACAGAGGCTGTAAGAGTAGAGATGGACACTTGGAAGATTATGCCACTCAACCTAGATACCATCTCCACCATGTTGAAGGGCAATAGATAACAGACCAAGGAATCCTATGGGACCCTTACCAAGTATATCCCATGTCCTAAGGATGAGTGAGATTAGATGCATGTTCTTGCTACCATGGATATGCCATTCTCAGACACTGAGGAGTATAAACATGCCACCAAGGCAACTAATAAGCTCAAGGACACACCTTCAGTGCTAATCTACATGATGACCAGGAACCTACGTGGAAGACCCAATCATGTTGCATTCTAAGTCCCAAACAATAGACAAGAGCTCCTAGAGATTCTAGGGTACTTGATTGAAAAGTCGACTAGCAATCCAACAATGAATCTTAAGCCGCTCCAAGACCTCTTGGACGAGCCTGAATGGCAATGGTCCAAGATACATGATTTAAAATTGAGATACAATTGGGCTCAAGAGGAGAATTGTCAAAACCACGAGAATGAGGAACAACTGGACAAGAATGGCTCTGACGATGAATATGAGGATTGATGTTTCTTTAGTGATGAGAGCAGAAGGGAAATCGATACTCTAGAGTATGACACTAGGGGGTATATAATCGAACAAATACAAGTAGACCCCAAACCATGCAAGCAGAGTGCACTTAGAGTAGCAAAAGGATCCTGACGCACAAACTGTGATCGAACTTGGTTGGAGCACACTAGTGCAATCAATTACAAGCAAGCAGGCCTAGCCCACCAACTGAGTGATGCACCACTGCTGCGAACGAACTCACCTTCTGAGCTACGACCACCAAGAGAGAGCCTCTCTTCTAGCAAAGACGGAGAGTTTGATTTGGAATTGGAAGTTAGCTTAGATAGTGACCGTGAAATACCTCGGCCTCGCAAGATTAGACACACTAAGGGGATCTGCTCATCCACCTACAATGCCGATGGGTAAGGGAGAAATGACAGATGCTGAGCAATGAAACGTGGACACAAGAATAGTAAAAACTGCAAGACCTTCCAAAATGATTCAGGAAGTTCAAAAAGGGAGATAGGGTGGTGATCTTGCTGGGAACCAAACGATAGGGGCAAGCAAGCAAACCAATTGAGGGACCCGCCAAGGTCAAAGAGGTCAATTTAATCAGGGAGGGGGAGGCCCCAGGACCTGTCTTTATAGCTGATGACTTGGCTGAGCAAGATAAGGCAAGTCTCATTTCTCTCTTGCAAGAGTATGTGGACATCTTTGCTTGGTCCCTAGAAGAGATCAAAGGGGTAGACTTGAGTGTGGTGACTCACAATATACCCATGATACTTGATGCAACACCAGTCAAACAACGACTATATCCCATGAATCCAAAGCATGCCCATGCTGTCAAAGAAGAAATCAACAAGCTAATGAGAGTAGGATTCATCTACAAAATTGAACACATGGACTGGGTTTCCCCCATAGTTATCGTATTAAAGAAGAATGGAAAGATTAGAGTGCGTGTCAATTACAAGAAGGCAAACACAGCTACAAAGAGAGATAATTACGGACTACCGTACACCGAGAACATGCTCGAGAGAGTGGCTCACAAAGAGGCCTACAGTTTTTTGGACGGTTTCTCTAGATACAATTAGGTGCAAGTGCACCCTAACAACAGGCATAAGACCGCATTCGCCACTGAATGGGGACGACAAGAACAACTACCCTTCATGGAAGTTCCGTGTCACAAACTTCCTTATTGGAAAAGGCCTCTACAAGTTTGTTTCAGGTGAAGAAAATGAGCTGAAGGTGAGTGACCCTCCAACTACAGAAGACACAAAGGCACGGAAGGAATAGAATGCAAAAGACAAAAAGGTCATGTATTGGTTGTCTGCAGTAATTATGCTGGGACATATTAGAAATGCAGAGAATTCATATGCAGCTTGGACCATACTTGAAAATATGTTTTCCGTAAATACAAAGGCACAAAAGATTCAACTCAAGCAAGAGTTCAATACATTGAAGAAAGGGAAGATGTCTATCAATAAGTATACACTGAAGGTAAGGAGCATTGCAGATGCCTTGGCAACGATTGATGTAATGCCCGATGATGATGATTTAGTGTCATCTACCTTGGGTGGACTTAACAATGAAAAGGTTTGGAAGTCTTTTGTAACTTCCGTATATGTCAGAAAGCCATTTCCAGATTTTGATGAGTTGGCCTCCCTTATGATCACTCAAGAGATCAACATGCAGAGTGAGACATTTGAAAAAAGTGGTGAACAGCTCCAAGCATTCTACTCCAATTCAGAAAGGGGACGTGGCAGATCCTCTTCAAGAGGCCGTGGTACAAGATGTGGTAGTAAAAACCAGCAAAATAGATTGAATCAGAAATTTGGCGATATGCAGGTTTCAGGAGGTCGTGGTAACTTTAGAGGCAGGGGGAGCTTTAGAGGAAGAGGTGGATGGCACAATAGAGGTTCTAACAACTTTGGTCTTGTGTGTCATTACTGTGGCAACACAGGTCATATTGCAGCCCAATTTTTGCTCTGAAAGAAAAGGAATATGTCCATCAATGAGTATGCACTGAAGGTAAGGAGCATTGTAGATGCCTTGCCAGCGATTGATGCAATGCCCGATGATAATGATTTCATGTCATCTACCTTGGGTGGACTTAACAATGAGAAAGCATGGAAGTCATTTGTTACTTCAGTATATGTATGGAAGCCATTTCCAAATTCTGATGAGCTGATCTCTCTCATGATTACTAAAGAGATCAATATGCAGGGTGATTCGTCTGAAAGAAATGGTGAACAGGTCTAAGCATTTTACTCGAGTTCAGGAAGAGGACGTGGTAGATCCTCTTCAAGAGGCCGTGGTACAGGATGTGGTAGTGACAACTAGCAAAACAGATTGAATCAACAATTTGGCGATATGCAGGTTTCAAGAGGTCGTGGTAACTTTAGAGGCAAGGGGAGCTTTAGAGGAAGAGGTGGATGGCAGAACAGAGGTCCTAATAACTCTGGTATTGTGTGTCACTACTGTGGCAAAACAAGTCATATTGCAGCCCAATGTTATGCTAAGAAAGATGATATTCGCAATGGTAAGTTGCAGCAAGGAAACTATGCATTATCTTCACGACAGAATAAAGACAAAAATGAACGTCTGTTTGTTATGCAGCATATATTGAATGCTATTACAGGAAAGGGAAAACATGATGATGTTTGGTATGTTGATTCAGGTGCATCCAATCATATGACCAGCCATGCAAAATGGTTTGGAGAGATGCAGGATTTGCAAAATACAGGTTATGTGCAAATAGCTAATGATTCATGCCACCTAATTTCACACATTGGAAAAGTTCCCTTGTCCTTGCATGATGGTAAGACAAAGAGTCTTTCAGATGTATTACATGTGCCATCTATTACAAAGAACTTGGTGTCAGTCAGTCAAATGGTAGAGCAAGGGCTGTAAGTCAGATTTAATGCAAAGGGTTGCTTTGTAGAAGACTTCAATGACAAGTGCAGGTTGGTTGCAAAGGGAAGTAGAGTTGGACGTATGTTTACTCTGGATGCTGGAATTTCTACTATGAATGCTACTATGTATGCTAAAGGAAAATGTGTTGTTGCAGATATTGAAATTTGGCACAAACGCATTGGACATGCAAATGTACAAAGGCTGAAATTAATGCAATCCAAAGGGTTGGTTACATGTTTGCCTACATTTAGAGTTGTAGAATTTCATAAGGTATGCGAAGCATGTCAGTTTGGTAAGTAAGCAAGACAACCCTTTCCACATGACAGAGATGTAAGCAGAAATATCCTTGATGTTATGCATAAAGATATTTGGGGGCCGACACAAAATGTATCTCTTGGAGGCAGTTTATACTTTGTCACATTCATTGATAATTTTTCTAGAAAGCTGTGGGTATATTTTATGAAGGAAAATAGTGAAGCGTTTGAGCACTTTAGAACTTTCAAGGCTTTAGTTGAAAGAGAAACAAGCTTGAAAGTAAAGTGCTTGAGGTCAGATGGAGGGGGAGAGTACCTCTCGAATGAGTTCAGTGATTTTCTAAGGTCTCATGGGATAAAGAGATAGTTCACATGTAGGTATACCCCACAGCAAAATGGTGTTGCAGAAAGAAAAATTAGGCATATTACAGAAGTTGCATGGGCATTAATGGCTGAAAAGAATATGCCCAAACATTTTTGGTTTGAGGCTGTCCATACTATTGTCTACATTATGAATAGAACTCCCACAGAGCTGGAGTTCATGGGATGACTCCTGAAGAATGCTTTACTTGCAAGAAGCCTGACGTATCACACTTGAAGGTATTTGGTTGTGTTGCATATGTTCATGTGCCAGATGAGCTACGGAAGAAGCTTGATCCAAAGGCAAAAAAATGTGTCTTTATTGGATACTCTTTAGAGCAGAAATGGTATCATTGTTATAACCCTGTCACATGTAAGTTCAGAGTGAGCAGGGATGTCATCTTTGATGAAATGAGTAGTTGGTATGCATCTAGTGGTGATGCATTGGATGATGATGATGATCATGACACTCATGTGCAGGCTGAAAAGCAAGAATCACGGACTCTTAGTGGACCAGAGACATCATCTGATAGTCCTTGGTCTGGGAGACTAAGGAGTAGCTCTACATCTTCAGGTGCATCTAGTAGCACTATAGGTAAAGACAAAGGAAAGAATAAAGTGTCAGATGGCATTGATGCAGTTCTTGATGGAGACTCCAGTGGCTCAAAGAGCTTGGATGATGAGCTTGGTATTCCTTCTGTCAGGACACCAGGTGTACAAAGAGCTTATAGTAATGTAAAGGCTCCATTGAGTGATACGGTGGTACGCAGATCTAGCAGGGTCAGATACCCTGTTAAAAGATTTGGTTTTAAAGGTTATGCGGCTCACCATTATGCTTATATGGTGAAACTAGTTGAGGATGTTGAGCCCACTTGCTTTGAGGATGCTGTTGGTCATACTTATTGGGATGTAGCAATGGATGAGGAGATGGCTGCATTAGAGGCCAATAAGACTTGGGATCTAGTATCATTGCCAAAGGGCAAGAAAGTTATTGGATGTAAGTGGGTTTATAAGATTAATCACAATGCAGATGGTTCTGTTAGTAGGTACAAAGCTAGGCAGTTGCAAAAGGCTATGCCCAGACATATGGCATAGATTATGAAGAAACCTTCAGTCCAGTTGCTATGATGGAAACTGTCAAATGTGTGATTGCTTTGGCAGCATCCAAAGGTTGGAGATTACAGCAAATGGATGTGAAGAATGCCTTCTTGCATGGTTATTTGCAAGAAGAAGTGTATATGGATCAGCTAGTAGGTTATGAAGATTTAGAGCATCCCACGTATGTGTGCAGGTTGAAGAAGGAGCTCTATGGGCTCAAGCAAGCACCTAGAGCATGGTCTGACAAGATCAGAGAGTATCCTGTCAATATTGGCTTTTATGTTTCTGATACTGATCACTCACTTTATGTGAGAAAGAGAGATGCAGGTTTGGTCATCATAGTCATCTATGTGGATGACTTGATTATTACAGGTGATAGTGATAGTGGGATTACTGAAGTCAAGGACTTTTTGAAGAAGAAGTTTTAGATGAAGGATTTAGGTGAGCTAAGGTACTTCCTTGGCATTGAGGTGATCAGATGTGATGATGGTATATGGCTGTCCCAAAGACAGTATGGCTTGGATATGTTGTCCAAGTATGGTATGACATCATGCAAATCACTTTCAATCCCATTGGAGCAGAATGTAAAGTTGAGTGCTGATGTTGGGGATGAGATAGAAGACCCTACTATGTTCAAGAGGATAGTGGGGATTTTGATCTACATGACTATTACAAGGCCAGACTTGAGCTATGATATTGGTCTTGTGAGTCAGTCTATGCAAGTACCTAGAAAGCCACATTTGGATGCAGTCATACACATATTGAGATATGTGAAGTCCACATTACATTATGGACTTTTCTATGAGGTAGGTACAGATGTACAGGTGTTTGGATACAGAGATGCAGATTGGGATGGTAGTATATTTGATAGAAGATCTACCAGCGGCGGGTACATGTTCTCTCTTGGTAGTGCAGCAGTTACTTGGAGTAGCAAAAAGCAATCTACAGTTGCTTTGTCGAGTACAGTGTTGAGATGACAAGCTCAACACATGCAGACATTAATGATGGATCGCCTGGTTAGATGGGTCTACACGTCTACACTTAGCACATTGGTGGTCATTATGACTCTCACATGGCCACTGACTCATTACTTATTATATTTAGGTTGTTACACCTATTTACACCTGGCATGGTTATAGCGCTAGTTGACTAGTGTAGTCGGTTATGCATTGTTTGACTTAGTAGGCCACTTTCCTTTATGTTGTATCTTATCTATACTTTGTGTACATTGTAAAGTGTGTGGAAGAAGAATAGAAAACCAGCAAGAAAATGTTTTGGCCTCCATCTCTTTTCTTGCCTCTTGAGTGAACCTCTCCTTGTGCATTCTGTGTGTGTTCGGCATAGCATCTTGAGCAAGTTTCCCCACCACGCGATTCTTGACATGGTATCAGAGCCGTGCCATTGAGAGAGGCTGATTTTGAAGATTGAAGTGAAGGAGAAGAAGTAAGGTTCGAGCAAGCAAGCCACGGGTAAGAAGCTCTCCCATTCTTCCACTCTCTCTTGGATAGTGCCTGTGGAGGCACCGGAAGCAGGGTCAAACAAGAAATCTCAGATTACTGTGAGATTTGGTGTGCAAGTATAGCACTGTATATTTTGCATATATGCCCTTTAGGGCTTTCCCGCTATTATTTTTGGCATCTAAGGCCGTTTCAGGCCCCGTTTTAGAGCCGCAAGGTTGTCGAACAGTTTTAGGGTATATTGTGATTTCGGATGTATTGACCGAAAGTGGGTGCACAAGTTACAGATTACGAATCTGTAATTTTTTAGGTATTTGCAGAAAGCAAACATAAGGTTTATCTGTAAACAGGTTGCAGATTACATGTACTGTTGAGCAATTAGTGAAAAAGGTTGCTTGGTGTATTACTGTGCACGTGTTGTGGAAGATTGCAGAGGACTAGCTTGCTGTATTATATCCTTGTTTGTGATAATGGCAGAGAATAGTGGAAATCCCATTATTGAGAAGCTCGACAAGAACAACTACCCTTCATGGAAGTTCCGTGTGACGAACTTCCTCATTGGAAAGGGCCTTTATGAGTTTGTCTCAGGTGAAGAAAAGGAGCCAGAGCTGGGTATTCCTCCGATTGCAAATGAGTTAAAAGCATGGAAAGAGTCGAATGCAAAAGATAAAAAGGTGATGTACTAGCTTTCTGCAGTAATTGATAATACTATGTTGGGACATATCAGGAATGCAGAAACTTCACATGCAGCTTGGACAATTTTTGAGAGTATGTTTTCAATAAACACAAAAGCATGAAAGATTCAACTCAAGCAAGAGTTGAATACCTTGAAGAAAGGGAAAATGTCTGTCAATGAGTATGTGTTGAAGGTGAGGAGCATTGCAGATTCTTTAACAGAAATTGATGTAATGCCAGATGATGATGATGATTTGGTTTCATCCACTCTGAGTAGCCTTAGTAATGAGAAAGCATGGAAGTCATTTGTTACTTCAGTATATGTACAAAAGCCATTTCCAGATTTTGATGAGCTAATCTCTCTCATGATTACTGAAGAGATCAATATGCAGGGTGATTCGTCTGAAAGAAATGGTGAACAGGTCCAAGCATTTTACTTGAGTTCAGGAAGGGGACGTGGTAGATCCTCTTCAAGAGGCCGTGGTATAGGACATGATAGTGACAACCAGCAAAACAAATTGAATCAGCAATTTGGTGATATGCATGTTTTAGGAGGTCGTGGTAACTTTAGAGGCAGGGGGAGCTTTAGAGGAAGATGTAGATGGCAGAACAGAGGTTCTAACAACTCTGGTATTGTGTGTCACTACTGTGGCAAAACAGGTCATATTGCAACCCAATGTTATGCTAAGAAAGATGATATTCGCAGTGGTAAGTTGCAACAAGGAAACTATGCATCGTCTTCACGATAGAATGAAGACAAAAATGAATGTCTGTTTATTATGCAGCATATGTTGAATGCTGTTATAGGAAAGGGAAGTTTTTATTGGATACTCTGTAGAGCAAAAAGGGTATCGTTGTTATAACCTTGTCACATGTAAGTTCAAAGTGAGTAGGGATGTCATCTTTGATGAAGTGAGCAGTTGGTATGCATCTAGTGGTGATGCATTGGATGATGATTATGATCATGACACTCATGTGCAGGCTGAAAAGCAAGAATCATGAACTCTTAGTGGACCAGAGATATCATCTGGTAGTCCTTGGTCTGGGAGACTAAGGAGTAGCTCTACATCTTTAGATGCATCTAGAAGCACTACAGGTAAAGACAAAGGAAAGAATAAAGTGTCCGCTTCGATGATGAGCTTGGCATTCCTTCAGTGAGGACTCCAGGTATGCAGAGTGCACGTGTCAATGCAAAGACTCCATTGAGTGATCCAGTGATACGCAGGTCTAGCAAGGTGAGATACCCTATTAACAGATTTGGTTTTGAAGGTTATGCAGCTCACCATTATTCTTATATGGTGAAAGTGATTGAGGATATTGAGACCACATGTTTTGAGGAGGCTGTTGGTCATGCTCATTGGGATGCAACAATGGATGAGGAGATGGCTGCATTAGAGGCCAATAAGACTTGGGATCTAGTATCATTGTCGAAGGGCAAGAAAGATATTGGATGTAAGTGGGTTTATAAGATTAAGCATGATGCAGATGGTTCTATTAGTAGGTACAGAGCTAGGCTGGTTGCAAAAGGCTATGCCCAGACATATGGCATAGATTATGAAGAAACCTTTAGTCCAATTGCTAGGATGGCAACTGTCAGATGTGTGATTGCTTTGGCAGCAGCCAAAGGTTGGAGATTGCAGCAAATGGATGTGAAGAATGCCTTCTTATATGGTGATTTGCAAGAAGAAGTATATATGGATCAACCAACAGGTTATGAAGATTTAAAGCATCCCATGTATGTGTGCAGGTTGAAGAAGGCACTTTATGGGCTCAAGCAAGCACCTAGAGCATGGTCTGACAAGATCAGAGAGTACCTTGTCAATATTGGCTTTTATGTTTTTGATGCTGATCACTCACTTTATGTGAGAAAGAGAGATGCAGGTTTGGTCATCATAGTCATCTATGTGGATGACTTGATTATTACAGGTGATAGTGATAGTGGGATTACTGAAGTCAAGGACTTTTTGAAGAAGAAGTTTGAGATGAAGGATTTAGGTGAGCTAAGGTACTTCCTTGGCATTGAGGTGATCAAATGTGATGATGGTATATGGCTGTCCCAAAGAGAGTATGGCTTGGATATGTTTTCCAAGTATGGTATGACAACATGCAAACCACTTTCAGCCCCATTGGAGCAGAATGTAAAGTTCAGTGCTGATCTTGGGGATGAGATAGAAGACCCTACTATGTTCAAGAGGATAGTGGAGAGTTTGATCTACATGACCATTACAAGGCCAGACTTGAGCTACGATGTTGGTCTTATGAGTCAGTTTATGCAAGTACCTAGAAAGCCACATTTGGATGCAGTCAGACACATATTGAGATATGTGAAGTCCACATTACATTATGGACATTTCTATGAGGTAGGTAGAGATGTACAGGTGTTTGGATATACAGATGCAGATTGGGCAGGTAGTATATTTGATAGAAGATCTACCACTGGATACATGTTCTCTCTTGGTAGTGCAACAGTTACTTGGAGCAGCAAAAAGCAATCTATAGTTGCTTTGTCGAAAACAGAGGCTGAGTATAGAGGTGTTCTTATTGCAGCATGTGAGGTAGTATGGCTTCAAAAGTTATTGATTGATTTAGATGTACAAATGGAAGGTCGAGTTGTCATTTATTGTGAGAACATGAGCGGTATACAGTTGGCTAGGAACCCTGTGTTCAATGCCAGGACAAAACATATTGAGGTACACTACCACTTTGTGAGAGAGAATGTACTAGCAAGTGAGATTGACTTGGTGTATGTCAGCACACAGGATTAGATAGCTGACATCTTCACGAAGGCATTAGGTACAGAGAAGCTTCAAAAGTTTTGAAGCTTACTTGGAGTTGCAAAGATGCAATTGAGCTTGAGGGGGAGTATTGAGATGACAAGCTCAACACATGCAGACATTAATGATGGACCGCTTGGTTAGATGGGTCCACATGTCTACACTTAGTATGTCGGTGGTCATTATAACTCACATGGCCACTAACTCATTACTTATTATATTCAGGTTGTTATACCTATTTACAGTTGGCATAGTTATAGCGCCAGTCGACTAGTGTAGTCGGTTATGCATTGTTTGACTTAGTAGGCCACTTTTCTTTATACTATATCTTATCTATACTTTGTGTACATTGTAAAGTGTGTGGAAGAAGAAGAAAAAACCAGCAAGAAAACGTTTTGGCCTCCACCTCTCTTCTTGTCTCTTGAGTGAGCTTCTCCTTGTGCATTTTGTGTGTGTTCAACGCAACATCTTGAGCAAGTCCCCCCACCACACGATTCTTGACATACAAAGGCTGAGTATAGAGGTACCGCTGTTGCAGCATGTGAGGTAGTATGGTTGCAAAAGTTATTGGCTGATTTAGATGTGCAGGTGGAAGGTCCAATTTTCATTTATTGTGACAACATGAGCAGTATACAATTGGCTTGGAACCCTGTGTTTCATGCCAGGACAAAACATATTGAGGTACACTACCACTTTATGAAAGAGAAGGTACTAGCAGGTGAGATTGACTTGGTGTATGTCAGCGCACAAGATCAGATAGCTAACATCTTCACGAAGGCATTGGGTAGAGAGAAGCTTCAAAAGTTTCAAAGCTTACTTGGAGTTGCAAAGATGTAGTTTAGCTTGAGGGGGAGTGTTGAGATGACAAGCTCAACACATGCGGACATTAATGATGGACCGCCTGGTTAGATGGGTCCACAGGTCTACACTTAGCACGTTGGTGGTCATTATGACTCTCACATGGCCACCAATGACTCATTACATATTATATTCAGGTTGTTACACCTATTTACAGTTGGTATAGTTATAGCGCTAGTCAACTAGTGTAGTCGATTATGCATTGTTTGACTTAGTAGGCCAATTTCCTTTATGTTGTATCTTATCTATACTTTGTGTACATTAAAAAAAGTGTGGAAGAAGAAGAAAAAACCAGCAAGAAAGCGTTTTGGCCTCCACCTCTCTTCTTGTCTCTTGAGTGAGCTTCTCCTTGTGCATTCTGTATGTGTTCGACGCAGCATCTTGAGCAAGTCCCCCCAGCACGCGAGTCTTGACAGTTCTTTCTTTTAGCTACCCCATTCTGTTGAGGAGTGTAGCTACAGGTAAGCTATCTGCGTATGCCATTTTCAGCCAAAAATTGGTCAAAATCATTTGACACATACTCCCCACCACTATCTGATCTCAAGCAAGAGATATAGCAGTCAAATTCCTTTTCAACCTACTTTTTAAACTGCTGAAAAACATCAAAAACCTCATCCTTTGTCTTTAGAATGTAAAGCCAAGTATAGCGACTATAATCATCAATGAATGTCACATAATACTTTGAGCCTCCCATAGATGCATTATGGGCTGGCCCCCAAACATCAGAGTGCACTAACTGCAATGGATGTGTACTCTGCCTTACATGCATGACAAATGGCAACCTGGACTGCTTACCAAACTGGCAAGCATCTCATACATGACCAATATTTGAATATTGAAACTTGGGTAACGAGCTGTTTTTTCTGCATAATTTGTAGCCTTTGCAAATTTACATGCCCCACTCTCTTGTGCCAAATTTCCAAATCTGTGATAGTGCCGGAACCATGAGTAAACATAGCTGAATTCAACTCTGGCAGCAAGGTAGCATCAAGAGTAAACATTCTGCCATTCCTATGGTTACGAGCTATCAACTTGCATCCATTGCCAAACTCTTCAATAAAGCAGCCATGCTTATTGAATCTAACCTGCAAGTTCTGCTCCGTCATTTGACCGACAGACAGCAAGTTCTTCGTAATTGGAGGAACATGCAATACATCATGCAAATTCATGCTGCACTTGGTTCATGGAGAATGGGAAACGAGAGGGATGTGAAGCTCAACCTCTCTGCCGTACAGCATAGTTCCCATTCCTTTCCCCTAAAACAAAATAAACCAGGATTCATCTACTGACACTAGGTCTTCATAGTCTTATTATCTCATCACTTTGAGAAAAGTTTCCAACTAACCGGGACCACCCTTCCGTAGGATGGATCTAAGTCGTGTCCACCGCACTTTCTTCAGATTGCTTTAGTTATCTAATTACCTACCACATTATGTTTTGACATGCAAAAGCAGCTTCCTTAATTAACCAAATTAATCACGGGTTCCTTCACGCAACTTAGGCACTGACACAAAAACAATGTCAAGCAAGTTCCTTTTTCTCCAATATCTGCTCTTTATTTATCAAAATCTTGGAGAACATCCAATATCACACTCGAAGGCTATCCCAGCAATCTACAGGATTGCTGCTCCAAGTTCTGCCCATTGACTAGTACACAGGCCTCGAGATCCCATCTCGAGTCATGTCGGCCTCTTGTGCGGGATCTGGAGGCAAGGGATTTACAGCCAGAGCCTCCCCTGGCACCCAACCATCCTCCCACTCCAAGTAACACCCACAGAGAGACCTCTCGCGGCGGGTTAGGTCAATATACCTGGCGCAACTAACAACCCCCTTGGATAGGGCCAGGCAGACAGTCGAAGCTAACTGTTCCTACCTCTTCCTCCAGGCTTTCAACCTAAAGCATTAAGTATTTTCCTTGAATTAGTTCCTTGAGGAAAGAGATTAAATAATGTACCTAAGTACAAGCACGAACATTTCGGAGGTCGTTTGTACGACTAACTGCTAAGGTATGACTCCTTTTTCCTCGAATTCTCCCAACATTCAATCTTGGGTCTTTTCGCGACTTGGCGAGATCCCAATAATCTCAAACAAGATTACGCAATCAAATGGTCTTGGTAAGTTAACTTATTTTTAACTTGCCCTTTTCCCTTGGGTTTAACCTTAGGGTATCTTAATCCCTAACTCAAGCATTAGCTAGTCAGTCAAGGCAACGATCATGCCTTATTCGTAACCCAACCAAGGGTCTTTTTAATCTTCTATTTCTAACCAAGTTTGGTTATTACACTTGGCAACACATGACTCTTCATTTGGGCCTTCAAGATATAGTCTAGATGCATGTGTTTCCTCCATTTTTTTTAGTGCGGTTCCATGCAGAATTTTCCAATCAACCTTACCCATCATGCACATGGTGCGCTTAGTAAAGTTGAACGTCCTAAACAACCTTTATCTCTCATCATTCCTGGCAACGAGTACTTATTTCTAATGCACCGGATCACATGTGACTTGCGTATATGAAAGTCTAGGTTTCTTTTTCGACAGTGCAAATGCACTTTACGAACAGAAACTAACATTTCATGTGTTTCTTTTAATCATGAATGCAAAGCATGAATTCTAAATGACTGTTCATGCACTGAACTGGTTTAAAAGCTATTATTTTATGTGAAATAATGTGAAGGCCTTATCATTTTATGTGCGTAAAAACTATCATTCCATACATATAATCTTATGCAAATTCCATACTCTATTGTTTTATGCATGCAACTTAGTGCTTAGAGTAAGCAAAAACCCTAAGACTCGTTCTAGTTCCATACACGTCCCAAACCTGTTCATCTCTTCCACGAGAAATAATACCTAATTAATTTTAAAGCTTAGAACCTGGGCTTGATTCGTATTTGTTGCATTGGTTACTTCGCTCGCCTCTCCAGCATTATCAGCAGCTTTGACACCTACGCTTCCCGTGACTTTCTTCTTGGGAGCCATTCGCCTCGTGGAGATTGGACAGCTTGGACCTTAACAGTTTTTGGGACGACAGGTTCGGGTAGGATAGATCGCTAGATGGGGTCCTTCGCCGAGGGGGTGGTTTGAGTGTGGCTCCTTGAAGTTACTCACCAACTCTCACTTCCTCTCCTTCTTTCTCTCTCTCTCTCTCTCTTCTTCTTATTTTCCTCCTCTTCTCATTCTTCTCTTCCTCTCCTCTTCCTCTTCCTCTTCTTTTCTCTTATTCTCCTACTCTCTCTCTCTCTCCTTCTCTTCTTCTTCTTCTCCCTCTCCCACTTCTTTTCTCCTTCTTCTCCTTCTCTCTCTTTCTCTTCCTCTTCTCGTCTTTTCTCCTTCTACCTCTTCTACCTCTTCTACTTCTTCTTCTTCTACTACTCCTCTCCTCTCTCCTTCTACCTCTTCCTCTTCTTCTTCTACCTCTCTCCTTCTCCTTCTTCTTCTCCTCTCCTCGATTCTACCCCTTTTTTCTCATTCTTCTACTTCTCTCTCTCCTTTTCTTCCCTCCTTCTCCTTCTCTCCTCTTCTTCTCTTCTCTCTCCCTCTCCTTCTCCTTCCCCTTCTCTCCCTCTTCTCCTATTCTCTCTCCCACTCCTTCCTTCTTCTCTCCCACTTCTTCCCTTCTCTCTCCCACTCCTTCTTCTCTCCTTCTCCTTCTCTCCCTCTTCCTCCTCTTCTCTCTCTCCCTCCTTCTCTCTCTTCCCACTTCCTCACCTTCTTTTTCTCCCTCACACGTCAAGCGCACAATTCACGAGCAACAAGTATAGTCGTACCTCTTGCATGGACATTCTAGTTCAGACAAGTCTGCATAGCTCGGAAGATGAGGCAAGTCTGCACAGCCCAAAAGACGAAGCAAGGCTACACAGCCCATAAGACGAGGCAAGGCTCGACCGCCAGTGCGTGAATAGTTTGTCGCTGCCTGTTGTCATGGGGAGGAAGGCTGAGTCGTAGCCTGTGGTGGTGGCGTAGTTGGCTAGCAATCATGGGGGACGGTTGAGTCATAGGCCCTAGGGCTCTACCACAGCAGGTCGGAGGGGGGAGATAACTCCAGTGGAAGGCCCAAGGGGGGGCACAGCTGTCGTACCAGTGAGGATGGGGGGAGCTTGCTCTCTGAGTAGCTGAGGGAGGGGCGGGGCCTCCCCTTATATAGGAGGGAGGTGGGTGGCATGGCCACCCTCCCACTTGGGGGGCTGCATGTCCCCCAACACCAGCACTCTCTCTCTCTCTCTCCCCGACGTGTTGTCAGCGAGGAGAGAGAGGGGGTTTAAAAATTTTTGAACTGTAGATAACTTTTTTTAAAAAATTAAAAAAGGGGAGGTTCCTATGGGAGGAAGCATGGCATGTTACATACTACTACTACTACTACTATTATCACCACCACCACTACTACTAGTACTCGCCTTCCCGAAGCATCGAACACATGCTACTACTACTAGTACCTCGCGTAAGATACTCTTGAATATATGTATGCATCACATGGGTTCAAAATAAGGTAATTTTAAAATACACTTTTTATATATTTTTTTACATATAGAAGGGTGTAATATAAAGGGGTTATTTATAGATTAAATAAAAAAGAAGTATGTTTTATTTAGGAAAAATTCATAGATAAGGATATTTATAAATAGGCCTTGAACGTATGTGATGTAGAGGATATACATATAGGAACTTCTCTGAGATGAGTACTTGCCTTCCCAAAGCATCAAACACACCAAAGGTGCACCTTTAACAAAATCTCTCTTTCTCTCTCTCTCTCTCTCTCTCTCTCTCTCCTACCACCACCATCA
Organism: Lygodium microphyllum; assembly: GCF_053477565.2. NCBI lineage: Eukaryota > Viridiplantae > Streptophyta > Polypodiopsida > Schizaeales > Lygodiaceae > Lygodium > Lygodium microphyllum. The sequence continues at coordinate 121,879,639 of NC_141151.1, read as the reverse complement.
CATCACCACCACCACCACCACCACCACTATCACTACCACTACCACTCGCCTTCCCGAAGCGTCAAACACACCCAAGGTGCACCTTTAACAAAACATCTCTTTCTCTCTCTCTATTACTACTACTACTACTACTACTACTACAAACAAGAAAAGAAGAAATTAAAGAACAAGATCTTACCCTCTCTTTGTTTTTTATCCATTCCTTCTCCTCTATCCCTCCCTCTCTCTCTCTTTCTCTCTTTCTTTATTATGTTTCATGTTTATTCTCTCTCTCTCTCTCCCGTTCTTTCTTTCTTTTTCTCTCTTCCTCTTTCTCTCTCATTTCCTCTCTTTCTCCCTCAATACACATCATTTTTAACAAAAACAAACAAAAGAAAAGGAGAAAAAACAAAAACAAACCAAGAGGGAGCAATGTACTCACTACAAAGACTCGAGGATGGATTCGGCGGCTCCTCTTTGCGATGGTGGCTCCTCTTTGCCATTCGTGCACTTCCTCCTCTTCTTCCCGAATGGCGGCGGCAATAGTGAGAAGCTCTCATTCTCCCTCTTTCTCTCTTTCTCTCCCTCTCCCTCCCAAATGTACGATGTAGTTCACTCTCTCTTGTGCTCCCTCTTTCGCCCTTTTGTGCAAAATGTCACGCTTGGGTTTCGGCCCGCTTTTTTCGTTTGAGTGTCGTCGCTATTTGCATCACATTTGTGACACAAATAGCGATGCCTCTAATTTGTATTGGAAATTGCCATCGCCATTCCCCTATATCCTTGTAGTGAGTTTTGGACTTTGAAACATATTTTTTATACATGGAGCAAAGGAAAAATGCCCTAATACCTTTCTAGGAACCTTACCTTTGCCTTCTTTATAACAAGATGTTTAACATTTTGGGCATGTCACATCATCCTTGTATTGAACTCTATACAAGATATAGTCATTGGGGCATGCATGTATAGATTTATAGTCAAGTCCAAGACTATTTATCATTTTTTAAACCGCATCATGTGATGCAGGGAGGGCATTGCTTGAACATAGGAACTTCTCAGAGAGTAGCCTGTAAGTTAATTACACAAGCTGTCAAGCATAGGAAATAATAAAAATCATAATCACACAACAATGAAATGGACTTTTCTAAAAAAAGGTATGTCACATACTTCAATAGCATCGTAACAAATACATTACTCCATCCAAATCAATTTTGAAGATTGAGAATAAGTAAGCTTGCACTTAGATATGTCAATTGGCTTCTTATATAGATACGCTTTAAAGCTTATCCTCAAAGATATTTCTCGTTGTGGAGAATATCACTCACACCATCATTTTGAGACCAGACATCAACAAAATCATCCATTTCATCATCATCATCAAAGATGCCATTGCATGGATCAAACTCGGAATATTGTTCTTTTAGTCTTGTATACATGTTAGGATCACTCCTACGTAGGATCCTCATGCATTCTATTGACATATGTGATGTGTGTTAACCCCAAGTCAAGAAGGCAGAAAATTGAATGAAAAAGCGGAAAAAGGATGGAAAAAGAGCAAAGACACGCATGCAGCCTCTAAAGCTAAGATGGGGCCAAAAGCGTAATTTTAAATGAAAGGTGCCTCAAAAAACTCCAAAAACTCGTGTAAAAGAGCGCCAGGCTCCCTTCTGTGCCAATTGTAAAATATTAGACAGGTGTAGACTAGAGGCATAAGACTAGAAGAGGAAATAGAGAAAGGACCTTGCCACAACGGCTGGTCATGTAAAAAAAGGGATGGGTGCCCACGGGATTTTAGGGCTTGTATATAAAGTTCAAAAAGTGAATGGAAGCTCATTCTTTGGTGTGCGGCTAACAAGAGTTCTCTTCTTCTTCTCTTCTTCTCTTCTCCTTGCTTGTGTGTGCTCTTGAGAAAGGGAGTGTAAGAGTGTGAGAGAGTGAGTGTATGAGAGTGAGGGATCAAGAGGGTGAAGCTCTTCACTATCTCCTCTTCTCTTCTTCTCTTCTTCTCTTCTTCTCTTCTCTTCTCTTCTCTTTTCTCGCACCCACTGCTATGGTGGATGGAGCTTGGAGATGGAGGAGGCTTGAGGATTCTTGAGCTAGCATCTAGGATCGTGGAGCTACCGGTCTGTGCGAGAGAGGAGGCAACTCATATTGGCATCAAGGTAAGCCCACTACACTCGTAGGATCGACGGCGCGTCGGCTAGGTGAGGGATAGCATTTAGAGCTCGCTTGAAATGCTTGAAACAATAAGCGGTCCATGGGTCTTGGCGGTTGAGCGTGAGCTCCCTCTACATTTTTGGTTCCATTGCTGGGACCAATGGATTCAAGCTTGAGCACTTGTGCACCTCATATTGAGCATTGAAGTAAGGGATTCATCCTCAAAATGGAGCTTGAGATAGATAAGAAGTTTGGGTGTTTTGATCTTCGAAACAAGTAAGTATTTCGGGTTAGTTGTTTGTTTGATGATTGGAAAACATGGAGAAATCATTTCAATTTTTTGCTTTCGATTCTTGTTGCATTTAGCATAGGATAGGATTAGGAAATCGAATCGGGAAAGGGTAGGGTTTACCGTTGCAAAATAGGGTAAACAAAGCATAAATCATGCAAAAAATGGCAAAAAACTTGCTTGGGATGCTTAGTGTCGGCAAGTGAGTGATTGGAGCGTCAAAACCTTACCCGAAAAGGGGTTTAAGAGCCAAGAGGCCAAGGGAGAGTTCATTTGCAACTATTGCAGTGAGAGAGAGAGAGAGAGAGAGAGAGAGAGAGAGAGAAACCCCGCAAAGATTCAATTCGATCTCATCATCGGAGAGCCTACCGCTCACCTCAAGTATACCAATCACTTCCCTTGGCACCCTAGTTAGGATCTTGAAGTTTGTGCTTGGAGTGATTGTCTAAATCGTGAGATTTGATCGAAATCGTCGTCGCACTGCATTCATCGTGCCGCGTTCCGCCCGTTTGAGCGGCCGTTTCTGGGCCAAGTCCTAGAATCGACCCTCGGCCCTTGCCATTCAGCCGACTCGGCCCGAAAACCCTAATCAACCCTCGGTCCAAAGTCTAATCAGCCTGTCCGAGTGACAGCACTCGGCCCCATTGACCAACTCGGCCCTCTGCCCAAGACCCGATTCGGCCTCCCGTCTGAACGACAAGACTCGACCCTCGGCCCGCAAAAAGTTCAGCCCTCGGACCAATGTGATTCGGCCCTTGGCCCATGTGTCTCGGCCCATCCAAATCACCCTTGGCCCTTGCAATTCAAACCAGTTGGGCCGAGTGTGAATTTGTCTTAAATTTTTCAGAAATTTGACCTAACTCGACTAGAGTTCAGCAACGCAAACTTTCGCAAGTCCTCCTTACGCTCAGAACCTGATTTTGGCGCACAGAATAGACAAAATCATAAGGCACAGCTGCTTAGCAGCTTGAGTAGGCTGTCACGAGACCTAGAGACCTAGAGGCAATGCGATGAGCCATAAAACCCTGATTGGACCAAAAAACATGCAAGGAAACGTAACAGAAAAACCCTAAACTCCATCAAGACGGCTAGAGAATTGATCGACAAAGCCTATCGAGCCCAAAATGAAGTGAGAATGCATAAGACGCTTAGAGATTGTTTGCCCTACTCACCTTGAATTTTTGCACTTGAACTACACTTAAGAAAAACTGAAAGCCTGATTAAGCACAAGTGCACTGGAAAGAACACACACACTAAGTGGAGATAAATTGAGGATTGTATTTAATAAGTCAAGGAACTCACTCAGATAAACCACTCAAGGAACCCACCAATAGGAGAGGACCCAAAGACATAGACAAACCATCAACATGCAAAGTAGGACCAAGCAAGCAGCGCCAACAAAGTGGATTTGACAAACCTACTCAACCTGATCGATAGCTTGGTGGAGCACGAGAACTCGACTATGGCAGAAGAAAGCTCAGACCACAGGTCTAACGAGGAACTCGACTTAGGCGTCTTCCCAGAGACTATTCAGCAAAGCTGGTCAGTAGCTACGATACACACACCCGGTATGACCACCACAATAGGACAGCAGATGCTATCATCGCAAACTTAGAAGAAGAGAGAAATCTATCCCACAAGGCATTGAAAAGCAAAGTCGAATACAATAGAGACTAGCAGGCTTGTAGCCAAAGGCAAAGCATGGAGTTGCGTGAGGTGCAACGAGTGCTGAACTTAGCCGGTAGAAATCGAATGAATCATGAGAGAGCGCTAGAAGGAGACTCAACACTAAGCGAGCTTCTCATGAAGCGACTGCTAGATAACACTGCAACAGAGCAAACTGTCACAGCATTGGTGACATCACTACTGGTAGGATAAGGAGCAACCCAAGGCTCTAAGAGCCAGTCTTAAGTCCCAATAGTTGCAAATTAGCTTGACAAGTACCAACCCCACAACGATCCATACAGCTTTGTAGAATAGTTCGAGCAAGTCTGTGAAGCCAACAGCCTCAGTGACCTGACTCAGGGCTCTCAAGTGTTCAAGCTCTGCTTAGGTGACAAGGGTAGGACTTGGTATACAAGCTTAGATGCCACAAAGCAAGCCAACTTCAATGACCTGAAGAATCTCTTCATCAAGAGATTTGCCGAGCCTAGATATTCCGACAATCTGCCAGTACGACTGATGAATGTCAAGCAGAAAGAGAAGGAGGAAATTTGTGATTATGTAACCCACATGAGGAGTCTCTTCAAGAGAATCCCTACGGGAAAACAACCGACTGAAAGAGCAGCTTCAACTGAATTCATCAGCGGAATTCAAAACAAGGAACTATATAAGGCTTTGGCAGGCAACTCGAGCTTGCAGCGAGACTCGCTAGCTAGGTTTTTTGAGGAAGCCATCAGAGTTGAAGATCAGCTGAAAGAGTGAAGCTCCAGGAGCTCAAACTCAGAAGAAACCAACGGGCAAAGTTCAAAGAGAGCGTCAGCCTCTAATGAACAATCAGTCCCATCATCCCAAGATAAGGGGAAATCCACTGAGACAAGCCAAGACTTGGCTGATGTCAAGATGGAGATAGCCAAGCTGCAAGACATGTTGAGACAACCAACGCGCCCACTCGTCCAATATGTGTACTGTGGCAAAAACCACTTGCTAGCCGAGTGTCAAGACCCTAGGTCGAGACCTTGCGCTAACTACGGCAGGTTCGGTCATGGCGTCGCACATTGCAGATTACCAAGAAGACTTCCGTACTCGCAACCATACAGCCAGCATTACCTATCGAACATGCTGCAGCCACTCTTCGGAAGGGGAGCCCCATTGGCCCTTCCTACGCCTAATGACATTAAGCCAGTTGTTCCTAGGATAGACATAAACCCTATTGGCATACCTAGACTACCTGGTCCCTACATGACCCATCCATCGAGTGACGCTCCAGTCCACTATGTGGAAGTGCCAAATGAGGAAGAGACTTACGTATACCCTTACGTCTTTCACGACGACGAGGACAACGCAGTCCTTATGGACTATTGGCCAGCACCGATGATGGCGTTAGGGAGAGGATGAGGTAGAGGCCTAGGAGGGCAAATACAGGATCCAATCATCTATTGGACTTGTGGTCACCCAGGTCATGTCTCATCATGTTGCCCTGAGAGGGAGTAGCAGAATAGAGACAAAGCTGACCTAAGGTGCATTGAGTGTAGAATTACCGATCTCTTCGTCGATTCCCCAAAGCAAAAACCTTCTTCAAGTTCAGCCAACGTACCATCTGTCCCATTGTGGGGCTATTTGGTATCGAGAACCTTGATGGGGAGGCCACACCTATCCCATTGCGGGAATGACCTGTGCCCAGACGAAGCAGGCCGGCATATCATTGCCAGGACCTAGCAACCTCGATGCAGCCTCGATAGGAAAGAAGAGCCGCAGGCGGAGAAAGAAGAGGTCGGAAGCTAAGATTGCACTAAAAACTGAGAGTGCTACAACTTTGCCTGTTGGAAAGAAGGTCACGGAAGCAAAGCCAGAAACTTCAGCCCCTAAGACAGCCGAAAAGGGAAGTGCCAAGGTAGGGGAATACTCGCATCCGAAGCGCCAACTAGAGGCCATTAAAAAAGTGAAGGACTGGGTGAAAGAGGCCCAAGAGCACTTAAGGGATGTTGAGCCCATTCTAGAGGATGAGATTGATGATCTCCCTAGCATAAGCACGCCAGTCTCACCCCCTCGACCAAAGTCAGGAGATGCAGCCGCACCACAAGCAGCACCGCTTAGACCAAGCCTTGATGCTATAAGCCTGCAAATCAGTCACGGCCATTGGCCAGGACAATCCGGTTTAGGAGAGAGACAAGCAGCCAACGACCTCCTTACCACTCCAGTGACCACCCCTATGATGTTAAGCCTGGGAGACTTGCTTAAGTAGCATCCCACCCTATGGCAAGACCTGAAGCAATGGGTTGAGGGGTCATAAGAACAAGCTGTTGATCTGCACAACCATGATGTAGAAACACAAATACCGAGTCTAACGTTATACTCTGTGCCAAAATCCTTTCATGTTAATGCTTTCTTGGAAGGCATCAAGATGCATGCAATATTACTGGTCCTAGCCCTAGGCGACACTATAAGAAAGGGGATCGTAGACACACGAGCTAGGGTTAGTATGCTGAGCCACGCAATACTTCAAACTTGGGGAAACCCACCTATCGAGACCGCTTGGTTTAATGTCACATTAGCAAATGGCATGAGAGTGAAGCCATTCGAGGTACTTAAAAACTGGCCAGTGAAAATCGTAGGTGTCCAATTCTTTATCGACTTTATAGTCATGAAGGAAGTGGACTACGATATCCTATTAGGCTAACCTTGGATGCGCAATGCCAGAGTTATCGAAGATTGGGGTAACGGCTTGATCTTTCTAGGCAACAAAACAGAAGCTGTGAGGGTAGAGATGGACACTTGGAAGACCTCACCAGTCGACTTGGATGCCATCTCTGTGATGCTCAAAGGTAATGCTCAAGTCAAGAAGTCTTATGGGCCCTTGACCAAGTATATCCCATGCCCAGAGGATGAGCGAGATTAGATGCATGTCCTTACTACAATCAACTTTCCGTTCTCAGATCATGAGGCATATGAGCAAGCCATCAAGATGACGGGCAAGTCTAACAGCATGCCCTCCCTACCAGTTTGCATGATGGCAGGAACCCTTCGCGGGAGACCTAAGCCCGTCACCTTCTAAGTGCCAAACAACAAAAGAGAACTCCAGGATATTTTGGAATACTTAACGGACAAGCTAGCTGACAATCTAGTAGCAAACTTCAAACCACTCCAGGATCTCTTAGATGAATCCAAGTGGCAATGGACCAGGGTGCATGACTTAAACCTCATGTACAACTGGGCCCTAGTTCCTGATCAACGACAAGAGATATACCAAGCCCTAGGAGACAACGAGCAGTCTGACACGCAGAGGACTCTAATGATGAGCATGAAGACTGCCAATCCTTCAGTGACAAAAGTGAGGGTAAGATAGATACTATAGAATACGACACTGAGGGACATGAAATAGAACAAATACGGGAAGACTCCAAGCCACAAAAAAAGACTGTCTTTAGGATAGAGAGAGGGGTCATGCGCATGGATTGTGATCGCACTTGGTTAGAATACGTAGGAGCCATAGACTTTGAGCAAGTAGGCCTAGCCCAACCAGGAACGACACCAGTGCTTAAGATAGAATCACCATCTAAACTGCGACCACCAGGGGAGACCACCTCTTCTAGCGAAGACGGGAAGTTTGACTCTAAGTCGGAGGTAAGTTTGGATAGCGACCCAAAAATACCTAGGCCGCCCAAGACTCAACGCACCAAGGGGGACCTACCCATCCACCTAAGGCGCAAACAATTGAAGCAGGAAAGGGCGAAACAATCTAGGGACACATGAAGAGACGAACAGTGAAAACCACGGGACCTCCCTAAAAGATTTACAAAATTCAAGAAAGGAGATAGGATAGTGATCCTATTGGGTGCCAAACGGCAATGGCAAACGAGTGAACCAATCCAAGGACCAGCCAAGGTCAAGGAGGTGAACCTAGCCCAGGAAGGAGAGACACCCCGACCAGCCTTCATTGCCGATGACTTGACTAAGGAAGAAGAAATGAGTCTTGTCGCTCTCTTGTGAGAGTATGTAGACGTATTCTCTTAGTCCTTGGAAGAGCTCAAAGGGGTAGATCCGAGTGTAGTGACTCATAATATACCCATGACACCAAACACAACGCCAGTGAAGTAGCAACCGTACCCTATGAATCCAAAACACGCTCATGCTGTCAAGGAAGAGATTGATAAGCTGATGAGAGCGGGATTCATTTACGAAATTGAGCACACAGACTGGGTATCGCCCATAGTCATCATGATGAAGAAAAATGGAAAAACCAGAGTGTTTATCAATTACAAGAAGGTGAATGCTGCTACTAAAAGAGGGACAATTACCATTACCATACACCGAGCACATGCTTGAAAGAGTGGCGGGCAAGGAGGCCTACAGTTTTCTGGATGGCTTCTCAGGATACAATCAGGTGCAAGTGCATCCTACCGACAGGCCTTCGCACTGAGTGGGGCGTTTTTGCTTACATAATCATGCCTTTCGGGTTGACTAATGTCCTTGCCACTTTCCAATGCCTCATGTGCACCATATTTAGAGACATGCTTTGCAAAGAGTTTGAAGTCTTTGTCCTTGACCTCTGCATTCACTCGACCTGGATAGAACACTTTGACAAACTCCAATAATTCTTTGAGTGGTGTCGCCTATATTGTCTCTCCCTGAACCCCTTAAAATGCCAGTTTTGGGTGAAGCATGGATGCATCCTAGGCCACGTGGTGTCGAAGAATGGCATTGCCACTGGCTTCTCGAAAGTCAGGGTTATTGTTGACCTTCCACCCCCAACCAACTATTAGGGAGTCCAATGCTTCTTAGGCCATATGGGATACTATCGGTGGTTTGTGCTAAATTACGCGTTGATGGCCAGACCTTTATACAAACTACTGATTGTCTTTGAATGGACTGAAGCATGCAAACGAGTATATGAAGAGTTGAAGAAGGCTCTAACCACAGCAACAATTCTACGAGCCCCAGATTGGACCATTACCTTCCATGTGCATATCAATGCTTCTAAATTTGCTGTGGGGGCAGTGTTGTGTCAACCTGACGAACACAACCTAGACTATCCAGTGAGCTTTGCTAGCAGACAACTCACTGAGATGAAAATGAACTACTTGATGACAGAAAGAGAGGGCTTGGCCATGGTGTTTGCTGTGAAGAAGTTCTGGCATTATCTATTGGCTACACCCTTTATCTTTTTCATGGACCATCAAGCCTTGCTATATCTAGTGAATAAACCTTGCGCTACAGGACACGCATAGCTCGGTGGCTCCTTCTACTTTTGGAGTTTGACTTCTCCATGGTTGTATGGAAGGGAAAACAACACTACATGGCTAACCATATATCATGCATCCCCACAGGAGAAGCCACTGGAGAAGGAATTGCCAATGAATTGCTAGACGCCCATCTCTTTAACCTTTCCAATGAGAGAGATTTATTCAAGGCCGATCTAATGCCATATTGGGTAGATGACATAGTCCAAGTGCTTGAGCACGGACTACCTGAGCAGCCGATAGAGAAGGCAAGACTTAGGCGACTCATTCTCAAGATCCAACCCTACCAGTTGATAGCAAGCTAGATGTATCGCCTAGGGAAAGATGGATTGCTACGCAGATGCGTATGCAAGCATGAGATACATGACGTGATCTCAGAGGCACACAACGGAATTGCTGGTGGACACTTTAGTGGAGACACGATAGCCCACAAGGTGCTACAGTCTCAACTATGTTAGCCAACGCTATTTCGTGATACAGCACGATTTGTTAAGCATTGTGACAAGTGTCAGCAGACAAAGGTCCTGATTCACAAGGATCAAATGGAGTTGACCCCAATCATTGCATGACAACCCTTCTAAAAATGGAGAATCGACTTCATAGGACCCATCAGTCGCCCCGTTGCACAGTATTCAAGGCCAAATACATCATTGTGGCCATAGACTACCTAACAAAATGGGCAGAGGCGAGAGAAACACAAAAGAACGATGCTCGAATGACTACCAAGTTCTTGTGGGAGTAGGTAATCTCACGATTCGGTTGCCCCATCAAACTAATCAGTGACTAGGCACACACTTCATCAATGAAGTGATAGCGCATCTCCTATCCACCTTCCTAATTATCCATTGAAAATCCTCTCCATACTACCCTCAAGCAAACGGCTAGGCAGAATCCACAAATAAGATTCTTGTCAATGTCCTGACCAAGGTAGTCTTTGCCTCACGCAGCAACTGGGATAACAAGCTGATGGCAGCCTTGTGGGCTTACCACACAGCTTATAAAACAGCTGTCGGCTAGACCACCTTTAGGTTGACCTATGGAATCGAAGCAATCCTCCCTATAGAATTCTTCGTGCCTAGCCTGAGAATAGTACTTCAGGAACGATGGGAAGGAAAGGAGGCATGGATGCAATGCCTAGTTGAACTCAAACGCCTCTCGAAGACTCACCTTCTAGCCACTCATGCGCTCATATGTGAGAAGGCACGACGCAAGAGCTGGTTTGACAAGCACGTCAAGTAGCATGACTCAAACAAGGCGACTTAGTGCTCTTATACTTAGTTAAGGGACATAAGCAAAAAATGAAGTTTAGAGGTCTTGGACCTTTCAAAGTTCGTGCAATCAGCCGAATGGGCAACGTCGAGCTCGAGACTCTAGACAGCAAGGGAATAGGCTTCTTCAATAGCAGTTGTGTCAAGAAGTACTACCCTCCCACGCATCCTTTGCATGAACCACCAATGTTGGAACCGCCTGTCAAAGTACGAGTAGCCACAATCACTGAAATCAATGATGAGGATGAGGAAGCCATAGAGCCCGCATACTTGCACATCACGGTCACTGCCAAGTGAACATGCATCTTCAATGCCTTGATCAACGAGGGAGCAGACTTCAATGTCTTGACTCACGATTATTGGACCCAACTTGGCAAACCACCATTACAACCCACTAATTCTAAATTGAGCCCATATGGGGGCCGCTCATATGCTCTTCTCGGCAAGTGCAAAGCCGCCATTTCTATCAAGTCTGAGATTGTACCAATGATCTTCTAGGTGTTACCAAACACCAAAGACGCAGGCATGGAGTCGCTGCTAGGGCAAACCTTCAAAAAGAAAACTCATTGCAATGTTGATCATGAGTTGCAGCGCATCCACCTCGCCATAGGCAATGTTCTCATTGTTACAGCTTTCAGCAAGGGCTGCATGACCTCATCACAGTCCGCAAGGCCACCAATAGAAGTATTAGCAGCCAAATCTAAGGAGGGGGTAGTGCTCGGCCACCACCCACCAATTCTCAAGAACCGCTGCTCATAATAGCAAAAGCTAAGGCCCAACAGCCTAGGTTTCAATGGAAGCCTAAACAACCACAATCGTTGCCTAGGAGTCAACGCACACATCCTCATAAGACCCGAAACTCTAAACTTAGGAAACCAAGGCACAGTCACAGAAATCGATGCATGATCAAGCAAAGATGGGTCCCTAAATCCCTACCGCAAAGCTCAGTTAGAGTACAACCCCGATTTCTACACTTGGTTCCTACGCCGGTAACTCCTAGACCCATTGTAGAATGCCCTTGACCTACTAACCTCCAATTCTAGGAAGGATTCTTCTTGAGCTAGAAGGGGAGGGGGGTGAGGTGAATCAAATTAAAACCAAGGAAAATCAAGCAAAACACATAAACACGTAAACAACGAGCGAGGTAGGAAAAATGGCATGATAACTTTGAAATAAAGGGCAAAAAGTTAAAGTCTGAAGGGAAGATTCTACATTGGATTGGATTTTAATGATTTCATTCAATAAACATATAGAGTCTTTCTTTTCCAGCAAATTATTATTTTGAAAACACTAATGGAAACTTGGGATCATGACAGGAACAAAAGATGTCACAACAAGACTGCGCCCCACCGACTTTCGTTCACCCTTGAAAACCATGCCCCATCGAGAAAAGAATGCAATACCGCATCACCCTTGAAAACCACGCCTACAACCAGCTCAAGTTCCGAACCATTCATAACATAGAGGGTGTGTTGGCCAAAGAGGAAGCGGCCAAGAGATTCATTGAGTAGTGCAACCTCACCAAGTACCTTGAGAAATTTGCGCAAGAGCCTGACCACATGAAGTGTGTGGAGTTTCTTAGGAAATACGACCCTGACCAGGAGTGTCGATCCGACGCAGGCAAGGCAATCAAGAGTGGGGCTGCAAAGCCCGAGTGGTTAGATGCAGACGACTGGCGCCGACTGAGGGAGGAGGCTACAAATTCGCCAGGACGTTGGAGTCAGCAGAGCGGGAGGCGATGAGGGCACGAATCGAGGCCGGATCGGTACATCATCTTGGGAGTGGCAGCCACAGGACATATTTGGAGGACTTTGTAAGTTTCTCTTTTGTTTTTCTTATTTGTTTTTTTGAGATATTCTTTGTACTGACAATCATGTTTCTAACAGTTAGCATTTTGTTTTCTTTGCAGCACTCCATTACAAATCGCGATCCGCAAGGCCTTGAGACTGATATGCAGAGAGGCACGATCTCAGATCATTGATCGACCGATTGTATAGACGCGGCGGCCCAGTAAGTCACTCATCTTTCTTGTCCGTAGTTACCATGAGATATTTGAATGCATTATTGTATGGTGGATTGATATGTTGTTTCTTTTTCTGCAGAATCCGTTTGATGCTCCTTTGCAGCGGGAAGAGCTTTCGGGGGACGAGGATTTGTAGCTCGCCCTTGGATCCTTAGAGCTCACATACCTTTAGTTTTTAGTCGCCCGATCTATGTAGACGTTTTCTATGTATTAGTGATATTGTTTTATGATTGTACCAATCACATTTTATGCGATATCATGTATTTATTCCATCTATCAGTTTTATGATTTCAGTATACATTCTTTTTGTTTGCAAATGCTTTGTATGCAGCAGTGCACAAACTATTTTGTATGGCTCTCATACAGCACATAGTGCTATAGCTGCCCTGCCACAAAAAAAAAAATTTCTCTGTTACAGTCGCTATTTGCGTCGCAAATTTACTGCACGCATCGCTATTGTCGTCGCTATAAGCGTCGCAAATTCTCTGTGACCGTCGCTATATGCGACGCATATAGCGACGATTCTATGGCGTCATCAATAACGCCGCTTTTTGCGACGACGGGGGCAAATTTTGTTGTTTGTATTTTCGTCGCTTTAAACGTCGCTATAAGGTCTATATCTTGTAGTGTCAAGAGTTGTTCTTGGCTTGGTTGGAGTCTTTCAAAGGCTCTATTGAACATCTTGGATAAGGCATTGAACATCATTTGTGAAGAAGCTTTCTGCTGTGAACTCCCGAGGCTGCCAGCGTGTTTGCACCAGGTCAGAAGGCTGCCTCTATTGGCTGAAAATCAAGCCATTAATCATCTACAAAGTGCTATAAAGCATGACTGCACTCTTTTGAAGGCACTTGAAGACTACAAGAAGCTATTGCTTGTGTTGGATCTCTGTTATGAGATGGAATCAGAGTATACAGATTTGTAAAACAGTCCTGAACTATTGGGAAAGTGAAAGGACAGCTTGCATTTGATCATCATTGAGCTATAGAAGCTCCTGGTCATGCCCAAAAGCATCAACAAGACTTAGACATTTGCTTGGAGGCTCTATGTACATGCTCTCATGTGTTGGAGCTAGTCTTTTATGACTGAAATATTCTGATCTAGAAGCCATTGTTAGGCTGAAAAATGTCATTGAATGCGGACAGGAAGCATCATATTCTATTGAAGCATGCTATGACACTGTTGATCTCTAACAACTGTATGCTATTGGGAATATATCTAGGAATGCTTCGAGCATTGAATAGCGCATTGAGCATGATTAAAAACTAAAATCTGAAACTGAAATTGAATGCATTTACATTGTCTTAGCTGGGTATAAACTGTAAATGCAATGTATGCCACTAGCTATTGAAGACATCTTGTCTATGCGTGCCCATATGGTCATGCAGTGACCTTGATACTTCAAAGTGGATGTATGGCATGTTTTTAAGCTATTTTGGAGCTAAAAAAGACTTGATTTCACTGAGTATTTGCTAACTGCAATCTGTGAACAAGTTATTTGACAACAGTACTTTTTGGTTATGCACTATTTTGTAACCATATGCTTATGCCTGGACTGCCACATGTACTAGCAAATATTCTGGAGGGTTTGGAACATGTATGACATGTATACACATTGATTTTGGCCTTGAAATTGCTGCTGGTTACTCACAGTTTACAATTTTTAGACTGTATGTATTTACCCTAGCAGTGAGGTTGCAGGAGTTTAAGCTGAAGCAACTACATAGCATATGTATTGATTGTTATACCTATGGGTTAGACCACTTGTTTGTGGACTGTTTTGAGTTGTCATTGGGCTGAGATACCCTAGTTTTTTATTGCAATTAATTGCAGAAAACTGTCATAAACAGTTGAGGATTGAATTTGGTGAGTCAAACTTGTTGGGTTGCAGGAAGTCAGGCTGTGACTAAATATTGTTCGATACAATATGGCTAATGTAGAGAGGACTGACAACATAACCCAAATAGTGGGAGAAAAGCTTGACAGTAAAAATAATGCCATATGGAAGTTCCGCATGGAGAATTTCTTAATAGGGAAAGGCTACTGGGAGTTGGTGACTAGAGCGGAAGCTGTACCCAAGCTCCCAGATCGACCTACGGCTGATCAGAGACGATTACACCGAGCTTGGACAGAAAGAGCTCGTAGAGACTTGCACTAGCTCTCTTTATGTATCTCAAATGCCATGGTAATACAGATAATGAACTATAGCTCTCCTAAGAATGCATGGGACATTTTGGTCAAGTACTATGGCACAACCACAAGTGCCAGGAAGATACAGTTGAAGCAGAAGTTCAACATGGAGAGAAAGAGTTGATCTATACAAGATTATGTCACGGAGGTTAAGACCATTGCAGATCAGCTGGCATCTATTGGTTCACAGGTTGAAGATGAAGACATGGTTGCTGTGACTTTGAATGGCTTGGGGCCTGAGTATAAGTCTTTTGACACTTCTGTGTCTATGAGGGCTGAAATGCCTGATTTTAATGAGCTGGTTGCATTGATTATACATGAGGAGGTTAAACTTGGCTTGGCTATAGGGTCAAGCAGTTCTAAAAATAAGGATGCAATTTTTTATTCGAATCAGCGTGACCATGGCAACCAAGGTAGAGGCTATGGATCTGGCAGAGGAGGCCAGCAGAATGCATCCCATGGCAATAACAACCAGCATGTATCGAATGCAAGAGGTGGTGGAAACTTTAGAGGCAGGGGGAGATCTAGCCCTAGAGGCAAAGGCTCCTGGCAACAACAGTGTCCATCTGACAATCCGAATAAGGATAAGGATTTTCATTACTGTGGGAAGTATGGGCATATTGCCAAGGACTGCTAGAAGGAGCAGGGCAATCTGAAAAGCAAACAACATGGGCACTTTATTATGTTTAGTCAGGCAGATGATACTTCAGGAGATAGATTGTTTGCCATGCGGTATGTAAAAGACAGGGCTGCTGAAAAATGCACTGATGATGCAGTTTGGTACATTGATTCAGGGGCATTGAACCACATGACCCCTCACAGTGATTGGTTTACTGATATGGTGTCTGAAAAACATGGCTATGTCTCTACAAGGGATGACATACAACATAGCATTGAGCATAAAGGCAAAATGCCTCTTGTGGTTCATGATGGTGACTCTCTTGTTCCTATGCAAAGTGGTACATCTGAAGCTCGACACTAGCTTCTTCCTAGAGACTTTGCTGTTAGGAAAGGAACCCTAACCTCAGGTTGATCCCAAGTGGGAATGGCCGAACACTTCTGCTCGGGGCAAACTCGGGAAGACCTAGATCACAAACCCTGTGTCATTCCTTGCGAGTGCTAGGCGGAGCCTTCTAGACCCTCATCGCGATGGGCTGCTAAGACGTGTCACACAAGTGGACAAGCGAACACGTTAAGTAGTAGTAGTAGTAGTAGTAGTAGTAGTAGTAGTAGTAGTAGTAGTAGTAGTAGTAGTAGTAGTAGTAGTAGTAGTAGTAGTAGTAGTAGTAGTAGTAGTAGTAGTAGTAGTAGTAGTAGTAGTAGTAGTAGTAGTAGTAGTAGTAGTAGTAGTAGTAGTAGTAGTAGTAGTAGTAGTAGTAGTAGTAGTAGTAGTAGTAGTAGTAGTAGTAGTAGTAGTAGTAGTAGTAGTAGTAGTAGTAGTAGTAGTAGTAGTAGTAGTAGTAGTAGAGAGATAGAGAGAGAGGGAGAGAGAGGTTTTGTTAAAGGTGCACCTTGGGTGTGTTCGACGCTTCGGGAAGGCGAGTACTAATAGTACTATTGGTAGTGGTAGTGGTAGTGGTAGTGGTAGTGGTAGTGGTAGTGGTAGTGGTAGTGGTAGTGGTAGTAGAGAGAGAGAGAGAGGTTTTGTTAAAGGCACCATGGGTGTATTCGACACTTTGGAAAGGCGAGTAGTAGTAGTAGTGGTGGTGGTGGTGGTGGTGGTGGTTGTAAAAATTATACGGTGCAACGAACAGAATTTGAGAAAGAGATAGAGATAGAGAGTACACAATAGATGAGAGGAGAATTCAAAAATTTCTTTAGCTCCAAACAATTGATACAGAGATGGCTCTGTCCACCATGTGCTTCCACAATGAAGCTTAGATGGCGATCTAGACAAAAGATAGGTGAAGAGCTTAAGGCTAGCTGGAACAACTCTGACTGGGTGAAAGATAGATGATCGATGGCTGTGAAGGGGTTTAGCTTTTATAGCCCGTGAAGGCGGTTAGGTCAGCATGACTAAACTACCATATGAGCCTCCACTAGTCAGCCAGGGAATATTTCCTTTACAGTCGGGCCGGGGGCGCTACCCCCAAACCCTCATCAGGAGCCGCTGGCCCCCTTGGGACCCCCCAGTCAGGGGTCGCTTCTGCAACCCCATTATATAAGCTTCACATGGTTCCTTCAATTCAGTTATTGTAGGTAGGTGAGGAACCATACCTTGCTTTTGCATCTCCTTCAACACTGCAAATCCGATGTGTCCAAACCTTTCATGCCAAAGCTTACTTGTGCCCACTCCAGCGGTGGCTGTAAGAGCACTTAGCTCATACAGGTTGTTCCTTCTTTCTCCTTTGCCAACAATTGTGCCAGCACTATCAAGAATTTATGCACCTGTCTTCTTGAACCTCACTTCATGACCAAGATCAGTTATGGCAGCACTGATAAGAGATTTCTCCTGATTTCGGAAACATACAACACATTTGAAAGCTTTTTGACTTCACCATTTGCAGCAACAAAAGAAATAGTACATGTGCCCGCAGCAGGGCATTTAGCATCATTTCCAACCGTCACAGTGATGGATTCTTATAGAGGCTACATAGAACTGTATAGACCTTTCTTGTTGGTCATGTGATGGGAGGCCCCACTATCCAACACCCATGAGTCCGTGGTAGATTCTTCTTGCGCCGAGGAGCACACTTCCTCAATGGTCGCCATGAATAATTCCAGCTCTGCTTCAGTCGTATTGGCTGTCTCTTTCCCTTTACTTTTAAGGGTACCATTCTTTTCATCTGCCTTCTTGACACGACAATCTGCAATTGCATGTCCTTTCTTCTTGCAGTAGAAGCACTCTCCTTGAAACTTCTTCTTTCCGCCCTTCTTCTTTTTGTCACCATCATTTTTGGTGGAGGAACCACCTTTGCCTTTTGCATTGGCAGAGAATGCAGCATCTCCATTGTTGCTTCCTTCTCGGGCTTTCAGCCTCAACTCCTCCTCCATTAATAATGCACAAAACTCCTCAAAAGCCAAAGCTTGAGGTCTCACCTGAGTATTAAGGGCAGTTACTAATCCATCAAACTTTTGTGGACAAATCCGAAGACACCTCCGAGCTAGCTCTTTGCTAGTCTTTTGTATCCCAGTGCCAGCCATCTGGTCGTGCAGATTCTTAATCCGAGTGATGAATGCTTCAACTGTCTCTCCTTCAGCAAACTTCTCCGCTGCTAGTTGATTCTCCAAGTTTTGAATCCTTGTTTGGTTTCGTGTTTCATACTGACTCCTTAGTACATTCCAAGCCTCTGACGCTTTGGTTGTATGCTGAATCAAAGTCAGAAAACTGTCATAACAACTTGTAACTAAGGCACACAATGCATCTTCATTCGTTCGTTTCCAAGCTCATAGAAGATCTGCATTCGGAGGAATCATCTTACTAGGATTTGATGGGTCGGGGGTAGGCTGTGGTTCTACATCAGTCCCCAACACAGTCTCCAGAAGCTCATAAGAATCAAGGATAGTTGTAATTTTGAACTTCCACAAGGTGTAGCTTGTACCATCTAACTTGCCTTCGCTGAAGGTTGGTGGATGAATCCTCAGTGTTTGAATAGCCGGTACAGCAACACCACCTCCTGCACCGCTTCCTGATGCGCCAAAACCGCTTCCAGAAGTTGACATAGTGTCTCTTTGCTGTTGAAGCCTTTGCCTCTTGCACACTCTCCGATCTCTAGAGCCCCCTGGGCTCTAATACCATGTAAAATATTACATGGCGCAACGAACAGAATCTAAGAAAGAGATAGAGAGTACACAACAGATAAGAGGAGAATCAGTAAATTCTTTAACTCCAAACAACTGATACAAAGATGGCTCTGTCCACCCGTGCGCTTCCACTGTGTGAAGCTTAGATGGCGATCTAGACAGAAGATAGGTGAAGAGCTTAAGGCTAGCTGGAACAACAACTCTGACTGGGTGAAAGATGAGTGATCGATGGGGCTGTGAAGGGGTTTAGCTTTTATAGCCCGCGAAGGTCGTTAGGTCAGCCTGCTGACCGACCTACCATATGAGCCTCCACTAGTCGACCAGGGAATATTCCCTTTACCATCGGGCCGGGGGCACTTCCCTCAGACCCCGGACCCCCGACCCACAACGGTCACCTTTTTTCCATCTGGTCACATAGACCTCATCTGATATACAAGTCAGGACTCAACCAATGTCCGGGCTCACAAAAAAAATGTCTCATCCTCTTGTTCAATCACTTTATAACCTTTGCTTCACCAAACAATTCTTCTCGTATGGTATCTTTGTTCCAAGTATGGGTATTCTAAGTAAGGAATTAGGGTCTCCATCAACCAACTTTTAGCTGCTCTTGCAGGTTTTAAATCAGTCTAGCCTTCACCTGTAAGATAGTTATCTCATCAATATGCCTAAAGATAATAAGGGTTAATCTTATTTAGATTAACCTTATTTTTAAACTCCACTCCCTACAAATCGACTAGTAACACTACGGACTTATTTTTCCCTATTCTAACTATTTTGTAGGGACCATCCCACTTAGGCTCTAGTTTTCTAGGAAACAACTCCCTATGTGCATCATAGTATAAAACTAACTGCCCTTTCTTGAAGGTATATTTCTTTGCTTTTTAATCATGAAGTTTCTTCATTCAATACTTAGTTACCTCCTTATTTAACAAGCTCTGCAATTTGAGTCATCGAGGTATACTAAAGTCGTAAAACGCTCAAAGAGTACATCTTCATTCCCCAAAGAATTTAATTGCAAAACTTATAGCTAATAACTCAGTCTCTAGGGGTAGTACGCACTCCTCGCCATAAACTAACTTGAATAGGGTTTGGTTGGTAGCTCACTTAAAGTTTTTATTATATGCCCACACAGCCACATATAGCTTTTGATCCCAGTCTCGTTTCTTCCCTAACACTATCTTTGATAGAGTATCCAAAAGTTGTTTATTGGTACTTTCAAATGCCCATTTTCCTATGGATTATAAGGTGTCATTTTATTGTGTTTAATCTGCCATGTTTTAGTCAAGGTCTTAATCGCCTTATTCAAAATATGGATTCCATGATCTGACACTAACTCCTTTAGCAAACCAAATCGGCAGATAATTTGCTCAAGCAGAAAGCTAGTATTCTCCTTTTTTCATCATCCTTTCTTATCACTCGTGCTTCTAACCATTTTGTAAAATAATCATTTTGCCACTATGATATACCTCTTGTGTTGTGGAGAGGATGATGGGGTAATAGGACCCACGAAATCGATGCTCCACTTCTCAAATGGTAGTATAGCCATACCAGGAGTCAGTGAGTGCTTTCTATTTTCCCTACTATCATGTATTTGACATATATCACATCTTTTAACATATGCAAATGCATCTTGGAAAATGCATGGCCACCTATATCTGGCTCTTAAATCCTTTTTTGCAATCCATCGTCCAACAAAGTGTCCTCCACAAGCATGACACTCTTCCAAGATAAACGGAACCTCATCAAACATAACATATCAATGATAAACATCATAGACCCCTTGCCGATATAGTGTCCCTACAATCAAGGAAAATTTCAAAGCCTGCCATTCAATTTTCCTCTTCTCAACCTTTGACAAAGTGACTTCAGTCTCTCCTATAGACAGGTAGTGTGTTATGGAAGCATATCAAGATGGAGTGGAAGCCGTATCAATTTTGAATAGACCCTCAAAGTCACTAATGTCAGCCAAGATCTCTTCGGCTCCTTGAAATCCACAAGACATTCAACAATGCCCTACAACTTTGGTGGCTTACTCTTGATTTCATAATCAAACTCCTATACAGCTATTAACCACTTTGTGAGGTGATCAAGTGGCTCCAACTTATTTATCAACAATCTAAACCTGCTTTGCCTTCATTTAAAGTACCACATTTTCATAGAGAATGTAATGCCCAAATGTTAACCGTTAGACGAACAAGGTGAAAAATCTGAAAAAGCTAAAGCAGAAGACAAAGGCCAAGGCGAAAGTGAAACGGAAGACGAAGGTGCGCCAAGAAAATATGGAAGCACAAGAAATGCAGAAAAGTCCTAAATAAAGGAAAAGGGCGCACAAGAAAAAGCGCGAATCAATACTTTTGTAAAAGAGCGCAAGTGCATCATGGTTTAATTTAAAGAGCGCCAGGCTCTCACTCGTGCAATTTGTAAAGGTAGATGGGCGGTAGGAAGGAAGCTAGGAAGATAGAAGGGCAATGGGAAAAAGGGCCTAGGCCATGGTCGGCCACGTAAAAAAGGGGGATAAGGGGATGATCGCCCAAAAGGGATTTAGGGTTTTGTATATAAAGTTAAAAAGTGAATGAGAAGCTCATTCTTGTGTGTGGCCAAAAGTAGCTCTCCTCTTCTTCTTCTTCTTCTTCTTCTTCTTTCTTACTTGAGCTTGTGCTTGAGAGAGGGAGTGTGAGAGTGTGAGGGAGTGAGTGTGTAAGGGTGAGTGACCGTGGGGTGGTGAACCTTTCATCTTCTCCTCTCTTCTTCTCTTCTCTTCTCTTCTCTTATCTTGCTTGCGGCGATGGAGCTTGGAGCTTGGAGCTTGGAGCGGGAGGATCGAGCTTGCTTGAAGCTTGCACTTGGATCGTGGAGCTACCGGAGTGTGCGGGAGAGGAGGCAACTCGATCGGCATGAAGGTAAGCTCACTACACCTGGTAGGCATGAGAGCACGTAGGCTATGTGAGAGGTAGCCATTAGCATTCGGCTTGAAATGCTTGAAGCAATAAGCGGTACATGGGTCTTGGCAATTGAGCGTGAGCTCCCACCACATTTTGGTTCCGTTGCCGGGACCAACGGATTCAATCCTTGAGTGCTTGCCCTCTCCACATCGAGCATTGAAGTAGGGTTTTCCCCGAACTGGTGCTTGAGATAGGTAGGAAGTGAGGGGGTTGAAGATGGTATTCGATCTCCTTGGCAAGTAAGTTTATTGCTTTTTTGAGAATTATGTTGTGAGATGGAGTAGTGTATGTATTTACTTTGTGATTTGGATGCATTAGAGTAGGAGAAAACAAAGAAAAACAAAGAAAATAAGTATTAGGGTTTCTGTTGCAAAACAGGGAAAGAGGGTTTGATTTGCTTGCCGATTTGTAATTTGGAGGTTCTTTGCTATTCCAGGGGTATAGAATTTTTCATTCATGTCTATTCTTGCATTCTGAAAGTTTGTGGAACCCCTCAAGACCAAAATCATAAAAAACAAAGCATTATTCGTCAAATTTGCCAGAACTGCACCGCGTTAGGCCCGTCTGAGTGACGGCCATTCTGGGCCGAACCCTAGAATCAGTCCTTGATCCTCTCCCATTCAGCCCCTCGGCCCGGCCGACTCGGCCCACACCCATTCGGCCCTCAACCGCCCTCAGCCCGGCCCACTCAGCCCATGTGGCCCTTGGCCCACACCCATTCAGCTCTCAACATGGCCCACTCGGCCCTCGGCCCCCTTTCGTTCAGCCCACTCGGCCCGAAACCCTAATCGGCCCTCGACCCAAGTGCCTCGGCCTGTTCAAGCGACTTTGTCCGAGTCTGTGCCTCGGCCTGTCCGAGTCTACCCTGTCTGAGTCACAAATTCGGCCCTCGGCCCATGTACTTCAGCCCGTCCGAGTGACCCACTCGAACCCTGCAATTTGGACCAACAGGGCCGAGTGTAAATTTTTATCAAATTCTCAAAAATTTGACCTGACCCGGCTAGAGCTCAGCAGCGCAAACTATCAAAAGTCCTTCTGACACTCAGAACTTGATTCTGGCATACGGAATAGACGAAATCGTGGGGAGCAACCACTTAGCAGCTTGAAGTAGGCAGCAGTGAGACCCGGAGACCTAGACACAAAGTGCTGAGCAATTAAAACCTGATTGGCCAAAAATAAATGAGGCAACATATTAGAAAAACCCTGAAACCTGTCAAGGCGGCCAGAAAATTGACCACCAAGCCTATCAGGTCCGAAACAAAGTGAGAGTGCATAAGACGCTTCGAGATTGTTTGCTGCACCCACCTTGAATTTCCGCACTCGAATACACTTAAGAAACTTGAAAGCCTGATTGAGCACAAGTGCATGAGAAGCGACACGCACACTGAGTGACCATAAATTGAGGATTGTATTCAATAACTGAAGGAACTCACTTAGATAAACCACCCAGGATCGGACCACGTGTCAAAATCGGACCATTGGTCCTAGCATAAAAATCGGACCACTTTTTCGATCCGACTCTCGGAGTTGGACCGTCCGACTACTAGAATCGGACCACCCTATCCGATCCGATTCCTAGAATCGGACCACAGCAAGAATCGGACGTGACCAAAATTGAACCATTGGGCAGATTGGACCAACCCAAAATTGGACGTCCGATTCTGATAATCGAACTCCTGAAAATCAGACATCTAAGAATCGGTCAGAAAACTGTCAAAATCAAGCAGGTATCTAAAACACAAATTTTGACACACCTGAACCTCGAAATTGACCCCAAAGGCTGCGTAGAGCTAAAGGCACATCACAGATCCATTACTAGGCTGAAACTTAGAGAAAGTAGTTCAAAATTTGGCTAAACGGTCCTCCAAATTGCGCATGGTGTTTACCGTAACGGCCCTGTGGGCCAGGGGGGACTGGCCCCCCCCAGACCCCTGTAGAGTCTGCCCCCTCCGCACCTCCCCCAAGTAGGTTGGAGAGAAAATGCGCGCTGTGACAGGTCCTCCAAATTAGACCGTAGTGTAGTAATGGCTCTACATGAACATGGATTCTCACTGACAAAAGAGCAACCAAAAGCCCATACCCGAACCGAGAGAAACAGAGACCCTAGAATCTCAATGGGCCAATCTAGCCAACAAGGGAAAAAAGGCCACACTGCAAAAACACATACGTGTTGCATTCGGACTGCATCTAGCCAAAGCGAAAAGCAACAACATCAAGCTACAATAGCGAGAATGACTAGCTATGACAGTCCTGACAATAGATGCTTCTTGAATAGCATTGCACTGACGAGCCAAGACATCAGTTGAGAATCCACATCTAGTCGTGCAGTTGGGGACTCAAGGGCATTCTTCAGAAGGCTTAAATTTACAAGCCAAGACTCAGAAGATGAAGACATAGTACCACCTGCTTATCTTAGGGTCAAACTGACCGCGAAAAGAGAGCATACTATCGATGCTCTGATTGATAAAGGAGCAGATTTTAATGTTTTGACCTATGAGACATGGACCCTACTAGGCCAACTAGAGCTGACACTGACTAATGCAACCCTTAGCCCCTATGGGGGACCTCCACAAGCACTCATAGGGAAGCGCAATATCCTTGCAACAATTGAAACTGAAAGCTTGCCTATCATATTTCATATTCCTCCAAATAGTGTTAAATATGGTAAGGAAACCCTCCTAGGAAGACCCTTCAAAAGGGCGACCAAATGTGAGGCTGACTATGTAGCACAGAGGATACACGTGACACTACCGAGTGTGAGGATAGTCACAACCTTTAGCAAGGGTGACCTCATCGAACCTCGAGGGAAAGGCAAGGAAGGTGCTGACGTAACAGTCAAGCTTACTAACGAGAGCAAGGACTTGTTGGAAGAGTTGATACAAGCACAGGTCGAACAATGAGAACCAGTGAGTGAGGCCACGCTTGAAACAAGAAGGTCAAGAGACAATGTCAAGGATGGGCTTTGGACTTACAAATATCATAGAAGACCCCAAAAGAAGCCCAAGCCTTATAGACGAAGGCATCGATGGAGGGTCAGCACAACATCGCGATGGATATCCAAAGTGTTGCTACGTGCTCAAGGGTATTATGCAGGTAACCGATGGATTTGGGTACCAAAATCCCCTCTAAACCATCTCTATCAGTTGAAGGCAAGATTGCATCAAAAGCAACGAAGCACAAGAGGAAATCTAAGAGAAACTCTAGGTCTCGAGGCAAGAAACCAGACATGAGTGTTCGAAAGAAAGAGCCTCAACCTAGCATGCTTAATAAGCAGATGTTATATGTAGCCATTGAGTGTGCACAAAAGCCATTAGTGTCCAAAGAGCCTTTGATTTTCCAAGAGGATAACAGGTATCATAGGCACAACATTGCTCATGGCAAGGCTAATCGCTCAACAAAGCAAATGGCACAATCGTCTAATAGCCTCAAGCAAATCATTCAACCAGTGCCAAGTCCACCTAAGAGTCCTAGATCTCCTACATCATCTTTTTCCAAACGGACACAGGAAGCACAACAGCGGTCGTCGATGGCGGCTGCTCACTCCCAATCTCTATCTCCATCAAAGCTTCCAAATATCCAAGAGGGGGGACATGACACTAGCCATAGCTCTCAGCCCAAGGATATGCCTGTACAACCCAATGTGACCAGATCAACTCATGCTCGATCTACACAGATGAATGCTCAAAGGGAAACAAAAGACGCGACCACTTATGATCGCCCTAGGGACTTGACACCGCAATCCACCAAGAGTAGCCAGCCCACTGGACTAGCCGCTACTACTTCCAATCAGGGATCACAGCAGTCACAGCCCTTGGCTGTGACAATGCCCCTTGCGGAACGTATCCTTAGCAATTTACCTATGAAGGAGGTGTCGCAACCAACTTCCTTGACAACTCCAGCACTTCCAAAGTGCCTAAAACCTAGGCTGGAGGAGTTAAACGCATGGGAATTGGCTGAAGAGCTAGACTCTCCCAAAAGGGAGACAGTTGTACCCTCACAACCTAGCGAGGCTATTCAATAGGCCACGGCTATGTCCCATGAGGACACACTAGAGAAAGGAAATGCTGAGGCCCAACCAAGCACATCAACGGTTGACCTAGTCTAGGGTCCTGAGTCATTGAGAGATGCACCTTCACTGACCAAGAAAAAGAGGAGAAAACAGCGAAAACAACAACAATTGCAGGTGGTTGTGGACCCCAAGAACATTGAGACAAAGAGCACTGGAGAGCTGGGGAATAAAGCATCAAGTCCATCCACCAATGAACCCATTGATGTCTCTCCTAATAGTGGTGAAACCTCAGACACATCCGTGTGCTCTAATAAATCAAAGCAGCCGTTGCCATCAACAGTTGCTTTCAACACTCAATCCACCGACAATAGAACTCGCATCGACCAATCAAGAGTGGATACAACGCTGTCACAATAGGGTGACAAATCTATACCAGTCACATCCGAGGAGAACCATGACAAAATAGCAGCAAAACCTCAGGAAAAACGCACAATCCCCGAGAGCATAAGCAATCCTAGCGTTGACCAATCTTGCTCATCTAGGCATGAGCCCCAGCTATGCTAAAGCCTAGGAAAATTCCTAGAACCTTGCATGAGATAGCAACTGAGAAAGTCCTCATTGAACATAGAAGTATTGCAGAATGCTTAACTAAGTTGGATTCTAAGATCAAGGTGTTCGCATGTGTCTACGTCCTTGCAGACATGGGCGCATTCCCTAAGGAGCAACTTGGAGAATACTTGCCATTTTCCCTATCCTGGGAAGAGCAAGAACATCTTAACGATCACTATGATAGGCTCCTGCATGAACGCATGCGACTCATCTCTGACGAGGAAGCCGACGAACTACGCTTAACTGTAACATTCAATGAAATGCTCTGCCAGCCAAATCTCTTAGAGATAGAGCAACTAAAGCGACAATCAGAGGGTAGAATCCAATTTGAAAAACGTTGGTTTGAAAATCATGTTGCAATGGCCGAACTAGGAGCCCAAATCATGACAGTCTCAGAAGAGCGATTGGCCAAATGGCGGTCTCAAAAAGACCCAACCTATGTGGCGCCAACTTCCTTGTGAGTGCTAATTGCCATTCGGGGTACGAACTTAGCTGGAACTAGGCAAGAGAACTCTTTGGCTAATAAGGTTCTCACTGAGGAGGAGCTACATATTGCTAGTAGACTCGGACAAGGTTCAATGCTACTCGATGTTGCAAAATATCTATCGATATTGAGTAAGCTGCCACAAGTACTAGATGCGTGTGCCACACTTATGTACAATCCGGAGTTCTACAATTGGCTTTTATCCTCGTGAAGTGACATGGATTCGTAAATATGTATATAAATAAACAATGATTTTTGTGCGACCCTGTATAGACAATATCAACACACACAAGCAATGACAGTCAAGCGCAGGGAGAAGAGTTGGGTTTGACAGGCTAAGCTCCTCAGGTCCTCTCATCACACATTTAAAAGCCGTGTGACCATCCCCACCTCCAAGTGAAGGGCATGCAACCCTCATTACCGCCATAGGAAGCCTTGACCAACAACTCTGATGGTGTAGATGGGGTACCGTCCCTTTCTATACACCTTTCCCCCTTTCTAGTCTATCCTTTCGAGGATGAGCCCTGCCCCACTCCATGACAACCAGTCCACACAACTTAGTATAAGCCAATATCTGCTAATGGCTGGAGGAAAAACGAACATCATCATGGGGGCCATCCCTCTACAACAAACACTGCATGCCTCACCTCTCCCCTCCTCATCATATGTGCTTGATAACCCATTGTGTAATCCCTTCCATGCAAATAGTTTGTTCGCATTTTGTAGATCCCCCTACAATAGCTGACATGGAGCACCTAGTGCAGTTGGCTTGCAAGGATGATATCCGCCGTCGAAGGGAGCATGTAGCAAAAGCACCTCCACCGGAACGCTACGTACCTACCATTAAAAGGTATGCAAAGAAATGAAGCAACACCGGCCCGGACGTAGGCCAAAAGATCCTCAGGCCAGGGGAATAGAAGCTCAAGGGAGCACATAGGGCATAACAAAACTAGCCGTGCAAGCTCCTACTAGACGCTCGAGCACCAGGTGCTCGAAAGAGAAGAGGGTAACTCGAGACAAGCAAGAATTTGACGCATTTTTTAAAAGCATTCTGGAAACAGTTGCAGACAAGGACTACACCATCCGGGTCGCAGCTGACATTTTCCCCTCCTAGCCTCACAGGAGCCCCTCACCAACATAGCCTCAGTCGCCCGACCACCCAGACTCGCCCCGCCTCGTACAAATAGAGTAGTCCCATGTTGTATAAAAGGCTTATCAAATGCTACCTGGCCATGACTTTTGACTTTAAATGGTTAAGTGTTGACATGTTCCCCAATAGTACAAGCTTTTCATATCTGCGTTTAATATATTTCACGTCTTTAGCAAAAGAAAAAGCTAATCAAGCGCAGGTGATAAGTACCTAAGTCAACACCATGGAATTCAGATAAGTGATGTCTCCTTGTGTTGCACTGGTTTATTATAGTTGCGGCATATACCATGCATGTACTCTCATGAAGTGACAACTGGATGCAGCATGATACAGGTCTTTGTGCGAAAGCGTTCAATGCCCGATCACTGCAAGACCATCGACCCCAAAAAGAGCCACGACAAAGCCACACTGCCGAAAGCAAAAATCACATTTGCCAACCGGCCACATCAGATGGCCCAAAGCATATTCATGGGCTACGCTCTATTTCTGGGTCAAGCTCTATAGTTGGCTCACTGCAATTGTTACCTCAATTGTACCAAGTTTGCAATATCTCAAGTGTATCTCCCCATCTCAACAACTGCTTCTCTAACAACGAGGCTAGGGCACAATCATCACTATAATATCCATTTCCTGAGCCTTCAAAGCTTGACATTTTCCAACCCATTGAAAGGCTAATAGCCTCAACATATTGCAATGGTTGTACTCTGGCAAGTCCAAAAAAGAAAAAAAGAAAAAAAAGAGGAGAAAAGAGAAGAGAAAGAAAGAAAGAAAGAAAAAAGCATAAGAAACAGAAATAAAAAAGAAAACAGAAAAGGAAAGAAAAAGAAAAGAAACTAACGAAAAGATAAGAAGCACCCACGATCACAGCACAACACCTAGGGGTCCTCAAATTAGGTACGTCCAGTGACCTTGGTCGACTAGCTCCGTCCCTAGTCCCCTAGCCCTTTAGCATCACCCACAATTGTTCAGGGCACATCAAAGGTAGGACATACCTAGGGAGCTTGTCTCGCCTATGGTTAATAGACCTGTCACCCTGACCCACTTGCACAATTCTCTCTTACACTCTGCCTTAATACCATTGCAATCAATTGTGGTAAGCGCCGCACGATTGGCCGTGAAAAGTACACCGTCCTCATCAAGTAAGTCCAATAGCTTCCAGCTACCGAAAGTGCGGTGTCCTTGTATTCAATTATGCTACGTCATGCAGTCACAATGCAAAGGATGTCTCATATACCTTCACATGTACTTTTTCTCAACATGGACAACTTTGCTTTATCCACACATTGTTATGAGAAACTAGCCCGCGGTCTTCTAACTACGTAATATCTAAGTATGCACGAGCACTCACATAATATCTGCACCGAAGTATATACACAGTTTAGGTCCTCAAGTGCAGGACAATACTCTCATCTTGCTTAGAGTTCGACCTATCTCCCAAACTAATTACACTATGTCTTGTGCACAATAGAGAAGACTAGCACTACCCCTTGTTGAGATATCGAGCTCCACTCGTGATACGCCAGGGTGACCGTTGTGTATTTATGTCATCGACTTGTCAGTTGCAGATGCGGTTGGTACACCGCCCCTGAATAATAGCTACATGATAGCTATCCTTATCTACTCTAGTTCGTGGCTTAGTTAGTATGCCACCTTAGTTAGTTGAGTTTGGTTTTGAGACCCATATAAAGGGTTCTTCTATTTCTTTGTACTTGAGTTCTTTTGGCTTACACAACTAAGAAGAGGAAAACTGTTTTCAGCCTCCACCCTTGTGTGTCTTCCCCCATTGTGCAAGCAAGAAAGCTTCAAGCGAGACTCCTTCCTTCTCTCCCACAATCTTGACACCCCTAGGGAGAGACCACCTATGAGAGGTTTTCAATTGCAGGTATTGAAGACTCCAACAATAGTGTCATTCGCTCTTCGTCGACACCCAACTCTGAATTCTTATCCTTTATCATCCTGCAGTACTGCGTACACACTCCTGGATGGTTCTATTCATCCACTCAGCCAAACCATTCTTGGGGGGGTGTAGGGGGTGGTCAACTAACGCTTAATACCCCTCTCATCACATAACTGCTCAAAAGCACATGAGACATACTCACCCCCATTATCTGTCCGTAGGCATTTTAGCCTATACCCGGATTGGTTCTCAACCAATGCAAGCTATCTCTGAAACATATCCAAGACATCGGATTTCAGCTTAATGGGATAAGCCCAAAATTTCCATGAAAAATCATCTATGAACGTAAGAAAATACTTTGCACCACCCATAGACTGATAAGGCATGGGCCCACAGACATCCGAATGTACCAATGTCAAGGGCTCACTCATGCGTAGCCTACCAGACTTCTTATGTGTAGACTTAGTCTGCCTGCCATAAAGACAATGCTCACATGAATCAAAACATGCATAATCAAGGGGTGATAAGTACTGCAAACTAGAAAGCATTTTTATTCCCTTCAAAGACATATGGCCCAAACGGGCATGCCAAAGAGATACATGTGGGATAGAATCCACAGACAAAACATCATCAAGGGAAGAAGCTGATACAATCAAGGGGTAGAGACTGCTAGCCTTGGCACCTCTTACAATCACAAGTCTGCCACAAGTGATCTTCCATGCAGAGCATCATCAAGCTGTCTAGCTGACATGAGACTACATGTCAAAGCATGTACATGACATAGATCCTGCATAACAAAACTCTTGCTAGAAGGAAAATAGAGCCTAACATCACCAATGCCCACAATATCAAGAGAGTTGTCATCACCCAAGCACACAGAACCCGAAACAGTACGGTATGAATGAAACCACTCTCGGCAAGGTGTCACATGAAAGGACGCACCTGAGTCCAAGAGCCAACATTGTGCATACATAGAGTGTATCTCTGTCATCTACGAAGCACTAGAAGAAGCTACTAGGATATAATCATCATCATCAACATTCTCAGGCTGCATAACATTGATCTCTTCAATTTTAACACTGGACTTTGCAGGTACTATGATGCAATCAGAAGACTTATCCTACACTTTGTCTTTCCCCTTATCTTTGCGCCTTTCATTGTGCAATTCATGGCATTGTGGCCTAATATGGCCCTTTTTCCCACAATGGTGACAAGTAACAACTGCAGTCCTGCCACGGGATTTGCTACGTGACTTCCCACGAGACTTGGACCGAGATTTCTGAGAATCCTGTCCACGGCCACTACCACTTCCATGCTTTCCATATCCATCATTCCTGCCTCTAACTGTCATAGCATGAGACACACGAGAGGCATCCAAATTCTTACGGTTAACCTGTTCCTGCAAAAGAGCACTCTCAACATCAAATAATTTCAAGGTAGCAGTAGAGTCACATAATGCAGTGCGGAATACATCCCATGACTCATTAAGAGTATCAAGCAAGAAAAGAGGAGTGACATCCTCTGCAAAAGTGATGTCCTGCGAAGTCAAGTTCTTGAGTATAGCATGGAGCTGGCTCAAGTGAGCAAACATAGTCACATTCTCCTTCATGCGCAGATCCATAAGCTGCTTTAGCCAATACATTTGACTCGTTGGACTTTTCTTGTCATAGAGATTCTTGATTTTATCCCACAACTGCCATGCACTTTGTTCTTCCTCAAATTCATTGTAGTGAACCTGTTCTGTGAGAGACAATACAATGGTGGACTTGTATAACTCATCAAGCTCAAGCCATTCCTCATCTGGCATAGTTACAGGCGGATGCCCGCTTAACCTCAAAGGTTTGATTTGCGATTTCTACACCAACACCTACCAAATCTGGCTCTTCTAATAAAAGTAATTTATAGCATCAAGCTTAGTGATGTTGAAAATAGCATGATTAGTGGACGAACTCGCCATAATGCAGGCTGGAAGACTGTAGACAGTTCAAAACTGCTTGCTATTTACTATAGAAAATGATCAAAAAATCACCAAAATTAATGGAAAATGGCGAGGAGAGTGGAACCAAAGCTGCTGCCCACCAAGTACTAGTGAAAGTACATCATTTCAGAGTGTTTCAGCATGAAAAATCCATGTCAGTCCATACATATATGCTTGCTGTAATAAATTTCAGATTCAGTAAAAGAGAGCTAACAGTTCCAAAATCGGATCCCAAGGCAATCAGATATTGCCAAGACCAAAGCCAGCATCATGCAGGCATAGCATAAGCATATGACGGTCGATAAGCATGAATCCAACACCCAAGTATGTCATACAAACATCTACCAGGGCACACCCCCCAATCAATGGGGCAAAGTGTTCATGCCACTACCAAAACTTGACACAAGTAGGTGTCAGCTAACAAAGATACGGATCCAAAACTGAGACTTAGCTCATAAGCATACAGTGAACCAAGACATATGATGTATCATCCCAAAAGGTAAGAAGTCCCAAAGTCTCAAGTGTCTGTAGCTCAATGGCATGTAACGGCTCAATGCATAAAAGTACCGCCTACTCAATGTTTGATAAGCATTCAAGAATGCTCCCACTGGCACAAAGGCCATATGTACGAGCTCAAGAGCTCAAGCCAAGGCAAGACACAGTGCCAATGACATAAGTCCAAGACAATACATCAATAGTACATCCCAAACATGTAGGCAGTAGAGCATCCGTACATAGTATCCGTAAGCATGTAAGACATCAAATACATCCCAATCCAAACTCTGACAAGCCAAGTAACATCCAAGACTACTCCAGATAATCCAAAATGCATCCAAGGTGGAGCTGTAATGAGCACTCAAGCTCAACGTATGCATAGGGTAATCAACCGTGACATGCGCATCAAGCCGTAGGCAACGGGTATGCATAAACCCAAGAAACATCACTATCAAAGCATATACCAATGTCAATAAGTGCGGGCTGAAATAAGCTCAAGCTTCCAAAAGCATCCGTATTCAATGACAAGCTCAAAGTCGTCCCTCGATGATCAATACATCATAGCATAACCCAAGACATACATCCAGAACCAATAGGCATATGTCAAAGCATGAAAGATAGCTTCAGCCCAAGAGTATTCAGCATGAATTTATGTTATAAACTATGTATTTCCAAGCCCAAAATCAGGCCAAAATCATAGCATTACATGTAGCTTCAATCCCCCAATCAATCGGGATGCAATAGGCATCAAACCGGTTATGTAGTCATGCCCAAACAAGCATAGGCATACAAATACATGTTGTCTCAGACCTGAAATCTCTTGCATAAGATTTTGTCACATCAGAATTTGGCAAATCCGATATCACCATCATGTCCAGAGCATGCCAAAACCCCAACTTAGACTGTTACCTTGCCTGAATTGGGTTCCGAATGCCCAAGATATGACAAAAAGAGTGATTTTTGGGCCAGATTTTGAAATAGACATAAAAAAGACGTGAGTTGGCTGGGGGGGGTCTAGTATCCCACGTGTCAACAATGGGGCTCAAAGGGGGCACAAATGAGGGCCAGAGAAGGCCTACACCAAGCCTCAGCAAGCCTTGATAGGCTAGAAGCAAGATCCAGGTGAAAGAAGCCCCAATATGTGGGAGCTATGGCTGCTCACAGCTTGTTTACAGCCTGTGAGACCTGAGAACTGAAGTAAAACTCTGAAATAATGAAGAAATACCTCAATGTCAATGCCCTGATGGTGCCTCAATAGGCCGGGAAGAAGTTCGGGAAGCCGTGGAGTGATAGGAGCTCAAGAGAATGAGCTATGGCTACCAGGAAGGAGACCCAATGCAAGTGGGGAGTCGATGGGAAGCTGAGAATGCCACGAACCAAGCTCAAGAGTCGGAAAGCAAAGCTCTGATACCAATTGAAAGGGAGCGACGGATCGAAGGTTGGACTCGAGAGCTATGGCGGGAGAGCAAGAGTAAGAAAGGGAGAGACTAGAAATGGGAACTCCAACAGTCACAATGTGTGACCGGGCCTTCATTTATTCAAACTGTCACTAAAAGAATAAAGAATAAAGTGATGATGACGGGTGCCCGCCACCTGCAGTGTGCAGTGGCGGTGACTGTTAGTGTAGTAATACACGGGCGGCTAGGCAAAGGTGCCTTTACCCCAACAAATGTGGAGTGAGTGCTATCACAAATTGGGCTACATAAGCATGTGGTAACAATTGAAATGGATGAGAAGAGATCAAGAACCTCTCTTTGGAGGAGTCAAGGCTAAGAAATGTATTTCAACACAAGCCACAAGACTATGATGGGTTTTAAAAACTACATGTTGTGGTTCTTGATTGAAGTAATGGAGAAAAAACAAGGTCGGCAAAAACCAAGATTTAAATTAGTCTCAATTTACCGATACTATACATAACTTCTACAAAAACATGATGTAAGCATGGAACAAAAGCTCTATCACTCATAACATAGTATGTAAAAACTCAAAATATTAGAAAGTATATGACTTGTATGTCATTCTAGATATTTTTATTCATGAGTGGCATATGCCTTTATAACATATTCTTGAGGAACATGGGAGCCATGCTTTGTCAAAAAAGAAAGAATAGGAGTTTGGTCTACATAAGGAATGCAAAATTCACATGGGATAGCACACAATGCAAATTAAAGAAAAACCAATCATAGTGAAGGGACAAATAGCAGTAATCCAATGATCCAATTGCTTTCTTGGTAGTACAAGATCATAGTGCTAGATGAAGCTCAAATCTCACATAAGAGAGCAAATGAGAGTGTTGATGAATTGGTTGCAAACATGATTGAATCACCTTGTGTCACTAAAAGTGTGTTATGATACATAAAATACCAAAGAAAACTATGCCAAATGGCTAGAAACAAGGCCTTGAGAAGGCAGTAAATGGGTCTGAAAAGAGCTAAGATAGTAAGATGAAAAATGTGTTCAATGTAAATGTAATTGAGTATTTAAGAGACAAGGAGACATAATGCATTTGTGTAAATGAGTCTTAAAGTTTAAGCACTATAACTAGGATTTTATTCTCTATTTTATTCACTAATTTTCCAGATCTCTTATTATATAGGAAATATGACTAGATCTAAGACACAAAGAAGCTTCCTATCAAAGCCCCATATCGTGGATAGTTCGATGGAGCATCTACTAGCTTAAATGCACTCTTTGACAACGACATTTTATAGTGTGCCAACCTGCTTCTCAACATAACCTAGCTTCCTCAAATTTCCCTAAGAGGGGTTCTCCTCTTAGCATTCCCACAAGAAACACAAGTGGAGGCCAAGCCTAGCAGAAATTAAGATGTATCAATGCTCTTTTCATCTCATTATTCGAAAGGCTATCTTCTCAATACTTGTTCCTGAGATTGTGCAAGACCTAGACTACCGAACAAAACGGAGGAGGTGGTTTTTACCATACAGTCACGATAGATCTAATCGGTTTACAAAAATATATATTCATGCTCTACAAAGGGACATAGAGGCTTTTTTGGTAGACTTAATGACTAATACCCAATGTTATGCAATACATATCAAGTGCATTACTATAATCCCCAATGAATTTCAACTTGTAAGAAATGTGTAAGATGTAAAGGATGCATTCATAACAATGGAATGAATGTTATTTGTAATTATATATTTTTTAGAATAGTGTTCTCCAAGTGCATAGGACATGCGACTATCCCAGAGAGTTCAGTTATCATAAATATATATATGTGTATCACATGGGTTCAACATAAGGGATTTTTTAAATGTCATTTTTATACATTGTTTGCATACAAAAGGGTCCCATATAAAGGGGTTACTTACAAATTGAATAGAAAAGGGTTATGTTTTATTAAGGAAAATTTTAGAGATAATGATATTTATAAATAGGCCTTGAACGCATGTGATATAGAGAGTATACATATAGTGAATTCCATGACATGATTATGTCCCACTACAAAACTATTGTGCCAACTTAATATGAATAAAGTTTTTTCTTTATGCCTTTGCATTCAACTTTAATGTGCATCTTTGTTTTATTTTTTACTATTTAATTGTATATTTTTCTATCCTTATCAATTTCAAAAAAAAAAACATGAAAAAACTTATCATTTCTTATTGCACACTTTACTCTTGATGCCTTCATATAGTGTATGTGGTGTGAAATTTTTAAGAACTAGTAATTGCAACGTTAATTCCTCAATTATTGATCCATACATATTTTTAAATAAGATAATTTAGAAATATGAAACTTCATCAAAATGCAACAAAATTTTATACACACACTCATTAGGTTGTCAAGAGTCTAATAATTTTTTTATTTTTTAAAAAATACAAGCATGACCTTGAGTTGTTTTTCAAAACTACAAAAATTTTAATCAACTCTTGGCCATTTAACAAGTACATATATGAAGTTTCATCACATTGTGATAAAAGATTATGGATTCATAATCACACAATGAAATATGTGTATAGAACTATATTTACTCAATTTAGGGTTTAAATGGGTTGAAAGTTCATTCTTCTTATTAATTTCACATATTTCTTTCTTTCTTTCCTCCAATCTCACTTTCCCAACTTCCATCTCTCCCCCATCACATCATCCTTGAGTTTGCATGGCACACACCAATTAAGCCCCAGTAGTTTTCTAGCAAAGGCTACATGTGTGATCTCGCCAAGAGCACAAGGTGAATTGTCCTCTAAGGTAGTAGTAGAGCACAAAAACCGCCACAAAAGAAGAGAAGATGAAGATCGTGCATTGTTTCCCTACAAGAGATAAGGTGCATTCAATGTGGCTATGAGCTACTTATCACAAAGGCATCCTTCCAAAATGTGATTCAAAAAACTTTACAATGCATGCAATTGATTGGGTTAGGAAGGTACCGGGCATAAGTGACCGATGGCACATTTCCATACAAGTGGACTAGAGCAAGCATGGATGCCCTACAAATTGGCTAGAGAGGGATTTCTCATTTACCTACTCAATAATACATAATTGGCAACCACCCATACAAAGCATGCTAGGGGCATTGACAAAGATATGAACTTTTTCATTTGGCTTCAACATGACAAAAAACATTTCCCGCAGGATGATTCACTTATGATGTGAAGTCTTGCTATGTATAATATACCTTGGAAAGCCAAAACATTTTGTATACTCTAACAATGAAATATATATAAATATTTTGTCTCATGCGATATGTACTTAATTCTAATAATTTCAAGTAAAGTTGTTTGTTTTTTTTCTTGAAATGTGCCACCATTAACTTATGGTTAATATATGTACACATGGCAACTAGTAGTAGGTACACGTATCACGCATGATGTGCCACACATGTTACTATACGAATACAAGTTACATTATTACACGTACTCGATTGCACATGTGCATATCACATATTTAGATAAGTAAATTTGATTACACCAACATGTATAAATACATCATAATTTATCACATGTACACAATACATCACAAACATTCATGTACCACTACCTCTATCTTAAAAATCCTAAGTTTTAAACCATTAAAGGACTATTTGCATACAATATTTAGTTATGTTTTAACTAACACCTTCGTAAAATTGACCAGCATGTATAAATGTATCAATGTGACACTTGCATAGTGTATTAGTTGTATAAATCTATCTCTCTCTCTCTCTCTCTCTCTCTCTCTCTCTCTCTCTCTCTCTCTCTCTCTCTCTCTCTCTCTCTCTCTCTCTCTCTCTCTCTCTCTCTCTCTCTCTCTCTCTCTCTCTCTCTCTCTCTCTCAACACATAGATGTGCGTATGTATGTGTCATATCTCAAGAAAAGGATGTCTACACATGTTTGGAAAATTTGCTCAAAGTTGTAAAAATATGCGCATATGCTATCAATGTTGGAGGAAAGACACCTTCCTACATTCCCCCAAGGATGTTTGGGTGTGTGCATGTAATCTTGATTTAAAAACTCTGTATGCATCTTATCTCAATATAAAAATGTGTATATATGTGTTCTTAATAATCAAGGTAAGGAGAGGCATTTCTCTACTCCAATGTGCAATTGGGTGTGCGCATCTTATCTCAAATTTTAAACTATACATATACATATTCAATTAGTTCAAAATATAATTGCATAAATATATGAGAAATTAAAAAATACTAAAAATCAAAATATTATAGAGTGTAATCTTTTGCAAAGCAATTGTATTCCTTTAGCCAAAAATCCAAAAGTTACAAGTGTTGGATATTACAACTCATGGAGTTGGGACATATAAGAAGACTTCACAATTTCTAAGACGTGTAGAGCCACACACTTTCCATTGGTAACCGTACCCTTAGCTCGGCTTCAAATCTTTCCAGCTATTGAAAATAGAGCTAACAAGTGGATTCTGCAGTAGCATTCTAATTTCTTGGTGCATTATACTTAAGGGCCAATCAACCTCCATTTGCAATACTTAGGGCTCACGACCCTCATAGATGACAGTAGCACCCACAACTATACTATCATGTGTATCATGATCAAGGGACAACCATTTATCCTTCACCATGTTCTATCTACGATACTTGAATACCAATCATATGATACAACGAAGTACCTAAAATTGAAAACAAAAGTTACTTGAGCACCCTAAAGTTAATTGTACCCTTAGCTCAGCTTCAAATCTTTCCAACAATTGAAAATAGAGCTAACAAGTGGATTCTCCAATAGCATTGTAATTTCTTGGTGCATTATACTCAAGGACCAATCAACCTCCATTTGCAATACTTGGGACTCATGGCTCTCATAGATGACAGTAGCATCCACAACTATACTATCATGTGTATGTTGATTAAGGGGGGACGGCCATTCATCCTTGACCATGCTCCATCTATGATACTTGAACACTAATCATAAATTCTATCATACAACAAAGTACCTCAAATTGAAAAGAAAAGTTAGCTGAACACCAGTCATATAATTAGTTAACAGAGTGAATTTACCGAAATTCCATGCCCCTTGTTGTAACTTGACACTCTATTATATTAGTACTATGAGTGATTTTCAATATCCAAGTTTGGCTTAGAATTCTTATTTTGTAGTCCTCTAATGCACTTTTTGCAATGTACGTGCTTAGCATGTCTCAAACCTCACATTCCTTGAACATATATGCACATATTGTAATTGGTATAAACCAACTTAGATGCACATTCTTTCACTCAGTGCTTGGCTTCAGAGAGTTCATTATGTCTATTGAAATTTTTATGCAATACATGTGCAAAATGGCACTATTACATAGTGGCCAATCTATGGAGTTGAAATTTGATACATGCATAGACTCAAGAGTTCCATATTTTGAATCCCCATTGGGTAGTATGTACTTAGAATCATTTTTAAAAACAAGGTTCTCTACAAAAGCTACTTAGTCATATGCTCCTAAAAAAGCAACCAACCAATTTGGATGTGGTAACACTTGAAAGAACTTGTAAAACTCTCAACATTTTGACACTAACAACAATAGATATACATCTATAAATACAAGACAATTAGCCACATATATATCATGAAATTTCTCATTCTCAATGGGTTGTAAAGACTTATCGTTTGCAATGTTTTGTTACACAGTTACAATGTGTGTGATATTGATTTATTTATGCATGAGTATATATTATACCAACAACTCTCTTATAAGGTGAGAATCAACCTTCCTTTGTTTGAGAGCTGAAATTTTATCCTTCTAGTACTTTGATATATCTCGAATTGTAGATGCTTTGATATATATGCAATTGAATATACTTTAACCCTAAAATATTGC
The DNA here is from genome assembly GCF_053477565.2 of Lygodium microphyllum. Lineage (NCBI taxonomy): Eukaryota > Viridiplantae > Streptophyta > Polypodiopsida > Schizaeales > Lygodiaceae > Lygodium > Lygodium microphyllum. The sequence continues at coordinate 121,840,253 of NC_141151.1, read as the reverse complement.
TTCATATTGGGATACATGTGCAGCCAAGATTAGCAATGATACGTATTGGTGATCCATGTCTTCGTCTTTCTAGTTACATACTTCTATCGAGAGAATACATGTCATTCTTCTTTTAGGAATAATGTTTATGTGAGAAGCCATAATATGAGAGAGATTAGCTTGGACAAAAAAAATCTACTTATCAATGCTCTTTTCAACTCGTTTCTTATTACAAGTACTAGAGATTGATGCTCTTGGAGAGATAAGCCAATGTCATAAATAGTTGATATTATATGTGCTTTCTACAACTTCTAGTTTGTCATATATTTCATAGTATGTGAGTTTATATTTGTGACGTTTTGCATTTTTCAACAATAATCATTTCCACTTGGAATTAATTATTATGGTGAACTATCTCAAGTTTCTACTAATAACTAGTAGATTTTGAATGCGTATTCCGTGGTTTGGCACTGGTATTAGGGAGAGAATTATAAATTGATATGTTCTTTTGTATCACAGAGGTTGCTAATCTAATTGTTTTGACCTCATTGTGAGTTGCTAGAGGCTGGTTTCAAACCATAACCTTTTCTAGTGCTCCTTTTCGCTCGTGTCTTCAGGTTATGGGAGAGAATTATCCTCAATCCACTACTTCTGTGATAACATAGATATTACAAAGTAGTTGTTACAAGGATGGTGGTCAAATGGCATGCAAATCTAAATTGGCACTTTGGATTAACACCTAATATATTTTGTTACTCAACACATTGTGTGTTATACAAATAATATGATATATAAGTTACATGGATCATAGCCAAATGACATCAAGATCCAAATAGACATAAAGGAGTAATTGTTCCTAGGATTCTAAACATCGACTTCCAGTAAACCCATGTTGTCCAACATAAAGAAATCACTCACCATAGCAAATTAGGAGATCAAGAGTTATGTGCTTCACTTAAGTCTTGCACAATATCTATATATTACAAAAATATAGCACTTCAATGAAAACCAAAATAACTAATCATTCATATGAATTCTCATAATAAAATAGGAAAATTTTACTAATAAGATAGAGTATCTACACTACTCTCTATTGATTGCTACAATAATAATTTATTCTAAAGTTATAGTCATCAAACCTATTCAAAATGATAGATATGAGAATGCAATAACTGAATTGATCGAAGCATAAATCCCTTTTAACCATAAATAACTAATAAGGCACATGAATCTAAGAAACACAAAAGATGGCAAATTTACCTATAAGTTGATTTGCTAAAAACAACATGAAATCTCTACTCTACCCTATGTTGATTGCTATAAGAACACTAGATTACAAAATCATGATAATTAAAACCCATAGAAAATTATAGATAAAGAAAAACATCAAGCCCAATTAACAAAAGATTAACTAATCAAATAAATAATTCTAGGACCACAAAATAGGAAAAAATTACATCAAAATTGAACTGTAAAATAAAAGATAGAATATGTACTCTATCTCATTTTGATTACTACAACAATAATCAATCCTAAAGTTAGAACCAATATAAAACCCTACTACAAAAATAGAAAAAATAGAAAAACATAAGCACATAGAGAGAGAGAGAGAGAGAGAGAGAGAGAGAGAGAGAGAGAGAGAGAGAGAGTGTGTGTGTGTGTGTGTGTGTGTGTGTGTGTGTGTGAGCAATCAATACTTGCATAATCTTGCCCAAATTAATCTCTACAAAATGACAATAACAAGAGTTAGAATTGAACTAAGAAGATAGTAGAAACGAGAACACACACACACACACACACACACACACACACACACAGAAGAGACAAAGAGAGAGAGAGAGAGAGAGAGAGAGAGAGAGAGAGAGAGAGAGAGAGAGAGAGAGAGAGAGAGAGAGAGAGAGAGAGAGAGAGAGAGAGAGGTGGAGAGAGAGCACCTATGCAATCTTTTCCAAAATAATCTCTACAATAAAATAATAACAAAAGTTAGAATCAACATCAAGATGTATTGAAAAATTATTTAAAAATAGAAATCATGTAGAGAATAAAACACACACACACACACACACACACAAAGAAGCACCTATGTCCCTTGTCCAAAATAAACTCTACAAAATGACAACAATTAGAACCAACATCAAGGATTTTTTAAAACACAATCGAAAGAGAGACAACAAAAGGAAAGGGAGGAAAGGAGAGATAGATAATGTGTGAGAGAGAGAGTGAGAGAGAGAGAGAGAGAGAGAGAGAGAGAGAGAGAGAGAGAGAGAGAGAGAGATGAGCACATTTGACCTTTTACCCAAAATAGTATCTACAAAAAGAGAAAGAGATTAGCACTTGTGGCCTCTTGCCCAAAACAATCTACATAGTTGAAAGAGAAACAACAAAAGAAAAGGGAGGAAAGGAGAGATAGATAGTGACAGAGTGACAAAGAGAGATAGATAAGCACATGACCTTTTACCCAAACTAATCTCCACAAAAAGAGAAAGAGAAGCACTTGTAACCTCTTACCCAAAACAATCTCTACAACAACAAACCAATAGCAAGAGCTAGAAATGACATCAAATCCTATTGAACAAACAAAAAATAAATTAAAATGTAAACAGAGATTAGAATCTATATTTTGCCCACATTCTATAGTTGCAAGAAAACAAAAATTACAAAGGTCAGCAAAATGATCAAAATGATGATTACTCTCACCAAAGAGCTTTCATGGACATGAAAATTTACTGAAATGGAGAAGAGGAAAAGTGATATATTGCTCAATTTTTGGGTGAAATTGATTTTATGGGAAAAAAAAATTTTAAAACTTCGCCAAGAAAGGGCTTCCTAAGGGGAGAGGGATGGAACTAGAAGAATAGAGATACTCAAAATTTATGCATTATTCATTCCTCCTTTTTAAAAATCCCCCACTACTTTTTAAAATCCAAAACTCAAGAATTTGAGAGAGAAGATTCACCCTCCATGGATGTCAACATCCAACCTTCCTATTGGACAATCTAAAATGCCTACCTCTTAAACTATAATATTTTTAAGGGCTCATTTTTTGTTCTTTTGTTTTTCTAATGACATCATTAGGTGCTTAAGAACAAGTGAGTTGGACTTACCAAAGTTCATAATAATGATAACTCTACAAGTGTTCTCATCAAGAGTCTCGCCCTCCAAGAAGTTTATACATTATAGGGAGTTGATGAGCATTTGGTGACGATATCTCACATGCATTTTTTTTGTCTTCCTTAAAGGCACATTGGTCTTTAAGTGGAAGACTATTGGGGTAAAGGCCAATGTTTCTATCGACCCATCTTACTTACAAACCCCAACTATACATGTATACACTCATTCTTTATTCTCTAAGAGATTAGACAATAAGATATACTAACAATAGATCTATGGGAAGTACCACAAAATGATAGCTTTGTGTGTGTGTGTGTGTGTGTGTGCACGCGCGCGTGTGTGTGTGTGTGTGTGATCTCCACTCTACTTTGAGCTCCATTAATTGAGTGAGTGGATTATCAATGTTTGATAAATAATATCCATATGCTTGTTAAGTAAACATTATGGTTGTGTTGAAATTAGAAATATAAGTAAGTAGTAGTATACTTTTTTCTATGACCTTACCAAAGTAAATTCTTGTCATAATGAGCCTTTTCGATTATGACAAAGTACACATTTCTCACACCCTCGTGTTACTTTAGATACACATGCATATATACATGCGCACACACTCAAGCAAATTTTTCATTCTTAAGGTTGTGGCCAACATATTGGGCTTCCTTTAGTATAGTATTCCTCACTATTGACCTAGTTAATTACACTTTTTCCTTGCAAATCACATACATTACAAAATTCTTCTTATGGTATATGCACCTACATACCCAAAACCCCATGTGATTTCACATGTAAGTGGTACCCTGTCTAAGCCCTTTTATAAGCTATTGCACTTGTGCATTTAGATCTCTTTTAACATTTCAACAACAAGATCAAGGTCATGAGCTTCTTTTCTTTGATCGAAATAAGCCTGCCTTCAAAGAGTACAAGTGCAAGACTCAAGTCTTTCCCAAAGTAAATTGCTAATATGGGTACATCACCATCTCCTTCTCCTTCTAGTTTGAGGTGGAGGATGGATGATCATGGATAGAAGGGTGTGAATTCAAAGCTAGCTATTTAAATCAAAAACTAATCTAGGCTTATGTTTTGGCAATGTTTTAGTTTATAAGATTAAGCAGACCATGGTAATAGTTTGTCTTGCATACACTTAGCCTCTTTTAGTAGTGACTAGGTTCCTCTATCCTAGAAACAATCATGGTCTACACCCCATTTATGATGAAAATTTTATCTTAACCCATGATTGCAATATGTCCCACCTTGAAGGTCTAGAAAATGGCCACATTTGAATGAATGTTTGCATTATCATGAGAACTATTTCCTGTAACATAATACATATGATCCAAGTTTGAATGCGTGTCTCACTTTCAAGGTCCAAAAAATGCCCACATTTGAATCCATGTTATGATTATCATGGATACTATTTCTTGCAACATAATGTGTATGATCAAGTTTCAATAAATAGGAACTATATTGTTGTGGAGAATACATGGTGCTTGCTTTCAAATCTGTAGTATTAAAAAGTAATATGGTACTTTTTTTTGTTCCCTTGCCAAAGGAAATCCCAATTATGACGAGGAACACATTTCTCTTGTTTCACAATAAAGGAAAGAATATTCTCCACATACATGATTAAACATACAAACCTACCTCATTGGGACGTATATTGTTCATCTCTACATTTTATATTAAATTATTCATTGTGAAATATATTTGTTCTATTGCAATGGAGGACAAGGTTCCACTTGGTGGTCCCTAGTCCCCACATTCTAGATCCTACCCCTTGGCATAGGTGGATACACATGTGCACGTACACATTCTAGATCCTACCCCTTGGTAGAGATGGGCCCTATTCCCCACATTCTAGATCCTACCCCTTGGCAGAGGTGGGTATACGTGTGCCTGTACACACGTCCACACACTACTACTCATTTTCGCTTTTATTGTTCACTTGTACACACAAACACACACACACACACACACATCCACCCACCCACACATACTATTTTCTTTGCAAATATACACACACATATGACATACACACACATGGCAATGTGATCATCCTTATGTATACCATATGATCCATGGATCTCCTCAAGGTATTATAGTTCTAAGTCCAACATCCATTTGTTTCTAATCGCGTACAAGCACTAGTGGGTTTATACATTCTCACACACGTAGAAGGTTACACACACACCCTCATATATTAGCTTACATACACACACATGCACATGCGCGCGCACGCACGCGCGCACACACACACACACACACACACTCTCTCTCTCTCTCTCTCTCTCTCTCTCTCTCTCTCTCTCAATTTTTAATTTATTATTGTTGTGACCAACATATTGAGCTCCCCTTAGTGTAGCTTGGCCAATCAATTACAAGCATAAACAAAATTGTATACACACGCTTTCTCCCCCCCAAATCGCATACAATATTATTATCCTTGTTATATGCACCGACAGTGTAAGTACTACCCTAGCTAGACTCTTTTATATGCAAATGGCACTCATGAACCTACATCTCTTCTAACATTGCAAGACTAAAGTATTTCTTTAAGTACCTCATATTGGCACATCACCATCTCCCTCTAGGCTCACGTGGAGGATGTATGCATGTGGCTAAAACAGTGTGAAATCAAATCTGGCTATTTAGATCGAAAGCTAATGCACAACATCAAGTACACCACATGGTATATGGCCTATTGCACTTTATGCACTACCTTCTAGTATATAAGGTAAAAGGGGGCGACATGTGGAAAAGATTAAGCGGGCCATGGTAATATGCAAGGTAGAAGGTGGCTACAAGCAATCCTAGTACCCAATGGAGGTAAGCTGAAGGTCTCAAGAGAGCACAAAGAACAACATAGTATAGAACTTACTAGACAATGTATTACAAGTATTAGCTACATATGGTACCATCCCAAGAGAGTGTGTGTGGTTTTTTTCTTTTCTTTTTCTTTTTTTTGGTGGGGATTTATTAGTTATGTAAAGTTGAGATAGAGTTAAAGGAGCACTATCACACGTACAATGCTTTCACATCTCTAGAAGATCAACCTCAATGTGAACCCCTCAAAAAATCCAAGGTACAATTTTATAAGAGACCTAATAAATGTTCATAATAGTGCAATCTAAGGTACATTTTATAAGAGACCCACGAGATGTTCATAGTAGTGCAATCTATGAAAGCCTATAGATTATGGTCCCACATAACTTCTGGCAACTTATAAGAGCCCTAGCAAATACTGTGCATACCTTTTTCCACACAATACACTCTCCCAACGCAAACCACCTAGTATTGTCCCTTAGAAAAGCTGGTATGATTATGATTATCGTGATATATGAACCTAACTACATTGGGATATTTCCCTCAACATTTATACATATAAACAATCTAGAACACTCCATCGATTCCTTGCAAAGGAAAAAGTGACTACTTGTGCAAGCTTGAGATTAGAGATCTACCAATTATTATTGGGTGAGGATAACAAAAGCATTTGGAGGATGTTTTAAGAAAGAAGGTCCCCCAATTCGAGCATTGGAACCTACAAGCTAGGCGAGCACAACGCTATGCAACATTAGAGAGACAACGTGCATGTGTATAGTTCCAAGAGCCATGCACCAATCTATGGTTTTCCAAAAAGCTTAGTCACACCAACACCTGGAAAGATCTGCTGGCCTAGCCTCCATCATATTGTAATAGATCCGCATGTAGCACAAGATGGACCAAGGGAGAGATTTCTATGATGGATAAATAGCATATTAGTAGTTTCATTCCCACTCGTGCAATGGCACCCTGCAGTAGATTTTATATGAAATCTTGAGTTACGTTGTTTCGTCCTATGTGCCTTTGAGGAATCTTAGAAGACGTTACTATTCTTTCTTTTCACAGAGAGAGAGAGAGAGAGAGAGAGAGAGAGAGAGAGATTCAGGATTTCATGTGCATTCAACAGTAAACAATCTGACTGTGTGATCAGCTCCACAAGATGCAAGCTGCATCCTCTGACAACCTGTAGCAGTTTCCCATTGCTGCAGATTGTCATTGTCACTTGCATCGCTCCAAACTAGGCGGTTCACACTGGCCACATGACATGAAAATGCATCAAACTTGCAAATGCAGGCATGTTCAATCCCCTGTACTTTATTGTCCTTTCCATCCCAAATAGGTGGCTTTGCTTTCCACAGCTCAATAAGGCCTTCTTCAGTTCCTATAACAAGCAAGTTATCATTTGATACTTTCTGTGGAGCCCAAGCTAGAGCTGTCACACTGCTTTGGAATGGAGGAAGGCTTCCTGCCTGCTTCACCATTACACTATTTCCACCAATGCCAACAGCCCAGAATTTCACGGTCTTATCTCTTGATCCTGTTGCAAAGAATGAATCACATGGACTCCAAGAGCAGGCCCATATGATACGTTTATGAGCCTCAATCCTAGACACCAGCTTATAGGGGGACCCATTGGATCCTTCTGGAAGCAAATAAAGAACATCAGCAATCATATTTGTACTTGAAAATGGGGAGCACTCATACTGAAACACCAACACAGTAGATTAACAGATTCCATACAGTAAATTGCACATGGAGAGCTCTTTAGAATATTAAACAGGGATACTTTCAAATGGAATTCCTGATCAGGAAATATTTTGCTTACTCTGTGTTGCTTCAAATATAGAGAAATGGCGATCCCTTGACACCGACAAAAGGAACTTATCACCATGTGAAAACTCCATTTGAGTCACTGTCAGTGTGTGTGACCGCAGTTGACCAATTGCTCTCCAAGTGCTTGTTTCCCATAGCCAGATTTCAGCAACACTGGCTGATTGTGCCTGAATTTTGTTTTGCAAGCCATAAAGAATGATAGGTAATGTGTTGATGCTATAGAACTCATGGAACTATACTACTGGAGCAAACAGTGAGTGAAAAGTGGAATGCTATTAAAGAACTCTATAAAACAAAGGTGGCATCACGTATGTTCATTACAGCACCTACCCAAACAATCACATACCTTGCAAGACGTAGCTAAAAGATGTCCATGATGATCACAGCACATTGAAAACAGCTCATTACCATGCCCATATAATTTGTGAGATTCTGGCCATAATGTATTCCATCCCAGGTGTTCTTCGAACGGCGGTTCCTCAAGCACTGCTGGAACAGCATCTGGAACTGATTCTATGTTTTCAACACCAATGCCAACATCTTTGGTATTCTGATTCCCTGCCATAAATTTGCATCAGCTTAAGAAAATCATGGAGATGGAATTACCTAAATTAAATATGTTTACCCTCCCACAGAAAAGTTAGCAGGGTCACTATTCAAATTTGGAAACTACAGATGGAGGACAGTTCACAACTTATTATGTAGCCTAGATTCCTTGAGCATCATTACATAAGTATTGGCATAATAACCATACTATAGATGACCATAACGAACAAAATGCATATTTCAAATGAGACAATGTGTGAATCTTCGAATTCCTAGGCAATTCTAACGAGGTGGAAGAAAGATCAGACAACTCAAAATTGAACAGCCCAAGAAAGACACAAACCTGCTGAATAGATAGGTTTCTGTGACAATCCCAGGGCAGACATATTAGCTCCAAGAACTTTCACATCCTCTGGTTTAACCATCTCATTACAAGCCAAGATATCCCCTTGTACATGCTCTAAAGTCTTGAGAAAAGAAGCAGATGCTTCAAAAACCCTGGCCACCTTCTCCTCAGCCCCACTTACATACCGGTGGTTGCCCTTACCCCTAAGTACTGCAAGGCAATTCAGATCATGTCCATGAACTTGAGGCCGTGCTAGCTCATGCCAAGAGGTGGTTTTGCTGACCTCACTGAACCTTTTCCAGTCCCATGGTGCAAAAAGACGGGTTGTCTGCAGAAAACACATGGCACATGAGATAAATAATGGAACTTTCAGAGTACTTTAATTTTCCAAGTAGCAACAACCTCAAACCAAAAGGGTACTAAAATTCTGATGTCTACGCACCTAGAAGCCAAGAGGGACAACTGATAACTCAGCATTCCTCGAATAAAATAGAATGGTGTTAGGACAAGTAGTTGCAAAGAGGCGGCCTGTAGTTGGAAAAGGCCCATGCACTAAATTCATGCAATCGCCATTGAGCTGGTCAGCCAGCAGGGCAATATGACAAAGTCTGTTTCAGACTGTACGTTATCTATCTTGAGTCCACTAACTGCCTATGCTGTCCTCTTATCCATCTTGAGTCTACGAACTGTCTACCCTCTGTATTGTACATTGTCCATCTCTAGTCTGCTGTCTGTTTACATAGTACATTATCTACCAGGAGTCTAGGAACTGTCTACACGGTATTCCTGCTCACTAAAATTCTCTCTCAAGATTGGAAGTTTCAGATTCATATTGCGATAATAAAACAAGATCTACTTCAAAAGATAATATTTTCTAAGGGTGTTCACAAGAACATCCTGGTCTTTATGAGACCTACTATTAAAAGACTCTATCAAGGATATGCCAAGATTGTGCTTTTAAGCCCTGAAAAGGATTGGCAAATTACAAGCTAGGCTCGCCTCCTAACAAGATTCAGTCTACAATGGTAGTTCATGAAAACAGATGTCAAGAGTGCATGATGGGATTGTTAGTCCTCATGAGCTCAACTCAAAATTTTATCAATGTCGAAAGTGAGCAACTAAAAACTAGTACGATTATGGATGCTCTCAACAACCCATATGCTCATTCCTATGCACATCCCTATAGTCTCAACTCGCCTCCCTTGCCTCCTCTTTATTGCCTATGAATACCAATACCCCATATCCCAATTATGTTATTCCTCCTCCTCACTTCCTCTTCCTAGCTCTCATCAACCTTGAGAAGTCTTGGACAATAGATCTCAGCATTACTTCAAAAGACACCCATGAGAGCTTTGAGATGTGGGAAAACCATGCCAACAATGAGGTAGATTGGAAGCTAAGAGAGTGATGCTCACCAGCCTCATCAGTCTTACGAGACTCCTTGAGTTTCTTCTATGTGACGTGTTGGTTCGCATCTGATGCAAAGTGATGATGACCAGGCCCTTTCCATAGCCAGGATTCGACAAAGAAGAGCCTCACTGAGCATTTCAGACATGCTTTCTCCCATATCTCTGGGGGACTTTGTGGCCAATAGTTCTTGCGAGGAATTCGTCCCTAAGAATCTGAACTCGTAGCATTGTGAAGAACCCTTGTGCTACATTATATTGCTTCTTTGTGGATTTCCATTAAGGCATACACCATAATACCATGAGCCAGGTGCTACATCAACACAGGGATATAGAAATACCATCAATGACCTTACAAGGGATTCTCACACTTTCTGAGTCAGTGACAAGCAGGGTTGCTACATTGACCTGGGATATAGAAGTACCATCAATGACGTTATGGGGGTTCTCACACTATGAACTTGTGACAAGCAAGGTTTCTACATTGACACTAGGATATATTAGTTCCATCAACAATGTTATAGGGAATTCCCACAATGAGTCACTGACAAGCAGGGTTCAATCACCAAGTGGGCTCTTTGACATAGTCCAAAGCAAAACTAGTGTAAAGTAGGACCGCCCGCTTGCACCACATGTTAACTGCAAGGAGAAAAGAGAGAAAAGAAACCCATAAATTTATGAATAGTTTTGCAACAACTTATGCTATTATTTTGTTGAGAGTAATGCTCCTACTTGCACAAGTTGTAACAACCAGTGATACTTTGAAGTTGTCAATTCTATTAGGCAATTACTATTTCAAGAATGAGGTCTAGAAGCATGCAGAGCAGCCATGACCGCTCAGAAAAGCCACTAAAGGAGCAAGATGCCCACAAGACATGAGGAACCCTAACCCTAAACTTCTTGTATAAAAGGGATAAGAACTAATAAAAAAGGCTATTCAGGGGTGTGAAAGCATTGTGTACTTTCTCTCTTGCTTCCCATTGTGAGAGAGAGTGTGCGAGAGAGAATAAGAGACTTAGAGATTGTGTGAGTAAGAGTGAGGGAATAAGTGATTAGAGCTCTTCCATTTCCTCTCCCAGCTCTCTCTTGCCATATCCAAGCTCTCTCTCATGCATGTGGAGGTAGTAGAGGGTTGAAAACCAAAAGCCACTCATTTGGATCGTGGAGTATTGCCACATGTTTCTATCATGTTTGATGAAATGACTGGCAAGCTCGCTACAAGCGACTCCTTGTGTTCTTCGATCATGTAAGTGGCTAGGTGAGAGCTAGCCTAAGTACTTCATAGGTCGAAACTCCTGAAACAATAGGATTGTGTCCTTTGTCCCAAGGTTGCGCTCATGTAGCATAACACCACACTCTTTCAATTATGAGATCATTGATTTAATTAATATATACACTTGAAAAAAGTATCAACATTAAGATCAAAGCATTAAAGAGTCTAGCGTGTGATGGCAACTTCGCTGGTGGGATCTTGCACATGTGTAAGGTGGATACCACGTTTCATTGGCAATTGATGTATAATGATGACATTGACAAGTAGTTGTGTGTTACCTAAGAGAAACAAGGAAAAAGAGAGGATATGAAGTAGATTGAATGGAGCAAATGACATGCCAACTCGCACATTGACCGGTATGCATTCTGGCTATGATACATTGATGTACTAGAGTCCAAACTCCACTTGCCATCATGAACATAATAATAATGGAGGCACGATATTCTTCTACTCTAGCGAAAGGCAAGTTATTGATAATCATATGTCAAAACCAACCTTCCTTCTCAATGAGCGTGGTAAAACATGTTCAAGCACTTAATTACAACAATTAACAAATGAACATAAACTGAAATACACACTTTACCATAACATTCTTGGATATTGGGTACACCCTGCTAGCCCCAAAACTGGCATCCCTTGCGGTATTTCTTTAACTTTTATTGCTATTGGATGGAGTACAAATTGAGATATCTTTATCTCCTCCACTGATCCAAAGCCCCTTGTTGTCACAACCAATCAGCAAGTCTTCAAAGCAATTTGCTAATTGAACTTCACCTGGGACTTACATAAATTGGATCCTCAACTTGTCAAATTTTGCCCCAAATCAAATGGGATGAGTTGGCATCTGAAATCCTTGGCAATTTCTTGAATTTCAGCTCTGTCGAATTCAATGTACAATGCCTCTAACTATTGGCATGGATTCCAAGGTGGCTACTAGACCCTAATTTCTGTTGAGATTTAGAGTTTACAACAGAAATCTCACTGTTTTCCACCAAATCTAACTAAGAACACCTTCAGTTGGCTAAGAAATGTTGAGATACTCAGAGAAAGGACCAGAGAATGTGAGAGAATGCTGAGAGGAGAGAGATCAAAGTTTCCACATAGAAAAACCCTCCAAACTGCCTGTTGTCTACCTTGATCAGTATTAAATGCTGTCACCTACTGCTTTGAGCCTCAAACCTCTTGTCAACCGCATTAAATGTTGTCTCTAGCATTCCTTGGTGTCATAAATGTTGTCGCCTACTACTCCAGGCTCTCTTACAGCAGCTGGCTGCCTCAAGCATGTGTCTATAGCCTCACAATCTAATCAGAAGCACCTCTCTTTGTCACACAACTAGCATACACACATAATGAGTCTCTCTTAGGCCCCAAACAGCCTTCTCCCCCATTGCATGGGCATGTTTACCAAGTGGCAGCCTTCTAATCCCAATTTCCAACAAATTTCAGCCAATTAATTAAATTTTAGAATTAGTTAATACTGAAAAGTAATTTCAGTACTAACCCTGCCCAATATTAAAAATGCCCATACACAATATAATTGGCTATGCTATTTGTAACAAGTGGTCCCCAACCCTAATTGGCCCTTGGATAGGCATAAATTAATTAATAAGTGCCTAGTCCCTAGTGTCACCAATGACACTTAATAGCCAATTAATTATCCTAGGGCCAAAACTAAGACCAACTAACTTCCAAAACCCAACAGGCATAACTTGTCACAACGTTTGCCTTTGACACCCACTACTTCCTTGGGGTCCTTGGCTTGTTACCATGAAATAACTACCATGTGCCTCACATGTGCATCACAATATTGCACATTTGATTAATTAAATTAATCAAATGTTACTAGCAAAAGCATAGTATCAAACATTTCATGTCCCTCTGACACATGTTGCTAACAACATTAAACACTCAAGCAAAGGAAGACTCAAGTTCGTCTTGCTATGGAATGTCTGGTTTTTATCAGTATGGGCAGACCTGAGAGTCTAATGCCAGCAATCTCTCTCATTATTCATAGGTGAAGGATACATTCAGAAATGGGCTAGACATGTGTCCTAAATCATATTCAGTGCACAACAGTTAGAACAACTCTCACCATTTTCAGCCTGTTTCCTTGCATACGTGTTTGTCTATCATGAGTGCGAGCAAGGCTCTCATCTGCCCCTGTCAGCAGGGTAGTGAGTTACATTTGATATCAAATCGTCATCGGCATCAGCCCTGCCCCAACTTTTGCATTTGGTGCCCTACCACTCTTGTGGGCAAGATAGAGAGTGGGTACTGCTGAGGTGCACAACCAAGCATCCAAAACATTGTAATACAACTTGCTACCAGTGGTCAATGTTCTACAGGTCCAAAACCCCTTCCAACATTAGAAACTGAAGAAATGCACTCCACCCTCTTAGCCCCAGACTGACAACAGAGACACCACTGGTCGTACTGTAAAGGGTAGCATGCAGCTAACATCGACTCCATGATTCCATACTCCATGCCTCCTCTTTATCTTTTCTACCACTACCCTCACACAATTCTAATCTCTTCACCTTCACTTTTTTACCTTCCAAGTTTGAAGGCATTGTTCAGTTCAATGTCTCCAACATGTTCTGTTTGCACTACCTTTATTGTTACTTGATTCATCCAATTCTTCCCCACTCCTCTATCGCATTCTATGGTTGAAGATTTCTTGTACTTAGGAAAAAATACCTAACATGGAAGAAACAGTTTCAAGGAAAAGAACCTTCTCTTAGCTTACAAGCATGTTTATGTAGTTACTCTCATATTGTCTTATAAGCATTTCTTTATAGAGACAAATACTGGATTTAATTTACCTGATCATGGCTTGCTGATAGTAAGAACTGACCCGTCTTTGCCCATGCAATGTCGACCACTGAGCTTGAATGTCCAGAGGGTACCAGCTGAGGCTTCCATTCAGTCCCAGCATTGTACCACATATGAAAGGATCCACCAAATGCATGAGCCAGAATAAAGTCTCCACTTGGACTCCATAAACCCCCAAAAAATCCCAATGCAGTATGCCCCAGCTCCCCTACAGTCACCTCGTTAATCCATAAACCGGTAGATGGTTCAGGCTTCCAGATCATCATAGTTCTATCCATTGAGGCTGATAGAATGCTCATACACTGCAATCCAGTCACTTGCTTTACATCCTCTTGACTTTGATTAGAAACAGGAGGTTGCCATTTTACAGAATAAACCCAGTCATCATGTCCAACTAACAAAGACTCCATGGAGGCTTGCCACAGCTTTGAACCAGCTTTGAAAACTGGTCCCTCAATATACATCTTTATACTGACACTTTTCTCCTTTATTTGAGAACTAAGTTCCCTGTTCACACCAGAGTTTCGTGAACTGATTTTCCAGATTCTAACATTGCGATCTTGTCCACAACTTGCAAGATATAAAATTTGATCTCCTCCTTCAGAGGTAGGAAGTGAAAAGTCAAGAGATCGAATCCAGTCCTGATGACCCTTTAGAACACAAGCTCGAACAAACTACAAGAGAAGTACAGCTGATTAGGTTATTAAACAAAAAGCAGCAGTTCGACTACTCAAAAGGTTACTCTTTTGCTAAGCAGCAGTATTATAGCTGAACACCTGTCCCTCTCTTGTTCCACAGTAAAGATAAATGTGATTATCCAGGCCCCCCAAGGCCATGACTAAGCTTTCATTTGATGCTGGAAGTAAAGTTATCGACAGTGCGATGACAGCTCGTGCGCCAGTGGGAATACTTTGTTTGAAAGAAACCTCTGCACCTCCTAAATTAACAGAAACAATATTACAGGTCTCAAATGGAAGTAAGATAGGTTATTTGAAGCCAAATTGGACCTTTCCTATCATAAATTAGTCTCTCTGTAATGCAGCAATTCAGAAGTATCATACAAAAATTTGTAAGAGAACTCATTCCCTACAATGCACAAAAAGAAGAACTTTATTTGACAATACAACCAAATTTGAACATTTTCAATCATAAAGTAGGCTTTTGTAATGCAGCGATTCAAAAGCATCATGCAAAACATTGTCAAAGTGTAAAGTCAACACAGCCTACACGGAAAACACACACACACCCCTTTGAAATGAGATTCTATAAACAGGTAGAAACCACAAAAATGCATCAAAACCCACCACCCAGTACCAAAAAATAAAAAGACACTACAAAACCCTATCCACATCAGAGCACAAGTAATACAAATGAAAGGTAATACAATATTGTGTTTTACTTGCAAGAGTACCCAGGTAACAGGTTTTTTGTTGGGGATTTTAAAGTGGCAGGATTTGCTCGGTAACAAGAGCCTCATAAATTTCAGGAAACTCTCACTGGAGATAATATAATGTCTCTCCACCAATACAATCCTATCAATCTTGTATTCAATTATTGAAGTTATCTCTCGATCTCATTTCAAGAAATTCAACAACTATTTGAGGATCAAGCAGAATAAATGCCATATCCCACACATCTACCATTTTTTCAAGTGTAACCAACTAACCAGTTTGATCAACTCATATGTATGGGAAACTTTAAGATGGGGTAGTAATCTAATAATAAGCAGCTGGCCTAACAGACATAGAACCTACAAAAGGTCCACAGTATCTAGCGGATGCTTTCTTAAACTGATCTGTACTGTAAGTCTTCAAATCCCTTGGAACTAGCAAATATTTCATATCTCTCTCGGCATTCGTGAGGAGAACAGCCTCAATTAGAATAGCCCATCTCAATCCTGTGTACTTTGCATAGAACCTTTGGCCATCTGCAACATTTCTTGCATGTCTTACAAAAATAACTCCGCAGCTTCGTGCTTCGGATTCCAGGTGCAATAATGATCCACAGCTTCATGCTTAATCCCTGGAATCTCACCATAGGCAGATATCTGGATGTACATGAGCATCAAAGAAGTATAACTTAAATGGTATGCTTAGTACAGTTATCTTCAAATTCTAAATGAAGAAGAAAATCCTCCCATGAACTTGACATATTTCCAGAAGGCACATCCCCCAAAAAGTCCAATTGACCTGTTCGGTTTGACATTCATATTGAGGATAATCAAAAGAACTCAAATTCAAAGCTGTCCAAGGTGTAACAATGTAAACCTGCAGTCCCAATCATTGACTATGTCTATTAGTAAATCCATACCACCTAAACAATTTCTTAACAAAATTATGGGCTAACTGTAACACCAATAAGAGTTCAAGTGGTAATAATCTTGTCTTTTTTGACAAATGATCAACTAGAACCCAAGTAGCAAAATGGCTAACATAGGTTCATGCAATCTCATAACAAAATCCACTTTGAATACTGCCTCATTTATCACACTGGATTTGTAGATTAGAGAGTGTAGCATTCCCTTTGCTTAAGCTTTTGTCTTTGATGGCTTGACAATTTTTAATATCACAAAGTCCTCAATATGCTTCCTCATACTGAAAGGCTTTCTGAGCTTACCTCAAGGACTTCCTTCATTCTCTTTATCTTCTGCTGCATTTTGCTCTCTGAGCTTTACCTTGTTTTTCTTGGCTTTAGCATCACGCATCACAATATGAAGCACTAATATGCAGGATCTAGTCTCTTCCAGTACTCACATGTTCGGGTTGTATTTCCATCAAGGATTAAAATTGCACATATCCACCGGTTCTAACGAGATTGGAAACATAACTCTCTAATTGCTCCATGTTCTTTCTTGTTAAAGCCTTGCTTTTCTAACCAGAATGGGGGCTCCACAATCTCAAGGTTGAGCTTCAAGCACATATTGACACTACCATGGTAGCTCCTCCTCTCACACAACTCTTCAATTCATCAAGCCCTCCCCACCATAGCTGACATGAGCTCTTTCTATTCCTTGGGCATCGACGTGAATGGTTTGAGAAGGAGTTGCTTTCTCCATATGACACACATGTTTCAGCTTGTCTTCATCATCTTTGACATTAGTATTATTGGCCTTCGGGTTGCAAGAATGCAAGTACAATGCTTGGGGAAGAAGAAGCTTGAGAGAGCACAATTCAAATGATATCGAATAGTACTAATAGAAAAGATTTACAAAACTAAATATGCCGTAAAAGTGAATAGGCATATATACAAGGTCGGGGGAGAAAACCTCCTAATGAGAGGAAAATATGTCCTAGTGGTCCTAAGTGTGTTTACGCACATCACTATGGATGTCACATTGTTCCTATACAAACTCCCTAGGAAATACTTCAATTTTGTGTAAGGCATAATTTCAACACCTAACATGCCTACATTCTATGAATTTGAGTGTTAACCGTTGCATTACGCACAGTTGTTCGATCAATTTCATATGAATTCCTCTTCAGAGGGGGCTCTTGTTGCTCATTCTCAAAAAGGGCAACAAGGAAAGGAAAAAACAAAACCAAACCTCCACTCAAAATCAAAATCAAAATCAAAATCAAAATCAAAAGCAAAAGCAAAATCAATCCGGGGAATCAAAGGGAACATCCCAATCTCTCAAACTTGGGTGGTAGAATGTACCTAAAAAGAATAGATATTGTCAACATTGTCAAAAGGCTGGCCATTTTGACGACAAGTGTCAATCAAAGGCAAGTGGCACAACACCAAAACCTAAGTCTCAGACCCCCGCCCCTCAGTCGGGCAACCCCCTGCAAGGGAGGCAGGGTGATGGCAAGGGGCAGTTTAAAGGTCAGACTCACACTGCCACCGCAAAGCCATCTCAATCGACAACATTCTCAACTCCAAAGGGCTTGTCTGACTGGTCTGTAGAGGCCCACATCGTCTCCATAGAGACATTAGATGCGAGTCTCGTCATATCTGTGAGTTGCCTCCCGACACGGTTATTGCAGAGGCCCACTTGACACAGCCAAGCACTTCAACTCCTACTTGGATTGTGGACAGTGGAGCTACACATCACATGACTCCTATAGAGGAAATCTTCCATACCCAAGCCCCTGCAGCCTGGCTGATCAGTGTAGGAAACCACTCCTCGGTCAAGATTCAAACACAAGGTTGCGTCAGTTTTGCCACTAATAAGGGTCTGGATCTAGCTATGCTGGATAATGTATATCATGTCCCTCAGCTTGGGGTGAACTTGTTATCTGTTCAACAACTTTGCCGATAGGGGCGAGCGGTTTTCTCTCTGACTGGTTTAGTGATTGCTCGCGGTGAGGCACAGCGTAATGGCCTATACCACATGACACACTTTCTGACCGAGCCAACAATTGAGGGCTCCCTGTTCCATAGCTTCCAGGCCCTAGTCATCTCTCAGGAGCCTACGAACAATGAGCGTCTTTGCCATTTTCGCTTAGGGCATCTTGGTTATGACTCACTTTATGAGTTATCACACTGTGAGCTGGTTGAGGTCCTTCCATGCCTGAAGCTCGCTCGAGATGTTTGTAAAGCTTGTCAGCTCGGGAAGTAGCACCGTACCCCATTTCCTCAGTAGTCCTCTCATAGAGCTAAGGCGCCTCTTGGATTGATTCATGTTGATCTTTGTGGGCCGACATCCACTGCTGCCTTGAATGGCACACTGTACTTCTTTTTGATAGTGGAGATACTTGTGGGTGTACTTCCTCAAGCATAAATCCGATGCTTTCACATCCTTTTTTGCTTGGGTGCTGCTGGTTCATAACCAGACTGGTCATCATGTCGGTTGCATGAGGAGTGATAGAGGTGGTGAGTTTATCTCCCACGAGTTCTCAGAGTTCTACAGCAGCATGGCATTTCTCACCATCTTATCTCTACCAACTTCCCTTCTCAGAATGGACTTGTAGAGCGTAGGAACAGGACAGTCATGAAAATGGCACACTCTATGCTGTTCTCAGCAGAGCTTCCTGAGCACCTTTGGGTCGAGGCTCTTAACACTTCGGTATACATCCTTAACCGGTGTCCAACTATGGCTCTTCCTCACAAGACCTCGTATGAGGTATTCTTTGGCTCTCAGCTTGTTATTTCCCACTTCAAAGTCTTCGAGTGTCGTGCATACACACACGCGCCTGACGACAAGATAGAAAAGCTCACTCCGCGAGATAATCTTCTTATTTTTGTGGGATATTCCTCTGAGGCGAAAGCCGTTCGATCCTCGGAAAAACAAGGTGATCGTTAGGCGGGATGTCGTCTTTGACAAGAGGGATATTGTGCAATCTTCTGCACCGGATTCCAATCCGATTCCTTCTTCCACATCATCGCAGATCGTGCCTACTAAGCCTAGTCTACTTCCCGCTCCTGACCTTCCCGCAAATTCTTCAGTTCCTAAGCTCCCTTCGCGAGACCCGTTACCTCGCTGGTACCAGCAGATCTTGTGGGACTTGGGGATCCTACCACCAAATTCCACTACGGAGGGACCTAGAAGATTTGCCCGGCTTGCTCCTCAGGCATCATTTGTGTCACTATTTACAACTAATTATATAGCGCATTCTGAGCCGGATACATAGCAGGAGGCTCTTCAGCACCCTCGATGGCGAGTGGCCATGGAGATGAAGCTCGAGAGTATTGACCGAAATGCGACTTGGAGATTGGAAGATCGTCCGAGCCACAAGCAAGTCATCGGGACAAAATAGATTTTTAGGACTAAGCTAAAAGATGATGGAACTTTAGACAAGTACAAGGCTCGCCTTGTAATGCAAGGGTTTCGATAAAAGCATGGCATCAATTATGAAGAGACCTTTGCCCCTACTGCACGTTTGACTTCCTTTCGGTTGCTACTCGCACTAGCCGCTCACCATGGTTGGCCGATACATCAGATGCATATCGAGAGTGTCTTCCTAAATGGTTTTCTCGAGGAGGAGATCTATGTGAAGCAACCACTAGGCTTTTCTTCTGGCAACTCGAGAAATAAGGTATTCTGCTTGCATAAAGCTCTTTATGGACTGAAGCAAGCGCCGCGATCTTGATCCCATAGGATGGATGAGTTCTTACAGACTCATGGATACTATTCTACCCCTTATGATCCGAACTTATATGTTCGATCTACTATAGAGGGGGTTAGCTATATCCTGCTATAAGTTGATGACTTACTCCTCATAGGTTCAGATTCTGCTACCATAGCAAAAATTAAGACTAAGCTTCAAGCTACATTTGAAATGACAGATCTTGGTTTGTTGTCCTATTTTTTGGGGGTGGAGGTAGTTTGTTCTGAGGGCTATATTTTTGTGTCACAGCAGAGGTACGCACTTCAGCTCGTGGACCAGTACACTACGGACCAGACACGGCTAGTGGCCATGTCTCTTGATTCTACTATCCACTTGTCGAAGGATACCCTAAGACAGCCCTTCGATGACCATACCTATCGCTCTATTATAGAAAAACTTATTTGGTTAATTCACACTAGGCCAGATTTAGCTTACTCAATTAGCATACTTAGTCAGTATTTCACATCACCTAGGATGCCACATTGGACTGCATGTCTTCGTGTGTTGCGTTATTTGCGGTGTACTTTTTCTTATGGTTTTGGTTTATGTTTGCAGGGGTACACTGATTTTCATTGGGCAGGAGATCCTGACACCCACCATTCCCATGGCGGCTGTCTCTTTACCTTGGGTTTAGCTCCCATTTCTTGGTCCAACTGTAAGCAGGAGACAATGGCGGCTTCCTTGGCCGAGGCTGAGTATCGGGCTTTCTTTGATGACACCACCGAGGCCATCTATCTGAGGAGTCTACTATCGGCACTTCATTTACCATGTGACACTCCCACAATTGTCTACTGCGACAACCAGAGTGCCATTGCCCTCGCGGGCAATCCGATCATCACACCACGGACACGACATATGGGAGTCCACTTTCACTTTTTCAGAGAGCAGGTTGAGCTAGGCACTATTCGTCTAGAGTTTGTGCCTTCATCAAATAATTTTACAAACATTTTAACCAAAGTGGTCAACCAGCCGATTCTTCAATACCTGCTACCCAGGATCGGCTTGGGTACACCCTCCCCTACTTCTTCAGCTTGACAGGGAGAGGGTGCTTCCCTCTTGCTTTCCCTTCCAAGTTGAGAGGGGGCGGCCTTTACTCTTGATAGTGACAGTGATAATGCTTCCATTTTTTAGATATTATATTCATTTATTCTTTGTGGTCGACTCTACGATCCACCATATTTGTGGCATAACACATGGCAGTTCTCCTAAAAGGCAATTTCCCTATCCTTGCTTGCTCACTTGCTTTGCTTGTCTTGCTAAGTCCACCATCATCTTTTTTACCTCTACATATATTCACCACATGATTGGCACACACACACACTTTTATCATCCTTAGGCACTTATCCTAGTCAGTGTGAGGCATTGGCTTGCTAGTTTTGTGAATGACTTGGGTTTAAAACTCTCTTTATCATTTCCTATCTGTCAATTAATCGGCCACTTCCCCTATATTCCTTATGTATATTCTAAACACTTTTCCAACCCAAAAAAAAAAAACAAACAAACAAACAAAACACAACCAACACAATCCATTCTTGTATCCATCCGCCTTTGTAGGACTTGGTAGGCCCTTGGGCAGCCGACGTGCACTCTTGGTCCAATGCCCTGGCCTCTCTGGGGTGATCCCTTGGGCTCCCTTGCTAAGATAACCATCACCTCTATAGTCTTAGTAGGTCACTAGGCAACCGACACGCACCCTTTGTCCGATGCCCTGGCTACTTTGGGATGGGACACCTTGGGGTAAATCAAAATTTGGAGCTGATTTCAGTCAGGCGACTGCTGTTCCTGTGCAGACCTACTGCCGTACAGCCTACCACGTCATCAGAGTCCTACTGTCTACGTTTTAAGTCTTTCTCTCTTCTACAGGCTGTCCTGCCTGCGTTTTTAGTCTTTCTCTCACTTACTGCCTGCGTTTTTAGTCTTTCTCTCTCTTACGCGCTGTCCTACCTACGTTTTAAGTCTTTCTCTCACCTGCTGCCTGCGTTTTTAGTCTTTCTCTCTCCTCACTGTTGTCTGTTTCAAATCCAACTTCTCACTGCTGTGTTTGTTGGTGTTTGACATCTGGATGCTGCCTTGCTGCGATTCGGGATCCATTCGAAGTATGATACACTCTCCAGCTCATTACCCTTGCCTTGATCCTTGAGATACAGGAGTTTGAGGTTCAGTATTCATTCACTGCATAATGTGTTTGCTGCATGAGCATCGTATTATTCAGTAGTTATATCACTTCATTTATTCACTGTGTTCATTGTCTCTGAGTTACCCTAACCCTAACTGTTCCACGCCCCCCCTCCCCCAAAAAAAAGAATGATACAGTGAACAAGAGTTAGCAATCATGTATATAGAAGTGCCATGCTTAGTGGACTAGATCAATCCATAGAGGAGAGTAAGAAAAAGTTTTACAGAAAGCTTCTAACTTCTCACAAGGCAAAGCCTCTGTGAATCTGCAAGTTTGTTATGTATTGGCACATAGATCTCTCCTATAGTGCCTTTCTTTGACATAATAATAATACACCTCAATGTGCTTAGTATGTGCATGAAACATTGAATTTCCTATAGCTACCAATGAACTTTGAGTGTCACTTAAGATGATCATACCAGATAACATCCAAATTAGCTGAGAGACATGAGCCAAACACACTCAACCGTAGCTATGAAAGCTACCCTATACTCAATTTCACAACTAGAAGTGGCCACACTAGGCTGCTTCTTGCTCAACCACAATATGCATGAGCTGCCAAGCATGAAGCAAAAACCAGTTGTGGATACATGAGTATTCTAACAATCAATCCAATTAGAATCCAAAAAAGCATGTAAATTTAGTGGTAATGATCCCCCTTGGGATAAAATTGCCTGAGGTACACAGTACCACACTAATAAAAGATCTGCTCCACTGCTTGTCAATGCTTAGTACCTGGGTTATGCATAAACCTACTAATTTATAAGACTACAAACTAAATTTCATGCCTTATAAAGCATACATAAATCAAGCATCCAACAATCTACTGACAGAGAAAGACGCCAAGGCAATCTCTCATATCATGAAGGCTCAACTTTAAACTTGTCTCCATAGGAGTAGCAATAGGATTGCTATCCTCAAGACCGAATCTCTAAATAATGTCTCAACCTACATTGTTTGGCACAACCAATACCTTCATCACCTTGATTGAATTGAATATCCAAATAATGATGCAATAGGCCCAAATCTAACGTGTCAAAAGCTAAATTCAGCTCAATCTTAAGATCACCAATATGTCTCATTAGAACCAGTGAGCAACATGTCATCAATAAACAACATTGATCAAATATATATCACCCTTACGTCTAACACATCACGTGCTTTCAATCAAACTATCCTAAAAACCTCATGCAATCAAGTATACATGTATCTTCTCATACCAAGCTCGAGATACTTGCTTCAAACCATACAATGCATTTTTCTATCTGCATACTTTATTTTCTTGCACTTTTAGCACAACCACAAGGCGAAAAAAATATATACTTCCTCGTGTAAGTCACCTTTCCAAAATGCATTTTTGACATCCCACTGATGTTCATTCAAACCATTATGAGCTATTAATACATAAATGCTATGAATGGTTGTTAGACAACAAGTGGGAGCAAAGGTCACATCAAAATCAATGCCCTTCTACTAAGCATAAGCCTTTGCCACAAGTCTACCTTTGTAGCAATCAACACTACCAATTGCCTTGCGCTTTAACTTGTAAACCCACTTGGTGCCAATGGCCTTCTTACCAGGAGATCAATCACATAAGAACCAAGCACCATTTTTTATAATAGCACCATACTCAAATTATATACCAACCATCTAATTTTCTGAAATTTGTGCCTCTTCAAAAGATCCATGCTCATCCTCATCACACAGACCAAAAACAATCAATGCAAAACAATCTCGCACATAAGAGACACTATGAGATGCAAAATGAGAACAATTAGTCAACAATGCATCAAACTTATTGTCATGCAATGTTTGCACCAACTAGTTCGGCATACACCTAGACTGCTCAATCTCTACTCTCTCATCAAGAAATGCATCATTCGCATTCACATTAGAAATAGGCTAATCTATATTATTATGAGAAAGATATGCAAGCTAAATAACTCTCATTTGGCATTGCCATATGGCTGCAAACCACTGCCAAGAGGCAACAAAGTGTCATAAATATCTTCTGAGCGTACATCTGTCCCTTTCGTATATAAAAGTAAAGGTTGAACATTTTCCACAAAGACAACATCACAGCTGAGCAAGATATGCTTACTCTTTGGATAGTATAACTTATAACCTTTGCTTTCATTATTGTACCCAACAAAACCCAACAAAAATAGATTTTACAATTTTGTCATTCAGCTTCTTGCATTGTTGCACTAGTACCAAAGCATAAACCAAACAACCAAAAACATACAAGTGAGCAACAAATGGCTTTTTGTCATCCCAAACCGCATACAAAGTTATGAGACTGCTACACCTTAGTAGGATACATGTTAAGTACATAGGTTGCACATAAACCAATCTCAAGCCAAAAACTATGTGGAAAAGCTTCACTTTTGATTATGCATTGTGCCATCTCCATGAGTAACCTGTTTTCCTCTCAGCTACAACATTTTTTATGTGGTGTATATGGCACTGTACATAGGTGTTTTATCCCATGTTCAACCACATATACTCCATCCCTCAATCTGAACAAAGACTAACCACTTTACATCTTAACAAAATTTCACCTATGCTAATAAACTGCTTGAAGCACAAAAACTCTTTGGACTTGGCTTTAAACCATGTATCCATCTACAGCTAAAGTAGTCATTAATGATATTCACAAAGTATAAGTAGTCACCAAAAGAGTGTTTGTGTGGAACCACAAACATAACTTTGTACAAGCTGTAGTTTGCAAACAGCCCTCAATAAAACCATCTTTTCAAAATAAAGCACACTACGTTTTACCCAATTTCAGTCTATTTTACTGAACCTTCAATACGTGTACCAATGTCATTTAAAAATCTAAAATCCCCAAAAATTTCTGACATGAATCCCAAGAATCTGCATTTTGTGTGTGCCCGAAAGTACGTGCAGGAGTAGACAAGTATTCCTTGGAAAAAAGTCCCTCTCTATGATGCAAATTTCTAAATAAAAAACGAATAAATGGTACCTCTAATGCTGGCTGACTGGTGCTGACAGGCCTGGTGGAATAGGCAAAGCCTAGCAGAGTGCAGAAGGAACGATGCCACAGCTTTTGGATAGCAAAACTTTGGGGCTTCTGCTGCCTGCATAGGTTGTGCTGCTGAGCATTGTTTGTACATTGGACGATTGTGATAAAGTGTGACACAATTTTGCTAATTACAGCTTGATATATGCTGTAATATTTGGAAATTCGCAAACTTCCATGTTGTTCCAGCTTTGATTCTTGCTTTTGTGTTCTTTGAAACAGTGATATTTCCCATGGCCAATCAAGGACAAAATATTGTATTCACATTTGTATCCAAAGAGGATAGATTGGATAGCAATAACTATTCTCTATGGTCATTCATGATAAATAATGTGTTGATTGAAAAAAAATCTTTGAGATTATGTTAGTTGTAAAGAAATCTCTCCTTGCGGACGTGGTCAAAGGCTCACTCCGGCCCAAACACTTTGCACAAAAGGCTTGGGACACATGGGATGCTCAAGCATTGTCACTTATTACATTGGTAGTTCAACGGTTCATAATCCCACATATAAAATCTGTTGCTTCTTCATGAGAAGCATGGCTCACACTTGAGCAGATGTTTGCTGGAAGAAATGAGAAACACATCTCTTTCCTGGAAAAAGAGATTGAGAATGCGAAGATGGATGAAGGTAATGCCCTGCACGATCAGCTTAACAAAATTCACGACTTGCTATGTGGGCAATTAATGAATGTAGATGAGTATTATTCTAACACATAGATGATCTCTACTACTTTAAATTCCTCGCAACCCACTTATTTGGGCTTTCACACGGCCTTAAATCTCACCATAAAAGTTTCTCTGCAACCACTTACCTTTCTTCAGTTGGTTAGTTTACTCCTAACAAAAGAGCAAACAAGAAAGAACAATGGGGTGGACAGTGTAGCCTCTCAACAGGCTCTTATGGCAACACAAAAGGGCAAGGGTAGCCAATCTAAAAATGCTTCGCAGAGTTCTACAAGTTAAGGTACTTCACAAAGCAACAAGAAGCAAGGGGGCACGCAAGCCAAGAAGAGCCATTTTGTAAGAAACCAAGTCACTACATCACACAATGTAATAAGCACATTGCCAAGGAGGAGTCAAGCATGTATATTTCTGATGCACCTTCTACAACTACAGAGTTTGTGTCCTTTGTTGTAGACCATGACTACTATTTTTACACTTGCAATCATCACTCTTCTTGGGCTGATAGAGCATTTAGCCCTACTCAGGATGCTAGCCTTTGCTTTTTTGACAGTGATATTTCTAAGCACATTACATCCCGAAGGGATTTGTTTTTCCTCTATTATTGCAGCTCCTATTAGCAAATTTATGCAATGTGCCAACAATGCATCGTACCCTATTAGAGGTATTGGAAAGATTGTCTTGAAAGCCATTGATGGCTCTATTCTCCGTTTACAAGATGCATTATATATACAATGGATAAAGAAGAATCTGTTCTCCATTTCTTCTTTAGCAAAGTATAGTCTGAAGGTCGCATTTGATAATGACAAATGCATGGTTAGGGATAAAGAATTTTTGACTTTGGTATTGACTCACACATTATTTCATGGACTCTATTAGTTAGATGCTTATTCAATTGATCAATCAATCTATTTAGTATATACTCTTACTATTGCTATGCCATAGATAGAGTTATTGCATGCTCACATGGGGCATGTTAACTATGGCAATTTGATGCTTATACAGCATACTCAGATGCTAGATGGATTACCTCTCTTGGAGAGAACTCCTGAGCATATTTGTGAGGGATGCATTTTGGGAAAAATGCATCAATTCTCTTTTTCTCGTAATGTTGCTTTTAAGGCGACAGGGCCAGATTACAGATTGTGCAATCCGATGTGTGTGGACCTATGCAAACAGTATCATTCGATGGATGTTATTATCTCATCACCTTCATTGATGACTTTACTCGTTTTTTTTTAACTCTACTCATTGGTGAAAAAGTCACATGTATATGATGCATTTTTGGCTTTTGTTGTCGTCATGAGGACGTGAAAATTTGATGCTTTGCTTATGTTTAATTGACATTTGATTAAAGGATTAATCAAATGTGCAATTAAAATATGCACATGTATTGCACATGTGAGGTGCAAGCTACTTTTTTTACAATTGAAGGCCTAAGGATCCTGTGAAAAAGATGGGTGTCAAAGGCAAAAGTTGTAACAAGTTACACTCGTTAGATTCTAGGTGCATTTTGGTGTCAGTTTGTCCCTAGGACCATTAATTGGCCATTAAGTGTCAATGGTGACACTAGGGACTAGGCATTAATTAATGGATTAATGCTTGTCCAAGGGTCAATTAATGCATGGGACCACTTTGGGTTGCAAATGGCCTAACCAATTAATTTTTGGATGGGCAAGGTCAATTTTCTCGGCATGGATTAAGGGCTGAATTCATTTTCAGAATTAATTGATTCTAAAAATTAATTAAATGACTGAAAATTGCTGAAAATGGATAAGGAAAGCTGCCACTTGGCAAAACTTTCCCATGCAAGTGAGGAAAAGGCTAAATAGGGCTGAAGGGAGAGGGAAATCTCATTTTTTCATTTTGGAGCTGTTGGAAAGAGGTGTTGGACTGTTGCTGCCAGCTTTTGGGGCCAATTCCCAGCCATTGGAGACCATTTTGGTGATAGAGATTGCATATTCTTGACCTTGGGAAGCTGACAATTGCTGCTGATGCACTTTCTCCTGAAGATCATTGCTGTTGATGCATCCGTCTGGGGCTGGTACAGCAGGGCAGCAGCTGATTTTGATCAGTTCTTCGCGACAAATCTCAGAATTTTCTCTGTCTACAGCATTCTCTCAGCTCCTTCAGCCTATGCTCAGCCATTCTCAGCAATTCTCAGCCATTTGGAAAAGATTTCAGCCATTTTTTGTGGGTTGATCCGTAATTTCTGCAGTAAACCCTAATTTACAGCAGAAATTAGGGTTTAGCAGCCACCTTGGGATCCGTGCCAAAGATTGAAGGCTCAAGGGACTGAAATCAGCAGCTGATAATTGAAGATTATCAAGGGATTTCAAGAGCCAGCCCATCCCGAATTGATTTGGGGCAGCATTTGGCCAGCCAAGGGTCACATTGGAGAAGAAGTCCTGGGTGAATCAAGGGGCAAATGACCCAAAAGGCTTGCTGGTCATTTATGACAGCAAGAGCAATTGGTTAGCAGGAGGAGATTGAAGAATCTCAAGTTGTACTCCTTCCAATTGAATGAAGCTAAAGAAATACTGCAAGGGGCACCAGTTTTGGGGCCAACAAGGAGTCTATTGTCCAAGAATGTTATGGTAAAGTGTGTATTTCATTTTACATGCATTTATTTATTGCTGTAATTAACTCTTGAATCAGGTTATCACCACCCATTCCAAAAAGGAAGGCTGGTTTCAGTTGCACTTGTTGAAAATCGATCAGGCTGTAAGATTAAGACTCTCCGTTCAAACCAAGGGGGGCAATACATGTCTTCCTTACTAAATAATTTTTTGAAGCAGAAAAATGGGGTTGCATATCGAAGAATCAGTCACTCATGGAGATGTCCAAATGCATGTTGAAGGCTAAGAATCTGCCGAATGGCTTTTGGATGGAAGCAATTATGTGTACTTGACATGTTTTGAACACATGCCCTACCAAGGCATTGAAAAATGTCATGCTTTTTGAGGCTTGGAACAACCGGAAACCTTCAACTGGCCACTTTAATACTTTTGGGTGTCTTGCATGCTCATATTCCCAAAGTACTGAGAAAGAAGTTGGCCAACAAGACTCTCTAATGCATTTTTATAGGGTACAACAATGAGAGCAAAGGATACAAACTGTATGACCCTGTTTCCAAGGAAGTGTTTGTCTATACGGATGTGATTTTTTATGAAAAAACAGAATTATATCTTATTGGTTTTGACAAACATCACTATACAAATGATGTGTTTGAAGGGCTGCTGCCCATTTCTTTTGGTGATACAACTAGAGTTTCAGCAAAGAAACAAAATGTTCGGCCAGCTGCTCCATTAAGCAATGCAGAAATTCAGCCTATGGCTGATCTAAAAATTCAGTAATATGCTAAATTCGAGGTTCAGCAAGAGCTTTTACATAATCAAGAAGCTAGGCAAATGCCTAGATGGTACTTGCAGACTATGAAAGATAGTCATTTGGATGCTGCTCCATTAAGCAATGTTCAGCCAGCTGGTCCATTCGGCAATGCAGAAATTCAACTTATGGCTAATCTGAATATTGAGCAAGATGCTAAATTCGAGGTCCCTGAAAATGCTGGGAATAATGTTGAAAATGATTAGCAAGACCTTACCCATGATATACCACAAATTTAGCAAGAACAGATGCCTTTGGAACAACCAAAACCAACTATACAGCATGCTGAACTTGCAAAACAGCAAGCTACTAATGCAAATTTGCAGGTTGAACAACCAACAAATCTTGACCATTGGATCCGTACGTCAACCAAAGTGTAAAAACAACCAAATAGGTTTGTTCCTGGTGTCAATCATGTGGCTGATTATGTCATGTTGACAGATTGTGGTGAGCCGTCATGCTTCCAGAAGCAATGGACAGAAAAGACAGCAAGAAATGACACAAGGCAATGTTGTCAGAGATAGAATCTCTTATGAAAAATGGCACTTGGGATTTGATGCATTTGCCTAAAGGGCGAAAAGTACTATCATGCAAATGGGTTTACAAAATGAAAGTCGCTTCTGGTTCTTTGCCAAAGCACAAGGCACGACTGGTTGCTAAAGGTTACAAGCAAGAACATGGAATTGATTTTGATGAAATCTTTTCTTGTGTAGTCAAAATGACTACTTTGCGAACCATCCTGGGCTTGGTTGCATCAGAAAATATGGAACTCATACAGATGGATGTAAAAATAGCTTTTATATATAGTGATCTCCATGAGGAGATCTATATGCAACAACCTAAGGGTTTTGTTGCAAAGGGGAAAGAGCACATGGTATGTAAATTCAACAAGAGTTTGTATGGGTTGAAACAAGCACCACGAGAATGGTATTATAAATTTGATACATTTATGCAATCTCAAGGATTCCATCACTCTCAAATTGATCACTGCTTATACACCAAGAAGAAAGTAGATGGCAGCCTTATGTAGCTTTGGTATGAAGAATCTTGGTGAGGCTGACATGCGTATACTCGAGGACAAATCGAAGGATCTTCCTTATCTGTCACAGCAGGAGTATGTTACTAAGGTTTTGCAACGTTTCAATATGGAGTGGGGAAAAGTCATTGGTGTACCATTGCCTCCATATATGAAACTTAGAGCAAATGAAAACCCTATATGTGATGATGGAAAGGCTGAAATGGCCAAGATATATTATGCTTCAGCTATTGGTAGCCTGATGTGCGCTATGGTTGCTACACGTCCTAACATTGCCTTTGCAGTGGAAGTGGTTAGCAAGTACATGGCATATTTTAGCAAAAAGCATTGGAAAGCAATGAAGGGTATCATCAAATACCTTAAGGGTACAAAAGATTTGTGTATCTGCTTTGGTAAGCACAAGTCATTTGTTGTTGGCTTCACGGATGCACACTATGCTGGTCATCCTCACTGTAGAAAGTCTACTTCAGGATACGTGTTCACATTCACAAGGAAAGCAATCTCTTGGATATCCAAGCTACAAAAGTGTGTTGCATTGTTTACTACAGAGGTAGTGTGTGTGCCTGCCCCACTGAGGCATGCAAAGAGGCTTTATGGCTTTGATGTCTGATGAGAGACCTTGGTACTACAGAGGTTCCTATCCTCCATTGTGACAACCAAAGTGCTATCATGCTAGCACGGAATCCTATCTTTCACGCAAAGACAAAGCACATACAAGTGAAGTATCATTTTATCAAGGATGTATTTGACAGCAAGAGCATTGAGCTTGTCAAGGTACATACACATGATAACCCTGCAGACCTTCTCATGAAGGGTCATCTAACAGAGCGGTTTGCTCATTGCCGCCAGATAATGGGGGTTGGATAGTATATGTGTATTTTAGCTTTGTATATACATGGACTTAGCTAATTATTTTCTCTACCTTCAAGCACGTTTCCTTTAGGTGGGAGGTTGTTGGGAATAAAGGCTCATCATGCCTTCTACAATGTTCGAGTGTGAACACACCCTTACACTTATACTTTATATATATTATCAAAACCTAAAGTGGTACATCTCGTCATTGTACCAAAAAACTGTGTGTCATGCTCTCCTTCCCTCTGTTCACTCTTCCTACTCTGAACTCTGCACTCAGTCTAACTTACACTCTGTCTCGATCTTTGCCCATCTACCATCAGGGATTTAGTGACATTACATGTTGGAAAGAAAGCCATTGCCACAATATGGGTCTATAAGCTGAAAAGAAAAGTAGATGGATCAATTGATAAGTACAAAGCCAGACTTGTGACAAAAGGCTGCGCGCATAAGAACAGCATTGATTATGAGGAGACATTTGTTAGCAGAGTATTTGTCAGCTCATGTGTGAGTCTGAGCTTGATCTGGGCTGGGCATTTTTATTAGGTATTTTAGGTATTTTTCTGGTGTGGCATTTTATGCCAGTGGAGCATTTTATGCACCAATCGGCCAGCATTAAATGCTGTCCGACCAGCATTATTGCTCTCCACTTTTTCAGCCTATTTATACTCAGTGGCTCCTCCTCAGTCAATCACTTCATCTTCACCATCTGCAGACTCTGTGGAGAGAGAAGCCAGTGCCAGTGCCCACGCAGCCAGTGACTCACTGTTGTATGCGACTGTCTCGTGTTCAGATATATGGATTCCATTTCCCGTGCATACATCTGAGTTCTCATTTGTATCGTGTTCTTTCTTTTCTCTTTTTGTCTTGTGTTTCAACAGTTTATTTCAGCACATGTTTATGCTTCCACCGCTGCTCCACTTCTGACATGGTATCAGTTTTCAGGATTTGTGTTTCTGCTGTGTTTTCTTGCTGATTTCAGGACTGTTTTGTACCCCTGCTGATCAGACGACTGCTGTCGCAGCCAGGCGACCTGTTTTGGGGCTGTTTTCAGCCTGCGTTTTTTGCAGTTTTGCCATCGCCTGCTGCCTCCGCACCCTCTGCTGCCTACGCACCCTCTGCTGCCTGCGTTTTTCATCTGCAGCTGCTGGTGACAGTTTTCTACCTGTTTTTCTCCAGTTTACAGCCTGCGTTTTGCTGATTCAGCATCTCTCGTGGCTGGGTGACTGTTACTTCAGGCCGTTTTCTCTGTTTTTGGCAGTTTTTGACTGATTTTTTGACTTTCTGCAGCAGATTTTGTCTTCTATTGATCAGATTTTGGGTTATATTGCATGTGAACTCTCATTTTCTGTAGTCTGTGCTTGTGTTTTGGCTGTGTTTCCTCTCTAAATTCCATCTCTTCTCTACTTCTCTTCTTCTCCTCTCCATATGGCTCCTCCGTGCACTTCCACTAATGATAAGTTACATGGACCTAATTATCTCACATGGAGTGCTATCATGAAAGCTTGGTTTGTGCAGAAGCGGTTATGGTACATGGTCTGTGGAGCTATTCCTCGACCTCTCCGTCCTTTTCCTCTTCCTGAAGACTTTGATGAGGACAACCATGAGACATCCTTGAGATTACAGGGGCGGCTTCCGGCACATTATGGAGGTGAGGCTTATGTAGCTTCAGAGAGGGGTGACGAGAAGAAGAAGTCGAAGGCCCAGTGTTACCACTGTGGCAAGAAGGGACATTTGCGGAAGGACTGCAAGAAGTTAGCGGCTTCCAGGAAGAAGGAGCAGAAGACGAAGCGGGATGCTGACTCTACCGATGAGTCCTCTCCTTCATCAGACTCCGACTCCGCTCCTCCAACCAAGATGAAGTCCAAGGTGCGGAAGGGCTCCTCTTCTTCGGATCGCGAGAAGGGCTTGGTGGCCCCTTCCTCAGCTGCTTTCTAGTGATGGTGATGAGGTCATCCCTCACGACTCTCTTGTGCCAGAGAGGGAGTGTGAGCGGGTGTTCAGATGGGGCAGCCGCGCCTCATCTATATTTTTATACAGGTGCACAGGTTCCAGAGAGGGACGTCCCTGACGCATCGACTTCAGTCTGGCGGAATCAAATCCTGGAGCTGGGATTGACATCCAGGTTCATGATGAGCTGGTTATCTGACAGAGAGCGGGAGGCTTTCGTCTGGAGCTCACATGAGGGGACACTTTGGCGGTCTGGCCAAAGGCGGGAATTCATGGTCACCTATGTTCAGAGGCATTTTTGACAGGATGGTCTTGTATGCTCCTACGAGACATTGGTGATGGACACAGAGACATGCTATGATCTTCTCTATTTTCAGGTGTTTGGTACGATCGACATCGACATTAGGTTCTCTCCGAGGCACCTTGGTGGTGGCTTGATCACCCACTGCTTGGGTATCCATGGTTCTACTTGGTGGTTCTATGTTGTATAGTTTCTGATCCCTATTCATTGTACTATTGTATTGTATCAGATCACTCATGATCTGAGAGAGGGTGTTAGCAGAGTATTTGTCAGCTCATGTGTAAGTCTGAGCTTGATCTGGGCTGGGCATTTTTATTAGGTATTTTAGGTATTTTTCTGGTGTGGCATTTTATGCCAGTGGAGCATTTTATGCACCAGTCGACCAGCATTAAATGCTGTCCGACCAGCATTATTGCTCCCCACTTTTTCAGCCTATTTATACTCAGTGGCTCCTCCTCAGTCAGTCACTTCATCTTCACCATCTGCAGACTCTGTGGAGAGAGGCCAGTGCCAGTGCCCACGCAGCCAGTGACTCACTGTTGTATGCGACTGTCTCGTGTTCAGATATATGGATTCCATTTCCCGTGCATACATCTGAGTTCTCATCTGTATCGTGTTCTTTCTTTTCTCTTTTTGTCTTGTGTTTCAGCAGTTTATTTCAGCACATGTTTATGCTTCCACAGCTGCTCCACTTCTGACAACATTTGCTCCTATATCCTCTATGACTACCATGCGGTGTATGGTTGCTTTGGCTGCTCATTATGGTTGGATTGTGCACCAGCTTGAGATTAAAACTGCATTTTTACATGGGAAACCACACAAAGAAGTGTATGTACAACAGCCCATTGGTTTTGCAGTTGAGGGATCCGAACACTTGGTATACAAGCTAAAAAAGGCTTTGTATGGTTTGAAGCAAGCTCCAAGAGCTTGGTATGCAAAAATTAATGCCTTTTTACTCGGCCAAGGATTCATTAACACCCCATTAGAGTCTACTCTTTACATATACAAAGAGGGGGGATCCTTGCTGGCCATTTGTCTTTATATAAATTATCTTTTTCTCAAAGTGACACATGATCAATTTTCAACATTCAAGAAAAATTTGCAGCAAACTTTTAAAATGTCTGATTTAGGGCCGTTGTATTACTATTTGGGCATTCACTTTATTCATGATACTAGAGGTATTGGATTGCCAAAGTCCACATATATTAGTTAACTCCTTGGGAGATTTGGCTTCTAGGACTGTAAGCCGATAACCACACCGATGGAGACTAGACTCAAGCTGTTTGTATAATGATAGTGATATGTTTGACATTCATACATATGCTCCAATAGTGGGATGCCTCATTTATTTATGCAATACAAGGACACATTTTCAGATTGCAATCTCAGCCCTAAGCACATATATGCACAACCCACACATGTCACATTGGCAAGCCGTAAAGCATGTCTTTCGTTACTTGCAAGGTAGTAGGACTCTTGGATTGCTTTATGCCAAGGAGGGATCACTGCAATTACATACTTACAGTGATTCAAATTGGGCTGGTAATTTTGATTCACGTTACTCTACGAGTGGAAACTGAATACAAGGCGACTTTCACTACCA
The DNA here is from genome assembly GCF_053477565.2 of Lygodium microphyllum. Lineage (NCBI taxonomy): Eukaryota > Viridiplantae > Streptophyta > Polypodiopsida > Schizaeales > Lygodiaceae > Lygodium > Lygodium microphyllum. The sequence goes on along the minus strand of NC_141151.1, from coordinate 121,805,027 downwards.
CAGTTGAATGTATATGGCTCAAATACTTGTTAGCTGATCTTGATGTATCTATCATGGAGCATACTCCTTTGTTTACTAACAGTTAGAGTGCCATTGCAGTGGCACAAAACCCAGTGTTTTTCATGCACGCATGAAACACATAGAGATCCACTATCATTTTGTCATGGAGAGGCCACATGCAAGAGATATCAGCCTTGTCCTACCACCAACAATGTGGCAAACATCTTCACCAAACCTCTTCCTCACGATTTTGAAGCATTTCGCAATGCTTTGAATGTAATCTCCTTTGGTGGATGGTCCTTGTATGCTAATCACTTTTCACTCCAGAGGGGTTTGTTGGGTTTGACTCATGCCTACACTCACAAAGGAGCATTGGTGATCCGTAGTAGGAGAGGCACTTTGTACTCTCCTTATAAGAGGTTTTCTTCCCCAATTACACTATTTTCTCTTTTATGTGTTTATGTTACACAATTCGGTCACTTATCGTGTTTTACACCTTTCAAGTGTGAACGCACCTTAACAACCCTAAAGTCTAAGGGTTGTAATTTGTACTTTCACTTACACTTGGGAATAGCATTGGAAATCGTGTTGTGTCTTCACTCTTATTCTCTCTACTGTCAGTTGTGTGCTTGCAGCTGAGAGCTGCCATATCCCATCTCACAACATTGATTCTAACTCAGCTACCCTCCTAATGGTTGTGCCACCTTGCTACTCATGGTCTTGCCTCACCGCTACAAATCTGTCCATAGCTATGTTTCTACTCCTAGCAGCTGCACTTGCCGCTGATTTAACATTCAGCTCTTCTCCATTGGAGCTTGTCAATTGCTGCACTCATGATCTATCTCAAGAGGACAATACTCTCTGACTTATCCCCCCAATACACTACCACGAGAGAGAGTTGTTGTTAAGATTCTCCACTCTTTTGAGCACACACAACTATATGTCTTCCCTTAATCGTCCATTCATTTATCATTCATTCACTACAACTACATGCTTACAATGATTTAGATTGGGCTAGTGATTTTGATTCACGTCACTCTACGAGTGGAAATTGTTTCTTTCTTTGCTCATCTTGCATCTTTTGCCTTGCAAGAAACAATCCACTATTGCCACATCGTCTTGTAAAGCTGAATACAAGGCAACCTTCACTACCCTTTTTGAATCTGCATGGCTCGGATGTTTGTTGGCTCATCTTGATATATCTGTCATGGAGCCTATTCCTTTGTTTACTGACAGTCAAAGGGCCTTAGTGGCATGGAACCTAGTGTTTCATGCACACATGAAACACATAGAGATCCACTATCACTTTGTCACAAAGAGGCTACATACATATTGTCCTACCACCAGTACTGTGGCAAACATCTTCACTAAAGCTCGTCCTCATGAAAAATTTAAAGCATTCCACAATGCTTTAAAATTGATCTCCTTTGGTGGGGATGATTCTTGTATGTTGATCACTCTTCACTCTAGGGGGGTTTGTTGGGTTTGACTAAAGCTTCACTCATAGAGAAATGTCGGTGATCCTTGGTAGGATACTAGGGCACTTTTTACTCTCCTTATGAGAGGTTATTTCCCCTAGTTTTCGTCTCCTTTATTTTATGTGCTTATGTTACATTGTTCAGACACTTATCATGTTTTACACCTTGCAGGTGTGAACACACATTAACAACCCTAAGGTTTAAGGGTTGTACTTTGTATTTGCACATTACACTCTTTTGATTATTGCATTAGGAGTTGTGTCTTCACTCTCACACTCTCTTCATTGTCAACTGTATACTCTCAGCTGTCCTCTCCCTCTCACAGCTTTTTCTCCCAATTACATTACTTTCTATTTTGAGTATTTATGTTAGACAATTCGGTCACTTACCGTACTTTACATCTATCATGTGTGAACGCATCTTAGCAATCCTAAGGTCTAAGAATTGTACCTTGTGCTTTCGTTAACACACTTGGGAATTGCATCGTGTCGAGCTGTGTCTGCACTCTCACTCTCTCTACTGTCTACTACGTACTTTCAACTAAGAGTTTCCATCTCCAATCTCACATTTGGTATTAGAGCTCACGCTCTATCTATCCCAAGCTCATCAGCTGCACACATGTCCAGTTGCAGCTCCTACCTCGACTGCAATCACAACCCTACAGGCTCACCAAATCCGCCAATGCTATTGCCCTTGCTTCCAACTCAACTGCCTACGCCACCAACAACCTCCTCCTACAACAACGGCCAATACCGCCAACGCCCAACAACTGACCAACGCTTCCAACGTTGTTCTGCGGTCTCTTGTTCTACACCCAATGCCACCTATCCCCTAATCCTGCACTATCGCCTACTCCTACAAGCTTGCCTGCCTCCTAGTTTGCACCACGACCCCTGTCCACCAAGCCCATCTACCTCCTCGCCTACACCACTGCCCTTGTTTGACCAAGCCCGCAAACATTCTCTCGCTCCACCAAGCCATAAGCATCCTCTAGCGCCATCAACCCGCCAACATTGATGGTAAATGAGCCATTTATTTATCATTTATTCAGAAATCTAAGTAACACAGAGGGGCTTTTGCACAAGGAGTGCATTTCTGCTCCTAGACGTGTTTTTAGGCACACACATTGAAGAAATTTCTTGAGATTCAAGTCAGATAATTTGGGGCTTTTGGATGTTTAGAGGACATTGGTACATGTACGAAAGATTCTGTCAAAAATAGGCTGAAATTGTGCATTTTGGAGAGCAAAATTTTGGGGCTTTTGCATTGGTTGTGTTGCTGAGCACTGTTTATGCATTGGACAGCATGTACATTGGATAGTTGGGATCAAGTGTGACACAGTTTTGCGAATTACAGCTTGGTCTATGCTGTAATTTCTGGAAATTTGCAGATTTCTAGGTTGTTCCAGCTTTGGTTCTTGCACTCTTATTTCCTAAAACAGTGACATTTATCATGGCCAATCAAGGACAAAGTGACGTATCTACTTATATATCCAAAGAGGATAGATTGGACGGCAATCACTATTCTCTATAATCCTTCATGATGAAGAACGTGCTAAGTGCACAAAATCTTTGGGAGTATGTCACTAGTGAAGAAGTCCATCATGGAGTTGTGGCTCCTACAACACCTCCCCAAGGAGGAGATGGTCAAACGCCACCTCCAACTCAACCACTTCCCCAAAGACCAACTGCACAAAAGGCTTGGCATACACAGGATGCTCAAGTATTTTCACTCATTGCATTGGCAATTCAGCGGTCCATAATCCCACATATACGCTTTGCTGCTTCTTCAAGAAGCATGGCCCACACTAGAGCAAATGTTTGCTAGAAAAAATGAGATACACATCTCTTTCTTAAAAAAGGAGCCTAAGAATGTGAAGATGGATGAACGTGATGCCATGTAGGATCATCTTAACAAAATTCAAGACTTGCGTGAGTAGTTAATGAATGTAGATGAGTATTATTCTGATGCACAAATGATCTCCACTACTTTGAATTCCTTGCTACCCTCTTATTTGGCATTTTCCATAGCCTTGAATCTCAGCATGAGAATTTCTCCGCAGCCACTTATCTTACTTCAGCTGGTTAGTTTCCTCCTAGAAGGAGAGCAAACAAGAAAGGACAGTGGGGTGGATGTTGTATCCTCTAAATAAAATAGATAGAATGGCAAGGGCAGCCAGTCTCAAAATGCTCTTGCAAAGTTCTGGAGGTTCAAGAACTTCACAAATCAACAAGTAGGGGGGGCACACAAGCCAAGAAGTGCAAGGGCCATTATTGTAAAAAGCTAGGTCACTACATCACGGAATGTAAAAAGCACATTGCCAAGGAGAAAAAGGACTAGAGGATGTCTATTTCTGATTCACCTTCTACTACTACAAAGTCCATGTCTTTTGTTGTTGACAGTGACTACTGCTTTTGCACTTATAGTTATGCTTTTACACTTGCAATTATGATTCTTCTTGAGTTGATAGAGCATTCAACTCTACTGAGGATGTTAGCCCCAGCTTCTTTAACAATGGTGCTTCTAAGTACATCACATCCCGAAGGGATTTGTTTTTCTTTGCTGCTATTGCAGCTCCTATTGCCAAATCTGTGCAATGTGCCAACAATGCATCTTACCTTGTTAGAGGTGTTGGGAAGATTCTCTTGAAAGCTATTGATGACTCTACTCTCCGTTTACAAGATGCATTATATTTGCCAAGGATAAAGAAAAATTTATTGTCCACTTTTTCTTCAGCAAAGTATGCTATGCAAGTCGCATTTGATGATGACAAATGCATGGTCAGAGGAAGGAAATTCTTGACTTTGGTATTGACTAGCACATCATGTCATGGACTCTATGAGTTAGATGCTTATTCGATTGATCAGTCAATCTATTTGGCATCTACTATTACTCATGCTATATCATTGGCAGAGTTATGGCATGCTTGCATGGGGCACGTTAACTATGGAAATTTGATGCTTATGCAACGTACAAAGATGTTAGAGGGTTTACCTCTTGGAGAGATCTCCTGAGCAACTTTGTGAGAGATGCATTTTGGGAAAAATGCATCGACTCTCTTTTCCTCGTGATATTGCTTTTTAGGCAACACCCAAGTTACGAATTGTGCATTCACATGTATGTGTACCTATGCAAACAAATTCATTGGACTTTACTCGTCTTTGTTGGGTCTACTCATTGGTGAAAAAGTCAGAGGTATATGATGCATTTGTGGCTTTTGTTGCACTTGTGGAATATCAATCTAGCTATCAGATTAAGACCCTCCATTCGAACCGAGTGGGGGAATGCATATCTTTTTTGCTTCATAATTTTGTGAAGCAAAAAGGCATTGCCCATCAATATACTATTGCATACACTCACACCTGAATGGGATTGCAAAAAGGAATGCATACACTCACACCTGAATGGGATTGCAAAAAGGAAGAATCAATCACTCATGGAGATGGCCACATGCATAGTGAAAGCTAAGAATCTACCAAATGGCTTTTGGATGGAAGCGGTTATGTATGCTTGTCACGTTTTGAATATGTGTCCTACCAAGGCATTGAAAAATGTCACACCTTTTGAGGCTTCGAACTGTCGGAAACCTTCAAACTTCAATTGGCCACTTTTGTACTTTTGGGTGTCCTACATATGCTCATATTGTTAGAGATCAGATCAGGGCAGCAGGGCAGGCCTGGTGCAGTCAGACTGCATGCAGTCGGACTGCCACGTGGAGGTCCGACCTGCAGCAGCCAGTCGGCTGCATTTAATGCAGCCGCCTGGCTATTTCTGGCGCCCTCTTTTGCCCCGTTTCTCGGGTATTTATATCTAGCACTTTCAGCAGTCTGGTACACTTCTCTGCTTGCAGATTACAGACCGGTGACGCGCAGATTCCGTCTCTGTTCGCAAATTTCAGACAGCAGACAGTGCAGACTGCAGCGGACTTCGAGGTGAACAGCAGGTTGCATCGTTGAGGTGGAGACACGCAGTCCAGCGCACTGCGCTCGTGTATATATCTGCATATCTTTGTATTCAGCATTCTTTATACAGCAGATCTTCATCGTCCACTGTCTCTTCTCTCTCTGCGTTCTCTCTCTCTCTGTCCTACGCTTCCGCACCGCTGCACTCTGACATGGTATCAGAGCAGTGTTTGAGGCTTGACTAAGCGCAGAATCAACCTGAAGAGGAGTTTCCATCGCGACACAAATTTGTGTTTTTTGCGTTTAAGGGCAGACAGGAGGGCTGCGCCTTGGAACAAGGCTGAAACGAGTGTGGGCGCACAGGAAAGGAGTACAGGTGGTGGATTTGCTGCTGTTTACTGCTGTTTGACGCGGAGGAAGTTTGAGTTTTCAGCCTACAAGTGCAGGTTTTGCTTTTTCATCGCCTCCGGCGGGTGAAGAAGGATCAGGACGCGGAAGAGCCTTAGCAGGCTGAGTTTTCCCAGTCAGAGGGGGCTGCTTTTGCGTTTGTGAAGGCATTGCAGGTGAAGATGTCTACAGAGATTAACTTGGAGTTCCAGGCGATTATGGACCGGAAGGTGCCTGTTTTACCGGCTCTTCCTACAGATCAGAAGCTCGACGGCGACAACTACCGCATTTGGCGCGTCATGATGTTGGCCATTCTTGAGTCCTATGATTTGGCGGAGTTGGTACAGGAGGAGATTGACCGGCCCTCGGTAAGAGATGAGTCCAAACTCTCTTCCGATGCTTGTGCGGAGTTGGCCAAGGCCCAGTCTCATTGGGACAAACTGAATGCCAGGATTCGATCCTTTCTCTTTCTATCATGCACTACAGCCGTGATCGCTCACATCGAGCACTTGACGGTGGCTCGGAAGATATGGCTGGAGCTTGATCAGATGTACAATCGGATGACCCTAATGAAGCGGGTTTCTTTGGAGGTACAGATGCGGACCTTGTCCGTAAATAAGTCTTCTTCGCTACGGGAGCACATTAACAAGCTAAGGCAGCTACAGATGCAGGTTCAGAATGCGGGGAAGCCGATTTCCTCCGAAGACATGGCGATCACACTATTGTCCCAGTTGCCGCCACGATTCGGTACATTTTACTCTACCCTTATTGCTTCGGGGCGAGAGTCTACTCTTCGGTGGGAAGAGTTGGTTCCTATGGTCTTGGACCAAGAGGAACAGTTAAAGGGACAAAATGCTTCCAAGTCGGAAGCGTTGACAGGTCAAGCCTCTCAGAAGAAGGGAAAGGACCAAAAGAAGAAGAAGGGGGATAACAAGTCCAAGAAGGACAAGGACAAAGACTCCACATGCCATATTTGTGGAAAGACTGGCCATTGGAAGAAGAATTGCCCTCACAAAGACACGAAGGACACTAAGAAGAAGGACACCAAGGATTCTGGAGCGGTGGCTACACCCTCATCAGCTGCATTTCTTCATCTAGCTGTCATTGAGAACGCTTCACCTAATGCTTCTGATGCTGCGATGACGGCTCCCCAGGCTCGAGAGTGGATCGTTGATAGTGGTGCCTCACGGCACATGACTCCTTCATCAAATGGTGTTGCCTAGCTGCGACCCTCGCGTGGGCAGATTCTCATTAGAGACAGCTCTTCAGTTTCTGTTGCAGGTCGGGGTAAGATGCAGCTTATTCCGGATGGACGAGGTGGTACCCATACCTCAGAGATTTTGCATGTACCAGGATTAGGGTACCATCTCCTTTCAATTCATAAGATTTGCTCCCTTGGTCTCTTGGTGGAGTTTGACAGTACTACAGTGCGAGTCCTTGATCGTGGATCGAGGAAGGTTCTCTCATCCGGATATGAGGAGAACGGCATTTACAAACTGAAGTCTTCCACCGCCCTCTCTACTCTTCTTCTTACCTCTCAGTCACAGTCAGAGTTATGGCATGCTCGGTTTGGTCACCTGAACTATGACTATCTTCGGAGGGCGTCACGTAGACAGCTTGTTCGAGGGTTGCCGGATATAGTGGTGAGCCAGCAGCCATGTGTCTCCTGCATACGGGGGAAGTAGCATAGGGATGCCATTCCCCACACAGCTTCGCGGCGGTCTACTTCACCGATGGAGCTAGTATCTACGGATCTATGTGGCCCTATGAGGAATGAGTCCCTACGTGGGAGCTCATACTTCATGCTGATCGTGGATGACTACAGCAGGATGACATGGGCCTACTTTTTCGCACTAAAGTCAGAAGCTTTCTTGCACTTCAAGGATTGGCTTCTTTTTTAGGAGAACCGATCAGGCCGGAAGTTGAAGACCTTGCGATCAAACAAGGGAGGTGAATTTGTGTCTAATGAGTTTGCTCGGTTTTGTGCAGATAGAGGAATTCACCAGGAGTTTGCCAATACCAACACTCCTCAAGAAAATGGTATTCTTGAACGGAAGAACCGCAGTGTGATCGAGATGGCGCGCACCATGATGGAGCACCGACAAACCCCTCAGGTCCTGTGGGCCGAGGCTGTGGCTACTGCAGTCCACATCCTTAATCGATCCCCTACTTCGGCCGTGGAAGGAATGACCCCATTTGAGGCTTATTTTGGGACGAAGCCAGATGTTTCTTACTTTCGGGTCTTTGGGTGTGATGCCTATGTTCACATCCCCAAGGCTCACCGTGATAAATTTGAAGCAGCTTCCCCAAAACAGGTATTTGTTGGCTATAGCTCCCAGTCCCAAGGCTACCGACTGTATGATCCCGTCAAGTGGGATGTGTACACTAGCCGTGATGTGCGGTTTGTGGAGGTTCCGGCTACTTCAACGAGTGAGGAGCATCCCGTTCTTGGAGATCCAGGGGAGAGTTGGGCTCCTTCGACAGTTCCACTGGAGCCCGTGCCTTTTCATTATGATTTTGTTTCTGACACAGAGTCTACTGTTCCATCGGACACCTCTGAGGAGTTACCGCCAGTGGATATTCCAGAGTCTTCTGCTGATGGAGAAAGACAAGGGGAGGTTCGGCCTCCTCCTCGCTGGGCCCGTGACACACTCCGTGATTCAAGGATCGAGGGGGTTCCTGAGGAGTGGGGACCGCAAGATGGTCCGCGGCGGTCACCCACGGAGGCACCAGGCACATTCTACGGAGCTTGTTTGCTCCAACTATTGTTTGATGACCCGTGTTATGCAGGATCGAGAGCCCACCTCCGTGAAGGAGGCCTTACAGTCCGCACCATGGAAGAAAGCTATGGAAGCTGAGTTGGAGGCTATTGAGAGGAATGGCACTTGGTTACTCGTGCCTCGCCCCCCGAAGAAGAAGGTGATTGGAGTCAAGTGGGTCTTCAAGACCAAATACCTAAGCGATGGTACTTTGGATAAGCACAAGGCTCGCCTTGTTGCTAAAGGTTTTGCACAGCGCCCAGGGATTGACTGTGATGACACTTTTGCCCCCACAGCTCGTATGGCGACCATTAGAGCTGTTCTTGCTTTGGTTGGTCATAGGAGATGGCCTGTTTATCAGTTGGATGTGAAGTCGGCCTTCCTCAATGGTGATTTGAAGGAGCATATCTATGTTGAGCAGCCTCCTGGCTTTGGATCTTCAGATGGGAAAGTCTACATGTTGAAGAAGGCCTTGTATGGCCTCAAGCAGGCTCCGCGTGCGTGGAACGAGAAGATTGATTCGTTCTTCCAATCTCAGTTGGGATATCGGCGGTCCAAGGCTGATCCGCAGCTGTATGTTCACACTTCCGAGGATGGTTGTGTGCTATTTGTCTTATATGTTGATGATTTGATTGTCACAGGTGATGATACACAGCAGGTCCAAGAGACGAAGTCAGCTTTACATCGGACGTTCGAGATGACGGACTTGGGTTTACTCCGCTTCTTTTTAGGCCATGAGATTTATCAGTCTCAGAGGGGGATCTTTATCTCTCAACAGAGATATGTACAAGAGCTCTTGGTGTCTTTTGCGATGGAGGATTGTCGGGGCCTATCTACTCCTATGGATCCGAACTAGAAGGCCACTTCCCATTCAGCTTCTCCTTTGACGGATGCGTCCCGCTATCGACAGTTGATTGGATCCTTGATTTGGCTTCTCAACACGAGGGTTGATCTATGTTTTGTTGTTGTGCTCTTGGCAGGGTTCATGAGTGAACCTAAGACGGTGCATTGGCAGGCTGCTCAGAGGATACTTCGGTATTTGAGGGGGACATCTGATTTAGGGATTCATTACCCCCCAGGGACAGATGGGTCAGATCTTGTACTTGCAGGTTGGAGCGACTCGGATTGGGCCGGTGACGTGGACCACAGGCAGTCTACTACAGGTTACTGTTTTACTTTGGGTGCAGGTGTTATTTTATGGAGTAGCAAGAAGCAGCCCACGGTAGCCCTTTCGTCTACTGAGGCGGAGTATCGGGCCGCGTCTTCCACCACATGCGAGGTTGTGTGGCTTCGGAGATTATTGGAGGAGCTTGGGTGCCCCCAGACTCGTTCTACATTGCTGTGATGTGACAATGAGAGTTGCATTGCCTTGGCACGGAACCCTGTTTTTCATGCCCGGACGAAGCACATTGAGATCCAGTACCACTTCATCCGAGAAAAGCTTCTGAATGTGACCATCACTGTGGAGTATTGCAAGACGGAGGATAATCTTGCGGATTTGTTTACGAAGGCGCTTCCTCAGGCTCTACTTCGGAGACATTCCAGATCCCTCAGGCTTCTGCCCTGCCCAGGCTCTGAGAGGGGGTGTTAGAGATCAGATCAGGGCAGCAGGGCAGGCCTGGTGCAGTCGGACTGCCACGTGGCAGTCCGACCTGCAGCAGCCAGTCGGCTGCATTTAATGCAGCCGCCTGGCTATTTCTGGCGCCCTCTTTTGCCCCGTTTCTCGGCTATTTATATCTAGCACTTTCAGCAGTCTGGTACACTTCTCTGCTCGCAGATTACAGACCGGTGATGCGCAAATTCCGTCTCTGTTCACAGATTTCAGACAGCAGACAGTGCAGACTGCAGCGGACTTCGAGGTGAACAGCAGGTTGCATCGTCGAGGTGGAGACACGCAGTCCAGCGCACTGCGCTCGTGTATATATCTGCATATCTTTGTATTCAGTATTCTTTATACAGCAGATCTTCATCGTCCACTGTCTCTTTCTCTCTCTTCTCTCTCTGCGTTCTCTCTCTCTCAATCCTACGCTTCCGCACCACTGCACTCTGACACATATTCCCAAAGTACTAAGAAAAAAGTTGGACAACAAGGCTGTCAAATGCATTTTTATAGGGTGCAACACTAAGAGCAAAGGATAGATATTCTATGGCCCTGTTTCCAATAAATTCTTTCTCAATAGGGATGTGATTTTTGATGAAAAATCAAAATTCTCTCTTGCTGGTTTTGACACATATCGGGCTGCAAATGATGTGTTTGAAGGACTGCTGCCCATTTCTTTTGGTGATACACCTGGAATTTCAGTAAATGAACAAAATGTTCAGCCAGCTGCTCCATTGAGCAATGCAAAAATTCAGCCTATGCCTGACCTAAAAATTCAGCAAGATACTGAATTTGAAGTTCATTAGGAGCATGTACATAATCAAGAAGCGAGGCAAATGCCTAGATGGTACTTGCAGACTATGAAAGATAGTCATTTGGATGCTCCTATTGCTGGTTATACTAGAAGACAAGCACGTCTGCATGATCATGCTAACACAATGGAGTTGGTTATGGCAACACACACATTTGATGATGCAGAGCCTAATTGTTTTGAGGATGCATAATAGAGTGTGCATTAGAAGGCAGCAATGCAAGCTGAATTTGATTCTATCATAAAGAATCAAACATGGGATTTAGTGACATTGCCTGTTGGAAAGAAAGCCATTGCCACAATATGGGTCTATAAGCTTAAAAGAAAAGCAAATGGATCCATTGATAAGTACAAAGCCAGACTTGTGGCAAAAGGCTACGCGCATAAGAACAGCATTGATTATGAGGAGACATTTGCTCCTACATCCCGTATAACTATCATGCAGTGTATGGTTGCTTTGGCTGCCCATTATGATTGGATTATACGCCAACTTGAGATTAAAACTGCATTTTTACATGGGGAACTTCACAAAGAAGTGTATGTACAGCAACCCATTGGTTTTGCAGTTGAGGGATCCGAACACTTAGTATGCGAGCTAAAACAGGCTTTGTATGGATTGAAGCAAGCTCCTCGAGCTTGGTATGCAAAAATTGAAGCCTTTTTGCTCAGTCAAGGGTTCATTAGCAGCCTATCAGAGTCCACTCTTTACATATGCAAAGAGCGGGGGATCCTTGTTGGTCATTTGTCTTTATGTAGATAATCTTCTGCTCACAGGGACGCATGCTGATCAGATTTCAGCATTTAAGAAAAATTTACAACAAACTTTTGAAATGTTAGATTTGGGGGGCCTTTGCATTACTATTTGTGCATTCAGTTTATCCATGCTGCTAGAGGCATTGGATTATCACAATCCACATAGATTGGTAAACTCCTTAAGAGGTTTGGCTTTCAAGATTGCAACCCAGTTAGCAGATCGATGGAGATTGGAATCAAGCTGTCTTTGCATGATGAGTATGATCTATTTGACATCCATTCACATGCTCCAATAGTTGGATGTCTCATTTATTTATGCAACACAAGCCCAGATATTCAATTTGCAGTTTCAGTCCTGACTAGATATATGTACAACCCATGCATGTCACATTGGCAAGTAGTAAAGCGTGTTTTTCGTTACTTGTAGGGTACTAGGACTCTTGGATTGCTTTGTGCCCAGGGGGGACCATTGCAATTACATGCTTACTGTAATTCAAATTGGGCTGGTGATTTTGATTCATGTCACTCTACGAGTGGAAAATGTTTCTTTCTTGGCTCATCTTGCACCTCTCACCTTAGCAAGAAACAATCCATTGTTGCCACATCATTGTGTGAAGTTGAATACAAGGCTGCTTTCACTACTACAGTTGAATGTATAAGGTTGAGACATTTGTTGGTTGTTCTTGATATATCTATCACAAGCTTACTCCTTTGTTTTTTTTATAGTCAAAGTGTCATTGCAATGGCACGAAACCCAGTTTTTCATACACGCACAAAACACATAGAGATTCACTATCACTTTGTCAAAGAGAGACTATATGCAAGAGATATCAGCCTTGTCACTGTTCTACCACCAGCAATGTGACAAATATCTTCAGCAAAGATCTTCCTCGCAACAAATTTGAAGCATTTCACAATGCTTTGAATTTAATCTCCTTTGATGGATAATACTTGTATACTAATCACTTTTCACTCTAGGGGGGTTTGTTTGATGACTTATGCGTATGCTCACAAAGGAGTGTCAGTGATCCGTAGTAGAACACTAGAGCACTTTTTACTCTCCTTATGAGAGGTTTTTTCTCGAGTTACATTATTTTCCATTTTGCATGTTTATGTTACATAGTTCAGTCACTTATTGTACTTTACGCCTTTTCGGTGTGAATGTACCTTAACAACCCTAAGGTCTAAGGGTTGTACTTTGTACTTTCACGAACACACTTGAAAATTGCATCATGTGTCGAGCTCTGCCTGCACTCTCACTCTCTTTGTTGTCTATTGTGTACTTTCTACTAAGAGTTTCCATCTCCCATCTCACAAAAGTGGGTGCAGTAATGGATAAATAGAAGACTGTTGTAATAGGTTACACAAGACACAGGAAAAGAGAAGACACAAGAACAAAGGAATACTACAAAGAGAGAACTCAAATATATGCTGGGTAAATGCAATCCATATACCAAACATGAGACAATCATGTATAACAATCAGTCACTAGCTATGTGAGCCATGGCACTAACTCCCTCTCTACAACAAAACCTACTCTAGAAGCCTGCAAGTGAATGAGGACTTAAGAGGAGGGAGCCCACAAATAAATACGCATAAAATAATGGCTAAACTGCATTAGGTTAGGCTATATACAAAGACAAAAAAAATACAACTGGCCAACCAATAAATGCCAAAAACCATAAAAATAAGCACCAAAAAATGCCTTAAATAAATTGTTGTGCCCAACACACAAATACACATGTACAAGCTCACTCATGAGCTAACTAATCTCCTAACAACCTCTCTCAAATCATTGGTGATCTCATACAATACAAAGATAATAACTCATTATAGTCCATAAAACAAAGACCACAAGAATAGAACTATGAATAGCCAAGCAGTGGGTGATCAAGCCACCACCAAGGTGCCTCAAAGAGAACCTAATATTGATATCAATCATACTAAAGCCTTAAAATAGAGATGAATCATAACAACTTTCTATGTCTATCAACAATGCCTCCTAGTAGCACATATGACTATCCGGTCACCAACACCATGGTGCATAAATAACCATGGATTCCCCAACTTTGACTACATCATCAAAGTGCCCCCTCATGTGAACTTGGACTAGGAGTCAAACTTGCTCTCTATCGAAAAACAGCCCGTCATGAACTTGGCTATCAATCTCACCTCCAGGATTTCAAAACCTATCAAACTTTAGTCAATGCATCAGGAAAGTGCCTATCCAAATCCTACGCACCTATATACATGTATAGATAAGGCTCATCCACCCCATCTCAACACTCTCTCGCACTCTGTCTTTCGCACTGGAGAGTCATGAGGGCTAACCACATAACATGCGCTAGAAAGCAACACAAGGAGGGGCCATCAACCCCCTCCCCTTCTTTGAAGAAGATGATCCTCTCTATGCCTTGACCTTCACCTTGGCTAGAGAATCTGAGCCAGAGTCAAAGGAAGATGAAGATGACTCGTTGAAAGAGTTCATATCCTGTTTCTTCTTCTTCTCCTTCTTCTTCCGCGAAGCCACTAACTCCTTACAATCTTTGCACAAATGTCCCTTCTTACCATAGTGATAGCATTGGACCTTCGACTTCTTCTTCTTGTTATCCCTCTTTGGAGCTACAAATGCCTCATCATGGCCACCATACTAAGATGGAAGCCTAGCATCAAGGATGTCTAGGTCCGCAAAGCATTGGCTACCCCATCAAGAGAGCTTGTAGAGCACATTCCCTACTAAATGAGCCTCTAGAAGTGCAAACTACATACGCCAAAGTTGATCTTATATCAATGTAACACAACAAAGAAAGACCAGATAGTATCATTAGGTTCAAACTTCATCTATCAGAGTTGTCCAGAGAGGGCAACGGCATGTATGGTCGAGAGAGCCGCATACAACATCTAAAGCTTTACCCATACCGTTGAAGCTATTCTGCAAGTGGTGACCACCGGTAGAACCTCTTTAGAGGTAGAGCAAAGAAGAGCAACCTGGACACGAGCATCATCTGAGCCCCATGTAGGTAGAGTTTCCTTGTGGTTGACAAGGTCCCAATCATCTAAAAGAGGCGTCGAAGGTAATCATTTGCATTATTGGTATGCCTAGCTTTTCATTGGATCATAGAAGCAGAAACACATATGGCTACAATATCGATCTTTATGACTAATTCTATATGACTACAATCCAACTTCATCAAATCAACCAACAACACAACTCAATTTGTCTTTCTATTTTGCAATGGTGAACTCAGAGAGCATCCCTTACATGCAGGGCTCTACATTGAATTTACTTAAGTACATCCCCAAATACATGCGCACATGTATACACACACATCATTGCTTTTGGATATTGCAACCTTCAATAAACTTAGTGCATATCAAGAAGGTACAAGCCATTTTACAAGATGCTCATAAAAGCACAACAAAATGTATACACAGGAGTCAAGGCACCAGATGAGTTGTTGCCATGCCTTCCAGTTCTGAGCATAATGATGCGGTCCATAATCGCACAGTGCAATCAGAGGAACTAGAGATGAAGACTGCTTCAGTAGATGATAGCATGACTCCCGCAAGGCAAGAAACAGCTTTTTCATGGGAATTCGGAACTTGCATGACCTTTCTCCACTGTAAATCAACACCAAAAAGGTCAGTTCACTCAAATACTATCTTACAAAATGGGGTGCATACGCGCAAGCACAATGATGATACAGAGACTTGCAATGCAACATGTGTAACTAACATACTTAACACATATTCACATTGAGACTCAACACCTTTATGAAGCACTTTCTTACACTACCCTAAAATGTCCTTCGATGAAGATGCATGCAACGTTGATAAGTGTACAGACTTGCAACATGCTTTTTTTCACTTTTCAATCAACAACTAAGTGTGCTATGTCATTGTTAATAATGTGTCAACAGAATTCCTCCATTTTGGGTCATCCTTGTTAAAACAATCATTGTACACATCATAAGGACGTTGACGTCTATTTTGGACTAGTAAAGTGCTATAACAACACAGCCTACCAGATTGTGTGTTGTGCCCAATGAGTGGTCAGATGCAAGAAGGCAATGAAATGAATCTCAATTCGAATCCCACTAACAAACATTTGAAGCACCCAAACATCTGATGGTCAGAATTCAAAATGAGGTTGAACAAGCAACACAGTCGTAAGTTGCAGGTAACCATGTAGTTACGTACGTAAGGAGGAAATGAAAGTTAACACATGAGTTTCTTTAATAAGAAAGGTCCACATTGTCGCACTAAATACATGTGAGCTAATAAAAAGGAGGACAAGGCCTATGTAAATGCACTGCGTAGATTTACTTCTTCCTTTCATCGTGAATATCAAACTTTTGCAAACACTTTCTGCTGTGACTAGAAAGTACTATACATCTATTGAGGTTAAATGGGCCTACTTGGCCTCCTCCAAGTTCATATGTTGCTTGTTTGTCTTCTAGTGCCTGAAGGTGTGACTGTCCTTTTGACTTCTCATGTAGTCGATTCCATCCATTTTTCAACATACAAAATACAGCATTTTAACATAAATTCAACAAGCTATATAAAAGAATTTCATTTATGTTGCCAGATAAAAGCAATAAGTTATTCGGATTAATCCTAACATGATTGCAATTAATAATGCTTCAACTATTTGAGTTTCTGAAAAGAATGTTGATACAAAAAAGCTCCAGATTTGGTACAAGTACACAAAAATCAAAGAAATTTTAATTAAGTGTTATAAACATGGTGTATTCGACCTAATCCATGTGCTGCATGATCTCAAACACAGCAGTCCATAGAATTGACCATACCTTTTTCTTACTATGTGTAAGAGCCCATAAAATGATGGCTCCATCTGCACTTCCAGACAGAAGATATCTGTCTTTCCCATTGGCAGCTGTAGAAACACATGCCATACGTTAGTGTACTTGAAGTTTTTTGGAAAATACGGACGTTATATGATCGTAGTACTGCTCAAAACAAACATTACATAGACACATGGCAAGAAAATACAAAAATTACAAAAACATGTCATTATCCCCACTTCCAAAGTAGCTTTGATGGCAACCTTGTACAATGTACTAAAGATAGTGATTGGGGACACAAAGTAAACCATCATTCTAAAGAGACTAAAGGTGAGTAATGAGCCCTGGAAGAATTTTTACTACTTGTTATTTGAGCATAGGATATGTGCTCACTTGTGTTCCACTTGTATGCCACTATATAGCTGTTGTATGCTTCACAATATTGTCTGCCTATATATGCAGAAGCTGGGTGTGGAAGATGCTTGATACTCCATTGTACTGCTGTTGACTATGCGCAGAAGGTAGAAGATAACAAACGACTAATATGATGACCCCAAGCAACCACTAGACCGCCTAAAAAGACAAAATGCATAATATCACAATCCATGATATCTTAAAATTCAAGCCATAAGCAACGAAAGAAATGTTTCCGATTGTTATTTAGACATATGGTACATGCAATCTTATGTTCCACTTCTACACCAATTTATAGTTGGTGTACACTGCACAATATTGTGAACCTACATATAGAGAAGTGGCATATGCGGCATGCCTGATACTCCATTGATGTGACGACCCCATGCCATATTTCTTTTGTTTGAGTGCTTGGTATTCACAGGCTGGATCATTCATACATTCCTACCATTGATATGACGACCCCATGCCATATTTCTTTTGTTTGAGTGCTTGGTATTCACAGGCTGGATCATTCATACATTCCTACCATTCTCATTGTATGAAATCTCCTTTCAATGTTCACCCTTCCTTTATATTTCAGTTTCCATCATGGTATCAGACAACAAACTTCATCCTTGTCATTGAAGCTTCCATCAAATGTGGTTGCTAGCTCTTCATCCCTGTTCTATATACTAATCTCTCACTTCTCCAATGCTGTCCTGCCCTCCCAGCCCCAATAAGAACATCACACCCTGAGTTTCAGCAGCATGTAGCTGCATTCTTGCAGCCCTATAGAAATGACAGTTCATCCACCAGCAGGGTCACTCATCAACCCTGCAGCCAACATACACCCTGCGTTTTGTAAGTTTGGGCATTAGATCATGGACTCTCAGCCCATAGGAACCACTTTCCTGGCTGTTTTTTGTATCCTTTCATGTCCAGGTGACCCTCAGCATCTGTGTTTTGCTAGTACCATCACGCTTTGCAGATTTCTCTCGTTTTCCTACAAGATTTGTGTCTTTTTTAAAAACTAATATGGCTTCCCCATTTCTGCCAAACATCAACCTACAACCTCAAGATATGCAAGAGGTCCATCGAGCCCAGCCAAACATCAAGCTACAACTTCGAGATATGGAAGAGGTCCATCAAGCCCACCTTGAAGATGAATTAACACTGGGTGTCCAGTGCTGCCAACCAAGCAGCCTTGGCTTCTATCTCCCTCATCTCCAAGAAGGTATTTGCTACTGCTGGTAAAAAAAGCAATGCCTAGTCTATTTGGAATAATTTGAAAGGATAGGGATGTTGGAATGGACCACCTTTATTGTTATGAACTAGGGAAGCAACTTGCCAAATTCAAACTAGAAGGAACTAATCTCATGGAGCAGGTACAACTCCTCATTTGATTTCATGGGTCAACTCAAGAAAATGCCAGCAAGAATTACGAAGAGGATGACTATGTTATGCATGTTAGACCGTGGAAAGCATAGTCATGGATTTTATCTTTGAATTTCCCAAGATACCAGCAGATGGGATATAGAGTGCCATATGATATAAAGTTTTCATTCCAATCAAAATGAAGCTCACATGGATCATATGATAAAGTTGTTCATGCAGAACATCTTTAAATATTGCAGCATGCAACCGTCTATTGTGGGTAAGCGAGATCCTCACATGAAGAGTTTATTTTGGAGAGGCATTTTTTCGAACATGTGTACAACCCTAGAGTTCTCATCTTCTTTTCATCCATAAACGGATGGGCAATCCAAGGAGGCAAATACTATTATATTAGAGCTTTGAAATGTCATTGACATTGTCAAAGCATAAAGCCAAATGGGGATGAGTATGCCGAAAATTGGAACTTGGAAGGACCGAAGAAAGCTCCATCCATTTTGTATACAAAGGATAAGATATTTTGAGGCGACGAGTATGTTGAGGGTATGGATGAAGCATATACTAAAATGAAGTTAGCTCTCCAAAGAATAAGCAAAGCAAAAGCATTGTGGTAGCTTATAGGTTAAAGCTACCTGATCATTGGAAGATACATAACATCTTTCTCATGAGTCTTCTTATCCAAAGGACAACCAAAGCAAAAGCATTGCAGTAGCTTATAGGTTGAAGCTACCTGATTCTTGGAAGATACATAACGTCTTTCTTGTGAGTCTTCTTATGTCTTTCCGTGGTGATGAGCAAGAGGATACTACTAGTGAAATGCAACCAAAGGTAGAGGAAGTTGATGGGATATTGGTTCCTAAGTAGATATTGGCATAGAAGGAAAGGAAGGTCGAGAGTAAACCTTCTCATCACCATTTGGCAAAGTTTCATAACTATGAAACACTTGATGTGAAATGAGTGGAAGGAGATGACTTAGTAGATTCACATCACTTGTTGCAGATTTCCCTTAATGCTTTTTCAATTTAGAGTAGAATTTGGTCATTGTGCACTTAGTCTCAACAAAGGGTGTTGAGTGAAGGCCTTAGTTGATACTAAATAATCATAGGTTCTAGCCTAATTCAACTCCAAAAAAGCAGCCCCAAAAAGATTTGTTTTTTAAAAACACACCAAATAGCCAAAAATCTTATGTAAGGACTAATAACCTGTCTTATTTCAGTCTATAACCTCCTAGCTGTGAGCTTCATCAAAGTCTAACAGAGACATTGTAGCTCTGATTGTTTTTTGCTCATTCTAAAGCATTTCAGTGCATTACACTTTCAGTGAATATTTTAGTGTGTTCACACTAGCTGAGCTTAGTTCCCAGCTGAGTGCTTTTCTTTTTCACTGGCTGGAGGCTGTGTTCAAATGGGGCAATCAGCTTGTCCTATTGGCAATCAGCATTTCCTGATGAATTTTCACCTAATGAACAGTTGGCCGAGCATTTTAGGCCTCCATAGGCAACAATCAGCCAGATTTTGCATCATCTACTATTTATAGCAGTGCCTCCAGTGCCTGACTGCTGGTCATTCATTCTTTTGCGAACTGCAGCACAGTCCAACATATGGTGGCTCTCCTCTCTCGTCTAGTGCTTCCTTCCATCATCACCCCAATCCGCTACTCTCACTGATGTTATGGCTGCGTGCAGGGATTGATTAGTCCATATTGTATTCAACATTTTCTTGGAGTTAACTGCAAACTTTCTTCTTCCATTCTCTTCTTTCATTGTAGTCTTTCTCCACCCTTCTCTCTCCATGTTCGTCTTCTTCTTCTACTATGCACTCTTACGTGCTATCATTGCCAAAAGAGAGGCCTCAAAGGTTCTACAAAGAGGAGACCACACTCTATTTGCAGTTTGGTATAGATTTGTCATGAGGAATGCAGATGTTTTGCTTGATCAGGCCTTCAACAAAGTGTGTGGGGCATCTACAACTTCGTCTTGCAAGGTGTAGCTGATTTCTCCTCCATTCAGGTAGCTTAACACCAGAATGCACCAATTTCTTCTGTGTTTGCAGATCCCCTTGAACAGCTATGGAGTAATCAGTTCAATGTGCTTAATGACACAAACAAGGAGTCGATCCATTGTATTGAAGACAGGAACTCGCACTAGTAACAATGTCATGAAGAGCAATGTGAAGATCGAAGATTAAAGCCACAATCATCTCGAGATCGCCACTACTTTGTTTGTTTCTAACGAGGCCCCTATTATCAAGCCCCCACATGGATGTGCTCGCACCATCTATTTAGGTGCCCATTCTTCCTTCTTTGCTCAAAGATCGCCTTGATGGCTCAAAAAATCACTCCCTTTAGTCCTACAAAGTGGAGTGCATACTTGATACTTTCGATTTATGGGCATTTGTTACCACCCCTACACCTCGTCCTGAGAAGAATCCCCACATTGATTCTATGATGGACCAAGCTGCTCTTCAGGATAAGCTCAACTCTAGAGCCCAATTTCTCTCTTTATGAATTGGCAAGAGTCTATCCTTGTGCATGTGCACAAACCTTTGGACTGCAACAGAGATGTGAACAAAGCCCTCTTCTATCTATCAATAGAAGACCTTTCCGCACCAAATTACCATTGAAAAGCTTTGAATGCTTGCTATTGATGACTCTCCTTCTATGAAGGACCACATCAACAAGATGGAGAAATTACGAATTATGATGTCTTCCACACCAATATGCTTACCTTTAGAATTTAGGACACTATTCTACGGGAGGAGTTAGCTCCACTTGTTTTGGAGCACAAAGAAAGACTCAAGGAGATTGGAGCAAGTGGATCAAGCTCTACTAGGTTTCTACTACAAGTTCAAGAGGGAGGGACAAGAAGAGCATGAAGCCCAAGAACAAGAAGCGGGAATACAAGAAGGATGAGAGGCCAAAGCTAAAATGCCTGCTCTATGGGAAAGACACTCATCCTAAGAAGAAGTGTTGTGAAAGTGCCCCCATTTGAAGCCAAGCACCAAGGATGGTGCTAAGGATTTGAAGGCTACACCAGCAACTACAAAGTCAACCTTCATCCATTTGTTCATGTCCCCTCCCCTACCTTCCAAGATACCTCTTGACATCATCCCTCCTCCTCCTCCTCCTTTGTGAGCTCCTCTTTCTACACCAAGTATTCCTGCTCCCACCCCATCCCCTCAAGTTTCTTCAAAGGGTATTGAGCCATCAAAAGAGAAGCCATCTTCTAATGAGAGGCATGCATATTTGCCTACTGAGGGAAAATCTCTTACTTAGACAAGTGTTTCACTGTCACACAAGGCTTCTAGGTCTCCATCGCAGCAATATCGGCCCATTGTTGTTCTCGTGTAGCTTCATCACCTTATGCAAGATTCAAGAATTACTCATTTTTCCAAGACATCAACAGGCCCACGCAAATCAGCTAAGCTATAGGCCAAGCAAGATAGTTCACTCTATGTGAACTATGCTCTTATGTCGAAGATACTACAAGATCATGAGTCTGCCATCATTGAAGAGGCTCTTGCACAAGATGTTTAGCACTCTCCTATGCAACAAGAGCTCAATTCTATCAAGCAAATTAGACTTGAGAGTTGGTTCCATGTCCAAGAAAGCAAAAGGTGATAGGTGTGAAATGGGACATAATACCAAATCTCTCACTGTTGGCACCTTGGATAAGCACAAACCTTAGCTTATTACCCAGGGTTTCACACAAAGAGTAGGCTTGGATTACTCAAAGACCTTTCCAACAACGGCCCATATATTTACTATTCAAGCTATTCTGGCTCCTACGGCCTATATATTTACTATATGGATGTGAAGCCTATGTTGTTGAATGACGTACTTGAAAAGATTTATGTTCATCAACTTTCTAGTTTCTATACGCACAGTAAGCACAATCATTTCTACAAGTTGTGGAAGGCCCTCTATGGATTGAAGCGAGCTCCTAGGGCTCGGTACCAACAAATCGACTAATCCTTTCTACAAAGTGGCTTCCAACAATTACACCATGATTCCAACTGTTATTATACGGTTCGGGGCAAGCCATGCGTTTTAGACATCCTTTATGTGGATGACGTAATCATTACAAGAGTGATTCACAACAAGTAGATAGGATGAGAGATCCTTCAATAGAAGTTTGACATGATTGATCTCAAATTCTCCACTTCTTCATCAGTCTTGAGATTTATCACATGCACTGCACATTTTCATCTCTTAGCACAAGTACTCCAAGCTACTTTCGTAGTTCAACATGGCTCATTGTAAGACTATCTCGAGCCCCATGGACCCAAAGTCCAAACACGTTTTTGCCAAAGATGTTGGGTGTAAAGACCCTTACTCTCCCGTATGTATATTACTTTACACATGTGAACTCACCCTTGCGGGTGTAAGTATACAGTACCCTAAGTATAAATACATTTTCTATTTCTTGTGTGTACCACACTGGTACACAACTATTTGTCAACTCTCACTCTCACACTCACTCATTCATTGTTCACTAAACTCCTACTGCACCTCAATTGATGTATGTGCTCTCTCTGCTTCCACTCGCAATAGTCACCAACAATAGGCGACAACCATACGATTCAGGTCAACAAGGCAGCGACAACCATCAAACCCAGGTAACACGCGAGAAGCGTAGGACCAAGCAAGAGGCATTGATGGCAGCACAATCCCATCCGACACGCAGTCGGCGGGAACAGATCGTGGGGCTACGCGGACACACATGCTCCAGGTGTCAAACAGAACGTGACCAGTCAATGGAACCAACACATGGCATCAAACGCAAGTCAAACGTCTGACGAATAGCACATGTCAGGCTGACGAGAGCCATGCAGGAACGGGCAAGTCAACAACCTTTATTTTTAATCAAGAATTTTATGTTTCTCTCCCTTCTCTACCAGGTGTTCGCATGCACAAGCACCAAACATAAATCTATGCAAATTAGCTCTTGAAAATTTCGGACTTTTTCCAAATTTGGTACCGAACACATATTTCAGTGACTCTTGACCCATAAATTGCAGACATATTCTCAATGCGGAGATTAGACGTAAGGCAAGTGGGGAAAACAATGGATCAGCCTACAATGTAAGAGGAAGAACTAAAAAAAGATCTAATGTTGCAAATAAGAACAAAAACTGCAGCAAAAGCAAACAAAAACAGCAAGATGTAGCTTGTTATCAATGTAGTCACAAAGGGCATAAAAAGCCCGATTGTAGGTACTTTAAAAGGGAACAAAAATGTAAGAAGCAAGCTAATGCAAAAGCCAAAAAGAATGAAAAGGATGGCAGCTCTATCCCTAAAGACACATGAAAAAGCAAATGTGGTGTCTAGTGTTGTCATTGAGGAGATAGAAGAGGATAAGGAGACAATAAAGATGCTGATTTGCTGGTTGCATTTTCAAATCCACATGTAATGACAGTGGAGGACATGTACATCACTAAAATGGATGTGATAGATGCTTTGTTGTTGGCTCATAATGGTTTGTTACAATCGTGGATTGTTGACAACAATGCTTCATTTCATGTAACTCCATCTTTGGAGTGTTTCTCTTCTTATGCAAAAGGTAATCTTGGAAAAGTCTACCTTGGCAACAATCATGCATGTGATATTGAAGGAATGGGCACCATAAACCTGGCTCTTGAAAATGGTCATGGATTGATCCTTCATGATGTTAGGTATGTACCTAGCACCAAGAAGAGCTTGCACTCCGTTGGGCAGCTAGACAGCAAAGGTTACTTCACTACTTTTGATGGTGGAATGTGGAAGATACAAAAAGGGTTTATACTAGTCACTAGAGGTGGTAAAAAGGGGACTCTGTATTATCTCTACTACAAGGCACTTCCTGGAAAGTTTGATGCAATTGCTGAAGTGCAATCACATATGGAGTTATGGCACAAGCGTCTTGGACACATGAGCCAAAAGGGTTTGCAGGCACTTTCTTCACTTGAAAGTATTGATGTGAAAAACTCGAAGCTTGACTTCTGTGATGACTGTGTTCTAGGTAAACATGTAAAGAGTCCATACTCTCATGGAGCCGCTAGGAAGGCATGTACATTGGATTTAGTCCATTCTGATGTATGCACCATGCTAATAAAAACTCGATGGTTTTTGTTATTTTGTGTTCTTTATTGATGACCGTTCTAGAAAGCTATGGGTTTACTTGCTTAAGCAGAAAAGTGAGGCATTGGACACTTTTAAAAGGTTTTATGCACTTCTTAGTACTCAAAAGGGTTTTAAATTAAAATGCAAAAGAATAAATAACAAGAGAGAGTATGTATCTAAAGAATTCAATAAATTTTGCAATGTCAATGGGATTAAAAGGGAGCTTACACCACTTTGAAATCCGTCATCTAATGGTGTGGCTAAGCAAATGAATCGCACATTATGTGAGAAGATTCGATGCATATTGTCCACAGCTCATTTCCCACAATTGTTTTGGGGATAGGCACTTAATGTAATGACGGGTTAGCCAAGAAGATCGAGATACTAGGAGTTCCTTGGGCGCGAAGAGACAAAGAGAGTGGGAGAGAGCAAAGCAGAGAGTGTGCACGATTTTAGGTACAGTGACGAGTGTGTACCTTTAGGTTTTTAGATAGATATATATGTGTAAGTACAAGTGCTAGGGGTGTGTTCACACCCGAGCACATTTAAAGGCACGAGGGGCTTTATTCCCAACAACCTCCCACCTAAAGCCAATGCGCCTTCAGAGGAGAAAAAAATCAGCTAAGTCTAGGTATATACAAAGTTGAAATATACATATCTATTCAACTCCCATCATCTGTCGGCAATGAGCAAACCGCTCTGCTAGAAGACCCTTCGTGAGAAGGTCTGCAATATTATCATCTATATGCACTTTAACAACCTCAATGCTCTTGCTATCAAGTACATCTCTAATGAAGTGGTACTTCACCTATATGTGCTTTGTCTTTGCATGAAAGACAGGATTCCGTGCTAGCATAATAGCACTCTGACTATCACAATGGAAAACAGGTACCTCTGTGATACCAAGCTCTCCCACCAAACGCGAAAGCCATAAAGCCTCTTTGCATGCCTCAGTGGCAGCCACATACCCTGCCTCTGTAGTAGACAATGCAACACACTTTTGTAGCCTCGAGATCCAAGAGACTGCTCCTCCTGTGAAAGTAAACACATACCCAGAAGTCAACTTTCTGCAATCCGCATGACCAGCATAGTCTGCATCTGTAAAGCCAACAACAAATGCCTTCACCTTTCCAAAGCAGATGCACAACTCCTTTGTGCCTTTGAGGTATCTCATAATACCTTTCGTTGCATCCCAATGCTTCTTGCCAAGATTTGCCATGTATCTACTAGCCACTCCCACTGCAAAGGCAATGTCAGGACGTGTAGCAAAACATAGCATACATCAAACTGCCAATAGCTAAAGCATATGGTATCTTGGCCATTTCAACCTTCTCATCATCAGATACAGGGTTGTCCTCTACACTGAGTTTCACATATGGAGACAATGGAACCCCAATTGTTTCCCCCCCCTCTCCATATTGAAACGCTGCAAAACTATGGAGATATACTTTTGCTGAGATAGACAGAGCAATCCTTTTGATCTATCTCTGAGAATACGCATACTCAGAATGTGATTTGCATCAACAAGATCCTTCATGTCAAAGCTGCCATAAAGACTTTCCTTCAGTGAATCCAAGGCATGAGTATCCCTACTAGCAATCAACATGTCATCAATATACAGAACCAAGATAATCACACTACCATTTGCTGCCTTCTTAGTGTACAAGCAAACATCCACTTCACTTCTATGGAAACCTTGAGATTACATAAATGTATCAAACTTATGATACCATTCTCTTGGTGCTTGTTTCAGCCCATACAATCTACTTTTGAGTTTACATACCATCTTCTCTTTCCCATTTTTCCACAAACCCTTCAAGCTGCTGCATATATATGTCTTCATGCAGATCACCATGTAAGAATGCACTAATTACATCCATCTATATGAGCTCCATATCTTCAGTTGCAACCAAGCCCAAAATGGTTCTCAAGGTAGTCATCTTGACTACAGGAGAGAAGATCTCATCAAAGTCAATTCCATGTTCTTGCTTGTACCCCTTCGCAACCAATCTTGCTTTGTACTTCGGTGAGGAACCAAAAGTAACCTTCATCTTGTAAACCCATTTGCATGGAAGTGTTTTCTGCCCTTTAGGCAACTGCACCAAGTCCCAAGTGCCATTTTTCTCAAGAGATTCCATCTCTGACAACATGGCTTTATAACATTTCTTGTTGTCCTATCTGTCCATTGCTTCCTTGAAGCAAGACTGTTCACCACAATCTATCAATATGACATAATCAGCCACATAATTTGCACCACGAATGAATCTATCAGGTTGTCTAGTAGCCCTAGACGATCTCCTAACCCAATGATCATTGTTTGCTGATTGTTGAGCATTTTCAGATTGCTATCCTGGCATTTCAGCTTGTAAATTAGCATTAACAGCTTGCTGTCCTGGCTGTCCCTGCACGTGTAGTGGGTCATTATACTGGGCAATCACTGGCTGATCATTTCCAGCATTATTTTCTGCATTTACAGGTTCATTTACAGCAGGTATTTGCTGCTGTACAACGGGCACATTTTGCTGTCCAAAAGATATTTCTTCCCGGAATACAACCCTACGGACTTCCTCCGTTCTTTCGAGTTGTTTGTGCATGCAATCTTCCCGGAAGATAACATCATTGTTGTGTAATACCTTCATTTTCTCGGATCCCACAATCTATAACCCATTTCACCCTCATCATCATATCCTAGGAAAATGCATTTAGAGGACTTTGGCTCAAGTTTGCTGCATTTTTCTTCACGAATGTGCACAAAAGCCTCGCAGCCAAACACTTTCAGGTGAGCATATGAAGGTGGCTTGCCCAACCACGCTTCTTGGGAAACTCCCCCTCCCCCCCCCCCCTCCCAAAGACCTGTTTGATGACCAATGACCAATTAATCAACTATACGGCTGTCATAACAGCCTCTGCCCAAAAACATGGGATAATGCAGCATGAGACAGCATCGTACGGACCTTATCCTGTATGGTCCGATTCATACACTCTGCAACTCCATTTTCGGGAGGATTATGAGGGGTAGTGAGCTCCCTCTTTATCCCTTTGCTATCACAAAATGCTTGAAAGCCCTTAGAAACATATTCCCCACCATTATCAGAGCAAAGACACTTGAGTGTCTTATCAATTTGATTTTCAACCAATGCCAAGAATTTTTTAAACTTGTCAAGCACTTCACCCTTGCTACAAATAGAATAAACCCATACCTTTCGTATAGCATCGTCGACAAAGGTGACAAAATATTTCTTTTCCCCTAAAGATAATCTTGGCATCTGACATACATCTGAATGTACTAACTCTAGAGAAGAAGATTTCAGTGAAAGAGACTTTTTATGAGACGTCTGTGCATGTTTACCATAAATATAATGATCACAATACTCAAAATCAGCATAACGAAAACAAGGCAAGTAACCCAAACGAGAAAGCACTTTCATTCATATTTAACTCATATGTCCCAACCGGCCATGCCACAAAGAAACGCTTGGCTGCTCGGTCACGGCAATAACATGATCACTCACACTAGATACATGGAGAGGATACAAAGTATCACTTTTACAACCTCTAGCAATCACTCTAGATCCCTTACAAATCTTCAATTTTCCATTACCAAAGGTGGTATGAAAACCATCATCATCTAGCTACCCTATGCTAATCAAGCTCTTCTTGAGCTGAGGTATGTGCCATACATGCTGAAGTGTGAAGACAGAGCTATATTGAAACTGCAACTGCACACTATCAATACCTGCAATGTCACATGTATAGTTGTCCCCAAGATAAAAAACACCATGTCAACCCCCTATATAGGCAATGAACCATTCACGATGAGCGTTGACATGAAAGGAAGCACCTGAATCGAGAATCTAGATATGCATGTCAACATCTCTATCTGCAAGTAAAGCATGGGCACCAAAGTGCGAAGAGACAAACAGTACGTCATTCCCACTGTCACTGTCACGAGTGACTACATTCGCCGCTTCAATTTTGACACTACTCTTCTTAGGTTGACCCTCTTTCTTCTCTTCCTTGCTATCATCTGTCTTCTTACCCTTTCCTTTCTCTTTCTTCCATTAGTAAAAGTCACGTTTAAAGTGACCCTTCTTGCCACTATGATGGCATTCAATATCTTTGCTATGTGATTTACTGCGTCCCTTGCTATCATATTTGCCTTTCTGCTATGATCTGCCCCTAGTATGCAAAGCACTAGAAGACTTGCTGGATGCATTGTTCTACCGATTCATTTCTTCCATGAGTTGAGCACTCTCTACATCAGCATACAAAAGAATCGCATTAGAATTGCTCATAGCAGTCTTGAATGTATCCCAACTCTCTGGTAGAGTGCAAAGCAAGAATGTAGCCTTAAATTCTTCATCAATCAAGAACTTCAAGGCAACTAGCTGGCTCAAAATGGAGTTAAACTCACTCAAGTGAGTAGACAATGTTGTACCTTCTTTCATACGCAAATTCATAAGCTTTTTCCACCAATACACTTTGCTTGCAGCACTCTTCTGTGCATAAAGTTCTTCCAATCGAGTCCATATAGCATATGCAGAATCCAAACCTTCAATGTTAAACAACAAGGCATCAGAAACCAATAGCTCGATGGTTGAGCGTGCAAGCTCATTTAACTCATCCCAATCTTCCTATTCCATTTCCGCGGGCTTTGCCCCTTTGGTTTTGATCGGCTTTGCCTGCTTCTTTTGCAACAGGATATTGTAGCATTGTTTTTGCCAAACTGCAAAGTTATGTGCTACTTCAAGCTTCTTTATGTGCATGAGATTACTGCTATCACTGCTGTCAGCCATGATTTTCAGCCCAAATGTGACCAAAAAATCAGCAAGTGCAGGCCCAAACTAGCATCCAAGTGGCCAAGGTACAAACAAGTACCAACCAGCAATAAATGACCACGTAGAAGCACAGATTTCAGATCCGTAATTAAATTTTCAGCACCACCAAACTATGTGCTACATCATTCTACAACTGATTACAGCTGTTCCAAGGGCATTTGCATCACATTACATGAGAAATCCCAAATTTTATCTGCAATTTCTGTTGTACATGTATCGTCGAAAGCCCTAAAATTTTTGTGCATGCACGGTCAAAAGCCCTAAAATTTTTGTGCTCCAAACATCAATCACACATCTGCATTTTCTCTGTCATGCATAGAACAGGCCAATTTTGCCAAAATAGAGCAATTTCAGCAAGACCCCCAAATTTTCCAAGTGTTGGACGTCCAAATTACATGGAATTGAACTTGCATGTACATAAAATGGCCAAATGGTGCACAAATTTTGCCCAAACTGCAAAAGCCCCAAATTGCACGGGGTCCAATGTGCATCAATGTTGAGAAATTGGGTAAATTTCAGCCCAATTTGTGCATCTACAAGAAAAGCCCCAAATGTCAGAGGCAAAATGTCACAAATTCCTACGATTTCCGAGACAAATATCACTGTTGCATCTTGCTCGCACCAAATCTGGACAAATCCCCAAATTTTTCAAGTCCTGTCTGCACTGATTTCAGTGAAATTGAAAGAATTTCACTAAAATGTGAAAAAACCCCAAAATTCTCGGGCAAATGTGCACCGAACCGACTTTGCAATTTCTGACTTAGATTATCCAATTCTATGTTAAGATCTCCAAATTCAGGAAAAGCCCCAAATTTCTGGGCTTGAATTACACGGAAATTTGTGTTGCATCTCCACGCGTAAACCCTCGGTAGGGGAACTTCAAAAAAAGGAACTTTGAAGGAAAAAAAAATGTTGAACGATGGGTCAACGGACTTGCCGTGCAGATCGCCACCTGGTACCTGCTATCGCGTCGCGTGTCAACAATCTCGCCAGCTGATCTGTCACGTGTGGAGGCTGCCACCAGTGATTCCGTCATGTAGCTCCTCAACTGCAACTGCCCCGTCACGCTACTTGCACAAGTCAAATGCTTTGCAGGCGGCGTCTCTAGTCCCATTGCAAAAAAGAGTGTCATCTGATCCATAGCTACAGTTCCCACCACTCCACGCTAGGGGGCCAAGCGCACACTCTCCACGCTGGAGCCTTCTGCAAGTCATGACCTGTCGCCTGTGACAGAATGCCACCTCATTCAGGCTATAGCTCCCATTAGACGCCTCACGACTTGCTCGCATGTCGTGCTCAAACTCCGAGAGGTATGAACGCCTCAATCACAACTATGATACCAGTTTGTAGTGACGGGTTAGGCACGAAGATCGAGACAGTAGGAGTTCCTTAGGCGCAAAGAGACAGAGAGAGTGGGAAAGAGCAAAGCAGAGAGTGTGCACAATTTTAGGTACAATAACCAGTGTGTACCTTTAGGTTTTTAGATAGATATATATGTGTAAGTACAAGTGCTAAGGGTGTGTTCACACCCGAGCATATTTAAAGGCATGAGAGCCTTTATTCCCAACACTTAAAACCACGGTGCATATTTGCAACCGATCTCCACATTGTGCACTTGAAAGTGGCATTCATGAAGAGGTTTGGTCTGGCAAACCTGCTTTAGATGACCACTTAAGAGTCTTTGTCTGTGAATGCTATGTACACAAACCTGTTGATAGCAGAATCAAACTTGACATGAAATCTCATAAAGGAATCTTCATGGGTTATGGAGATGAGGGTGAAATGGGCTATAGAGTTTGCATTCCAAGCATAAAAAAGGTGCTACATAACCGGGATGTGGTATTTAATGAGTCAAAGCTACTGAAAAATGTCACATCTAATGTCTCAAACAAAAGCAAAGTGAAATTTCAGCATGATCAGTCACTTGAACAACCATCAGCCACTGAAAATTCAGCTCCTTTTGATGCTGACTATGATAATCAGCATATCATCATTGAGCCAGATGAAAATGGCCTACAAGAGAATGCTGAAAATCAGCTAGGGCAACAAAATCAGCATGCTGAAAATGAATTACAGCAGCCTGATATTGTATTACAGCAACCGGAACATGCAGTTCAGCAACTAAATAATAAGGTCATTGATATTCCTTTGGATGTGGATCCATTACTTGATAACACAGATCATTGGTTGAGAAGGTCTACACCTGTTAGAAGACCTATACAATGGTTTGATGCCTCTTTGGACTGCATTTTGCTCACAATGAAGGTGAGCCTCTTACGTATAAAGAAGCTTTACCATGTGAATTAAAGAAAAAGTGGGAGCTAGCTATGCAGGAAGAAGTCCTTGTATCAGAATGATACTGGAGATTTGGTTACATTACCCAAGGATAGGAAAGCCATTCCTAACAAATGGGTCTATAAAATTAAATGTGGGGATGGCAAACCCAAATACAAAGCCAAACTTGTTGCTGTGGGGGCTATACACAAAAAGAGGGCATTGATTTTCATGAAGAATTTTCTCATGTTGCCAAAATGACCACTCTTCGAGTATTATTTGCCATTCTAGCATCTATGGATCTTGACCTTGATCAAATGGATGTTAGAACTGCATTCTTAAGGCCCCTTACAGACATCTTGTCACTCCCTGCCCGTCACTTCGCGCTGCTCCTCCGCCCCGCCTGTTCCCTCGCACCAGCCCCGCTTGCTCCCTTGCGCCTACCCTGCCTACTCCTACCTGTTGCTATCGCACCAGCCCCCCTACTACCCGTCACACGCCCCCTGCTGCCCTACCTAACTCCCCCCCATGGCGTGTTGCCTTGCCTAGCTCGCCCTCCCCATGGAGCGATGTCTTCCTGCCTCCTACACGGATGCAATGACAGCCACAGAAGTCCCAAAGGTACGGGTAGTTGTGAAAGATACAAAGAATATACCAAAGTTCCTGGAGATTGAGGCAAGAGGACACTCCTTCAGGCAACACACTATTGTGGCTGGGCAACTAGAGCAGAGACTGCATTGCCATGACTCTGGGCATCAGGCGGGAGATTGCGTGCGCTTTGGAGCCAAGGCGACTCCGTCAACAGGCCCGCGGGGGTTTCACACGAGTCCAAAGACAAAAGAGAGGGAGATGGCAAGGGGGGCCGCAATCAACCCCTCAGACACAACCACGGCAACAGAGAACAAGAGGGCAAGTGAAGGACCCCCCGACAGAACACCCCGCATACCCCCCTGCTTGTCCCACCCGATACGACCGCAATCCTCCACACCCACCACCCATGGAGGCATCACAACCTACCTCACCCAAGACCCCTCAACTCCCATACCCTCCCCCCTCTATGGATCCCCCCCGACCCTAGCCCGCAGCCCTCCCTTCTAGGGCCATCGCCCCCCCCCCCAACTCCTGCCCCGTACCTCTGACCATCACACCATCCTTCGATCTTCGCCCTCCCCACCATCTCCCCTACTGATCACCCCCCCTGATCCTCACCCAGTACAAGTGACCCCTTGCCCATCCCCCCCCTTTCCCATACGAGGTGATGAGCCCCATACGCCTACATCCTCCACTCACCAAAAGCCTAGCTCCCCCCCTCCCCACACAACCACTAGCTCATTTGTCCCTGCTGCCCGTCACACTTTCCCAAGACAGGCGCAGCTGCTACCGCAAGAGTTCTTTTGCAGTGATCCGTGGTCCTACCTCAGAGTTGCAGAGCACGGAGCGTTTCCACTACCTCTAGAGCTGGGATCTTCATGGTACGCAAGTCAAGGAGTGGCAAGGTCCATTTACTAGCACCACTGCATGGACCAAACTATGCTTTCTTCCTTCAGACCTCTCACTCAAGAGACTGGACGATGACACAAATAGAGAAGGAGGTGAAGAGTCAGGTGGCAAACCACATCTCCTAGTGGATGGGAAAAGCAGAACTAGCACTATTTCCCAACAATGGTCAAGTTGCATGATGGACATTAGTTGGTGGGCTGGTGCCGAGGTCCCACATTTGAGCATTATCTTTCGAGAGCCTCCACAATAGAGAGCACCGATGAATGTAATCGAGTGGCCACAAGCACACGCTACCTGTTTCTATGAGTGTACAGAGTCACAACTCTCAGTCTGGCTGATAGATGCCCTGGTGGTACCCAGGCCTACGGCAAAGTGTATTCGCATGCCCCATATCTATTATTCTTCATCAGCAGCTTCCACACCAAACAGATGCTTGTTCAATCAGTCACAGGTTTCCTCCTGAGTCTACATCTTGCATCCTCGAATGTGAATAGCCTCCAGTATAGTGGACAACGTGGTTCCAGGAAGTTGATTGTTCGGCAAGAGTTGCAGCCTGCCCTTGCCGGACAGATCAACCTCTTACTTCAATAGGAGCACAAGCTCACCCCCGCCCAGGCCCATCGGGTAGGAAAGATACTCCTAGGCAGTTCACACACTTACTAGGAGTATACCTTATACCTATCAATACCCATGGCAGGAGTGGAGGTGTATGCACCTCTATTGGCTCAAGCCTCACCACTTGTGTACGTGATCACAGGATGATTGTGGCAAGGAGGATTCTATGGATCAGATTGAATATTGGGGACTCATGCCTTGGAGTCCTCAATGTTTATGCCCCTACTGAGGTTAGGACACGCAACAGGTTTTGGGTGGAGATCGCAACAGGACTCCCAGAGGTGGACTCATGGATCATTGGAGAACACTTCAACAACTTGGAGGCCTTAGAGGACTAGCAGAGCAAAGGCAGAAACTACCAAGATATGCCAAGGGAGGAACACGAGACATGGGAGGTCTTTCTCCTCGCAATCCAAGCACACGATGCCAAGAGGGACCTAGATTTCCTCAGGATAGAGAGGTCATTGGACTTCTCTTGGGGATATAGGCGGTTGGGCGGAGTTTTACTGAAGCAGCTTGATAGGTTCTATGTGGGAGAGTGGGGGTGCTCTCGCAAAGGCCAAGTAGGGCAATTGGCCAGCACCACTTTGTCTAATCACTGCCCGGTTCTCCTGACAGTTCATGCCCCAATTTCAAACTTGGGCACACGAACCTGTCAAATCCCTAAATCAATCTACAGCAGGGAGGATGTGAGGAGGCAGATTGAGCAGCTTTGGACTAAGGAGTGAAACAAGAGGGACCAGATCACAGAGAAGGTTGCAAAGTTCCTAGCCGAGTCAAGCAGGATCTGCCACCAAGCAGCCCTACAGGCCAAGCAACAGAGCTGGGAGAAGAAGAGAGCACTCCGGCGAGACCTAGCCGCCACGCAGAGACTACTCCAAGAGGCACCAAGGGATCCCACTCTCCATGCACAGGAGGTGCGCACACGGGCAGCCCTCGCCGGCCTCCAAGACAGGTGCTCGGAGTTTCCCTTCTGTACCTTAGCAGCTTTTTCGGCGCGGAAGGAGGACATGATCTGCAGGGAGTTTTTCTAGGTGCATCAGCCTCGCACCTCAAGAGATCAGATTCGTAGCCTCCGAGATCAATATGGGAAGATTCACTCTAGCCCAGATGAGGTGATGGAGATTGCCACTGACTATTACAAACACCTTTTCCAACATGAGGCAATCTCAACCAAAGGACAACGCTGTAGACAAAAGATCTGGGACCACATTGCGTCCCTCGTCACAGAGGAGATGGGACACCCTCCTAGACCCCTTCACAAAGAAGGAATTAGAGGAGGCTTTCCATGCACAGGATGGGCACAAATGCCCGAGAGAGGATGATCTTTCTAAGGCCTTCTTCGCTACCTACTAGGAGGTGGTGAAGAACCACCTACTGCTGGCCTTTCAGGAGATCTTCACCTCAAGACACGTGCTAGGGAGTCTATGGGCAAGTCTTATCAATCTCCTCCCCAAAGGGGGAGACCGGTTGGAGCTATCCAAGTGGAGACTGATCACCCTGTTCTCACTGGCCTATAAGGCACTGGCCAAGATGATCGGTAGGCGACTCCATCCCCCTACTTCCAAACATCATTCATGACACAGATAGGTTTTATCCAAGATAAGAGCATCCTAGGTAACATCTTCACCTTCTTCGAGGCGACTGAGTGGGCCCAACATAGTGGTCAGGGATTGGCTATACTTCTCTTGGACTTCGAGAAAGCCTATGACAGGGTTGACTGGGACTTCTTAGAGGGCACTTGGTGAGGTTGGGCTTTCCCCAAGCATGGATTCATAAGGTCTCTACACTTTATAGATCAACTACCAATAGGGTTCTCATAGGTGGCAAGAACGAGAAGGAGTTTCGACTGGAGAGATCGGTTCGATAGGGCTTTTCTCTAGCCCCGTATCTGTTCCTAATCTTTGCAAAGGCAATGTCCTACTTCCTCCGGTCACGTGTAAGCGGGCTACATAGCCTTCGACTTCAAGTGAGGGAGGAGACGGAGCTATTAGATTCAGAGTATGTAGATGATACTGCACTTTATATAGAGGACGATGAGCTGATGTTGGAGGCAGTGAGACTAGCTCTGGAGGTGTTTTCCACTGCAACGGGAGCAAAAATCAACTAGCGAAAGTTTGTTGGTTTTCTTACGGACCCGGACTCTAGCATGGAGTGGCGCATACACTTAGGATTCAGATGGGTGTGCAGAGAGCAGACCATCGATACCTAAGGTTTCAGGTGGGACTCGACATCACTCCTGTCCAACAGTTTCTGCCATTTTTCGACTCTATCAGGCGGAAGTTGACCTACTCGAGTACTGGCCGCCTTTCCCTAGCCGGCCGAGCCTTGGTGGTCAACCAGGTCCTCCAGTGACTGCATGGTACATCGCCTTGTGTTGGTACTTTTCTTCATCTTGTGTAGTTCAGCTTCGCTACCTAGTGCGGAATTCTCTCTGGGCTACTTCAAACAATTCCAAGGATTCTCGATGGGCCAAGGTGGCGTGGGTGACCATTATCCGGCATCGGTCTGAG
Source organism: Lygodium microphyllum (assembly GCF_053477565.2). Taxonomy (NCBI): domain Eukaryota; kingdom Viridiplantae; phylum Streptophyta; class Polypodiopsida; order Schizaeales; family Lygodiaceae; genus Lygodium; species Lygodium microphyllum. Next base: position 121,768,905 of record NC_141151.1, on the reverse strand, counting down.
GGAGGGCTTGGGACCATAGACCCAAAGTTCCAGAGCCTGGCTCTTTTGGGTAAGCTAGTAGTCCGGGAGCTCATGTCAAGAGGGTAGACCTAAAAAGTCCTACTGTAGAAGGATTTCCAAGAGTGCAAACCGAGGCTTGGTGGTGATTGGAGGCCATCCTTGAGATGGATCTTCACGGCGGCCCAGATCACGCCCTCCAAATCCTCCTTCCTCTGTAGCCTACTTCCTGTGTGATAGGGCCTCCATAAGACCCTAATTCAAAGCCCCCTACGATGCCAGGAAAAGATAGACCACCAGCCGGTGGTCTAGAACCCCCAAGTCAGAGACAGGGACGGAATATAGATTGGCAAGCGCCCCCATATCCAGTGGGCTGGCTGGGAGGCGGGCCCTGCTCGGACTATCAAGATATGGCCAGAGGTATACAGAATGGTAGACCAGGAGGTCTTGCAACAGGCATCAAGTTGTTAGAGAGGAGCAGAGCTGAGGAGAAGGGAGATTGACGCAGCGATACCTCAGGAGTGGCTTAACCCCTCGATTTGAGAGCCAATAGAGCCTGGCGAGGTATGGGTCGCTAGATTTTCACCGACAGGTATCCCCCTACAAGTGACAGGTAGAGTGGGTAGCACCCCCTACGAGATATTCTTCACCGTGCAGGAAGGGGGTGTTTGGTCCTTCACAAAGGGCAACAGGATAAGGAGATCATTGTCCTTCATTGGAGGAGGATTCGTGTGGTTGGTCTTCAAGGGAAGACCTGGTGTCTGGACCCTTATGTATCTTGAGAGGAATTCTGGGAGTGGCGCCACTGGATATGGGAAAGCAGGCCACTTGATGAGCTGGAGTGGGACCCTAGAGAGTGGCTATGGCCAGCCACTGCGGTCGCCAAGAAGCCACTGAGGTTCTTAGAGTACACAACCACGATTGGCAAACATATACTGATGCAGGAGGACATGGACTGGGCGCCTTCTCGTAGCAGATATTGGGTGAAGCACAGCATCACGGGTGCCTTCCCTCGAATAATCTGGCGCCACCTATGGGACAACTGGAGGCCGAGAAGGGTATCGTATTTCCTATGGCTTTTGGCACATGGAGGTCTAGCAGTGGGGAGTTGGCTAGACCAGATGCAGTAGGATAGAGGTTGTAAACGCTGCTCACAGTAGCTTTTGGATACTCCAAAGCACTGCCTTTGGTCGTGTGAGGGGGCACAGCTCATGTGGAGAGAAGCATGCCGCATTTTCTGTCGTCTAGCACCCAGCCTTGGATGTATCTTGTGGGGAGCTTTCTACTCGCAGGCAATCAACCAGGGTTATCACCTTTTATATGAGGGCGGGATGCAGGACACGATCTTTATCATTGAGGCTGGGTCTTGCACAGTGGTCAACTTGGAGGCTTTACCCACCCACCAAGTACTGGAGCCCACAACAAACCATTCTAAGGTATGGAAGATCGTAAGGAGTCTTATTGGATGGCACATCTAGAAGGCACGTTGTCGGGAGGTTTTTGGCAGGGAGTGCCTTCTTTCAGTACAAGCGACTTTGGCAGAGCTTTGAACATCCATCATCCAATCCCTCCACGGCCGGTGGAACCAAGTGTAGGGCGTGTCTCGAACTCGTCAAGAGTTCTGTTTTCACTTCTTGTGCACCCTGTTCTTCATGATGCAGGCAAGCAGCCCCAAATGGTGATACATCCCCCTCCATGGCGTCTTGCCCCCATCCCCCCCAAACCGCCTAGAGAGGATTGTATACATGATGTATTTGTGACTTTGCATCAGCTCTAGCTAGTTTGTTGAGCATGAGTACTCCGTTGTAATCAGTTCTTTGCATAATATAATTAGCCACACTTGACTTGCAAAAAAAAAAAAAAAACTACATTCTTGCATGGTGATCTGGAAGAAGAGCTATACATGAAACAGCCCGAAGGTTTTGTTATACGAGGAAAAGAACATTTGGTATGTAAGCTTAAGAGAAGTTTTTAATTTCGTACTTATCAAAAGATCCCCTTCCACATGTCTCTCGATATAGGAACCTTGTCGACTCCATGATTCATACTTGGATGCACATCCCATTTGTAATGTCATTGTTTTCTTCTTTTCTTCTTTTATGAAGACTCTTATCTAAGCTCACAGGAGAGTCACTTTACACATGCTCCACTACTTACAGGGGACGAAATCCTACATGATTGTGTATGGAGAGAAAACCACTCTCGATGGTTGGAGTGATTTAGGTTGGATTGGAGATGTTACATATTAATACTCCACGACATGTTTTGCTTTCTCCCTTGGATTGGGAGCCATCTCATGGAGCAATAACAAGAAGCCAATCGTGACTTTGTCCTCTACGAAGGTTGAGTATCGTACCCTTCATTCCACTACATAAGAGACACTTTGGCTCCAATGAATACTAGTAGAGATTGGCTTTACACAAACAAAACCCACTCAACTATACATGGATAATGAAATCAACCTTCCTCTTCAGATAGGGTGATAAAACTTAATCAATCACTTAATTACAGCAATTAAAAACTGACCATAAACTGAAATGCACACATTACCTTAACAATCTTGGACAAAAGGCACACAATTAGCCCTAAAATTGGTGTCCCTTTCAATATTTCTTTATCTTTAATTGCTAATGGATATTGTACAAGTTGGGAATCCACAATCTCCTTTGCTGATCCAAAAGCCCCTTGCTATACATACAATCAACAAGCAAGTTGGGCCGATTGCTCCTTGATTTTCACCCAAGAATTGCACAAATGGAACCACCAATTGGCCAAACACTACCCCAATCTACATTGAATGACTTGGCATCTGAAATCCCTGTCAATTCCACAAATTTGAGGTGCTGATTTCAGTGTATGATGCCTGTTCCTGTGGCATGAGTCCCAAGGTGGCTGTCACACCCTAATTTCTGCAGAAATTTAGGGTTTACAGCAAAAATCCTCCTGCTATCCACCAAAGCTGGCTGAGATCTGCTGAAGATGGCTGAGAAATGATGAGATCTTCTGAGATATTACTGGAGAAGGTGAGAGAAAGCCAAGATGAGAGAGAAATTTGATTCTCTTCGCAAGAAACCCTAATTTTGCATGTTCCCTGCTCCAACCTGCATTTAATGCAGTCACCTACTACCAAGCACCTCATAAATGTTGTCACTTGATCAGCAATGATGTTACCACCCCTTGGAAGGTATCTCCCTACTCTCCTCTACTTGTAGAGGCCCCCAGATGGTTATATTCTCCAGCAAACTGCTACTGTCGATCACTAAATGGACCAACATCTCCCTCTCTCTCTCTCTCCCACACTGTAAACTAATTGAATGGCTAAGACCCAACCCCTAAAACGTTTCTCAATTTGCATGGTCATTTTTTGCCAAGTGGAAAGCTTCTAAACCCATTTTTAGTATTATTTAGTCACTTAATTAATTTTTAAAATTAAATATTCTTGAAAAGTAATTTCAACCCTTCTAACCTTGCCCAAAATGAAATGTGCCCATCCATAATTAAATTGGCTAGGCCATTTTCCACTTGGAGTAGTCCCCAGCCTCTGTTGACCCTTGGATTGCCATTAACTAATTAATTAATGCTAGTTCCTTATGTCACCACTGACACTTATTGATCAGACAACTATCCTCGGGTCAAAACCGACCCAAAAGACTAGCTAGCATAACTTGTCACAACTTTTGCCTTTGACACCCATTGCATCCTTGAGCTCCTTGGTATGTTATTATGAAAAAACTACCATATGTATCACAAGTGCTAAACAACCTTGTTGATTTGATTAATAAACTTAATCAAATGTTATCGGCAAGATTAAAACATCTCAAAATTTCACCTCCCTCTTGAAATCCCTGCAATTGTCCTCGATTGCACTGCATTGTGCCAAAAGAAAAGCATATTGCACTCGAATTTCCATAAGGCATCATAGTCACAACAACGTGTTGTGATATCCAACCATGCCACATGCCCTAAACCTTATCGAAAATTTTCAGCCAGTATGAACATCAAAGAATACTGAGAATTAGCCCAAACCTGTTACTAAAAACCCATTAGATGCATCCTTGTCAAGAGCATTTACTAACATGCTACCGTCCATGGAACTAGCTGTAAATCATTGTAAACTGAGCATAAACTAATCATAAACTGATCACTTGCTGATCTGAGAACTGATCACAAACTGCTGCAATATGACCCCAAACTTATTACAAACTAATTGCAAAATCTGATCAAAAACTAATGCAAAACCGATCCTAAAAGTGACTGTAAACGGTTCTCAAACTGATCAAAAATTGAGCTGAAACTAATCACAATTTGATCTCAAAACTGAGGCAAAAGCTCATGCCCATGAACTGATCCCAAACTAATGCAAAAGTATAGTCTCACAGCCACAGTAACAACTATACTCATCTACATGCATCTCACAATGACTAATATGTTGGGTATTTCAATTATGCCTCACTTACGCCTACGCTCACATAGGAGTGTAAGTGATCAAGAGGACACTAGGGCACTTTTTACTCTCGGTAGGAGAGGTTTTTTCTCCCAGACTTATGGTCTTATTTCGTATGTGCTTATGTCACACACTTACCGGCACTTATCATGTTCGGGTGTGAACACCCCCTACAACCCTAAGATTTAAGGGTTGTACCTTGTACTTTCACACACGCTCTTTCAGTCTATTGCATTGGGTGTCATGCTTCACTCTCATATTGTCTACTAATTTCTATGCTAAGCTTCGATCCTGTCTCGATCTCATATAATAGACTAAGTAGTGACCTCATGGCAACATACTATCAGCACAATACCTTGGATGCATGTTGAATACATCCAAGATCCACTATATATGAGAATTGTCTGCAACTAGTGGAGTGCAAGTACTACCTCCCCCTTGAGCATCAAGCAATACTCCGAACCCCTACTCTACTAAACCTGACTTAGCCTGAACTGAAGTCCACTCTAACTGAAATGCATCTCTCTAAAGTTACAATAGCTGAGGATGGTTTGCTGTTGCAACTTTCATCCACTTTACATCTATTAGTGAAACAATATGGAAACTTTACCTAACTTTACTTGCCTCAAACCTCCACTAGGTTGTAGACATTTCTTCCCCTTAAGCATTGTGATGCTTTATTCTTTCGCATTGCTGCAATTCCAACTTAACTAATATGCAACATTGCATCCAGTTGACTAGCCCCTGTGTACCTAACACGGTAGAAGCACCATATGCATTAGGAAACATTCTTGTTTGCATAGTTTGGGCCAATGTAATGTGACTATGCACAGGAATGTGCATTTTACCAACCACACCAAGATACATTTTCCCATACATTTCATGCATTAATAGTTGTATTTTCCTCATGATCAATACAATACGGAGCATTTGCATGACCACATTAACACCATGAGTCCCAAACACAATGATTCCATATATGCATTGCCAAACTTGAAACTTTATGCCCTAGCATTATGCCAATATTGCTCTACATGGGGTTATGCATATTAGCAACCATACTCGGATACATTAGGCCTTGCACACCATGCATTAGTTGTTGAATATGATAAGGAGTTGTGTCATACATCCCCATATGTGGTCCTTGTCCCACCATAGAATGGAAACTACTGCCACCACGAAAGTATCATGGCTGCCCCATTATTTTTTATGCATGCCCTACTTTAAAAGCATTAAATTGACACTTCCAAGTTGGCCTTACAAGTGCATTAATTGCCCTAGTGGCATCATTCGCTTCTGCTCACAACCCATGTTTGAAACGTCATGCTATTGTATTGGCTCTTCCTTTAGTGCATCTTTCTATCCCAAAGCTCTTTGAAGATGATTTTCTCTTCTTGCCTTTGCTGCTCTCCTTTAAGGGTTCAAAAAGTGCATAAACTAAGGATCATTTGCCAATTGCATAAACATTTCAGCTGCCATCCTTAGCTTATCTTTAAAGTGGTTATCAAATTCCTCTTTCTCTTGCTGATCATCAACTTCTGAAGGCCTAAAAGGACCCACATTTCGGTCTAAACCAACATTATCAACTTGCTATCCATCCTACGTGCCTTGTCCAAGATCAAGCATTGCATTTTTCCCAACACTTTGTGAATTTTCACATTAAGAGGCATCATCCTTGATTGATCTCATCTCACTATTTGAAGACATTCCTCCTAATGCTCAGTTGATAACAATTTAAGCACTAGCGCAAAGCATCTAACCTTCAATCACGTACCTTGGGCACACCAAATCAAGGAAATTGATAGTATCCCGATGATGGAACCATGAAACCAACCTTCCTCTTTAGATAGAGTGGTAAAACCTAATCAAGCACTTAATTACAGCAATTAATAACTGAGCATAAACTGAAATGCACACATTACCTTAACAATCTTGGACAATAGACACCCGGTTCGCCCCAAAACTGGCACCCCTTTCAGTATTTCTTTATCTTTAATTGCTAATGGACAATCTATAAGTTGATATTCCACAATCTCCTTTGCCGATCCAAAAGCCCCTTGTTGTACATACAATCAACAAGCAAGTTGGGTCAATTCTCCCTTGATTTTACATAGGAATTGCACAAATGGAACCACCAACTGGCCAAATGCTTTTACCCCAATTTACATTACATGACCTAGAATCTGAAATCCCTGTTAATTCCACAAATTTCTAGGGTTGATTTCAGTGTACGATACCTATTCTTACTAACACGGGTCCCAATGTGACTGTCAAATCCTAATTTCTGTAGAAATTTAGGGGTTACAGTAGAAATCCTCCTGTTGTCCACCGAATCTGGCTAAGATTGCTAAGAAAATGCTGAGATCTTTTGAGAAATTACTAGAGAAGGTGAGAGAAAGCCAAGATGAGAGAGAAATCTAATTTTCTTCATGAGAAAACCCTAAAATCCGCTCGTTGCTTGCTCCAATCTTCATTTAATGCAACCACCTACTCCCAGGCACCTCCAAAAATGTTATCACTTGATCAACAATGCTGTTGCCAGCCCCTAGAAGGTGACTTCCTACTGTCCTCTAACTGCTAAGGCCCCTAGATGGCTGTCTTTTGCAACAAATTGTTGTTCTCTAATTAGACAATATACCAATAACTCCCTCTCTCTCTCTCTCTCCTAGGCTATAAACAAACTAAATGGCTGACTTCTAAACCCATTTTTCAACTACTTTATTAATTTTTAAAAGTAAATAATCTTAAAAATTAATTTCAACCCTTCTAACCCTTCCTAGAATTGAATATGCCCATCCATAATTAAATTGGCTAAGCCATTTGCAACTTGGGAGTGGTCCCTAGCCGCTGTTAGCCATTAGACTCACGTTAATTAATTAATTAATGCTAGTCCCTAGTGTCAACACTAATATTTATTGGCCAAACAACTATTCTAAGGTCAAAACTGACACCAACTCACCCCCAAACCCCAATTGGCATAACTTGTCACAACTTTTGTCTTTAACACCCACTGCATCCTCGGGGTCCTTGGTCTGTTACCATGAAATAATTGCCATATGCATCACATGTGCTAAACAACCTTGCATATTTGATTAATAACTTATTTAAATGTTATCAGCAAGATTAAAGCATCTCAAAACTTCACATCCCCGTGACACATAATCAAAGTTTCCTAACTCTTATGGCATGAGTAAGAATTAATTCATACACTTGATCATGGCATGTCCGTGACACCTTGTGACACAAAGGTTTCAATAGAAGCAAAGCATTGATTATCATGAGGCCTTGCGCCGAATATATATTTGAAATCATTACGTTTGCTAGTTGCACTAACTACTCATCATGACTAGCTGCTCTATCAAATGGACGTTAAAAGTACTAATCCAAATGGTTATCTAGATGAGGAAGTCTATGTGGAGCAACCTACGACCTTCTCCCTTTCAAACCATAAGGATCAAGTCTTTCACTTGTGGAAAGCTCTTTATGGGCTAAAGAAGAACCCATGTACGTGGTTCTATAGAATGGACAAGTTCCTCTGAACTCATAGCTACCATTCTACCCCATATGTTGTCTTTCTTATTTATCTTTGCAACACATGCGCTGATATTCAATATGCAATAACTTAAGTGAGCATGTATATGTGCAACCCACAGACCATATATTGGTAAGCTGTTAAGCAAATCTTCAGATATTCGCAATGTTCTCAATCCACGCATTATTATTTCCCACGGGAGAGACTTGCATCTCCAAACTTACAGTGATTCAGATTGGGTTGGTGATACAAACACTAGGCTGTGTACTAGTGGACATTATTTCTTTTTAGGCCGGTCATGCATTTCATGGCTAAGTAAGAAACAACCTACACTAGCTACCTCGTCTTGTGAGGCTGAACAAAGGGCAACCTTCACCACAAAGATTTCCTTTAAGGGTCGTACATCTTTTTTTAAATAGTCAAATTGCTATTGCAATGAGACAAAATCTTGTATTTCATGCTCATACAAAATGCATTGAGATACATTACCATTATGTCAAAGAGAGATGCTATGCAAGAGAGATCAGTTTCGTGTATATCCATACACAGGAGAATATTGCAAACATTTTCACTAAAGCACTTCCTCATGAGAAGTTTGAGGCTTTTCAAAAGTCCTTGAACTTGCTACCCTTTGGTGATTAATCTTCTCTACTACCACCACATTGGTACTCCACAGGGGTGTTAGAATTTGCCAATTCGATGGGCAATGCCCAACGTTTTAGTTAGTTGGTTTGTAATGTGAACACAACTACATTAATAAGTTGTGTCATCTCTTCTAGAGTTAGTTCAAAAGTTTAATTAACTCTAGTTGAGTTAGGGATAGACCTAACTTAATTAAGACCTATTATACTTCATTCTATCATTCAAGCACTTGCATCTTTTGAGTATGGAACTACTCCCCACTCTTGCTCATTGTCTTGTGTTCACTCTCTCTCTCTCTTCCTCCATTTCCAACAAACAGAGCAGCATTCAAGTTCAATTGATTTTGGCAATGAAACCCTCAAATTTCTCACCTTGTAGCTTTCTCTCTATTTTCGTAGCCAATTCACAAATTCCCTTCAAATCTCAACTAAATTTAGTCCCAAGATGATATAGTTGAAGAATTTTTTAAGAGTGCTCAGAAATTCGAAGACAAGCCAATCAACATTAAGTTTGAGGCACAATTTGAAATCCAAGGAGCAAAATTAAAGTCCAATCCCCAAGCAAACCAAGGGACAAATTGATTTGACAACTTGTTGGTTGCTATGGACAGCGAAATATATTGAAGATTGAAGGAGATCATCCTAGATCTCAATGCAGTTCAACACTTGCTAAAATGGCAACAAGACCACTATTGTAATGAAGTAAACTGCGAGAGAGAAACACTCTTGGATGAGTGAGAAAGTAGAGAGGTGTGAGAAACACTAGAAGGGAAAAAAACATAAAAAAGGGAAGAAGATGTCGGCCAAGAAAGCTAAGAGGAGAGAGATAAGGCAAGAAAAGACTTGTACTATGTCTAAAATTTATACAAAATTTGTAATCTTGCATTTTCAGTTTATCTGAATTTTATTATTGCTGTAATTTGTGTGAATCAGGTCATTACCACACTTTCCCTACAAGGAGGGCTACTTTCAAACACCTACAAATGGATGGGATTGCTTTCTATTTTGTGATACGTTGGACCTAACCATCCCTTTTAAATTCCCCTAGGATACAATTATTTGATCAAATCAAAATAAACAAAAACAAAAAAAAAGGTTCAAAGTGTTTCCATCATTGTTACAAGTCATGGTTGGGCACTGGGCAGTCAATGAGCACCCTTTGTTTGACGTATAGCCTTGGTAGGCCAATAGGCAGCCGACATGCACTCATTTCTTAATGCCCTTGCTGTTTTGGGGTCGAATGCCTCGGGATGATTATGGACCAAGTTATGCTTTGCAGTCCCTATCAAGTTTCAATTTTGAGCCTAAGAGGGGTTGTTCAGCTAAAAAACACATTATAGACTAATGAGCTATTTAAAACAGTGCCACATGTTCATTACCAAACTTTCCTAAACAAGGTCTATGTCCCATAAGCCAAATCCTAATTTGGGAGGATCCATTCATCTATAAATAGGAGACAACTTTCCACTCAAACTTCAGTCTATATCGTATTTTCAAGTCCTTCAACAAGTGCCCACATCTCCACCGCTATTTACACCCCTTCCTAGCAAATACCTCAATTGGTAGTGACCAGCCTTCATTCAACACCTAGCAATCACTCTACAGCCCTCCAAATGCTGCATTAGCTGCTGGCAACCATTTCAGCCTGCTGGCAGCAGTTTCCAATCATCACCATCAGTCACAGTGGCTCCAAATACTTGTGTTTGCTGCAGTTCAACTCTCTACAACCTGTGTTTCCAGCAATCTGCTGATGTCAGCCTTTCCAGGAGTAGATCTACAGCTGTATTTGCTATTTTTAGCAGTCACCTTCATCTCCCTAACATTCTTCTTCAACCTACTACCCATTGTTTCATGCTGCCAGTACGTGTTTAGCCTAATCCAAACTCTACAAATGTGCATTTGCAGCTGTTGATCACATCTGCAAGCTGCCTGTTGTGTTTCAGGATTGGTACAAAGTACAACACACTCTCCAGCTCGTACTTTCTACCTTGGTCCTTCGAAGACATGAGAGTTTGAGGCTCTGAATTCAATCTGCATAGAATGTTTACTACCTTGAGCATTGTATTTATTCATTATTCACTCATCTTCTATATCCATTGTCTCTAATTTTCCCTAATCTTCTGAGTTCTATAATGAGTTTGTGCTTTGTTACACACATGTGTCTATGTTCTATGTTCAAGTATTTCTTTACAAGAGGGGCTGTCAACCTGTCTTATGTCAGTTTGTCATCTCCTAGTTGTGAGCTCCATCAAAATCTGACGGTGACATGGGAGCTCGACAGTTTTTTGCCCATTCTAGAGTGTGCATTTCAATGCATCACACTTTCAATGAGTATTTTAGTCTGTTCACATTGGCTGAGGTTAGTTTCAGCTCAATGCATTTCTTTTTTAGTGGCTAGAGGCTGCATTCACGCTAGTAAAATGGGCATAGTTGCATTCGTACTATGTACGGACTAGTTTGTTCCATACAGTTCGTATTGTACCGTACAGTACATATCCGTACCAATTTGTACCAAAAAACAAGCTATTTTTGGCCTATGAAGACTAGACCACACAATCTCTTCCAACTCCTAAGCCTTATGTTTATTATTATAATTTCAAGTCTCTCTCACTCTCTCTCTCTCCCAACTTCCATGATGAATATGCAATTCAAAGAGCATCCCCCCCCTCTCTCTCTCTATCTCTCTCTCACTGGGATAAGGCTTACGATTGAGTAAGCTAGGCCTTCGTCTTGGGGGTCATGGCGGCCATGAGGTTTGGACCAGTATTCATCAATCTTACGGCCGCACTTTTCAAAGGTGCTTCAGCTTCTGTTAACATTAATGGATCTTTGTCTTCTCCCTTTTTCCTTCGTCTATCCATACGGCAAGGATGTCCACTAGCTCCACTGCTTTTTGCACTCATTACAGCTCCTTTGCTACACAAAATTAACTTCGCCTTGCAAAGGGGAGCTATCAAAGGTCTCCCTCTTCCACATGGCTCACAAGTGGCTGCCTAGTTCTTTGCCAATGTAAAGCATCGATTGTGGAGACTATTTAGGGGAGATGGTCAGATCCTTAGGATCCCCTATAGGGATTGGAGTGACATTATCCCAAAGGTTCCAATGGTTCTATGGCATATTCCTAAACAAAATGAAGGAGTGCTCAGTGGACTTCCAAGGCATGCATATTTGTTAGAAGACTAATGGTCATCAAGACAATGTGCACCTCTCTTATGGTGTACAAGGCCTCACTTTTGGCATTTAGCTGGGCAAAACTGGAGGAACTCCTGAGAAGGTTCTTGTGGACCTATAAAGACAAACAGTCCCCGGCACAAATCGGATGGAACAATCTTACAGAACCCAAAGAGTGGGGAGGCACAAGCTTGAAGGGATTAGGGGATAAGGCTCACAGCCTACACATGTCCTTGCTCAAAAGAATGGACCCAAGTCAGCCTACTCGAAAAAATCACAGGGATTGTCTGGGATGGAATCCACTGGCAAGATGTTCTTACCTATCCTAGTATTCCATTAGGATACCTCAGTCTGATGTAGCACATGCGATGTTAACCAATTGGCAAAGAGTAATTAGCAACACTTCTGAGAGCTCAAGAGAAGGAATGAAGGGCGCGGGCAACAAAGCACTGAGCATGAGCATACGGCTCTGCCCATATGAGTATCACCTGGCAATGGCCCTTGTCCATAGGAAACCATTGTTAGCCAAAGCTAGGTATAAGAAGGGCCTCAGTACATGGTCTAAGTTGTGGGATACACAGAGCAATAATTGGAGGCTGATAGAACAAATAGTAGCTCAGCTTAAACTGACTGAGAAGGAGGAAAAGACTTTCTGGTGGCAACCTTGCATCAACTAAAAGATCCTTTGCCAACCTCGCCTATTAAGATTGAAGTACATCAATGGAGTAGAAAGAAGTGTCCACAACTGATAAAGAGAGGGAGTGGTCATAGCACAACTGTTTTCATAATGAAATATCAAGTGCTAAGTTCAAAGTACAACCCTTAGACTTTCGGGTTGTGAAAGTAATGTGTAATGTAAATACACAAATAAAAATGAAAGTGATAGGGGGAAAAAACCTCTCTTACGAATAGTAAAAAGTTCCCTAGTGTTCTACATGTGGATCAATGATACTCCTATATGAGCATAGGCGTAAGTAAAACCCAACAAACCCCTCTAGAGTGATAGATGTTCAACATACAAGGGTCATCCACCAAAGGAGATAAAATTTAAAGCATTGCAAAATGCTTCAAATTTTTCACAACAAAGAGCTTCGATGAAGATGTTTACCACATTCTTGTTGGTAGGTCAACACACAAGGCTAATATCCTCTGCATGTAGCCTCTCTTTGACAAAGTGATATTGTATCTCAATGTGTTTCGTATGTGCATCAAACACTGGGTTCCGTGCCACTACAATGGCACTCTGGCTATCAATAAACAAAGAAGTAGGCTCTATGGCAGATACATCAAGATCAGCCCAACAAACATCTCAACCATACAGTTTCAACTATAGTAAACTATAGTAGTGAAAGTTGCCTTGTACACAGCTTCACAAGACAATGTGGCAACACTGGATTTTTTCTTACTAAGCCAAGAAATGCAAGAGAGCTAAGAAAGAACAATTGCCACTAGTACACTGACTAGAATCAAAATCATCAGCCCAATCCAAATCACTGTGAGCATGTAATTGCAACAGCCCCCCCTTCGTATAAAGCAATCCAAGAGTCCTAGTGCCTTGCAAATAACAAAAAACACACTTGACAACTTGCCGATGTGACAAGCGTGGGCTTTGCAAATATCTACTCAAGGCTGAAACTCATGGAGCTTGTTTTAAACCATACAAGGTCTTTTTCAGCTTGCATGCCAAGTATTCGCATCCCTTAACTGCAAAACCAATGGGCTACTATACATACACTTCTTCCTGAAGTTCCCCGTGTAAAAATGCAACTGTAATGTTAAGTTGGTGTACAATCCAACCATAATAGGCAGCCAATGCAACCATACACCTAATAGTAGTCATATGGGATGTAGGAGCAAATGTCTCCTCATAATCAATGCCTTTCTTTTGCGCATAGCCTTTTGCTATAAGTCTAACATTGTACTTATCAATGGATCCATCCGCTTTTCATTTCAGCTTAAAAACCCATTTAGTACCAATGGCTCACAACAGGCAATTTAACCAAATCCCAAGTTTGATTCTTCGTGATAGAATCATATTCAACTTGTATTACTACCATCCAATGCACACTATTGTGCATCCTCAAAAGAATCAAGCTCATCATCATCATGTGTGTTTGTTGCCATAACAAACTCCATAGCATTAGCACAATCATACCGATGTGTTTGTCTTCAAGTATAACCAGCAAGAGGAGCATTCAAATGACTATCTTGCATAGTCTACAAATACCATCTAGGTATGTGCCTAGCTTCCCAATTATGTATATGCTCTTGTTGAACCTATTCTTCAACATCTTGCTGAATATTCTGGTCAGCCATAGGTAGCATTTCTACATTATTTAATGGAGCAACTTGCTGAACGTTTTGGACATTTAATGAACCTCCAACTATATCATCAAAAGAAATGGGCAACAACCCTTCAAACACATCTTTTACAGCCTGATATGTGTCATAACCAACAATAAATAATTCTGATTTTTCATCAAAAATCACATCTCCACTTGTCAGAGTACAGTGATGCGGAAGCGTAGGACAAAGACTGAGAGAGAGTGAACACAGAGAGAGAGAGAGAGAGAGGAGACAGTATACGCAGAAAATCTGTGGTGTAGTATGCTATATAAAAGTGCAGAAATACACAAGGGGACAGAGAAAATATCTGTGTATGTCTCTGACTTGATGACCTCGATCTCCGTCAGCCCAAGCGCAGTCTGTCTCAGCCAACAGATCTCAAGATCAGAATCTGAAATGAATAACTGCTGGAGTGTGCCACAAGCTAGCTATAAATAGCCAAAAAGAGAAAAGGCATAAAAATGACCAAGTCAGCTGCATTAAATGCAGTCAACTATAATAAAATAATGCCCAAATAACTCACCGTCTGCACTGTCCGCTGACGTGGCACCCTGCGCTGATCTACTGTCCACCGTCTGTCCAAGAAAAGTTTTCGAGGACGAAACCGATTCTTAAGGGGGAGGAAATGTTACATTAATGAATGTAACTTATGGGAAAACAGCACAAGAGATGATCGTCCAGGAGCCTTGGGCGCCCGTACGGGGTTCGGGGGGCTTAGGAATGAAAGTAGGAACAAAGCAATGCGAAAGAGAGTTATTAATTAGTACAACTCCTAAGAAATTGACAGTTGGCAACATGCTGTTCCTGAATTCTCCTAAGCATGGCTGGGTGGAAAAAACCAATGACCGGTCTTTCCACAAATATGGCAAGTCGATTCCTTCTCCTTGTCCTTCTTGGATTTGTTGTCCCCCTTCTTCTTCTTTTGGTCCTTCCCCTTCTCAGAGACTTGACCAACCAAAGCCTTCGATTTGGAAGCATTTTGTCCCTTCAACTGTTTCTCCTGGTCCAAGACCATAGGAACCAACTCTTCCCACCAAAGAGTCACTCCCGCCCTGATACAATAAGAGCGGAATAAAAAGTACCGAATCGTGGCGACAACTGGGATAGTAAAGTGATCGCCAGGTCTTCGTAGGAAATAGACTTCCCCGCATTTTAAACCTGCATCTGAAGCTGTCAAAGCTTGTTGATGTGTTCCCGAAGCGAAGAAGACTTATTCACGGACAAAGTCTGCATCTGCACCTCCAAAGAAACCCTCTTCATTAGGGTCATTCGATTGTACATTTGATCGAGCTCCAGCCATATCTCTCGAGCCACCGTTACGTGCTTGATGTGAGCTATCACGGCTGTAGTGCAAGACAAAAACAGAAAAGATCGAATCTTGGCATTCAGTTTCTCCCAATGAAACTAGGCCTTGGTCAACTCCGCGCGAGCATTGGAAAAGAGTTTGGACTCATCTCTCACCGAGGATCTGTTAATCTCCTCCATCACCAGTTCTGCCAAATCATAAGACTCCAAAATGGCCAACATCATCACCCGCCAGATGCGATAAGTATCACCATCAAGCTTTTGATCCGATGGAAGAGCTGGTAGAACAAGCACCTTCCTGTCCATCATCGCCCGGAACTCCAAATCAGTCTCTGTAGACATGTTAACCTAAAATACCTGCGCAAACGCAAAATCAGACCCCTCTAACTGTGAAAACGCAGCCTTCTAAGCCTAGTTCCTCCCCTGCCCAAATCTTCTTCACCCGCCGGAGGCGATGAAAACATAAAATCTCACTGGAAGGCCTCAAATGCAGCCTTCCTCCCCTTCGAACAGCAATAACTTGCAGCAAATTCACCTATGAGACTCCTTTCCCACACGCCCATGCTCACTTCAGCCTTGATCCGATGTGCAGCCCTCCCACTCGCCCTCGAATCCTAGAAACGCAGCCTTGTGTCGCACTGAAATCTCCTTTTCGGATAGGTTCAGCCCTCAGTCAATCCATCCTCACCGCTCTGATACCATGTCAAAGTGCAGCGATGCGGAAGCGTAGGACAAAGAACACAGAGAGAAAGAGAGAGAGAGGAGATAGTGTAAACGCAAAAAATATGTGGTATAGTATGTTGTATGAAAGTGCAGAAATACACAAGGGGGTAGAGGAAATATCTGCATATATCTCCGACTTGATGACCTCGATCTCAGTCAGCCCGAGCACAGTCTGTCTCAGCCAACAGATCTCCAGATCAGAATCTAAAATGAATAACTGTTGGAGTGTGCCACAAACTGGCTATAAATAGCCAAAAAGAAAAGGCAAAAAAATGACCAGATCAGCTGCATTAAATGCAGTTGACTATAATAAAATAATGCCCGAATAACTGGCCATCTACACTGCCCAACTGCAGGCTGACGTGGCACCTGCTGGCGTGGCACCCTGCGTTGATCTACTGTCCACCATCTGTCCAGAAATGTGATCTGTTGTCCACCGTCTATCCAGGAAATGACTGTCTAACACCACTATATCCCATAAATATACATTTGACAGCCTCATTGTCCAACTTTTTTCTCGACACCTTTGGAATATGAGCATATGCAAGGCAGCCAAAGGTACCAAAGTGACCAACTCAAGGCTTATGGTTGTTCCAAACCTCAAAAGGTGTAGTATTTTTCAATACTTTAGTAGGGCACGTATTCAAAATGTGACAAGCATACATAACTACTTCCATCCAAAAAACATGTGGCAATTTCTTAGCTTTCAGCATACATCTAACCATCTTCATGAGTGACCGATTCTTCCTTTCTAAACCCCATTCTGCTATGGAGTATATGCAATAATAAATTGATGTGCAATACCTTTTTGCTTTAGAAAGGAATTCAGCAATGAAGAAATATATTTGCCCCCTTGGTCTGAACGGAGAGTCTTAATCTTACAACCAAATTAATTTTCCACAAGTGTAGTAAAAGCAAAAAATACATCAGACACTTCTAACTTTTTAATTAATGAAAAAACCCAACAAAAACGTGTAAATTCATCAATGAAGGTAACGAAGTAAAAACATCCACCGAATTACTTTGTCTGCATGGGTCCACATATATCTAAATGCACAATCTACAACCTGGCCTTCGTTTATTTGCACAAATTTCTAACCTTTGTCCACGTCTTGCTGCCTATTGAGAGGTTGCTGCTGCACCCTTGCCTTTGTTCACGAGCTTCTGCTTGTGGAGGGGTTACAAGAGCCATATCACCGGGACATACTTCTTTCCCACTGACATAATCCCAAAGACCTTTTGCAACAAGCACATTTTTCATCACAAAGGACCACAAAGAATAATTGTTGCCATCCAATCTATCCTCTTTTAAAACATAAGTGAAGGCATCATTCTGTCCATCAGCTACCGTGATAGATGTCACTAAATAAAATGCAGAAAGAGTAATTACAAAAGCTCGCCCACCTGAAAATTTAGTCAAAAGAACGACCAAATAATGTCACACTTAACCAATATTGCCTCAATGTGCTGAAATTTTCCAGATTTCAGCAAATAACTCACTATCAAAGACAATAAGAGTGCTCAACAGCACTAAAAACACAAAAGCCCCAAATTTTGACTGTCCAATGTGGATAGTTTTAGTCAATTTCAGACCAAAAAACACATTACATGTGCAATGTCTGCCAAAAATACAAAACCCCCAAATTTTCTGACCCAAATATCTGCAAATTTCTTCAATTTGTGCACTGAAGCACTTGCTGAAGCAAAAAGTGACATGTTCCTACAAAAGCCCTTTGCTTTGGCTCCGAGATTCTGATTAAAATAATAAAATATACCTGCAGCAGCTGCACAGATCTGAAAATATGCTGACATGGCAGCTCGAGAGCAAGCACAACTGGTTCTGAGCTGCATGGCTGCTGATATGGCAGGCTAGAACAAATCTGGAGCAGTTCTGGACTATGCAAGTGCTGACGTGGCAGTTCTGGACTATGCCTGCAAAATTAGGATTTTCTGGACTGCACCTGTAAAATTAGGATTTCCTGGACTGCGCCTATGAAATTAGGGTTTTCTGGACCACGCCTGGAAATTAGGGTTTCTGACTGTTCTAAACAGCCACAACAAGTTGCAGAGGTTGAGTAGAACAAAGAAGGTGCATCAGAAACACAGGTCGCCACAAGCAGGAGCAGCACATCGGCTGAGCTGAGAGTAAGAGTGAAGAGAGCAAAGAGGCAGCTGGCTAAACAGCTCTGATACCAAATGTAAGATTGAAGTACATTAAGGGAGCAGAAAGAAGTGTACACGGCTGATAGAGAGAGGAAATGGTCACAGCACGACTGTTTTCATAATGAAACGTGAAGTGCTAAGTTGAAAGTACAACCCTTAAAACATTAGGGTTGTGAAAGTGAAGTGCATTCACACAGACGTGTGTATTGTGCGGTAAGTGACCAAAATGTGTAACGTAAATACACAGATGAAAATAAAAGTGACTTGGAGAAAAAACCTCTCTTACAAAGAGTAAAAAGTTCCCCGATGTCCTACGTACAGATCACTAACACTCCTGTATGAGAGTAGGCATGAGTAAAACCCAACAACATGTTAAGTCATGCGACTCTATCCTTAAGGATATAGTAAGTCCGCGGGGCAAATCGCTTTGGAATTGTAGGAGGACTAAAGACTACAAGGCAGCCTCCCCTAGTACGCTGATGAGGATTAAAGAAAATAGGCCAAGCAATGTCCAATGGCTAGAACCACCACGTGGAAGAGGAGAGCAAGTACAATTTGGAAAGCAACGCCATCTTTCAGCATCCATATGATGCTGTAACCCTTTTTACATTATGAATACAAGATCATGCATTATTTTTTAGAAAAACTACCATGGTGCTCCTTCCAACTCTTCTAGTTGAGAAGTGTCACGTCTTCCTTGCTCTTCATAAGCTCCTTGGGACCCCCTTCATTTATTATATGGCTCTTGTTAGTTCTTTCATGAAGAAGACTCTGCTTTCCCATTAGCAAGTCACAATGTGGGTATTGTCATACTTATAGGGCACCTGCTCACAAGAGATTCTCTATGAAGACAGACTCGCTCTCAAGCCCATCAAATTCAAACTAGGCAAGTGTCACATATCTTCCAGAAGTTATGCTTTTCCCAATGGATCCGATGTGATCTCTTTGAGCACTATTACCTTCTTCAAAGGAGGCAAAGTAACTTGCAATGTGATCTTCTATTTTGGAGGCACAATGCAAGTATTGCAGTACTTATAGCACATCCGTTCACAAGGGATTCTATATGGAGAGGGGCCCACACTCTCAGGCTGATCAAATTCAAACTAGGAAAGTGATTCTGATACTCACATATTATACTTTTAACCTTGGTTCCAACATGAATTTTTGGTGCAATAAGAAGAATATTACCACTATCCCTTCTTTGAAAGAGATAAAGTAACATGCAATGTTCTCTTCGACTCGAGGCAATCTAGCTTGGTAGAATGTTACAAACATGTGGTTTCCTAAGTAGGGACCTACTCTATTCGATGAAACAACCACAGTGCTCTTGCCCTTCCAAAGAACCCAATGTTTCACACTCGCACAAAACATATCAACACCTACACCTTTATGTTTGAAAGCATGTTTTGAATGTAGACTTGGATCCAGTCTACTATTGTGCGAAGGACAATGTTGCAAACATCTTAATGAAGGCCCTTTCTTTGCCTTCGATGTTTCATCACATGTGCCTTCTAGGCCTTCAGCCACCCCACAATCTATGAGGGGGTGTTAGCATTCGGTACATTTCTGCTGATCAGCTCCTGTTTGTAAATCTTAGTTAGAGTTTGAAGGGACATTTGGAGCTCTGACTGTGCCATTTCTCTTGTGTTTCTTGTTTGTGCTGTGTGCACTGTATTCCCTGCCTTGGGGTCACTATTGCCAGCATTTTAGCATCTTCGATGCATTTTCTTGCAGCAGCTGGCGCATATGTTGCTAGTCATATGCCTCAGCTCAGCCATTACTTGCAATCCATACCTATATGTAGGCCGCCACCAGCATTGCCTGCATTCATTCAGTCGTCATTGCCTAATACCTCATCATCATCTGCTTCTTCTCCTTACCCTGCTGCAGTCTAGTTTCTTAATTGACGTGGTTGTTGTTCACATGTGCAGGGGCTACTCTTGTATGCAGCCCTTTTGATCACAGCAGTTTGTTCCTTCCCTCTCTTTTGGAGTTCATTCCTCTTGCTCCTAGATGGTCCATTTTAGTGAGTCCCAGATTATGGACTTCAGGTCAGCAGTTTGTGGCATCCACACAGATCGGCCAGTTTTTTCACATCTATTTATAGGCTCAGTATGTACGTACTTCATTGCACATTCAGTATTTCAGTTTCAGCCTGGGGGATTGTGCCTTTGTCATGATTTCATCTTTCTCTTGTGTTCATTTCTGTAACGTGTCCACTAGAATCATCCAGGACACGTCTTAGCAGTCCATCGGAAAGGATGTCTAGAAAGTTCCGCCCGGCACTCCCATGGAATGTTACGGGTTTTGCAATCTAGGTCTTCCCGTGTCTGCCACGTAGCGGAAGTATCCTGGCCGTTCCCACTTAGGATCGATCGGAATTTGGGTTTTCCTGCTTGGTCATTAACTAGCAGCAACTAGCGTCAGACCCGAGCGAACTACTTTACGCAGAAACGCCAGGTCTGAAGCGGATTCACGCTGCACTTGGTTCAAGGAGAATGGGAAACGAGAGGGATGCAAGGCTCGACCTCTCTGCCATAAGGCATAGTCCCATTCCGTTCCCCTAAAACAGCGTGAATCGGGTAATAGGTAATTCTAAGTCATCGTTCTCGTTATTTGTTCCGGCGATGATGATCATCCCTCTGTTCGTTGAAGATTTTTGAGAAAAGTTCCCGGCTAACCGGGACCACCCATCCATAGGACAGACCCATGGTCCATCCTCCGCACTTTCCTCGGTTTGTTTTAGTTATGTAATTACCTACCACATTAATTTGACATACAACAAACAGCTTCTTAGATTAACCCTGTTAAGCACTGGTTCCTTCACGTAATCTTATCACAGGACATAGAGAAAAACAATGTCAAACAACTTCTTTATTACCATTTTATCCTTTTATCTTTGAAATACAAGGAGTTCCGCCCGTAGGCTTGTTCATAATCCGCCCGAAGGCTATCCAGTAATCCACCAGGGATCACTATTCCAAGCTTCTGCCCGTAGACTAGTATGCGGGCCTCGAGATCCAATCCCGAGTCACGTTAGCCTCTTGTGCAGGACCCGGAAGGCGAGGGATTTACGGCCAGAGCCCCCCCTGGCACCCAAGCGTCCTCCTGCTCCAAGTAGAGCTCAACGGAAAGACCTCTCGCGGCGGGTTCGGTCCACGTCCCCGGCGCGGTCAACAACCCCCTTGGTTAGGGTCATGCAGGCAGTCGGGGGTAACTGAAGCTGCCTCTCCCTTCAGGCCTTCAACCTGAAGCATTTATATATCTTTTCATCCTTTAGTTCCTTGAGCAAACAATGCAAACAGTGCTTTCTAAACTGCTACAATCACAATCAATTCCAGTGGTTGTTTATTTGGCAAACTGTTAAGGAGTGAATCCTTCTCTCCGAATGCATCCAGCATTCGATCCGGAATCAATTGCAACTTGGCAAGATTCCTATTATCCTTGGATTAGGGTCATACCCTGTTAACCCAACTTAACCAATGCCTTAGGTTTTAATAATAGTAAATCCCGGCAGCCATGTCGCTTTAATTTATTGATTAATCATTTTCGTCCAAGCAAATACCTAACTTCCCTTAACTTGGCAAATTTCCCCTAATGAGGGCGAAGTAACAGGATGACTACCCATCCCCTTGCAAGTTAAACTTGCGCAAGAACCTGCCAACCTCATTCCAAGGAATGCAAAAACTTTCTTGTGATCAAACCACAAGGCTATGCGACGTGCAACTTGTTGCACAAGTGTCACCTCCATTCCAAGAGATCATTTCACTTTTGAATGGTGTTTTCTGGTCAAGAATTATGACTAGACTCGAAGTAGGTTTTTAGGGCATCTTCTCACTCACCCCAATCCTAATTGCACTAGACCGACAACGTTCGGTCCTAGGGATTTCCAACTCAAACCAAGTTCTAGCACTAGGTCGAATGATCCTTAGGGTAGAAACCTTAGATCGTTTTATGCATGAGCATCCAATTGACTCAACATTTCGTGAATGTGGGTATGATCATTGGGTATGAAGGTTTCGACTTAGCAACAAGTAGAAAACTTGGCCGAATCCTTAACGTGCTAATCCCTAGTTAGTGCTTGGGGTATTTATCGTATTGACTGAACCATGCCCATATGAATCTCTTGTGGGTTAGGTGATTTAGACAACTCAATACACTTGTCTTGCGACAAGGATGAACCTTTCCTAGGGATAATAAACTAGATCTAAAGGAGGAAAAATAGTTACAACTACACCAATACATGTACACATGTGATTCATTGCTTCTGCGCATCACATGGTTCACAATAACCCTATCTTTCCTTGGTAAAGTAAAAATGCCTGATAATCTGGACACTAACTTTCCTAGGTCCTACTAGGACTTACATCAATTAATCATGCCTACTACCTTGTTATCTATACTTTAGAATCTCATGCTTTGTTTAAACCCTGCAATCCTTCCCAAATGCAACATTTGATGAATGAATTTTATGCACGATGAAAGTGCAACACGCAACCCTTTCATAACTACAATGTAGTTAAATGAGGTTATTGTAGAGTTAGTGTTGGTATATTCTTTCTTGCAAGCACATGCCACATGCCAATCCCTAGATTCAATTTTTGATACGCCACCATTACTTTTCGGATAACCTCCTACGGGTGTTAATAGCTTTCCCCATGAACCATTACAATAAAGATTTATCCTCAATTGCCTTTTTAATTCGGCTTGGTAAATTTAAACATGCATAGGTACCTTCTATTCCGTGGGAGTTATCATACCTAATGCATTACTTTTGCGTAGAATCAAAAATCATAAAAACCTGGGTCTGTGGGCTCGGGGAGATATCCACTTGAATGCTTGGAGATGAACCTCCCGCAGGCGCGCCTTGCAACTTCTTGGGAGCCATTGTAGTCGTGGTTACGGACTCCGCAGATTCCCTCAACCCTTTGCTCTTGCTTTTTGAGACGGCTAGGAGGTCGATACCTTCTTCTCGCTTGGGAATAGGAGTTTCCCTAACCCGGATTTAAAACCGAGAAGCCGCATAGGATCAAGGCCTATGTCCTTAAATCTTAGAAGCTTCTAAGAAGCTTCTAGGCAGCAGCGACGACGAGAAGGGGATCCCAATGATTGGGAAGAGAGACGTGGTCAAGGCGAGGATGGCGGCGGACTGTGGCGGCCTGGCGGACTGTGGCGGCGGACTGTGGCGGCCTGGCGGACTGTGGCGGCGATGGCAGCCCTAGTCTCCCTCCTTTCCCCAACACGGCGTGGCAGCAGCGTCCGTTTTCCCCCTTTAACTTCTCTCCTTAAAGGGAGTACATATAGGCAAGGGGGGGGAAGAGAAGGCCTCCACACACGTGGCCCCTTGCATGGGTTCCCCCCCTCCCATGCAGGCCACGACTCCTCCATGGCCCATCCCCCCACACTCCCTCTTCTCCAGCCATGCATCGGCTGGGGAAAAGGGATTAAAGTAAAAAAAATTTGCTTTAATAATAACTATTTTGCCCCTCCCAAGAGGGTGTTTACGCGGGAATTTCGGTTTTGAACCCTCGGCTCGCTTTTGCCAATGCGAATGGTCTCGATTTCTCACGTGTAGGCTACACATTAGACTGCCGGTAAATCCAATATGTGGGATAACCTTTGTACAAAGTTTACGCAGTGTGCGGAAAGTCAATGTTCACGGGTGGAAATATTACATTCTCTCCTCCTTAGAAGAATCGAGATGTCCTCATCTCGAGATAAACTGGGGATATTGATGATTGAGAGAGCTTTCATCCATCCAGGTAGCATCCTCTTCGGGGTAATCTTTCCACTGGACGAGGCATTCTTTCAAGGTTCTAGATCTCAATTGTCTCTCCCTGACATCTAAAATCTTTTCCGGTCTTAGTTCAAGGACTCCTTGACTAGGCATTACAACTTGTTGGTCATCAAGTACATGATTTGGGTTGGGTACATATTTTTTTAAGAGACTAATATGGAATACATTGTGAACTTTTAGGTTATCCGGAAGTTGCAATTTATAAGCATTGGGTCCCAGGCATTTGAGGATTTTATACGGACCACAATACCTTGGACTTAGCTTCTTGCATTCTCCTAGAGATAAAGAGCTCCTTTTAGGGCGTACACGAATGAAGACCATGTCTCCTTCTCCGAAGATCCTCTCTTGGCGTTTCAAATCCGCATATGCCTTTTGTCTATCTTTGGCTGCTTGTATGTCTTGTCTTATTGACCTTATTTGGTCATCCATGTCCTCCAACATTTGTCTTGAAGCTTCCACCCTTAGGGTAGGATCAGAAAAGTTTAGGGGACTTCGACAATCATGACCATACAATGCCTGGAAAGGGGTCATTTGAATGCTTTGCTGGTAAGAAGCATTGTAAGCAAATTCTACTAACGGCAAGTATTGAATCCATCTCTTCGGCTCTCGACAGCAGTAAGCCCTAAGCATATCCTCAATGATTTGATTTACTCGCTCTGTTTGTCCATCCGTTTGGGGATGGTAGGCAGTGCTAAAACAGAGTTGAGTTCCAATAGCTTCAAAGATAGCTCTCCAGAAGTGTGAAGTGAAGAGAGAATCTCGATCGCTAATGATCCTTCTAGGTAACCCATGTAACTTGAATATCTCCTTGATAAACACTCTTGCAATGTCGGAGGCTTTATAGTTTGTCTTTACTGGAATCAGGTGTGCAACCTTAGTAAGCATGTCAACTACAACCATAATGGAGTTGTATCCTCCTTGGACTTGGGGTAAGCCCACCACAAAATCCATACTGATGAATTCCCATTTCATTTGGGGAATGTCAAGTGGTTGCAATTTCCCTGGCATCATGACATGTTCAGCCTTGATACGTTGGCAAGACAAACATTCAGTGACATATTTGAGAACGTCACCTTTAAGCCTCTCCCAATGGTAGCTCTTCCTAACTGCGTTAAGAGTTTTTGCATAGCCAGGATGTCCTGCGAAAGGGGAATCATGAGCTTCCCATAATATCTTCTGCTTAAGTGACTGGCTTGTTGGTATACATAGCCTTGTTCTGTAATAGACAAGTCCATTATCAGTGGAAAATTCCCGATACTTAGCTTGTGACTTCAGATTCTGCTCTTTGGTAGATATTTCTTTTATCATGGTTTGGTAGGCCAAATCATGGCATGCTTCCTCTCTAGCTAGTTCGAGTATAGGGTTGCTTGGCATAGATACCTTTGTAGCCAGAGATCTGGCCGTTGATGGATTCTGCAAGATTAGGGAGTTTAGGAATGCCTTGCGACTAAGTGCATCGGCAACTACATTCTCTTTCCCTGGTCGATACTTGATTTCAAAATCATACTCCTCCAATACTTCAATCCATCGACGTTGCCTCATGTTGAGCTCGTTCTGGGTAAAAATCCATTTGAGTCTCTTATGATCGGTTACTAGAGTAAACTTGTTACCCAACAGGTAGTGTCTCCAAAGCTTTAGAGCATGGATGACAGCTAATAACTCCAGATCATGCGTGGCATAATTCTTTTCATGACTCTTCAATTTCCTTGAAGAATATGCTACTGGATGACCTTCTTGCATAAGTACACACCCCAAGGCAAGAATGCTGGCATCAGTTACTACCTCGAACTCCTTATTGAGGTCAGGAAGTTTCAGAATAGGTGCTGATACCAAACATTGCTTCAATTGGTCGAAGCTATTTTGCTCGGGAGTTGACCATGTAATAGAAGTCTGCTTCTTTAGTAAGTCGGTAAGAGGTGCTGCAATCAAAGCATAGTTTTTGATAAAAACCCTATACCATCCTGTCAAGCCAAGAAAACTACGTATCTCTTTGACGGATACTGGTATTGGCCATTCAAGCACATCTCTGACTTTGGCTGGATCTACTGATATTCCTTCTGATGATACTATGAATCCTAGATATTCAATCTGACGTTTGAAAAATGCACACTTCTTCATTTTTGCATATAGCTTATGAGACCTCATTGTCTCAAGGACAATCCGAAGTTGAGATTCATGATCTTCTTCCTGTTTAGAATAGACTAAAGTATCATCGAAGAAGACAAGCACGAAATCATCAAGATATGGTCTAAAAATATCCTGCATTAATCTATTGAAGGTGGCAGGTGCATTTGTAAGCCCGAATGACATAACCAAGAATTCAAAGTGCCCATATCTTGTATTGAAGGCCGTTTTTGGAATATCTTCATCCTTGATCCTGATTTGATAGTAACCTGACCTGAGATCAATTTTGGAGAAGATCTTTGCACCTTGAAGGCGATCGAGAAGCTCATCTATTCTAGGAATAGGATACTTGTTCTTGACTGTTGATTGATTCAACCCACGGTAATCAATACATAGCCGAAGTGTCCCATCTTTCTTTTTCTGGAATAGAACTGGAGCTCCCCATGGTGAGTTGCTGGGCCGGATGTAACCCTGGTTTAACAGTTGCTTGAGTTGTTCCTTCAACTCAATAGCTTCCGGAATGGACATTCTATAAGGTCTCTTTGCAATTGGCGCAACTCCAGGTATTAGCCTTATTTCATGATCAACTTCTCTTGGAGGTGGAAGTTCAGTTAATTCCTCAGGGAATACGTCAGCGTATTCTTTTAGCCAAGAGGGTCCCTCATGAGACTCTTGCTTTTGATCTAGCTTGTTGAGTTTGATCAAGTAAACAGGTAACCCTTTCCTAACCCCTTTTATGATCCGCGATACTTTGGCTAACTGGATTCTTGGCACTCCTGCTTCACCTTGAGTTGTAACAAACTCTCTTCCAGAGTTTCGAAAAGAAACTTGACCCTTTCCACAGTGAATGTGGGCGTCATTAGGCTTAAGCCAATCCATCCCGAGTAGACACTCATGGATACCTAAATTCATGACTCTGAATTTGACTGAGGTTTTCTTTCCTCCCAGATAGAACTCCTCCTTAGCAGTTTGCCTGGTACAAGTTACCTCACGACCGTTTGCCAATTCCACAAGTAGGGTAGGTGCTTCTACTGTGGCTATTCCTAATCTCCTAGCACACGCTGGTGAGATAAAGGAATGTGTACTGCCACAATCAATCAAGGTTTTGAAACCTTTACCTTGATAGTCCGACGGTGTTTGAATCATTGAGAACTGGCGATTCGGGCCCTTCTTGTGTAAAGCGGCATGGACCGTCGCTCTTTCGAATTCCGCTTCCATAGTCGGATCTTCCCCTTCTTCTGCATCACATCTTTGCCTATTGATAATGCAGGCAGCTCTTCCTCTTCCACAGGTGGCGGCTCCCTGACCGCGGCCTGCACCTTGACGGTATCCCTCGCTGAGCTTGGGACATTGCCTTTTGAAGTGACCGAGTTCGTTGCAGTGGAAACATCGGAGGTTTCGGCCATTACTGTGAGTAGGAACAAAGTTGTTGACGTTATTTGTCCTTGCTTTCTTCCTTTGTCCCTGATTGTGGCCTTGAACTCTCTTAACTTGGGGTCTGAATGCTCCTCTGTTCGAGTCGCTATAAGACCAATTCTTAATACCCCTTGGTTTAGCTTGCACTTCCTGAATTATAGGTGCCGCTCGAATGAGTGCATCCTGAAGATCTGATGGTCGCATAGATTCGAGACGGGTATTTACAGGTGGATTTAAGCCTGCGCAAAATTTGGACACCTGCTGTGTCGTGTCCATTTGTGGCGCATACTTTAAGAGTGAGACAAACTTAGAGTAGTATGCGTCAAGGGTGAGTCCTAACTGTTTTAGCTCATAGAACTCATTCATTTTCTGTGTACGATATGCAGGTGGCAAATATCTCCCTTGCACGGCTTGCTTTAACTTCTCCCAGGTAACGGACCCCTCTGAAATCCCTTGATCCCTGCACCATTGTTTCCACCATAGTCTGGCTTCACCGGTGAGTTTTAATTTGGCGAGCATGGCCTGATTGGTAGGTGCAGTACCAGCTGCTTCGAAGTAGTTCTCCATAGATTCAATCCAAATCTCAGCATCCGACTGGACGAATCTGCCTCTCCCGTCAAACTCGGGTGGCTTTATCTGTTTGAGGAGGAACTTCTTCTCCTGGATCACAGTAGTACTTGATGTAGGGGGTGAATTTGGACCCTGTTCCTGGGGTTGTGCCTGGATAAAAGTTTTCTTAACATTATTGTATGATAATTGACATTAGCTTATCATTAGTTTAGCTATCTCGTAAATCATGAAGCTACTTAACTTTTTGCAACAACCCTGATGCACAATCGGATATTGATAAAAGAAGTCCTTATTTATATTTACATGGGCGTAGCCTCATACAACATCTCATGTGATGATAATCCAATCATTACATTTAGTTTGGGGAGAACAACATTGTATTGGATTTGTCTACAGGAACTGTGTAATAGTAGGGTTTTGGGTCATGAATCTTTAGGAATCGATAATTCATCGGAAGCTCAGGATATCCTTTCCGCTGGAATCCATACTTCCCATGGCGGCCCAATACCTTAATCCTGTCAGCTGGGATTACACGGGTTACTTCCTCATATACATATGAGTTCAATTCAACCCTCCGACCTTGAATATGCAGAGTCGAATTTACGTGAGCTTCCACAAAAATGAACAGCTTCACGACTTTCAAATCTTCCAACCACTTGATCCTCTTTAGGTTGGTTTGTAAATAAGCGAACCGGTGGGCAGCTATGTAGTAGATTCCTGAAGATCCAGTCCATCTTCGTTCTATATATAGAGGTGATGGATTATAAATCTGCTCCAGGATGTTCATCATTTCAATTCTCTGCCTATAATGCGGAGAATGCATTGCAGTCATAAACATGATCCGGAACACCAAAAACTTGTTCTACGCCTCATAGTTCTGCAAGACAGTATTGAAGATGAGGAAATGTTTGGACAGCAACAATTTCTTTACTTTATTTTTAATGAAATCTCATGAAAACAATTCCGTTGTTGGTCGGCTCTGATACCAACTGTAACGTGTCCACTAGAATCATCCAAGACACGTCTTAGCAGTCCATCGGAAAGGATGTCTAGAAAGTTCCGCCCGGCACTCCCATGGAATGTTACGGGTTTTGCAATCTAGGTCTTCCCGTGTCTGCCACGTAGCGGAAGTATCCTGGCCGTTCCCACTTAGGATCGACCGGAATTTGGGTTTTCCTGCTTGCTCATTAACTAGCAGCAACTAGCGTCAGACCCGAGCGAACTACTTTACGCAGAAACGCCAGGTCTGAAGCGGATTCACGCTGCACTTGGTTCAAGGAGAATGGGAAACGAGAGGGATGCAAGGCTCGACCTCTCTGCCATAAGGCATAGTCCCATTCCGTTTCCCTAAAACAGCGTAAATCGGGTAATAGGTAATTCTAAGTCATCGTTCTCGTTATTTGTTCCGGCGATGATGATCATCCCTCTGTTCGTTGAAGATTTTTGAGAAAAGTTCCCGGCTAACCGGGACCACCCATCCATAGGACAGACCCATGGTCCATCCTCCGCACTTTCCTCGGTTTGTTTTAGTTATGTAATTACCTACCACATTAATTTGACATACAACAAACAGCTTCTTTGATTAATCCTGTTAAGCACTGGTTCCTTCACGTAATCTTATCACAGGACATAGAGAAAAACAATGTCAAACAACTTCTTTATTATCATTTTATCCTTTTATATTTGAAATACAAGGAGTTCCGCCCGTAGGCTTGTTCATAATCCGCCCGAAGGCTATCCAGTAATCCACCAGGGATCACTATTCCAAGCTTCTGCCCGTAGACTAGTATGCGGGCCTCGAGATCCAATCCCGAGTCACGTTAGCCTCTTGTGCAGGACCCGGAAGGCGAGGGATTTACGGCCAGAGCCCCCCCTGGCACCCAAGCGTCCTCCTGCTCCAAGTAGAGCTCAACGGAAAGACCTCTCGCGGCGGGTTCGGTCCACGTCGCCGGCGCGGTCAACAACCCCCTTGGTTAGGGTCAGGCAGGCAGTCGGGGGTAACTGAAGCTGCCTTTCCCTTCAGGCCTTCAACCTGAAGCATTTATATATCTTTTCATCCTTTAGTTCCTTGAGCAAACAATGCAAACAGTGCTTTCTAAACTGCTACAAGCACAATCAATTCCAGTGGTTGTTTATTTGGCAAACTGTTAAGGAGTGAATCCTTCTCTCCGAATGCATCCAGCATTCGATCCGGAATCAATTGCAACTTGGCAAGATTCCTATTATCCTTGGATTAGGGTCATACCCCGTTAACCCAACTTAACCAATGCCTTAGGTTTTAATAATAGTAAATCCCGGCAGCCATGTCGCTTTAATTTATTGATTAATCATTTTCGTCCAAGCAAATACCTAACTTCCCTTAACTTGGCAAATTTCCCCTAATGAGGGCGAAGTAACAGGATGACTACCCATCCCCTTGCAAGTTAAACTTGCGCAAGAACCTGCCAACCTCATTCCAAGGAATGGCAAAACTTTCTTGTGATCAAACCACAAGGCTATGCGACGTGCAACTTGTTGCACAAGTGTCGCCTCCATTCCAAGAGATCATTTCACTTTTGAATGGTGTTTTCTGGTCAAGAATTATGACTAGACTCGAAGTAGGTTTTTAGGGCGTCTTCTCACTCACCCCAATCCTAATTGCACTAGACCGACAACGTTCGGTCCTAGGGATTTCCAACTCAAACCAAGTTCTAGCACTAGGTCGAATGATCCTTAGGGTAGAAACCTTAGATCGTTTTATGCATGAGCATCCAATTGACTCAACATTTCGTGAATGTGGGTATGATCATTGGGTATGAAGGTTTCGACTTAGCAACAAGTAGAAAACTTGGCCGAATCCTTAACGTGCTAATCCCTAGTTAGTGCTTGGGGTATTTATCGTATTGACTGAACCATGCCCATATGAATCTCTTGTGGGTTAGGTGATTTAGACAACTCAATACACTTGTCTTGCGACAAGGATGAACCTTTTCTAGGGATAATAAACTAGATCTAAAGGAGGAAAAATAGTTACAACTACACCAATACATGTAAACATGTGATTCATTGCTTCTGCGCATCACATGGTTCACAATAACCCTATCTTTCCTTGGTAAAGTAAAAATGCCTGATAATCTGGACACTAACTTTCCTAGGTCCTACTAGGACTTACATCAATTAATCATGCCTACTACCTTGTTATCTATACTTTAGAATCTCATGCTTTGTTTAAACCCTGCAATCCTTCCCAAATGCAACATTTGATGAATGAATTTTATGCACGATGAAAGTGCAACACGCAACCCTTTCATAACTACAATGTAGTTAAATGAGGTTATTGTAGAGTTAGTGTTGGTATATTCTTTCTTGCAAGCACATGCCACATGCCAATCCCTAGATTCAATTTTTGATACGCCATCATTACTTTTCGGATAACCTCCTACGGGTGTTAATAGCTTTCCCCATGAACCATTACAATAAAGATTTATCCTCAATTGCCTTTTTAATTCGGCTTGGTAAATTTAAACATGCATAGGTACCTTCTATTCCGTGGGAGTTATCATACCTAATGCATTACTTTTGCGTAGAATCAAAAATCATAAAAACCTGGGTCTGTGGGCTCGGGGAGATATCCACTTGAATGCTTGGAGATGAACCTCCCGCAGGCGCACCTTGCAACTTCTTGGGAGCCATTGTAGTCGTGGTTACGGACTCCGTAGATTCCCTCAACCCTTTGCTCTTGCTTTTTGAGACGGCTAGGAGGTCGATACCTTCTCCTCGCTTGGGAATAGGAGTTTCCCTAACCCGGATTTAAAACCGAGAAGCCGCATAGGATCAAGGCCTATGTCCTTTAAACTTAGAAGCTTCTTAAAGAAGCTTCTAAGAAGCTTCTGGGCAGCAGCGACGACGAAAAGGGGATCCCAATGATTGGGAAGAGAGACATGGTCAAGGCGAGGATGGCGGCGGACTGTGGCGGCCTGGCGGACTGTGGCGGCGGACTGTGGCGGCCTGGAGGACTGTGGCGGCGATGGCAGCCCTGGTCTCCCTCCTTTCCCCAACACGGCGTGGCAGCAGCGTCCGTTTCCCCCCTTTAACTTCTCTCCTTAAAGGGAGTACATATAGCCAAGGGGGGGAAGAGAAGGCCTCCACACACGTGGCCCCTTGCATGGGTTCCCCCCCTCCCATGCAGGCCACGACTCCTCCATGGCCCATCCCCCCACACTCCCTCTTCTCCAGCCATGCATCGGCTGGGGAAAAGGGATTAAAGTAAAAAAAAATTGCTTTAATAATATCTATTTTGCCCCTCCCAAGAGGGTGTTTACGCTTGGGAGGGGCAAAATAGATATTATTAAAGCAATTTTTTTTTACTTTAATCCCTTTTCCCCAGCCGATGCATGGCTGGAGAAGAGGGAGTGTGGGGGGATGGGCCATGGAGGAGTCGTGGCCTGCATGGGAGGGGGGAACCCATGCAAGGGGCCACGTGTGTGGAGGCCTTCTCTTCCCCCCCCTTGCCTATATGTACTCCCTTTAAGGAGAGAAGTTAAAGGGGGGAAACGGACGCTGCTGCCACGCCGTGTTGGGGAAAGGAGGGAGACCAGGGCTGCCACAGTCCGCCGCCACAGTCCGCCAGGCCGCCACAGTCCGCCGCCATCCTCGCCTTGACCACGTCTCTCTTCCCAATCATTGGGATCCCCTTCTCGTCGTCGCTGCTGCCCAGAAGCTTCTTAGAAGCTTCTTTAAGAAGCTTCTAAGGTTTAAGGACATAGGCCTTGATCCTATGCGGCTTCTCGGTTTTAAATCCGGGTTAGGGAAACTCCTATTCCCAAGCGAGGAGAAGGTATCGACCTCCTAGCCGTCTCAAAAAGCAAGAGCAAAGGGTTGAGGGAATCTGCGGAGTCCGTAACCACGACTACAATGGCTCCCAAGAAGTTGCAAGGCGCGCCTGCGGGAGGTTCATCTCCAAGCATTCAAGTGGATATCTCCCCGAGCCCACAGACCCAGGTTTTTATGATTTTTGATTCTACGCAAAAGTAATGCATTAGGTATGATAACTCCCACGGAATAGAAGGTACCTATGCATGTTTAAATTTACCAAGCCGAATTAAAAAGGCGATTGAGGATAAATCTTTATTGTAATGGTTCATGGGGAAAGCTATTAACACCCGTAGGAGGTTATCCGAAAAGTAATGATGGCGTATCAAAAATTGAATCTAGGGATTGGCATGTGGCATGTGCTTGCAAGAAAGAATATACCAACACTAACTCTACAATAACCTCATTTAACTACATTGTAGTTATGAAAGGGTTGCGTGTTGCACTTTCATCGTGCATAAAATTCATTCATCAAATGTTGCATTTGGGAAGGATTGCAGGGTTTAAACAAAGCATGAGATTCTAAAGTATAGATAACAAGGTAGTAGGCATGATTAATTGATGTAAGTCCTAGTAGGACCTAGGAAAGTTAGTGTCCAGATTATCAGGCATTTTTACTTTACCAAGGAAAGATAGGGTTATTGTGAACCATGTGATGCGCAGAAGCAATGAATCACATGTTTACATGTATTGGTGTAGTTGTAACTATTTTTCCTTCTTTAGATCTAGTTTATTATCCCTAGAAAAGGTTCATCCTTGTCGCAAGACAAGTGTATTGAGTTGTCTAAATCACCTAACCCACAAGAGATTCATATGGGCATGGTTCAGTCAATACGATAAATACCCCAAGCACTAACTAGGGATTAGCACGTTAAGGATTCGGCCAAGTTTTCTACTTGTTGCTAAGTCGAAACCTTCATACCCAATGATCATACCCACATTCACGAAATGTTGAGTCAATTGGATGCTCATGCATAAAACGATCTAAGGTTTCTACCCTAAGGATCATTCGACCTAGTGCTAGAACTTGGTTTGAGTTGGAAATCCCTAGGACCGAACGTTGTCGGTCTAGTGCAATTAGGATTGGGGTGAGTGAGAAGACGCCCTAAAAACCTACTTCGAGTCTAGTCATAATTCTTGACCAGAAAACACCATTCAAAAGTGAAATGATCTCTTGGAATGGAGGCGACACTTGTGCAACAAGTTGCACGTCGCATAGCCTTGTGGTTTGATCACAAGAAAGTTTTGCCATTCCTTGGAATGAGGTTGGCAGGTTCTTGCGCAAGTTTAACTTGCAAGGGGATGGGTAGTCATCCTGTTACTTCGCCCTCATTAGGGGAAATTTGCCAAGTTAAGGGAAGTTAGGTATTTGCTTGGACGAAAATGATTAATCAATAAATTAAAGCGACATGGCTGCCGGGATTTACTATTATTAAAACCTAAGGCATTGGTTAAGTTGGGTTAACGGGGTATGACCCTAATCCAAGGATAATAGGAATCTTGCCAAGTTGCAATTGATTCCGGATCGAATGCTGGATGCATTCGGAGAGAAGGATTCACTCCTTAACAGTTTGCCAAATAAACAACCACTGGAATTGATTGTGCTTGTAGCAGTTTAGAAAGCACTGTTTGCATTGTTTGCTCAAGGAACTAAAGGATGAAAAGATATATAAATGCTTCAGGTTGAAGGCCTGAAGGGAAAGGCAGCTTCAGTTACCCCCGACTGCCTGCCTGACCCTAACCAAGGGGGTTGTTGACCGCGCCGGCGACGTGGACCGAACCCGCCGCGAGAGGTCTTTCCGTTGAGCTCTACTTGGAGCAGGAGGACGCTTGGGTGCCAGGGGGGGCTCTGGCCGTAAATCCCTCGCCTTCCGGGTCCTGCACAAGAGGCTAACGTGACTCGGGATTGGATCTCGAGGCCCGCATACTAGTCTACGGGCAGAAGCTTGGAATAGTGATCCCTGGTGGATTACTGGATAGCCTTCGGGCGGATTATGAACAAGCCTACGGGCGGAACTCCTTGTATTTCAAATATAAAAGGATAAAATGATAATAAAGAAGTTGTTTGACATTGTTTTTCTCTATGTCCTGTGATAAGATTACGTGAAGGAACCAGTGCTTAACAGGATTAATCAAAGAAGCTGTTTGTTGTATGTCAAATTAATGTGGTAGGTAATTACATAACTAAAACAAACCGAGGAAAGTGCGGAGGATGGACCATGGGTCTGTCCTATGGATGGGTGGTCCCGGTTAGCCGGGAACTTTTCTCAAAAATCTTCAACGAACAGAGGGATGATCATCATCGCCGGAACAAATAACGAGAACGATGACTTAGAATTACCTATTACCCGATTTACGCTGTTTTAGGGAAACGGAATGGGACTATGCCTTATGGCAGAGAGGTCGAGCCTTGCATCCCTCTCGTTTCCCATTCTCCTTGAACCAAGTGCAGCGTGAATCCGCTTCAGACCTGGCGTTTCTGCGTAAAGTAGTTCGCTCGGGTCTGACGCTAGTTGCTGCTAGTTAATGAGCAAGCAGGAAAACCCAAATTCCGGTCGATCCTAAGTGGGAACGGCCAGGATACTTCCGCTACGTGGCAGACACGGGAAGACCTAGATTGCAAAACCCGTAACATTCCATGGGAGTGCCGGGCGGAACTTTCTAGACATCCTTTCCGATGGACTGCTAAGACGTGTCTTGGATGATTCTAGTGGACACGTTACAGTTGGTATCAGAGCCGACCAACAACGGAATTGTTTTCATGAGATTTCATTAAAAATAAAGTAAAGAAATTGTTGCTGTCCAAACATTTCCTCATCTTCAATACTGTCTTGCAGAACTATGAGGCGTAGAACAAGTTTTTGGTGTTCCGGATCATGTTTATGACTGCAATGCATTCTCCGCATTATAGGCAGAGAATTGAAATGATGAACATCCTGGAGCAGATTTATAATCCATCACCTCTATATATAGAACGAAGATGGACTGGATCTTCAGGAATCTACTACATAGCTGCCCACCGGTTCGCTTATTTACAAACCAACCTAAAGAGGATCAAGTGGTTGGAAGATTTGAAAGTCGTGAAGCTGTTCATTTTTGTGGAAGCTCACGTAAATTCGACTCTGCATATTCAAGGTCGGAGGGTTGAATTGAACTCATATGTATATGAGGAAGTAACCCGTGTAATCCCAGCTGACAGGATTAAGGTATTGGGCCGCCATGGGAAGTATGGATTCCAGCGGAAAGGATATCCTGAGCTTCCGATGAATTATCGATTCCTAAAGATTCATGACCCAAAACCCTACTATTACACAGTTCCTGTAGACAAATCCAATACAATGTTGTTCTCCCCAAACTAAATGTAATGATTGGATTATCATCACATGAGATGTTGTATGAGGCTACGCCCATGTAAATATAAATAAGGACTTCTTTTATCAATATCCGATTGTGCATCAGGGTTGTTGCAAAAAGTTAAGTAGCTTCATGATTTACGAGATAGCTAAACTAATGATAAGCTAATGTCAATTATCATACAATAATGTTAAGAAAACTTTTATCCAGGCACAACCCCAGGAACAGGGTCCAAATTCACCCCCTACATCAAGTACTACTGTGATCCAGGAGAAGAAGTTCCTCCTCAAACAGATAAAGCCACCCGAGTTTGACGGGAGAGGCAGATTCGTCCAGTCGGATGCTGAGATTTGGATTGAATCTATGGAGAACTACTTCGAAGCAGCTGGTACTGCACCTACCAATCAGGCCATGCTCGCCAAATTAAAACTCACCGGTGAAGCCAGACTATGGTGGAAACAATGGTGCAGGGATCAAGGGATTTCAGAGGGGTCCGTTACCTGGGAGAAGTTAAAGCAAGCCGTGCAAGGGAGATATTTGCCACCTGCATATCGTACACAGAAAATGAATGAGTTCTATGAGCTAAAACAGTTAGGACTCACCCTTGACGCATACTACTCTAAGTTTGTCTCACTCTTAAAGTATGCGCCACAAATGGACACGACACAGCAGGTGTCCAAATTTTGCGCAGGCTTAAATCCACCTGTAAATACCCGTCTCGAATCTATGCGACCATCAGATCTTCAGGATGCACTCATTCGAGCGGCACCTATAATTCAGGAAGTGCAAGCTAAACCAAGGGGTATTAAGAATTGGTCTTATAGCGACTCGAACAGAGGAGCATTCAGACCCCAAGTTAAGAGAGTTCAAGGCCACAATCAGGGACAAAGGAAGAAAGCAAGGACAAATAACGTCAACAACTTTGTTCCTACTCACAGTAATGGCCGAAACCTCCGATGTTTCCACTGCAACGAACTCGGTCACTTCAAAAGGCAATGTCCCAAGCTCAGCGAGGGATACCGTCAAGGTGCAGGCCGCGGTCAGGGAGCCGCCACCTGTGGAAGAGGAAGAGCTGCCTGCATTATCAATAGGCAAAGATGTGATGCAGAAGAAGGGGAAGATCCGACTATGGAAGCGGAATTCGAAAGAGCGACGGTCCATGCCGCTTTACACAAGAAGGGCCCGAATCGCCAGTTCTCAATGATTCAAACACCGTCGGACTATCAAGGTAAAGGTTTCAAAACCTTGATTGATTGTGGCAGTACACATTCCTTTATCTCACCAGCGTGTGCTAGGAGATTAGGAATAGCCACAGTAGAAGCACCTACCCTACTTGTGGAATTGGCAAACGGTCGTGAGGTAACTTGTACCAGGCAAACTGCTAAGGAGGAGTTCTATCTGGGAGGAAAGAAAACCTCAGTCAAATTCAGAGTCATGAATTTAGGTATCCATGAGTGTCTACTCGGGATGGATTGGCTTAAGCCTAATGACGCCCACATTCACTGTGGAAAGGGTCAAGTTTCTTTTCGAAACTCTGGAAGAGAGTTTGTTACAACTCAAGGTGAAGCAGGAGTGCCAAGAATCCAGTTAGCCAAAGTATCGCGGATCATAAAAGGGGTTAGGAAAGGGTTACCTGTTTACTTGATCAAACTCAACAAGCTAGATCAAAAGCAAGAGTCTCATGAGGGACCCTCTTGGCTAAAAGAATACGCTGACGTATTCCCTGAGGAATTAACTGAACTTCCACCTCCAAGAGAAGTTGATCATGAAATAAGGCTAATACCTGGAGCTGCGCCAATTGCAAAGAGACCTTATAGAATGTCCATTCCGGAAGCTATTGAGTTGAAGGAACAACTCAAGCAACTGTTAAACCAGGGTTACATCCGGCCCAGCAACTCACCATGGGGAGCTCCAGTTCTATTCCAGAAAAAGAAAGATGGGACACTTCGGCTATGTATTGATTACCGTGGGTTGAATCAATCAACAGTCAAGAACAAGTATCCTATTCCTAGAATAGATGAGCTTCTCGATCGCCTTCAAGGTGCAAAGATCTTCTCCAAAATTGATCTCAGGTCAGGTTACTATCAAATCAGGATCAAGGATGAAGATATTCCAAAAACGGCCTTCAATACAAGATATGGGCACTTTGAATTCTTGGTTATGTCATTCGGGCTTACAAATGCACCTGCCACCTTCAATAGATTAATGCAGGATATTTTTAGACCATATCTTGATGATTTCGTGCTTGTCTTCTTCGATGATACTTTAGTCTATTCTAAACAGGAAGAAGATCATGAATCTCAACTTCGGATTGTCCTTGAGACAATGAGGTCTCATAAGCTATATGCAAAAATGAAGAAGTGTGCATTTTTCAAACGTCAGATTGAATATCTAGGATTCATAGTATCATCAGAAGGAATATCAGTAGATCCAGCCAAAGTCAGAGATGTGCTTGAATGGCCAATACCAGTATCCGTCAAAGAGATACGTAGTTTTCTTGGCTTGACAGGATGGTATAGGGTTTTTATCAAAAACTATGCTTTGATTGCAGCACCTCTTACCGACTTACTAAAGAAGCAGACTTCTATTACATGGTCAACTCCCGAGCAAAATAGCTTCGACCAATTGAAGCAATGTTTGGTATCAGCACCTATTCTGAAACTTCCTGACCTCAATAAGGAGTTCGAGGTAGTAACTGATGCCAGCATTCTTGCCTTGGGGTGTGTACTTATGCAAGAAGGTCATCCAGTAGCATATTCTTCAAGGAAATTGAAGAGTCATGAAAAGAATTATGCCACGCATGATCTGGAGTTATTAGCTGTCATCCATGCTCTAAAGCTTTGGAGACACTACCTGTTGGGTAACAAGTTTACTCTAGTAACCGATCATAAGAGACTCAAATGGATTTTTACCCAGAACGAGCTCAACATGAGGCAACGTCGATGGATTGAAGTATTGGAGGAGTATGATTTTGAAATCAAGTATCGACCAGGGAAAGAGAATGTAGTTGCCGATGCACTTAGTCGCAAGGCATTCCTAAACTCCCTAATCTTGCAGAATCCATCAACGGCCAGATCTCTGGCTACAAAGGTATCTATGCCAAGCAACCCTATACTCGAACTAGCTAGAGAGGAAGCATGCCATGATTTGGCCTACCAAACCATGATAAAAGAAATATCTACCAAAGAGCAGAATCTGAAGTCACAAGCTAAGTATCGGGAATTTTCCACTGATAATGGACTTGTCTATTACAGAACAAGGCTATGTATACCAACAAGCCAGTCACTTAAGCAGAAGATATTATGGGAAGCTCATGATTCCCCTTTCGCAGGACATCCTGGCTATGCAAAAACTCTTAACGCAGTTAGGAAGAGCTACCATTGGGAGAGGCTTAAAGGTGACGTTCTCAAATATGTCACTGAATGTTTGTCTTGCCAACGTATCAAGGCTGAACATGTCATGATGCCAGGGAAATTGCAACCACTTGACATTCCCCAAATGAAATGGGAATTCATCAGTATGGATTTTGTGGTGGGCTTACCCCAAGTCCAAGGAGGATACAACTCCATTATGGTTGTAGTTGACATGCTTACTAAGGTTGCACACCTGATTCCAGTAAAGACAAACTATAAAGCCTCCGACATTGCAAGAGTGTTTATCAAGGAGATATTCAAGTTACATGGGTTACCTAGAAGGATCATTAGCGATCGAGATTCTCTCTTCACTTCACACTTCTGGAGAGCTATCTTTGAAGCTATTGGAACTCAACTCTGTTTTAGCACTGCCTACCATCCCCAAACGGATGGACAAACAGAGCGAGTAAATCAAATCATTGAGGATATGCTTAGGGCTTACTGCTGTCGAGAGCCGAAGAGATGGATTCAATACTTGCCGTTAGTAGAATTTGCTTACAATGCTTCTTACCAGCAAAGCATTCAAATGACCCCTTTCCAGGCATTGTATGGTCATGATTGTCGAAGTCCCCTAAACTTTTCTGATCCTACCCTAAGGGTGGAAGCTTCAAGACAAATGTTGGAGGACATGGATGACCAAATAAGGTCAATAAGACAAGACATACAAGCAGCCAAAGATAGACAAAAGGCATATGCGGATTTGAAACGCCAAGAGAGGATCTTCGGAGAAGGAGACATGGTCTTCATTCGTGTACGCCCTAAAAGGAGCTCTTTATCTCTAGGAGAATGCAAGAAGCTAAGTCCAAGGTATTGTGGTCCGTATAAAATCCTCAAATGCCTGGGACCCAATGCTTATAAATTGCAACTTCCGGATAACCTAAAAGTTCACAATGTATTCCATATTAGTCTCTTAAAAAAATATGTACCCAACCCAAATCATGTACTTGATGACCAACAAGTTGTAATGCCTAGTCAAGGAGTCCTTGAACTAAGACCGGAAAAGATTTTAGATGTCAGGGAGAGACAATTGAGATCTAGAACCTTGAAAGAATGCCTCGTCCAGTGGAAAGATTACCCCGAAGAGGATGCTACCTGGATGGATGAAAGCTCTCTCAATCATCAATATCCCCAGTTTATCTCGAGATGAGGACATCTCGATTCTTCTAAGGAGGAGAGAATGTAATATTTCCACCCGTGAACATTGACTTTCCGCACACTGCGTAAACTTTGTACAAAGGTTATCCCACATATTGGATTTACCGGCAGTCTAATGTGTAGCCTGCACGTGAGAAATCGAGACCATTCGCATTGGCAAAAGCGAGCCGAGGGTTCAAAACCGAAATTCCCGCGTAAACACCCTCTTGGGAGGGGCAAAATAGTTATTATTAAAGCAAATTTTTTTTACTTTAATCCCTTTTCCCCAGCCGATGCATGGCTGGAGAAGAGGGAGTGTGGGGGGATGGGCCATGGAGGAGTCGTGGCCTGCATGGGAGGGGGGGAACCCATGCAAGGGGCCACGTGTGTGGAGGCCTTCTCTTCCCTCCCCTTGCCAATATGTACTCCCTTTAAGGAGAGAAGTTAAAGGGAGGAAACGGACGCTGCTGCCACGCCGTGTTGGGGAAAGGAGGGAGACCAGGGCTGCCATCGCCGCCACAGTCTGCTAGGCCGCCACAGTCCGCCGCTATCCTCGCCTTGACCACGTCTCTCTTCCCAATCATTGGGATCCCCTTCTCGTCGTCGCTGCAGCCCAGAAGCTTCTTTAAGAAGCTTCTAAGGTTTAAGGACATAGGCCTTGATCCTATGCGGCTTCTCGGTTTTAAATCCGGGTTAGGGAAACTCCTATTCCCAAGCGAGGAGAAGGTATCGACCTCCTAGCCGTCTCAAAAAGCAAGAGCAAAGGGTTGAGGGAATCTGCGGAGTCCGTAACCACGACTACAATGGCTCCCAAGAAGTTGCAAGGCGCGCCTGCGGGAGGTTCATCTCCAAGCATTCAAGTGGATATCTCCCCGAGCCCACAGACCCAGGTTTTTATGATTTTTTATTCTACGCAAAAGTAATGCATTAGGTATGATAACTCCCACGGAATAGAAGGTACCTATGCATGTTTAAATTTACCAAGCCGAATTAAAAAGGCAATTGAGGATAAATCTTTATTGTAATGGTTCATGGGGAAAGCTATTAACACCCGTAGGAGGTTATCCGAAAAGTAATGATGGCGTATCAAAAATTGAATCTAGGGATTGGCATGTGGCATGTGCTTGCAAGAAAGAATATACCAACACTAACTCTACAATAACCTCATTTAACTACATTGTAGTTATGAAAGAGTTGCGTGTTGCACTTTCATCGTGCATAAAATTCACTCATCAAATGTTGCATTTGGGAAGGATTGCAGGGTTTAAACAAAGCATGAGATTCTAAAGTATAGATAACAAGGTAGTAGGCATGATTAATTGATGTAAGTCCTAGTAGGACCTAGGAAAGTTAGTGTCCAGATTATCAGGCATTTTTACTTTACCAAGGAAAGATAGGGTTATTGTGAACCATGTGATGCGCAGAAGCAATGAATCACATGTTTACATGTATTGGTGTAGTTGTAACTATTTTTCCTCCTTTAGATCTAGTTTATTATCCCTAGGAAAGGTTCATCCTTGTCGCAAGACAAGTGTATTG
Source organism: Lygodium microphyllum (assembly GCF_053477565.2). Lineage (NCBI taxonomy): Eukaryota > Viridiplantae > Streptophyta > Polypodiopsida > Schizaeales > Lygodiaceae > Lygodium > Lygodium microphyllum. The sequence continues at coordinate 121,726,385 of NC_141151.1, read as the reverse complement.
AGTTGTCTAAATCACCTAACCCACAAGAAATTCATATGGGCATGGTTCAGTCAATACGATAAATACCCCAAGCACTAACTAGGGATTAGCACGTTAAGGATTCGGCCAAGTTTTCTACTTGTTGCTAAGTCGAAACCTTCATACCCAATGATCATACCCACATTCACGAAATGTTGAGTCAATTGGATGCTCATGCATAAAACGATCTAAGGTTTCTACCCTAAGGATCATTCGACCTAGTGCTAGAACTTGGTTTGAGTTGGAAATCCCTAGGACCGAACGTTGTCGGTCTAGTGCAATTAGGATTGGGGTGAGTGAGAAGACGCCCTAAAAACCTACTTCGAGTCTAGTCATAATTCTTGACCAGAAAACACCATTCAAAAGTGAAATGATCTCTTGGAATGGAGGCGACACTTGTGCAACAAGTTGCACGTCGCATAGCCTTGTGGTTTGATCACAAGAAAGTTTTGCCATTCCTTGGAATGAGGTTGGCAGGTTCTTGCGCAAGTTTAACTTGCAAGGGGATGGGTAGTCATCCTGTTACTTCGCCCTCATTAGGGGAAATTTGCCAAGTTAAGGGAAGTTAGGTATTTGCTTGGACGATAATGATTAATCAATAAATTAAAGCGACATGGCTGCCGGGATTTACTATTATTAAAACCTAAGGCATTGGTTAAGTTGGGTTAACAGGGTATGACCCTAATCCAAGGATAATAGGAATCTTGCCAAGTTGCAATTGATTCCGGATCAAATGCTGGATGCATTCGGAGAGAAGGATTCACTCCTTAACAGTTTGCCAAATAAACAACCACTGGAATTGATTGTGCTTGTAGCAGTTTAGAAAGCACTGTTTGCATTGTTTGCTCAAGGAACTAAAGGATGAAAAGATATATAAATGCTTCAGGTTGAAGGCCTGAAGGGAGAGGCAGCTTCAGTTACCCCCGACTGCTTGCCTGACCCTAACCAAGGGGGTTGTTGACCGCGCCGGGGACGTGGACCGAACCCGCCGCGAGAGGTCTTTCCGTTGAGCTCTACTTGGAGCAGGAGGACGCTTGGGTGCCAGGGGGGGCTCTGGCCGTAAATCCCTCGCCTTCCGGGTCCTGCACAAGAGGCTAACGTAACTCGGGATTGGATCTCGAGGCCCGCATACTAGTCTACGGGCAGAAGCTTGGAATAGTGATCCCTGGTGGATTACTGGATAGCCTTCGGGCGGATTATGAACAAGCCTACAGGCGGAACTCCTTGTATTTCAAAGATAAAAGGATAAAATGATAATAAAGAAGTTGTTTGACATTGTTTTTCTCTATGTCCTGTGATAAGATTACGTGAAGGAACCAGTGCTTAACAGGGTTAATCAAAGAAGCTGTTTGTTGTATGTCAAATTAATGTGGTAGGTAATTACATAACTAAAACAAACCGAGGAAAGTGCGGAGGATGGACCATGGGTCTGTCCTATGGATGGGTGGTCCCGGTTAGCCGGGAACTTTTCTCAAAAATCTTCAACGAACAGAGGGATGATCATCATCGCCGAAACAAATAACGAGAACGATGACTTAGAATTACCTATTACCCGATTCACGCTGTTTTAGGGGAACGGAATGGGACTATGCCTTATGGCAGAGAGGTCGAGCCTTGCATCCCTCTCGTTTCCCATTCTCCTTGAACCAAGTGCAGCGTGAATCCGCTTCAGACCTGGCGTTTCTGCGTAAAGTAGTTCGCTCGGGTCTGACGCTAGTTGCTGCTAGTTAATGACCAAGCAGGAAAACCCAAATTCCGGTCGATCCTAAGTGGGAACGGCCAGGATACTTCCGCTACGTGGCAGACACGGGAAGACCTAGATTGCAAAACCCGTAACATTCCATGGGAGTGCCGGGCGGAACTTTCTAGACATCCTTTCCGATGGACTGCTAAGACGTGTCCTGGATGATTCTAGTGGACACGTTACAGTTGGTAACATTTCATTCTCGTTTGCATATGCTGAACCTAGTGACTGACTGCAGTACATGGATGGGTATTTGTATCCAATCTGATTCTACCTTTCATTCGTTACTGGAAGGAAATGTTGAGAAGTCCCATAATACAAAAGCATGTGTTGAAGCAAAGCTTTCTAGGGATTCAGAATTGCTATTCCTCCATGACAATCCTACCTTGATGGATCTATGACACTTGCTCACCTTCCCTAAAATTATAAGATTAGAATCTGGTTAGCCATCATATACCTTGATGCAAGCTGGTCCACAGCTAGTAAGATAAATTTTTACATAACTGCTAATTTCACCACTACTCCATTGTTCAGTTTGACAACAATCCTACATTAGTAGATCCATGATGCTCACCTTTCCTAAAATTAGATGGAGATAGAATCTGAGAATCCATAAAAGACCTTGACGCACGCAGATACATCCCTAACAAATATAAATTATCACCTAATTGCTGATTCCACCATACTTTATTGTGGATTTCAATGATTTGAAAATTGCTAAAAGCTAGAATATTCATGATGGACAAGTCATAAACTGCTGGCCTGCAGGGACAGTTTACCAAGTCATAGCCTTGAAGTGACAACAAGCAGTTCCTTCAAATCCTTTATTTATAGCTGGTTACTAGATCATTTCAATCTAATCTACCTTCTCTTTGATAATTAGAGGCAAAGATGGCATGAGGATAGGCCAATACACACTCCTTTGCAACTGGATTAGATTTTCAAAGCTCTAAACAATTCACACAGCTAGGTATCAAATGTTATCTCCTGCAATCAAAAGACTGATTCTTGCAACTGGCTAAGAGTTTGGAATATCTTAACCATTCACATGGCTAGCATATGTCTTTTCTATTCAGAGCTTCACTTGAACAATCCTAGAGTTTGAACAAGATACCATCATATGTAGTTTCGCTCCTTGAAACCTGTAGCAGTTCCATCCATGATAAACAATTTAGGTTCTTTTACAGCAAAGAGAAGAAAGAGTGCATCAGTGTGGGCATTAGAAAAAGCAAACGTCACTTGTGTGCTACCAATCAAATATACATGTCTTTTCAAGCTGAAACTCTCCCTAACGTAATCAAGACACTCTATAAATGAAACTGCAACTGCAAACTTCTTCCCTTTAAGGTGGGGAATATTAATCAAAGATAAATTTATCAGCTGGACAGACTGGATACCATGTAAAATGTTTTCAGCTACGTAACTATAGTTAGGTAAATGGCTTACAAATATCTTTCTCCTGCATCTGGTACTTTGGCAGCCATTCAACACAATTGACAAAGTCTTTGTGGCCACGAAGAGTCTGTAGAATTTGGGCTGTCTGTAACAAAGTTAATCAATTACAGTTTGTTGCAATATTGTAAGTAAATGCCAATAGAGGAAGAAACATCTCCCAGTCCCCTTTTGCCAGCAAGGAAAAAGGGAGGGAGAAAACAAAGGGAAAAAAGTTGCTACATAAGGTCATGTATTAACTAGTCAAAGATCTCAGAATCCAGAGCCAAGTCCAGAACAGCAAAAATTCAGAAACCTACTACCAATTAAAAACTAAAATGCAACTGAAGTCAAGCTGATCTAACCAATATTCAGGATTCACAAAGAAGCTCACTGGCCACTGCTGAGAAACCCATTCATTGACTGCATTTCTTTTTGTCAATTCATTTCAGTTTCACACTTGCAGCCCCAGAAAAGGCTGGATGTCCACATTCTAGGGTGCCACTCAAGACTGTCTATCCTATAAATAGGGCACTAACTCCTTCCCATTACACACACAATTATTGGTTCTCTCCCACACTTTCAATCATCTTCTATCCATCAGATCAACTACTCCATCTGTCTAGCACCCGGTGAATGCTACTTGTGGGAGTGGTTCGAAGAGTTGCCCTCTGGAGCTGTTTGGCTGTTGCCCATTGTTCTTGGAGTTGTCACCACCATCAGCTCGCTGTCGCCCAGCCTGCGACACTGCTCAAGACTGCTGCCCACCTGCATCCACATCTGTGTTTGCATCTTCTGGAGCAGCCCACTGTTGTGTTTGCTGTCTGGACAGGCCACCCTACTCCTTGAACTGCCATTTTCCACTTCAGCATCTCAATTTTGCTGCTTAGTCCCTTTCCGCATCTGTCCCAGCTCCGACGGGCAGTCTACTGCCTCTCCATGCTCCGTTTTGCAGCTGGAAGGCCCTCTACTGCTGCATTTTGCCCTAAGGCAGGCCACCCTGTCAATTCTCTCACTCCAGAGCTCGTGGTTGCTGGTCATCATCTTCTCCCCACTCTGACAGCCCTTGAGGACTATGTTTCACTCCCTCTACAGCTGGCTGTCCTTCCTTCATCCTTCTGCATTTACCTTCAATACCCTACTTCGTGGAGGACTGCATTTCACTCCCTTCACAATGAAGGTTCCCTATAGATATTGTTGCCTGATCAGCCAGCACAATGCAGTCATCTTCAAGTTTCTTCTCCATTGTATCAGCATGATTTATTCAACATGATTCAGTGTTCATCATTCTTCACTCTTCTTCTGAGTCTGCAAATTATGCACAAACTGAGCATCCAAACACTTCCAAGATGAAGTATGAAGTATACTCAACCAAGTACCAAAATCCCAACAGCCCAAGTTGCATAAACAATACCCAATCTGCAACTTACAACAATTCAATGTTGTACAACTACATATGCCTCAGTATGCATGCCCAATATTAAATACAGCAACTTAATGCTGAAAATCCCCAATTTTCACTACAATTTCCAGGTTTACATAAATTTCTTTGCCCAATGTCACATAAACAGCAATATAATGCTCTTCCAATACATGTCCAATGCTTTGGAATGCATGTCACGCAAAAGCCTCAAATTTCCGTGAATAAATTTTGAGAAATTTCAAAGACTAACAGAATGTCACCTTGGGATGCATGTTGGATTCCAGAATCACAAAAGCCCCAAATTTCTAATGCCTCGGGATGCACACGCAAAGGCCAAGATGACATGCAAACTGTTAATAGTTGTGGCGGCACTTAGCGGAGCTCAGGAGCAACAGGCACTACTAGCAAAGGCACAATGATGGCGGCACTGCAAACAAGGTGGTGAACAAGCTTTGAGGCGGGCAACGCTGCTACTGATGGAGCAGCACTAGAGATGATGGTGGCAATGGCAGTGATGGTAATGTAAGCGTAGACAAGGCTATGGCTAGGCGAGTAGCGCTACTGCTGTGGACAGTAGCAAGTCACGTGCAGCAGGCAGCAACATCTAGGCGTTGGCAGCACAACGCTAGTGACTAGTAGGATCGCTGTTGTGCAGGAGGCAACGCTTGGTGCCACATGCAGCATTAAGCTGGAGCACACAGACTGTTGGGCAAGCATGGTGACAAGACTTGAGATAGGCGCGGCAGAGGTTGGGCATTGGTGAGCTTTTGGCGGCTGCTAGAGCAACAATACATGATAGCTCCTCTTCCTCTTTCTCGTAGGCTAATGGGCTGAGCAGGTGGCTTTAGCACCTCAGGCGGAGCGGCACCAGTTGATGATGGCTGAGCAAAATCCACGAGCATACAGATCTAATTCCAAACGTTGGAAACTAGACCAGCTATGGAGGAGAGAGAAACAAGAAAGTGAGAGTAAACTGTGAATAGATAGTATGTGCCAAAATGGTATAATGTACTTGTTGAACTAAAACTGATGGAATGAAAGCACAACCATAGGTCTAACGTAGACCAAATCCCTAATTCAACTGAACTTAGCTAACTCTAGAACTAACTCTAAATGCAGTGACACAACTTATTAACTTTGTTGTGTTCACACTACAAACTAACTAAATGAAACATTGGGGACTACCCATAGAATTGACAAATTCTAACACTAATCGACATAAATCTCCTCCTCTAGAATACCATTCAAGAAGGTAGAATTTACATCCATCTGATAAACAGCCATCGATTGATGGATTGCAAGAGCCAAAGCAACCCGAACAGTCCAAGTTTGCTCTCTATGAAAAACCCTTGATAATAAGCCTAGCCTTGTGCTTGTCCAAGGTGCCATCAGCCAAGTATTTGTTTCTTATAGACCCGCTTCACATCTCGCTTCTACTTTCCTCGACACAAAAACAACTCCTAAAGTCTAATTACACTCAATGGAATCGAGCTCCTCCTACATACATAGCGCCATACCTCTTGTGCAAGAGCCTCATCAATAGTAGGCTCATAATCCTGTAAAATCTGAGGCATAAGGGCATAGTTCACACAAAGTGAACTACCCTACTGCAGCTATATCCTGGCTGATGTATGTGAGCTTGTCGATATATCAGGAAAATGAGAAACACATGCATCCTACATAAGCCACCTCTATCACCATAAAATAACAATATGTGCATCTTGCTGTGATGGAGTACGAGAGGCCTCTAATACATATAATGCACATGTCCGAGATAGGGACTCCCCCTCACTAGGTATAGCTACATTTTCCTCATCAAAGGGAAGACACTTGAGGGGATGGGGAAGGAGTAGAAATACTCAAGGAAGGAGTAAAGAACGACCTACAACAAAAGCACCATCAATCGGATCATCAAAGGCTAGAGCCTCATCAAATACCATATTCATGCTCACCTCAATCTTTATTTTCTTCAGGTCATAAAGCATGTAGCCCTTCATGGTCATACTATATCCAACAAAGATAAACTTCTTCCTCTTTGGGGTCAAACTTGCCCCATTTCTTCTTGTCTACCTAGGCATAGGTATTGCATCCAAAGATGCAAAAATGAGACAAGGAAAGCTTCTTTCCAAAGAAATCCTAGTATGAAGTCGTGTCGTGTAATAATTAAGTCAGAAACTAGTTGCAGATATGTAGCGTTGTAGCAACCACCTTACCCCAAGGGAAACAAGAAAAACCTCGATGCTCCAACGTCAAACGGGCCATCTCAAGCATGGTCCTATTGGTGCGCTTCAATGGAAAAGGAACACAAACACGAAGAGAAAGGGAGAAGAGAGAAGACAATAGGAATGAAAGAGAAATCTACACTAAACAAAGAAAGAATGTTGAATACAATTGTGGACTAATCAGTCCTGCACACAACCCAAAGCATCAATGAGGGCACCAAATTAGGCTAGAAAATGATGACAACACCGGAGATAGTGAAAATCGTGATAGAGACAAACTGTGCAACTAATAGTCCCCACATATAACGGAGAAGAACAAAGTCCAAGAGAAAGAAGAATGATCTACCCAAAGTATTGACCAGTCATATATAGCTGAAATTCCCCTACATTGGCCAACTAAGCCATTAAATGTAACAATCCGCCAACTAAATCTAGTCAATGAACACCAATAAATGCAAAAATGCTAAGTGGCAAGGGGAAAACACCAACAAGAGCAGACATAGAAAATCATGATCTACAAGAGCTACACAAGCTAATCGATGCCTAGAAATGCATGCAAATCTAACTAAGAAAAGAAATGCATGCTCTGAATAGAGCTGCCTCCTCCATCAAAGCACGTGACAGAAATGTCAAAGCTCCTAATGTTCCCATCAAACTCAAACTAAGGCTCACATGCAAGAGATAACACCCCCTCCCCCACCCAAATCCTAGATGTGGCAAAAGGCTAAAGAATATGTAGATTTGAGGGTCATAGAAAGAATATCAATGCCGATGAAGTTTATCGATGTAGACCGCCATTGAAGGAGCTCCTCACAATCCTAGAAATCCCCCTCTAAAACACTAGGGGCCAAGGAATGCACAACCACATCACCAATATCATTCCCCTCTGAAAGAGATGGAAAATACAAGCAAACCACCGGAGGAGTGGATGCGGGATGGGACAGAACTTGTGAGATAGATGGTCTGTAACAAGAGACAATTGCTATGAAGAACCTTGCATACAAGAAAGGAAATGGAGCCTATATAGCCCACTCTCCTGAATCATCGCTACAATAGTTCTTGAAGAAGAATCCTCAATAAAAACAGCCTACTCAATATGAAGACAATCCAAGTATCAAATTCAATAAGGCCATAAACTAAGAGAAGTGGGAAGCCCAAGTCTGTAACATGTAGGACATTAAGCTCTACAAACGTGCTAGCAATAATGGAAAAGTGCCAACACCACTAATATGCACCGAATAAATGTCACCAATAGTAACAATACCCTTAGATGGACGAAGACCTTGTAGCAAATGTCCTTGTAGACTCATATGACTCAAAGCACAGCCAACACGCAAATATAAAGAAACACAGACTCATGGGCAATAGTTGGTATAGAAGTAGAGGAAGGCTTATATGATTTAGCTCCATCCTTTGCTCCCAAACAAAAATAAGGATACTTCTTCCAACATTTCTCCACAGGATATGTCCCTTCCCATAGCATGGACATCTAGGCTTCTCTGAATCTGTGTCACAGTGAAATAAGCCTTCCTCCTCTAATAGGGTGATAATAACCAGATTTAACAATAATTACAACAAGTAATTAATTCACATCAATTAAAATGCACACTTGTATCTCTAAATTCTTAGACAATGGACAACCTGTTGGCCCCAAATTGGCATCCCTTTTGGTATTTTTTTATGTTTTATTAAAAATGGATGGAGTACAACTGAGATTCACCGATCTCTGCTAATCCAAGTGCTACTTGTTGTCATTAATGACCAGCCAACCTTCAAACCGATTGGCCCCTTGGTTTGCTTAGGAATTGGCCTTCACCTTGCTCTTTGAAAAACAAATTAAGCCCAAAATCTGATGGCCTCTTGAATCTCCCTGAAATTCTTTAATTTCAGTTGCTAGAGTTCATGCCTTATGCCTCAATTCTAAATGCACATTGCAAGGTAGTTGTCAAAACCTAATTTTTGCTATAAAATAGGGTTTACATTAGAGATTTTCCAATATCTCTACCTCTGATGACTCAAATGGTTGCATTTTGTTGAGATAACTTGAGAGATAAATATAGGATAAGAGAGAATGATGTAGAGAGAGAAATTTCAAAGTTTATTACAAGAAAGGTTGAAAAACTACTAGTGCCTTGCTCAAACAGCCATGAAAGCTGTCACCTACACCTTAGGACCACCAAAAAGGCAACCACCCCCTCTTGTATGCTATCATCTGCACGAAAAGGACCTTGGGATGCTATCAGCTACAGCTACACCTACAGGGCTTCAAACTATTGTTCCTTACTATAAGACTAGTCCCTAGAGGCTGCAAATCCCATCAGCACCACCTCTTTGCTCCGCAACAATCTCCTCTTGTCTCACAATAGCTTGAATGAACTTCCACCAAACCCCAAAAACGTTTTTGCCACTGGTATAGGCAAGTTTTGTCAAGTGACAGCCTTCTAATCCGACTTTCCAACATTATCCAACTTATTAAATTAATTTTCAGAATATTAATTCTAAAAATTAATTTAATATTTATACTAATATCGAAAAAAATAATTCCACTAACCAATAACTAAATTGGCTAAGCCAATTTGTCTTCCAAGTATCCCTGAGTAGTTATCAACCCCTTAGACCAACATTAATTAACTAATTAATGCCTAATCTCTAATGTCACCACTGACATTAGTGGCTAATTAATTGCTCTAGGCCAAAATCTGACAACAGGTACCACCTAGTACTTGTTAGACATAACTTTTTAGAACTTTTGCCTTTGGCACCAACTGATATTTAGGGGTCGTGGATCTCACGCTATGAAATAATTAACTTGCAAGTCACATTAGCACATTTGATTAACTTTTAATCAAATGCTAAGCAAAGCAATAAAATTTCACATTCTCGTGACTCAAAGCCTAAATAATTCTCTTGTTTCTCCTTATTGTTCTTGGTCTTTGATTCTCATTCTTCTTCTTTCTCCCTTCCATAACTGCTATAAAAGCCATCATGGAGCTGGATCCACTAACTCCTACCTCTCTGCAATGCTCTTCAAGCTCTGAGAAAAGCTAAGCTAGCTCCTCCCATAGACAAGTCTCTAGGGTTTTCAATGTAAGAAGGCTACTGTAGAAGACATCATACTTCGAAGATGGCAGTTGAGTCAAGAGAGTCATCACCATATCCTGTGAAGATATTGTCCTACCAAGGGATGCAAGCTCATCCCTTCTCCAACTTGTTGATGTGATCCTTCATGAAAGGAAAGGCATCAATATTGAACCTCCAAAGTTTCTTCTTCAAGGTGATCAAATGGACAAATGTCTTCTAATGATACAAAGAAGCAAGTTTTGTCCACACTTCTGCTGTTGTCCACAACTGGCATACATGCACTAGGACAGAACCTTGTATACTCATGAAGAGAAAGGATCAAACTATAGAGTTGAACCAATTGGACTATAGAGTGTAATGCACTTGCTCTCAACCACTCACTTAACACGATATATAAAAGCAAGGTATACTCTAGTATTATTCAATGAAAGAAACAATACAGCATAGGCACAACCCAAGACTACACCCGTGTGACACTGCACAAGTGAGAGTTCACCCTGGGTGTAGGGAATCAAATGTAAAGTGAAAATCCAACAGGCCTCAGAGTCAGTACTACTCCCTATATAGGTGCATCCATAGGCACATAGTTGCACTAGTACCATGTGTGAAAGGGTTCATATTGTACCATACTTTAGGTACAATACCTTGCGTATTAGAACCATAAGGTACCATGGATACTTATTTTCCTATCTAAACCGCACTTTGGGATGAGCTAAATGCTCCTTACACTAATATGATTCTTCCATAGGATTAGATTATTTGAGATCCAAACAATTTCTCCATCTTATTTTGTCAAAAAGAATCGGATTTTAAGTTGCGTACTTTTATCGTACCGTACCTTAAAAAATCTTAAGGTACCATTTAGTATGGTATTTTGTCGTATTGTACCATATCATATTTTCTGTACTTAACAAACATGCATAGACAAAGCCACAGTATACCTACAAAGCCCTTACACTCACCCCCACATAATGGATTGATGTCCTCCGCAATCTAAGGGTGGTTTTATTGACTCATTCCACGGTCTTAACACAACTCATGCTATCAAGCTAATCAATGTTTGTTGATCTAGGATTGGACTCATTAGCAGAGTCTTAACACAATCTTTTCTATCAAGCTGGTCAATGTCCGCCACATTACAACTTAGGGGTCTTAACATAGCTTTTCCTATCAAGCTAGCCAATGTCTACCCATCTAGACTCTTTTTTTAATTGGTTTTTGTTCCAGGCCACCCTCAACTCAATTACATTTAAGAAGTGGAGGCTCCAAAGTCTTATAATGATCTAAATAATGGCTCAAGATACATTGAAAGTGTTGTTGGAATTCTCCTTGAACCAAGTATCGAAGGCCTCTTTTCCACGTTCACAAGACTCTACATCCCAAATCCACGTGGCTTTTTTGAGAAGGTGCCCTTACCTCAATTGCGAAGGGGCCGTCGGAATGAAGCATTGGAATGTGCCACCTCCATTAGGTATTTGGATAGAACCTCCGAAGATGTGTGTGGAAGGCATTGTACACACAAATGCTCTTTGGAAAGTCCAACTTGTAGGTGACTTTGTTCAAAACTCCGGTGATACAATATGATCCATAGTACCAACGATTGAACTTTCAGATCATATTTTTTTAGCAAGGACATATGCTTGGAGTGAACAATAACCGTGTCTCCCTTAGTGAAGAGAATTGCTTTATGCTTCTTGTTGGCTTGTTCTATCATGGTGATTTTTCTCTTTTCCAAAGTCTACTCGATTACTGCATTTCTCTCTCTCCATTTCGTTAAAAAATATTTCGAATCCTGGCGTTTTACTTTGATGACCCTAGAGACTAAGGCCAATGGTGTGATTAGCTCCTTCCCTGTTGAGTGGATTGAACCATTGTAGTGGAACTTGAGCACACCAAGGTACAAGGCCTAATCTTTTTGGCCCATCTAAGCATAGCTTCAAAGGTAATCTTCAATTTCTCGATTCACTCGCTCTATTTATCTATCTATCTCTGGGTGAAAGGATGAGGAAAATATAAGTTGTGTTTCCAAAGACTTGAAGAGTTTCTTCCGCATATCGCTTATGAAGCAACCATCCCAATCTGATACAATGGCTAAAGGTAGCCGATGTAACTTAAAGACATGAGTAAATAAGAGGCGAGTAATCTCCTTAGCATTCAATGGTGAGTTGGCTAGACAAAGTGTGCTTGCTTGGAAAAATAATCCACCACCACAAAGATGATGATGTAACCATGAAATCCATGCTCATGACGTCCCATGGGCGGCTTGGCATTGGCATAGGCTGAAGTAAGCTAACCATCTTGGTACATGGAGCTTTCACTAGCTCGAAAGTTGAGCAAGCCTTCACGTAATCTATAACCTCCTCCTTCATGTTGGGCTAAAAAAACTCTCTCCTTAGGGCCTCCAGGGACTTGCTTTGGCCTTTATGTCCCCCTACTTTCACATCATGCACCTCATGTAAGATAATCTTCTTTAACTCCACACTATTGGAGATGTATAGTCTCTTTCCTACAAAAATGATCCCTTCTTCAGATGTGTACATATTGTGCGGTATTTTCTCAACTCTCACTTCTTCTATTAAGGTGTGGTGTGCATCTCTTGATCATGCTCTAGGACCTCCTTCACTAACTTTAAGAAGTTGTTGGCTATGCTCTCTACTTTCCGAGTAAATGCATTTGCTATTTTATTTGTAGAATCTAGCTTGTGCTTGATCTCCATGTCGAATTCAAGTTGTTTGGCAAACAACTTGGGTTGTGATTGGAAGTATTTGAGAGATATGTTATCCATAAAGACAATTATGTGTGTCTTACACATAGTACTGCCACTTTCTAAGGCAATGTATTACTACTAGCATCTCCTTCTTGTTGGTACTCCACCTAATTTCTGTTTGTGAATTTCTTGGATTCATAGTACATATTGCATCAACACTTCCCCAATGCCATGATCAAATGCATCTGTTGAGATCTTGAAGGGCTTGGTGAAGTCTGGCACTTTGAGTACAAGGGTCTTGCTCATGCACTCCATCATTAAGTCAAAGGATGCTTGTTGATCACTACCCCATGTGAAATTTCATTATCCTTTGGTCAGTTGAGATAGTGGGGCCATGACCATATTGTAATCTTTCACAAATCTTCTACAAAATTTTGTGAAGCCTAAAAACTCTCTAACTTCCTAGACTGCTTTTAGCACTGACTACTTCTTCACTGCTTTCATTTTCTTGAGGTCTGCCTTGATTTCTTCCTCCCCTACAATAAATCCTAGAAATTCTAGCTCCTTCACTACAAACTCGAACTTCTCTAGTTTGGCATACAATTTATGCTACCGTAACTTCTTGAATACTAGCTTTAAGTGCTCTTTGTATTCTTCTAAGGTTTTACTATAGACTAACAAATTATCTATGTAGATTATGATGAACACATCTATCTCAGGCTCGAATACTCCATCCATCAATCCACAAAATGTTCCTAGCCCATTGCTAAGTCCGAATCCGAGGACTAGACATTGAAAACTTGCATATCTAGTGTGGAAGGCGGTCTTTGGGATGCCTTCTTCGACTATAAGATTTGATGGTAGCTTGACCTAAGATCTATGCAGCTAAAGTATTTGGCTCCATGTAATCTATCTAACAAATCCTCTACTAAGGGCATGGGGTACTTGTTTTTTATGGTGATATTATTGAGTGTCCTCTAGTCTAGACATAATATAAGTCCTCCATCTTTCTTCTTAACGAACAATACTAGGGCTCCAAATGGGGACAACTTAGTTGGATGAAGCCTTCCTCTTCCAACTTACACAATTGCTTCTTTAACTCCATCAACTCAATGTGATTCATGCAATGCGGGGCATTGGTTGGTGATACTACATCAATAGTCAACTCAATCTTGTGGTCTACATCTCTTTTTGGAGATAATCTTTAGGGTAGCTCTAGGGGCATCACATTTGCATATTCTTCTAGCACTTCTTCTACTTCTTTATTGTCAACTTGGAGTTTTGGTGCTTCAGTCAATGCCTCTTCCACAAGCCTTATCATGCAAAGATAAACCATGGTAACAACTTTATATCAACAACAAGCTCTTCAATGCCCCCATCCATGCAATTTGGTATCTACGTCCATGTTTAGGAGTTGAAGCAACAATTGCCTATACTTACTAACATATTACTTCATCTTCCCTTATGCTTCCTTGAGGTTTCTCCACTCATCCTTGACCTTGAATTTTTCCATCTTTCAATTTGAAATAATCCCTTAAGTTCCTCCTGCACTTCCTCCCATGAGAAGATGGTGCGCGTTGGCTCTTGCTCTAACAAATACCAACTAGCCACATCCTCCTTAAGATAGATAGCTGCCACTTTTTCCTTCTCCTCTTCAATTGTCCTGCCATACTTCAAGTACCTATCTACCTATCTCTCTCTCCCTTGTAGTTGGTGGATTGTGGCATCTTGAACTTCCCATAGTCATCTCTTGAACTTTCACTCTCCTCTCCACCATTCGTGCCTTCTCTTTTATTCTCCTCCTTGTCTCCTACGTCAAATTCCTTCTCTTTCTCCTTAATCTCTTGGTACTTTCTAGATACATCCTCCATAGACAGTCTATCTACTAATCTATCTATCTCCTCTTGTAGTTTGCACCTCTTCTCCTTCTCTTTTTGTTATTTCATCCACTCCTTAAACCCTTGCTCTTCTTTAATTTTTCTTCTCCTTTCCTCCTCTTCTTTCTTCTGTTGAATCCTCCTCCAAATTGAATCTAGCAAGCCTGACATGCCCTCTAACTGCCTCTCTAATCCACATACTTTCTCTTCCTGAGCTTCTCTCCATTCTTGACCTTGGCCCTTCTTCCTATCTTCAACTACCACAGGTGGGTTGAATGCATTCCCTGCATTGTACTCCATGTTGTTGTGGGAAGCCCTTCCTCAACTCTAGGGTTGTCACCACAAGGAAGCCACCTTTTGCCTTCGGGTAGTAGTTGCGCTACACGGAAGCCACATCACGCCTTTAGACGGTATGTTGCGCCAAGGTCATTGCATTGTAGGGCAACATGGGATATCACAACACAATTTCAAAGCACTAGATTTCTCTCTTGCTTCCATGAGTACTCCTAGACTCCAAGCAAGAGTTGCTTTGATACCAAGTGTAATACACCTACACTTAATCAATCACTCGATACAACACAAAAAGGTAACAAGATATGTAAGAGTAAGATATACTCTTATATTATTCAATGAAAGAAATGGTATAGCATAAGCACACCCCAAAACTACACCCTCGTGACCTACACAAGTGAGGGTTCACCACTAGGTATAGGGAATCACACGCGTAGAGTGAAAACTAACTCCCTATATAGATGCATTCGTAAGCAACGCCATGGTATAACTATAGAGCCCTTACGGGGGGAAAAGGAATGCTTGACGTGGAAAAAACTGAGGTAAACAGATAGACAAACTGTCTGTGTTTATTAGACAGACTATCCGCCAATTAGAAAGACTACATTGCCTACTAGAGCCTTCTAGACGAGCATAGACGTAGCGCTTCATGAACTATGTATCACTCGAAGAACTAGTTAATTCTTTGTGATAACCTGTCATGTCCTTTAAGATTGGCATGGTGTGGCATTTGGCATGTCCTTGTTTCCTCTCCGATCTTTTTATTTATTAAGCACGAATGTTTTTTACACTTAATTGGGTATAACAAACCTTTTGTATATCAATTCTTACCAAGACATATTGGCTCAATGATTTTAAATTAATTTTATGCTCTTGTACTTTGAAAGAGGGTTTGTATTATTTAAGTGTTTCAAAATATGATTAAATGTTCATCTTTCTATTCAAGGGTGGCCAATGGCCAAAACGCCCTATAATTATACTTGGGTCATCATTGATGAGATGCCTAAGAGAAGACCAAAAAGCTCAAATGACTAAGCCTTTTACACTCAGATAGTCACATCGATTAAAAGCCCATATAATGAGTGGTTTCAAAAAGTGAAACCAAATGCTTATAATCGAAGAAACATACCATGAACGAGTGAATCTATATAATGAAGCTCTCTAGAAGCTAAATTTAGCAACTCCTAAAATTTAGGAGGTCACTATTTTTGAAAGTTGCTCAAATGGAAATTCTGTTTGTGTCAAAGGCTCCAGAATTTCACAAGGAATCATTATATGTTCAAAAGCTATCTCAAATTCTTAACCATTTGAGAGAATTTTAGAGTAGAAGGTTTAAAAGCTTCTTTCTTTAAAAAAGTGACATGTAGCATCTAAAAGAGAACATGTGTCATTTTGAAGAAACAAGTGTCCCTACACTTGTCACTTTCAGCAAATAATTGTCATTTATAACCTCTACTTTCCACTCTTGAGCACCCAAGCCCACACCTGTAGATTGGAGACCCCTCTCTTCATTTGGAATAAGCTCTCATGCTAAAATTTCAGCCACGTCTTGTAATCTCCTATATGTCTCTTATCCAAGAAGCACTTTCTACTTAGTTTGATCTAATCCAAGTACTAAAGAAGAAAATTAGCTTGTTGCCCGAGTTTGTAGAAATTAGGGTTTTAAAATCTCAATTTTTCAAAATTACAGTAAATTAGCCTTTTGCAAGAAGCAACCTATGGATGAGACTACCTATGATACTTGCCCCATAACCAGCTAGGGCATAAAGTGTGAATGGGGGGGAAATCTAGAAGTCCCTCCACTAGCTTCTTCCAAGAAGGCTGTCTAATGGAAACAAATTTTAGATGCCCATAACGCGCATACCAAAGCAGCCCAAGCTTGTGGAAAGTCCGCACAGCAAGGGTGATGAGCTTGTAAAGCCCACCCTTCTAGGTACTTGTCCAAAGAATAAAACATGTACAAGAGCCCCTGATGGTCAAAGCATCCTGGTGAAGACCATGTGAGTACCTAGCTATATCAAACCATGGATAGAAAGAAGGTTAAACCCTAAATATGTTACATAAAGAACTTTGGCAGATCAAGCCTATCTATCTAGTGAAAGAGAAAGAGTCCCCACTCCATGAACAGGTACAAAAGAGTTGTCCCCAATGATGATAGAACCCCCTCTAGACTGAAGATCCTAAAGCCAATCCTCTCGATAGATCATATGTGAAGAGGCCCTACTATCAACAAGACATAGCTTCTCTTCACTGGAAGAAGCAAGTGTTGTATCTTCAACATCAAACAAATGAACAAAGACGAGCTCAATAGTAGCATGGATAGCCTTTAAATCCTTTGAATCTTCCTTTGGCATTAAATGGGGTTATTTTTTCCAACACTTCTCTGAATGAGTGCCCTTCCCACAATATGGACACCTAGGCTTGGACTTCTTCTCATCCTATTTCTTGTTGTTGTTTGCCTTCTTGTATCCCCCTCCTACACCTATAGTAAAGGCTTTGGTAGAGCGAAATCCACTAGCTCCTATCTCTAGAGAAGCTCGTCATGCTCCAAGACAACCGAAGCTAACTCCTCCCAAAGAAGAGTCTTACGTACCCTAAAGATAAGCAAACTAGTGTAGAAGACATCGTACTTAGGGAACCATTACCACATCCTCTAAAGATATCATCCATCCTAGGGATGGAAGCTCATCCCACGTATCCTCCATCTTGTTGATGCAATCCTTTATAGAAGGAGAGTCATCAACGGAAAGCATTTTGAGTTTTTTCTTAAGAGTAATACAATGGGCAAAGGTCTTTTGATGATAGGGAGAAAAGAGCTTTGTCCACACCTCCACTATCGTCCGAGGAGGAGAAAGCCGCTCCAATCTTTGAGACTTGTCAAAGTGATGTTCCCTTCCAAAACAAGGTTCTCATCTCCCTTCTTCGTGTTGCTCTTCACGACATTCTAACTAGTGAGAATGTCTATCTTTAGAGGAAAATATGGTTTCCTCATTCGGAGTCATCAAATGCATTGAACCGGCAGTACTCCATCTCTATGATAGACCTGCAATCACCCTAGAAATTGTGTGTTTTGGTGTCAAGATACTTGAACAAAGGGAAAATCAGCTACACTCTACAAAGGAAGTTTGTAGATGTCCCACACACTTAGTAGAAGGCCCCAAAACAGCAACAAGAATGTGTTCTTCATGACAAATCTGCTCCAAACAGCAACCTAGATGTGGTCTCCTCTTGTGGAAGCCTCCAAGTCTTCACTTGGGTGAGGATACCATATGAGAGTGCACAACAGAAGAGACACAAACATAGAGAGAAGAGAGAGACAGCAAGAGAGAAGAGAATGAAGTGATAATCTGCACTAAATCTAAATGGAAAGCTGAATACAATGGCAAACTTATCAATGCTTGCATGCAGCCCAAGCCATCAGTGAGGACAATGGATCAAGCTGATGACGATGGCTACACCAAGAGGGGAACAATGTCTAAGGTAGAGTGCACTAAACCTCCAAAGAATGATGAATAGTCTGCCTCAAGTAGAGAAGGGCTACAAATAGCCTGCAAACCCCAAAATTGGCCGACCAGCACAAAAACGAAAATATTGATTGATGCAATCAGCAGCATTAAATGTTGCCGACCAGCTGGCAAACTAATAAACAATGCTAGTGCCATAATGAAGCCAAGAAACACACACTCTAGCACTAATATCAGGCACCCCAACCATTGAAAAAAAAATGCAAGTGTGCTGGTGCCAGTGTGAACACATTCAAACCTCACTGAAAAACAAATGCACAATCTAGAGTGGGCTAAAACATCTGTCTCCGTCAAAATCTAATAGAGCTCACAACCAACATATGAAACACTAATAAATTACAAGCTAACAAGGGCAAGCAAAGAGGAGCAAACAGGTTGGCAGGAAAATAGTATGGACAAGAGCAGCCGTACAATCAAGCAGCAAGTAGTTGGCCAAGCAATTGAACTACATGTGGCAACAGCAGCAGCCGGTCAATTTTGCTAACAGAGCTACTCATTTTCTTCGCCCCTCTGCAGCCCATATAGGCAATCTTAGTCATTGTGGTCACACACACTTTGTATTTGTCAATGAGAGTGAGGTTCCAACTGAGTGCATACTCACACACCAGCCCTTGTACATATTTATTTCAGGTTTCAGTATTCAACATTCTTCGTTTCTAAGTTCTCTCTCTTACTTTTTATGTTCATCTATTTCACTCAGCCCATGCATCCACTTTCACGTTGCTACACTCTAACACAAACTATATAAATCTTTTCCTTTAGCTAATATTGATAGTCAGAAATTTGAGCTTGGCTTGTCTATTTTGCCAAAATGCTTGATTAATTTAAGCAAGCAACATCGCAACTTATCAGTTTCTCCAGTGCGCTTGACCACAATGCTATGTGCAACTTATTAGTTTCCTCCACTACAATTGAGTACAATGCTCTCTTTTTCTTTTAAGATCCAAGAAGCAATGTGGCTTCCATAGCTTGTGGCATTAAAAATTTTTCTTATAGGATTCTAAGCTTGTCTTACATGCTAGTGTTAACAATCAAAGAGCACTTGCTTTCTCCCAAAGTCTTGTCTTCTATTCCAAAACAAAGCGTACTTATTCATCTCGAGTGTCATCATTTAAAGCACCTTGCAGCTAAAGGGTATGGAGCACCTTCAAAGGGAATTTTATAAAAACTCAAGATTCGTCTCGAGTGACTGTCATCATTTAAAGCACCTTGCAGTTAAAGGGTAGTGAGCATCTTCATAGAGAATTTTATAGGATCTCAAGACTTGTTCGTCTTAAGTGTAATGTTTGCAACTAAATGGTACTGAGCACCTTCTCAACTTATCGACTATAAGTCGACCTAAACGGATACAAAGGGGGGACGATGCTTGATTCTATGTATCATGTTGCAGTCTAGAATAGTCATGACAGTTGAAGTACCTCTCTCTCTCTTTTTTCTTTTTTTTTTCGTAAAAGGTAATTGTATTAATTACGAAAAAAAGTACAAGATTACTTGATTACAAGATACATGACGACAATCTAAGCCATCATGTGAAGAGGTTCTAAGTACTACAAGTTACAACGTTATGGCAAAGATGCAGAGGAAATTGCCATATGCCAGGGACGTAAGTCCTCCCTAGAGAGCAAATTAGAATGCTGGAGAAGATCTAACTGCCAATACAAAAGGCCCTTAAGCCTCGCAATATGCCGCCGAACATTATAGGCGGAGTCAAAAAGAAAAGCATTCCGAATGGTCCAGTTATGCCAACAGCCCCAATATCGAAGAAAATGATACATGAGCTTCATATGTGGCTGTGCAGGAGTGGGGTATTTGGGCTGCCCGAAAACCCAATCAAAGGGGCGCAGGGTAAAACCAACCACTCCTTGCCAAACAGCCGACAAAAATAACCAGACTTTCTTTGCGATGGGACAAGAAATAAATCGGTGACGGGCTGATTCCACAGCAGTGGTGCAAAAGAAACAGTTGCCATTGGAGATTCGTCGCTTGGAAAGAGCCGAAGCTAGCGGAAGACCACCAACCATCACTCTCCAAAGAAATACTTTACATTTGAATGGTGTCTTGTTCAACCAGCCCTCCATCACAGTTGCCCTCCACCATAACCGGGATTTACGTAATCCCCATAAAGCATTCGCTTTGGTAACTAGCCATTGATGATCTTTAATCAGAATATGATACACTTGGTTAGCAGAAGCTTTGCTTAAAGTCAGCTGGCCTTGTAGGTCCCAATCCTGCCAGGGATGATCCGAAGCAAGGGCAGGAAAGGGTTGTCTGCTCTGGAGCATCCTCAAAAGCTGTTCCCATAAAGGCCTATATCCACGAGGGATCCTGAAAAGCCTCCTAGCTGTACGAAAAGATATAGGCACATTGCGACTGGCAAGGGTGGCATCCGCAACTAAAGACAAGCCCAAACGGGCCATCCGGTTGAATTGTGGTCTAAGCTCATGTTTACCTTCCCATGCAAGTAAACGCGAGATTGTCAGCAATTCCAATTGAAAAGAGTTAGTAGCCAAGCAATCCTCCGCTGGATGCCACTGAGCCTTCTGGAGGACTTGTTTCCAGGAACATACCAAATGAGTAAGCAGCGACAAAGAAGAACTGGAGAACCGCGAATCAGCATTAAAAACATGCCACCAAGAACTCCGGATTTGGGTATTGCCATGTAGAAGCCCATGGCTCTTAAGGAAATAACGGGCTATATCGACCCATGGATGATGATCCGAGCACATGGCGCGGAAAAGAGACCAACGGAGTGCCTGCATGTGAGTTTGGGCATCTAAAATAGCTCCGCCACCCATGCATTTGGGGGTGCACGTATGCGACCAAGAGATCCAGGAAACACCTGCATGCAATGAGTCATTCTTCCATAGCATGAAACGAATAGACTGAGTAAGAGCATTCAGAGTCGTAGTAGTCCAGGGCAACAATGGCAAAAAATATGTGAGCATTGGCAACATAATTGTCTGGGCCACTTTGAGACGAATATGGAAGGGCCAGGCTTGAGATTTCCAATACATAAACTTAGCCACTATTTTCTGAGAAATCCACTGCAGAAGCTGCTTTGGGGGAACATCAATACCCAAAGGGTACCCAAGGTGCCTGACAATGGAGCCACGAGGAACAACCAGACCCTGCCAGTCCAAGGACTGCAAATCCAACTCCGTGCAGCTGAGAATGGCTGATTTGAGCACATTGATACGAAGGCCGGACGCCTGACCAAAGAGGCCCCAAACATCCAATGCTCATCGAAGGTTATCCTTGTCCGCACGCAAAATCATAAAAGTATCATCCGCCAGGGATTGGCTAATGAAGTGCTGTCCTGTAAGAAGCGATAGTCCGGCCAACTGAGAAGAGACTGCCATATGAGATAACATTGAAAGAACTGTAAGAAGCGATAGTCCGGCCAACTGAGAAGAGGCTGCCATATGAGATAACATTGAAAGAACTATATGAGATAACATTGAAAGAACTGGATGTGTCGCAAGGGCAAAGAATAGAGGGCTCAAAGGGCACCCTTGTCTGACAGAGCGGGCAAGTACAAATGGCTCAGTAACACCTCCGTTCAGCGTGACTCGCAAAGACGAGCACCTCTCTCTCTCTCTCTCTCTCAGGTTTTTGAATACTCATTGACCCAAACCATATCCTCCAATCAGTCATCCTTTCAATAAACAAGCCACAAGAATCATTGCGGAAAACAGAAGGAATATATATATATAGCACACACACACACACACACACCTTCGGGCAGAATATGGCAACCGCGTTGTGGACACCGAAGGCAACCAGGTCAGGTGGGCCCCAGGCAGCTGCATTAACAACTCTGTTGCATCCTGCGCTGATAAAGGTGGTCTCCACCTTCACGCTCGTCGTCCCCTCCTCCTCGCCCGACTTCATCATCGCGCTTCTCTCTCTCACACGAGGATGTAAAAGCTGCAGTAAAACCTCAATTCTGCAATGGCTTTGGCTTGAAGCTAAGCCATTTGGTTTGATTAATTAAAATTTTTAAGAAAAATTTTACCAAAATGACCCCGAAATATGCCGAATTTTCGAAATGACCTCTCCTATTTCTACCGTTTGTATGTTGCAGCTCAGCCCTTTGGTTTGATTAATTAAAAAATTTAAGAAAAAATTTACCAAAATGACCTTGAAGAATGCCAAAATGGCCTTGAAGTATGCCGAAATTTAGAAAATAACCTCTCCTATTTCTACCATTTGTAAGTTGTTGATCCGCGCCTAGGTTCTCTCGGTGTTTCACATCTATGTCAATACCATTTGTAACTTGCAGCTCCGTGCCTAGGTTCTCCCGATGTTTCACATCTGTGTCAATGGTTTTAGGCAGTGCTTCGCATTGGTATAACCATTAAAATATATTAATACATAGGAAAGGAGACATTGAATTTCGAAGAAAGACAAAGAATGTGTGTATGTACATGTGTGTTTGTGTACACATATACATGCACACACCCCTTAAAAACATTATTAACATGAATCATTAATAATGTTAAGATTTATTGCATTAACTTCAAAATTTACAATTTATAAATTAACATTACACTAATGGTGATATAATTAATATATCATTATATATAATCTAATAACATTAATATATGTTATATATTATTTATAATATATAATATTAATTAAATAATAATGGTAGTTTGAAATTGATTAAAGTCAACCAAAGATGAATTAAACTACAAGACAATGTGGTAGGGAGTGCATTTCAGTATCATTAAGAGACATAACTACACTTAATACATGGCAGCATCCCCTTCACTCCCCTTTACATGCATGCTTGGAGGGTATCCAACTCAAACGTGATTCAATGCTAGCAAAGGCTAAGCAATGCACTACAAGGAAACAACATAGCATTCAAGCAATGAGATGGATATGCAATAATATAAAGTAGCCAAAGCATGCAGAATTAGCCATGAGAAAGTTAAGAAATCTATGTGCACTGACTTGTCAACATATAATGCAAAACAACTCAAAAGCCAAGCCTATGAGGGCAAAAAGAAGATGTTAGAGACTGTTATCACTTTCTCATTGCCCAAGTTCAAAAACAAATACATTAACCATCCTTGGTAGGTCTCTTCCTTTTCTTTATGGGCAAACCACCAAGAGGATGTGAGTTGAAACGATGGTTCATGGAAACTTTCTAGAGTAAAGCGCTCCAAGAATACTATCGATATATTGTCCATGGCTTTTTCCTTGCTCTTTTGGGCTCTCAATTCAAACATAACTAGATCCTAGGAAGCATTGCGGGGCACAAGGGAACCCTTGTATATATAGTCTGATGGTCCACAACTTCTCTACCTAGGAGATGTTGTAATACAAGCTTTTGGTGTAGGTCTCATTCTCATACTTCCTAATTAGGCTAGATGAAGAGTTCGATGTGCTTACAAAGACTTCAAGATGAGTGCTCTGCATCCCCACAACCACATCTAGTAAGTCTAAAGCGAACAGGAAGGCTTACATTGTGTAGAACCAAAGAAGTCACCCATAAGAGATTTAGGAGACCTACTACAATGTATTGAGATGGTCACCAAGATATGGTTCACAACCCCTTCCCTAATGGAAGATGGGTAACTTTGCACGAGATTGCCCTCACAATGAAACTATCAAGGAGGAGAACAAGGCTCCATAGAGCAGGGATACCCTAATGGGTTGAGAGCAACCATTAGTACAAGCCAAGAAGGCAAACTAGCAAACCTAGAAAAAAAGGCAAGGAGGAAATAACCCCTTACAACTCATACAAAGGGCTTCACCAAGGTGCATCCTTTTAGTTCAAAAATTTGAAGCATAGAAGCATGCCTTCATTATTAACAAGCAAAATAGGACAAGCTAACAAGGAAAATGCCCATCTAGTTAAGGGCAAGCAAAAGGGGAAGGAGACAAAGGGCAAGTACAAGGTCTCCCTTAAGAAACTCGCTCGAAGCTCATGTGATGTGCAATGTTCATGAAACATTGCACAACAATAAGAAGGAATTGATTGATTTGGAATAGCTTTATGCGGGCTATCACAAAAATTCAAGCTATTGACATGGAATGTTAGGGGCATTTGCACAAGAAAGGTAGAACGAATGATTTAGAGGGCTAAAATAATGTAAGCTAAACATCATTGGGTTGTAGGAGGTGAAGATAGAGGAAGTGTAGCTAGATATAAATAGGTTGCCAATATATGCATTATTTGAAGAGTTTGAGGTAAGAGGGAAAGAAGGCACAGATATTTTGATTAAAGAAGGTCTCAAAATTGAGCTAGCATGGAAAGATGATGCAGATGCACTTGTAGCAATTCATATTTGATGCGAAGGTTAGATCATCACCATGACCTCAATCTATGTGCCCAATCCATGGAGTGTTGTGCAAAGAAATGGGAGCTTCTAGAAACCCACCTAAGATCAAACAATGTGATTCCATTTGGTGATTGGAACACCACCATGACCTAATAGGATAGCTTGCATAATTAGGTTGTATGATTTGGGAAACATAAGAGTTTCATGGGATGGCATAGTGACAAATCATGGGTTGATTATCTCTCATGCCACACAAACTACCACACAAGTGGGTGAAACGATTGTAATTAGCACGAGGACTCTACCTAGAGAGAAATGTAGCCTCCTTGCATGTATGTCTCCCATGATTGGATCACCCTTGAGAGCTACCTCATCCTTCTAATTAATGTGCTTGTAAATGACCTTGCATGCTTAATGAACCTTTAAAGCATCTCAATGACCATATGGTGGCAAGAGGGGCATGGTAAGCATCCCATGTTGGATTATCATGCTACATAAGGTAGATGGGGGATTAGGTATATGAGACACATGCAACAATGCTATAAGGCAATCCCTAGCCTAGATGAAGAGGATAGAGGAGAATCAATCATGGGCTCTTATGTTAAAGTAGACATTAAGTTGGCCAAGCTCACAAGGGGAGTATGATGCAAGTTCACATGATGTGGTTCTTTATAGTGTACTCAAGCCCAAGATTAAGCCATCAACATTGACCCAAAATCTAGCTAAAGTTTGGGAAAAGTTGATTGAGGATTGTGCAATGATGACAAGAAGAGTAATACATCCCTAGACATGCAATCTAATAGTATCTTAGATTTTTAGACATGGTTTCAAAAAAGGATGAATCTATGGAAATTCACAAAAAAGACATCTTATCCAATATCGAGTTTTGATCATAATGGTTAAATGATAATATGTAAGTTAATTCCCCTTGAAATTTATTCATGTTATGCACAAGATGAATAGAAGCTCTCATTGTGAAGTGTGTTGCCTTTTGATCCTCTTCTTCTCTCTCTTTTATTCTATATCACTACAAGATACATGCCTCATACTACTAACGTTCAAAGCAATGCAAATGTTCATTAAAAAAAATGCCCACATTGTCCCTAAAAGCATTGGTATAAGTGTCTCTACAAATTCGTTTGTTGCAGAGGGCGTTGTTATTTGCATTGTAAATGCGATGCAAGAGCGATACACGTAGTAAATTTGCGATGCAAATAGTGACGGTTATAGAGAAAAAAAAATTGTGGTAGGGTAGCCAGCACCATGTGTTGTGTAATATTCTGCAAAGCAATTACATATTAAATACGAATAGTCATTAAGACAGCCATAAAAACTACTTAGAACCAAAGACTAATAACTAATAAAACTTATACAAGACTAGTGATAACAACTCACAAAATTACATGAAACTATGAAGATGAGAGCCAAAACAAACATGAAAATCTATATGTAAATATTGCCAAGTGTAAATTTATACAAAGGATGATAAGTACATCAAAGAAATGCTACATCAGAGATGGGAGAGGCCACCACAGATCACAGGACCAAAAAAGAAGATGACGTGAGCTCTGCGAATTGAAGTGCATGCTATAGATCCTTGCCATCTAAAAGCTTGTCCCGATACAACAAAGGAGCGTGGAACATACTCTACAAAATGAACAGCTAGACAATTAGTCCCCTATACATAATGTATAATTAATAAAACTAGTGACTATCGACAAAAAGGATTGACTTACTGGGCCGCCACGCACGTACAATTTATCGATAAGTATAGTGAGATCGTGTCTCTTTGCATATCGAGTCTCCAAACTAATGGGATTGCAATTTAAATAGAATAGCATTGTTAGAAACACAATTGTTAGTACAAGTGACATTCCAAATAAGAAAGCGAGGAGAACCAAAAGAATACTTACAAAGTCCTCTAGATAAGTCATGTGGCCACCACTCCCTAGATGATGCATGGCCCTTGACTTCAATCGTGCTGTCGCTGCCTCTTGCTATTGCTGTTGCCATCTTCTCGAAGAATCTGTGGCCTCCTCCCCAAGTCTCTACCAATCCTCTATGTTTAGCCACTCGAACTTTGAGGCACCACTCTTAATTGCCTTGCATGCATCTAATCCCTGTGTGACATGTACGCATGTATACACTCCATCATCCACCCACTGGAGAACTTCTTTGCCGCTATAGGTATAGAAAACTCCTTATGCAAAGACACCGCTACATAGTCCTTGCTCCCCTCGGGTATATTCTTTTAATGGTCTAGAACGTTGTGCCCAAATACTTGTTGGCATAACTCCCTCATGCAAGGCATTACCCTCCTCTCCTCATCATTGATTACAACACCTATCCTATCATCTACAAGGTAGTCGTACCCTGCTAGGGTATGTCTAAGGTGTGGCCTCTCCCACTTGTGACCACGTTCCTAGGTATAACCAAGAGACCCTTGTATATCTGGCGTGCTTGTAAGGGTAGTATTCCTCAAAGTAGCACCCATAGGGATGCCACTTGTAGACAACTAGGCAAAATCTAGAGTTAGGGACTCCTCATCAATCATCCCTTAACTCATCCTACTCTTTGGGTATCGTCAGAGGTAACTTGCACATATATAAAATGATGTTAGCATAATTAGTATAAAGATTTAGGTAAAGCACGATAATATAACTCTGAAAAAATCAACTAATTAAAATGCATATACTAATGTACCCTTAAAAGTAAATCATCAACAAATCGAGTAAGCAAATGCAAATGTGACTTGACCTATGGCCCCATGTTAATCTCTTGACACAGCTCGACATACACTAGAAGGTCTATAGATAGGTCACCACAAAAAGAGGAGTCCACTTCATTCTCAAAAAATTCTTAGTCTCATGTCTCTTCATCTACATTACATGTGTGTGCCTCCCCTGCATGCTCCAAGCCCTCTTCACTCTCCATCCCTCGCAATATTGACTCCTCCACCTGTATACTCTCCTCATCTACATTCAGAACAATGCTTTCATCAAACACTCACGCACTCCAAGGAGTTGATAGCACAACATTGAAAGGTGAGAAGGATCGAAGCCGGGAGGGTTATGGCGGGAGAGAGAGAGAGAGAGAGAGAGAGAGAATGTGGGAACTCCAACAGTCACAATGTGTGACTGGCCTTCCCTTTATTCATCAATCACTAAAAGAATAAAGAATAAAATGATGGTGACGGGTGCCCGCCGCCTACAATGTGCAAGTGCTGGTATTATTCGTGTAGTAATACACGAGTGGCTAGGCGGAGCCACCTTTATCCCCAACAACCTCCCACTTAAAGGTGAATTTTCCGTAGTGAGGAGTGAAAAAGAAAAAGAAAAGAGAATACAACATGTACACATGTACAACAAGATGAGGAAAGACGTCATCTCATCCCACGTCCATCAATCTCCTGAGGAAGGCAAAGTGCTCCGTAGAGAGGCTTTTGGTAAGCAGACATGCAAGATTCTGGTTAGTCGATATCTTGACAAGGTCAACAAACTTATTCTCAATGACCCTACATATGAAGTGATACCTCACCTTAATGTGTTTCGTCTTCGCATGGAAGACCACATTCTTGGTTAACTGAATAGCACTCATAGAATCTGAATGTAGTGTAGGAATAGCAGCCGTGCACTTGTGCACCCTAGACATCCAAGAGACAACTCCTCAAGCATGGTGAACACATAGCCAGAAGTGGACTTCTTACTATCTGCATGTCCTGCATAATCATAGTCAGTGTACCCCACAACTCTTTTATCCTAGCTGCCATAGCATATGCACATATCTATAGTACCCTTCAGGTACCTCATGATATCCTTCACAACATCCCAATGCTTCTTGCAAGGTGTAGCCATATAGCGTGCCATAACACCAACTGCAAAGGCAATATCTAGATGAGTGGTTATCATGGCATACATAAGACTGCTCACTGCGGATGCATAGGAAATCTTGGCCATCTCAGCTCTCTACTCATCTGTTTGCAGATAATCACCATGTGATACATTCACATAAGAAGGCAATGGACATCCAATAGGCTTCATGTCTTGCATGTGGAAGTGCTTAAGGACTTTATGAATGTATTCCCTCTGTGACAAGTAGAGGAGTCCCTGATGATTGTCATATCTAATGCACATACCAAGTATGTGAGAAGCCTGTCCCAGATCCTTCATCTCAAAGCTCTTCTTGAGTTGAATGAGCTTTCCCTGCTAATAGCATGTCATCCACACAGAGTACCAAAATAAGCAAAGATCCATCACGAGCTTTCTTCGTATACAAGCACGGATCCATAGCACAACGGTTGTAGCCCTATGATTGCATAAAAGCATCAAACTTATGGTACCATTCTTCAAGCCATAAAAACTTTTCTTCAACCTACACACTAAGTGCTCCCTGCCAGGCTTTGCAAAGCCCTTAGGCTACTCCATGTAAATCTCATCATGCAAATCTCCATGTAAAAATGCCGTCTTGATATCCATCTGATGATACAAGTCCAAGTCAACCTGCGCGACTAAGGCCAAAACCAAGAGGAGGGTGGTCATCTTAACCAAGGAGAGAAAACTTCATCAAAGTCAACTTCATGCTTGTGTTTAAAACCCTTAGCAACAAGTCTTGCCTTATAAGTCACCTAGGGATGTCTAGGGTTATTGTTTAACTTGCACACCCATTTGCATGGCAAAGCCTTCTTGCCACTAGGCAAGAAAACCAAATCCCAAGTCTCATTCTCATGCCAAAGAGATACATGTGGTAAATACCCCATAGACAAAGCACGATCAACTGTAGATCCAGAAACAACTAAGGGGTAGAGGCTACTAGTCTTGTCACCTCTCGCAAGCACAAGCTTGCCACGAGTAATCTGCCATGAAGAGTCTCCAAAAGATACATGATATCCTACATCATCAAGATGTCCAAGGGACATGAAACTACGTGTCAATGCAGATACATGACATACATCGTGTATACTAAAACTACTGCCAAAAGAAAACCGTAGCCTAACATCACCAATGCTGACAATCTCAATAGACATTTCATCACCCAAGCTCACAAAACCCGAAACAGAACGACATGAATGGAACCACTCTCGGCAAGGTGTCACATGAAAGGATGCATCTGAGTCCAAGAGCCAACACTGTGCATACATAGAGTGTATCTCTATCATCTGCGAAGCACTAGATGAAGCTGCTGCAAGGATATAATCTCCATCACTATCCTTAGGCTACATAACATTGATCTCTTCAATTTTAACACTTGACTTAGCAGGTACTATGCTGCCATCAAAAGACTTTTCTTGCACTTTCTCTTTTCCCTTGTCTACACTTCATGACATTGTGGCCTTATGTGGCATTTCTTCCCACAATCATGACAAGTCATATTTGCATTTCTCCCACGAGACTTACTGCGTGACTTGCCACGCTACTTGGATCGAGATTTCTGCAAATCCCATCCACGGCCATTACCATGGTCATTCTTTGCATTTCCATCATGTGAGCCTCTAACTATCAAAGCATGAGACACACGAGAGGCATCCAAATTCTTATGGTTTATCTCTTCTTGCAGAAGAGAGCTCTCAACATCAGATAACTTCAAAGTAGTGGCAAAAGCACATAAGGTAGTGCAGAATACATCCCAAGACTCATGAAGAGTTCCAAGCAAGAACAACATAGTGACATCCTCTTTGAAATCGATGCCCTGCGAAACCAAGTTCTTTATGAATAGCATGAAATTAGCTCAGATGAGTTGACATGGTCACATTCTCTTTCATGTGGAGATCCATAAGCTGTTTCAGTCAATACATTTGACTTGCAGGACTTTGCTTCTCATAGAGGTTATTGATCTTATTCCAAAGCTACTAAGCACTCTGTGCTTCCTCAACCACATTGTAATGCACCTGTTTAGTGAGAGAGAAGATGAGGGTAAACTTGCCGAATCAGTGAATACAAAGTGTACATGTATCTTTGGCCTATGTATACCACTGCATCTTTGGCAAAATGTACATCTAGACGGACCAAGGTATATAAACTATACATCATCTAGGAGATCCCAGTCTCAAAGATCCAAAAGCTCAATATTCATAACCCACACTACTCAATGTCTGATAAGTAGACAAAGATGCTCCCATTCGCACAAAAGCTCTAAGTGTCAAGCAAATAAGCTCAAACAAAGCATGTAAGAGCACCAGTGATGGATTATCTAAGATCATACATCAGTAAGATATCTAGAGCATACGAGTGGCCAAGTATCCAATGATAGCATCCAGTGTCATGAGGACAATCCCAATCCATCTCTGACGACGAGCCAAAGTAGGACAATAAGCTCCAAAATATCCAAATTCAAGCCCAAACAAAGCTCTTGT
Source organism: Lygodium microphyllum (assembly GCF_053477565.2). Classification (NCBI taxonomy): domain Eukaryota; kingdom Viridiplantae; phylum Streptophyta; class Polypodiopsida; order Schizaeales; family Lygodiaceae; genus Lygodium; species Lygodium microphyllum. The sequence continues at coordinate 121,695,425 of NC_141151.1, read as the reverse complement.
AGTATTCAAGTCCAAACAATGTAACTAGCATGTGTAGGTAACATAATCATCAAGCATGTACCAACGGGTCATACATAGGCCATAGATATAACCTCTATCATAAAGCATGCTAGTGTAGACCAATGTCAAGTAAATGCCAACCAATATGGAGCTCAAACAAGGCTCAAAATACATTTTGAAACCATCCAAAGCATTTGCCAACCTTCATTTGCATCCCAATAGTCATATGAAACACTCGGGAAGCACTCATGTGACCAATAGACAAAGCATAAACTGATTAAATAAGTTTCAGCCCTGGAGTTTACAACAGTGATTTATTGTGTAAAACTAAGTATTTCATGCCACTAAATCAGCTCCAAATGATAGCCAATCAATATGCATACATTCCCCAAACATTCAGGACCAATCGACCATCAAATATCAATGCCAACCAAGTTGTAGCTTCAAAGGTTAGTGTAACACTATTTATAATAGCTTGTGGACTATTATGAGAGTCCCAAAACAATGCTAAATCAGACCCAAATCAATAGCAATGCTCAATGCTTCAATGTCAAGCTCCAAGTATGCTTCTAGGCATCAAATGAAGACCTATCCAAGTGCCCAATGACTAGAGTAGTTGGAGAAGATCAATGTCAAGTTGAGGAAGATACTCTTGTAGGTCACATGATGGTGCAAACTGATCTGGGGCCTGTGGAAGGGCTGGGAAAGGTCAAGGCAAGGTTGGGGGAGCTAGTTAAGGCCCCCCAGGAGCTCCTCTTGAAATGACAGAGTCATCGGTAGAGTGTAGGCTTCACAAGAAGCACGAGGACATGGCTGCCCTACTTCACAAAACTTGTGGACTGAAGTGAAATAACAAAAGAGAGCTCGAATACCTTCAAAGGAATTCCTTAATGGTTCCCAAATGGGCCGGGTAGGTGCTCAGAAAGTTGGGGAGTGATCGGTGGAGCTTGAAGGAGTCAAATACGTCTGCCAAGAGTAAGAACCAATGGTATAGGGATTAGAATGAATGTTGAAGGAGTCACAGACCAAGCTTGAATGCTCAAGTAACCATGCTCTGATACTAGTTGAAAGGTGCGATGGATCGAAGCTTATACATGAGAGCTATGGCAGGAGAGCAAGAGCAAGAGAGAGAGAGACTCATAATGTGGGAACTCCAATAGTCACAATGTGTGACAACCAGCCTTCCCTTTATTCATTTGTTACTAAAAGAATAAAGAATGAAGTGATGGTGATGGGCACCCACTCCGTGCAGTGTGCAGACGCAGGTACTGTCATTGTAGTAATACACAAGGGTGGCTAGGTGGAGGCGCCTTTACCCCCAACAAACATACCACCATTGAGGTTGTCGGGGATTTGGATAGAAGATTACATGTTCAATATGACATATAACAGTGAATCAACATTTGTGATTGTTTCGCATCATGGAAAAATTAAAAGAATAGGTCATGGACCTATTCACAATGACCCAACAAGACAAACGTGTTGTGCAAATCCGTCCATCTATTCTCCAAATGTATTTCCAGAAATCTAGATGGACCTCGCCAAATGGTTGCCCCAGCTCCTTCCAACACCACTTTAAACCATTGCACGTTGAATATGATCATGGAGAAGCTATAGTAATCTAGTGAGATAACACTTTGCAAGTTTCCAAAATACTCTATCTCATCTTCCATGGTATTTGGATTTGTGGCCCGCCGTCAGCTCTCTTGCTCAAACTTTGCCATGACACCACAATCTGTTGTTATGGAGCACATTTTGTCGATGCACTCAACATGAAAATGTTGTCGATGCAACCACACTGTGTTGTAGATTTTGTACTGTACACTGAAATGATTAGATTAGTTGTTGCACATAAAATCTAGATACGATATCAAACAAAGCATGTAGTCACCTTTGAACTACATCTCCTCGAGAATTCTTACTCCTCGATAGAGACCTCTACCCCTTCACGAGAAGTTGTGATCAAAGCTCCATGTAACCATCGCATAGACATAAATTGTAGCATCTCCTTCATGCCTTCAAGATATCAAATCAGTCGATGGCGTGTACTGCGTCGACATTTTGATCATGCTTTCTTCTTTTTCTTTCTGGCCTACTCATATGTAGCGAGCCACTTCTCCATGGATGAATGATGCAACATACAAAAACGATTCACTTTCTCCTCCATGGCAATATCCATTCTTTTTTCTACTCCATTTCTAACCACCACATCTCTGGTCAGCCTATTATCATCCTTTAGCGACCATAGCATACTGTTGTCTGAATTCACCATCATTAGCCACTTTGAAATATGCACTAATACCTTTGACACTAGCTAACCTTCAACCATGCTACCTTCCAACCGAGATGGTTGTCATACAAAGCTCTTCAGGGTTTTCATGAAAAGCACTTTAAGAAGAACATCCATCATGTATGGACAGGTCCGGCAATCTCCACTTCATCTACAAGATGCACTAGGAGGTGAGTTTGTATCATGAGCATGCTTGTGGGCAGGTACCTCTCAAAGAGACAAACCATCTTCACCACTCTCCACCTTGTCGATTCAATAGAGGATGTCTTGAACTCCTTCTGTGAGATACATTGCACTAAATTTGACAACTTGTAAATCACCTTGCATATTTCTAGAGTGAGACACCCCACGATTGTGATCGGTAGTACAAACTATCACAAATGGAAAAGCATTATGAGCATTGAGTAGACACTAAATAGCGAAATCTAACACTAGCCAACCTTCAACCATGGTACCTTGTGGTTGAGCTCGTTGTCACACAACGCCTATATCCATCGCATATAGACAGGTCTCGCAATCTCCACTTCATCTACGAGATGTACCAGGAGGTGGATTTGTACTGTGAGCATGCTGGTGGCACGTACTTCTTAAAGAGACAGATCGTCTCCACTACTCCCCACCTTGCGGATTCTATAGAGGATGTTTTGATCTCCTTCTGTGAGATCCATTGCACTAAATTCAACATTCTGTAAATCGCCTAGCGTATTTCTAGACTAAGGCATCCTATGGTCGCGATCGATAGTACAAACTGCCACAAATAAAGAAGCATTACAAACATCGACTAGACACTAAATAGCAAAATACGTAGGCCACTTTTACGATCGAGGCCAATACAAACCTATTGAGGCTACTTGCAATTAACATCAAGACAAACTTGACATACCTTATGCCAATCATGGGATTTCGGCCTTGATAATTAGTCATCTTTAGAGAAAGCAAACCCGAGGGAACGCATCACACTTGTTGGGGTGCGAATAGACCTGATAATTTGCTTTATGATATATACTCTTCTTTAGTGGATAGGACCTAAGGAGGACAAGGTAGTTGCAAGTGACCATTAATGCTTGACTATGGCAAAAGTGCCTCCATCTTGTCTACCTTTTCAAATCCATTCGTGCCTCTATAGTGTCTCTCTTTCCTGTGATGTGGTCCCATAATAAGTTGCCGACATTCTTGAAAATATGCATGGCATCTAACAAATTGTTGACCTGTAAGTGGATCTAATATGGAAACTCGTTGAAAATCGAGAACTGTTGCATTTTGCTTAGATGTGACTCTTTGTGGACCATTTTCAACTCGTACTAGCTTTGGGCATTCATTCATATTAGAGGTCATCCAAGAAAATCTTCCCTCAATTCATGACCCTTTAGCAAGAAAGTGGTATGTCCTTGATATAACATCTTCTTCATGGTTCGTGACCTTCAAGAGTCTAATTGTGGCCCACACAATGGACATGTAGCATAATAACCTGAGCTAACTAGACCTGTTGCATCACTCCTATCTAGTCAACACAAACTTCAACGAGCATTGTTAGATAACATAAACTTAAACAAGCCCACTTACTTGAGCACTCCACGAATCCTAGAAAGTCATGCATGGTCCATATGAGAATGGCTCATATATTAGCAGACCGTCAACAATCGTGCTTCCTCATGTCTTCCACAGCCACACTCTCCTCCTACAAAATCTTGAGCTCATCAACTAATGGATAGAGGTAAACACCCATGTTCTTGACTTTGTAGCACCCATGAATATATGATACTTTAGCAATCTAAAAAAATCAAAAGAAACCTTGAAGAGCACAAGAAGTGTTTTTTATTTTATAATGGAATCAAAAAAATGAATAGAGGGTAGAATGTACTTGAACAACTTGGTCACACTCGCATTGCTCCACTCGTGCTTTGCTTGCACACTTATGAGTGCAAGAAGCATATTTAGGTGAGATACTCGACACCCATCATATAATGATATAGATGCTTCTTCTCTCAGTGGATCAGATGACTCGATGTCCATGGGCATTAATGCATTGATTATTGCCTCCATCTAAGGTTCCAAGATTGGAGGAAGGTCTGAAAGGCCCATCGTCTCCTTTGGTATGGTGTATCAGCTCAAGCAATCCATCCATCGCATGCCCATGAACTTTTCTAATGGGCCGCAATATATATATTCCTTGGGATGAAACGTCACCTCTCTATACAAATTTCATGGACATATCTAATATTTTTTAATATGATATTTAATTACTTTGCGAATGTAAAGCATAATTGATACACACTTTTCTTACTATTTGCTCAAAGTTTGAGATCACTTGGTCAATGATCTCTAATTGAAACCCATCGAAGTATCATATGTATTCTATGGACAAGCGACGCTTTTGTCTGATTTCCAGCTTGCATTGAGTGCAAGGACATGGGACATGTTGATTAAGATATGCCTTGCGGTTTCGGACATCACACTATCATCGTTTTCCATTTTCTCTATGTTACAGTAAACAATAGATTTTTGTTCCCCTCATTGGTGATCTTCCTGCATTTTAATCTCTATTCCTTTTTATCTCCCTTTCCCTTTATTTGTTTCCCTCCATCCATCTCTCTTTGTCCGTTTGGCTCCCTTCATCCTTCTTTGTTTCTCTCTCCACCCCTCTTTCTCTCTCTCTCTCTCTCTCTCTCTCTCTCTCTCTCTCTCTCTCTCTCTCTCTCTCTCTCTCTCTCTCTCTCTCTCTCTCTCTCTCTCTCTCTTTCTCTTTTTTTATTTGCCTCCCTTCATTATTCTTTGTTTCTCTCCCCGCCCCTCTCTCTCTCTCAATGTTTATTTCTCTCTCACATCTTCCCTCCCATTCTCACTTCTTTCTTTTTCTTTCTCTCTCTTCTTCTCTCTATTGCATTTCTGTTTTCATCTCCACTCTCACTCAATGTATCTTGTTACAATTAAAATGAAAGAAATAAAATAAAAACCCTTATAAAACAAGGACATTGAAAGACCCTCTCTCCGCACCTCTCTTTGTGTCTCCCTTTATTTTACTATTATTACATTTCCTCTAATTCTCTCGCTATTTTTGTTTTTCTCTCTTCCTCTCTATTTATTGTTATTTCTATCTCTCTTTTTCTCCCTAGCTCTGTCCCTTTTTCTCCCCCTCCCTCCCTCTCTTTTCTTTTCACTCTCCTTCCTCTCCTTAACCCACCCTTTTCTTCCACCTCTTTCTTCATTCTCCATTTTTCTCTCTGTCCCCCCTCTCTTTCTTTCTCTCTTTCTCCTTCTTTGTTGCCTCTCTCTTTGTTTCTATTCTCCCCTCATTGTTTCTCTCACTCATTCTCCTCTCTCCCTCCCTTCATTTCTCATCTCTCTTCCTCTCTCTCCTTGTTATCCTTCCCCCTTTCTCTCTCTCTTCCTCTCCCTTCCTCTCCTGTTCTTCATATCTCGTTTCTCTTTTCCTCTCTCTTTGTTACCTTTCCTCTTTTCTCTCTCTCGTTTTCTCTTCCTCTTCCTTCCTTCTTCTATCTCCCTCATTTCCTCTCTTCCTCTCTCTCTTTCAATGCATCTCATTACAAAGAAAAACAAAAAAAATAAAGGAACAAAACACAAAAACAAAGCAAGAAGAGGCAATACACCTACCACAAATGCTCAAGGATGAATTCTTTTCGCCTTATCTTCGCGACACCCCTTCTTTCTCCCTTGCGCACTTCTCCCTCTTCTTCGCATATAATGGCAGTGGCAATGAGGAGCTCTCCTTCTCTCTCTCTCTCTCTCTCTCTCTCTCTCTCTTTCTCTCTCTCTCTTAAGGTGATGAATTCTCTCACTCTCTCTCGAAAATGTTTGCGGCAAATGTTGTGCTCGGGTTTTTGCCGATCTTTTTTCTTAGACTGACATTGCTATTGGCAATGCAATTAGCATCGTCACTAAGCATCGCAGTTTGTGTCATTAAGAGTCGCTATTAGTGTTGCTAATTAATTTAACAACACAAATAGTGACGCTATTTGCGACACAAATAGCGAGGCCACTATTTTGCATTGCAAATTGGTGTTGCTATGTCCCCATTCCCTTGTAGTGTATACTTGCAACCTCCATAGCTAAGAGTGAGGAGCTAGTGTGATAGAAGCTCTATCTTCTCTCCTCTTGTTTCTTCTCTTCTTTCCTCATTGCTTCCATAGCCTCACACACACACACACACACACACACACACACACACACAGAGGCATGGGGGGAGTGGGAGGGAGAGGAGGGAGTTTGAGAGTGAGGGACTAGTTGGCAAAGCTCACCTCCATTGAGTTGAGCACTTGTCTTAAAAAGAGCTCTATCAATGTTCAATTTATCTACCTAGAGACTAACATTTTGGTCTCATTTGTAGGATCCAGACAAAAGTAAGTCTGTTAAGATTACTAATATTCTCACCTTGTGACCAAATAGGAGAAGTCAAGGTCCTTAAGACGGATAGAATAGCAAGGAACTATTCTTTTACTCGCACAATTTACATACTTAAAAGAACATATGGGTAGATAGGAGGCCAAATCAAAGGGCAACCAGTGTAATGTAATGGACATATATACTAAATGTCCATCATTGCACGCTACCTAAATGTCCATCATTGCATAATTTTTGGTTTCTCCACTATTGTGAAAAGTATAAACTTAATTTTTGCATGCTTTTATATCTACAATATTGTATGTAAGTGAGTTGATCGAGTGCTTTTTTCGTCATGATTGTGAAAGTCATAACTTTATTTGTTACTATGCTTACTATCTCCATGACTACTTGCCGAAAGCATCTCCACATCTATGAGAAGTACCTATTTCCTCTTTGGCATGCATTTGGAAATCCCCACAATTGCATTCAAGCATCTCCATCACTGATCTCCACGATTGCATGATGCTTGATATGTCCATGACTAATCATCCCTACCTATCTCCATAAAAGATTCCCGTGATTATGTGATAGTCTCCATGATTAATCATAAAGAGTGCATGTGTGTGTGTGTGTGCACACATGCACACGCACATGCACACGCACACGCACACACACACACACACACAGAGTACATTTTGGTAGTCTATTGCCTTTATAACCCACTCATATAGCCAATTGTCCACAACCATGTGCATATATGCTCACACATGTACTCCTATACCTAGCATTGTTTAGACACACATGTACTCCTATACTTAGCATTGTTTAGACACACATGTACTCCTATATCTAGCATTGTTTAGACACATACTAAAAAATTCCTCTTAGGGTTCTTTTTTGGGTTAAAACCCAAAAAGAGTTTAGGTTTTAACCCAAACTCTTTTGAATGAGTTAATATTACTTTAGCATCTTTTTTATCAATCATTCTTTTATTTATTTGCTTAGTATGAAGATCTTCAATTCCTCTTTCTTAAAACCTAGTGAAGCTCTTTGCTTTTGATGCATCTAGTGTGACACCATTATTCTCTCTAGTAATTTGTCTAAAGGGGGATGTCCTGAGTGGAAGCATGCAAGCAGAAGCAAGAACTATGGTGGAAGAAGGAAGAGAGCAAGATCAAGAGAAACAAGATGTGGGAACTCCAATAGTCACAATGTGTGACCGGCCTTCCCTTATTCAAATGTCACTAAAAGAATAAAGAATGAAGTGACAGTGATGGCCGCTCACTGCCTATAGTGTACATGCATATCGATACTATCACTATAATGAATATACGAGCAATCAGGCATAGGTGCCTTTCCTCCCAACAACCCCCTACTTAAAGTCCAATGTGCCCCTAGTGAGGATAGAACAAGAAAAAAGTGATAAAGTACAAATGTACATAAATTATAATATGATAAGGAAATATGTCATCTCATCATCTAGTGCCCCATCAACTTCCTAAAAAAGGCAAAAACTCTATGCTGAGAGACTTTTAGTGAGCAAATCTACAAGATTTTGGTCATTTGACAAGCTCGATGGAGTTGTCCTCAATGACCTCTCTGATAAAGTAAGAATGCATCTCAATGTGCTTTGCCCTCACATGGAAGACCATCTTTTTGGCCAATTGAATAGCACTCATAGAATCCAAATGCACTATAGGGACTAATGAATAATATCAAGGTCTACAACAAGATGGCCTACACTAGAGAGCCTCCTTGCAAGCCTCAATGGCAACAACATAATCTGCCTTTGTAGTGGATATGGCCATGCATTTTTGTACCCAGGACATTTAAGAAATAATACATGTATCAAAGGCAAAGACATAACTAGAGGTGGACTTCCTACTAGCTAAATGTCATGTATAATCAGAGTCAGTATACCCGATGAATCTTGTATCGTGGCCACCATAATATATTCACATATTTACAGTGCCCTTAAGGTACCACTCTTGGGAGAGGGCCATGCAGTTAGAGTACGACTCTTTGCCCGAACTCATATGTGGGAGTTAGTTCCTTTGCCTACTTGAAAACATGCTTTGTCGTGCAAGTGCGTGTATAAGTTGAGAAGTGTCCCTAGATACCCCAAGCCAACCTATAAGCCTATTTTGGTTGCTAAGGGTTTTAAGCAAGAGGTGTTGACTTTGATGAAGTCTTCTCTCCTATAGTCAAGCTTACTACCCTACGCATGGTATTGGCTTTGGTTGTATAGCTAGATCTGGACAGATGGATGTGAAGACATATTTCTTACATGGGGACTTACATGATGAGATTTATATGTAGTAACTTAAGGGATTTGAGAAAAAAGGTAACAAACACATAGTGTGCAAGTTGAGAAAGAGCCTTTACGACCTTAAGTGGCACCTAGGGAATGGTACCACAAGTTCAATGCTTTCACACATTCATAAGGATATACTCGAAGTGATATGGATCCATGTTTATACACAAAGAAGGCCCATGATACTAGCCTTATGATCTTGGTACTCTATGTGGATAATGTGTTGATGGTTGGGAGCACATGATGAGCTGAATACCTTGAAAGGTTAGCTCATGAAGAGCTTTGAGATGAAGGACATGGGATAGGCCTTGCATATTCTTGGGATGCGCATCACATGCGATCACTTTAAGGGGTTTCTTTACTTCTTGTGCTGAAGGAGTATATCTAGAAGGTTCTTGGTTGGTTTCATATGTAGAATGTTAAGCTTATTGGCTATCCTTTACCTTCTCATGTGAAGGTTAGTCACACCGATTGTCCGTAGTCTCATGATTAGAAGGTGGAGATGGCCAACATCCCTTACGCATTTGGAATGGGCAATTTGATTTATTCCATGATAGCCACTTGCATTGACATAGAATTCACAATGGGAGTTGTGGCTTGCTATATGGCTACACCTGGCAAGTAGCATTGTATGCCGTGAAGGGGTGATTATCACCTCTATGCATGGCCTCATCATAGATAAGAGATTCACTAGCATCTGCCACCATAACAATCCATAGAGACTGCAAATTGATCAAGTTGACCTCTATTTCTAGTAGACCACCATAAAACAGGCTGTGGAGCTTGTGTATCCTGTCTAACATCATGGTCCTAGGCCATTGGAGCATGTGCTCTACTGCAGGCTATCTAGCTGGCTTTACAATAATATGAGGCTCCTCTTGAAATATCACTATGCATACCTCAACAACTTGCTGAGGTTTCTTTTTCATTTTCTTCTAATGGAAAATGAAGAAAATGACATCATAGCCCATCTGACTTGCATCCCCAGAACTAAGAAAGATGCACTTTGTGGGAGCTTTCACTCAACCGCCAAGACCCACAGACTGCTTATTGTTTCAAGTGTTCCAAGCGAACTCTAATGGCTATCTCTCACCTAGCCGACGCGCCGTCGATCCTACGAGTGTAGTGAGCTTAGCTTAGTGCCGATATGAGTTGCCTTCTCTCTCGCACACACCGGTAGCTCCACGATCCTAGATACAAGCTCAAGCATCCTCAAGCCTCCTCCACCTCCAAGCTCCATCCTCCATAGCGCGCGCGCAAGAAGCGAGAAGAGAAGAGAAGAAGAGAAGAGGAGATGGTGAAGAGCTTCACCCTCTTGATCCCTCACTCTCACACTCTCACTTCCTCACACTCTCACACTCCCTCTCTCAAGAGCACACACAAGCAAAAAGATGAGAAGGAGAGAAGGAGAAGAAGACTCTTGTTGCCACACACCAAAGAATGATCTCTTATTCACTTTTTGAACTTTATATATACAAACCCTAAAATCCCATGGACACCCATCCATTTTTTACATGACCGGCCATTGTGGCAAGGTCCTTTTTCCATTTCCCTCTTCTAGCCTTATGCCTCTAGCCTACGCCCATCTAATATTTTACAATCGGCACAGCAGCGAGCCTGGCGCTCTTTCACGAGAGTTTTTCGAGTTTTTTTGAGGCGTATTTTTATTTAAAGTTGTGCTTTTTGCCTCGGTTCATCTTTAGAGGCCGCCTGTGTGTCTTTGCTCTTTTTCCATCTTCCTTTTGCTTTTTTCTTTATTTTTCTGCCATCCCGACTTGGGGTTAACATTACCCCCTCCTAGACGGGTGCCAGTCCCATGGCACTTCGGTGTTGGATTGGTGTAGGGGTTAGGGCCACATGTAAACTCAGGTGCTTGTGAAAGCTTAAGAATGATATTTGTCAGGCAGCTAACTGGACGTCATGGGTGGACGAGGGCCTCCAAAGTTGGTGGTTTGGTGCTTTTGGGGTGCCTGAAGAAGAAGGTGTCGTGCCCTACCTAAGGGGAGTGCTTTCCTCAGCTTGTTGGTGCATTGTGCTCGTGTTAGTGGAATGGGGAGGTGGGTCAGGCGAGCCTGGGTGATGTCCCATACTTGAGGACCTCATTTGTGCCAAAGGGGGGTGTGGTGCCAGTGGCTTAGGGTGACAGGTCTAACCCGATGTGAGTGTTACCTCCCTGGGTGTGTCCTGCCCTTGATGGGCCCTAATTGTGAAGTGGGGGTGCAAAAAGGGCTAGGGGGTTGAGTGGAGCCAACCGACCGAAGCCACCGGACACGCCTAACTTAAGAACCCCTAAGTGTAGTGATTGTGCTTTTTGTGGTGATAAGTGCTTCTACAAGTGGGTGATGTTGATCAGTCAGTGTTTTTTCTTTTTTTGAAATGAATGACAGCTAGGCCTAATCCTCTTCATCTGAACGAGGGGGGAAGGAGGGCGGATGGATTTGCATAAAAATTGGTGGCTTTGCACGTACCCTTCCAGGTTCATGCGGATGTGGAGAGAGGTGGTGGAAAGGAAGGGGTGATTACACCTAGTGAATTGGCTGTCACTCATATCCTCTAGGAGAGCTAGGCAAAAGGAAGGTAGTGTAAAATATTACACGGCGCAGCGAACAGAATCTGAGAAAGAGATAGAGAGTACACAACAGATAAGAGGAGAATCAGTAAAATTCTTTAACTCCAAACAACTGATACAAAGATGGCTCTGTCCACCCGTGCGCTTCCACTGAGTGAAGCTTAGATGGCGATCTAGACAGAAGATAGGCGAAGAGCTTAAGGCTAGCTGGAACAACAACTCTGACTGGGTGAAAGATGAGTGTGAGATGGCTGCGAAGGGGTTTAGCTTTTATAGCCCGCGAAGGTCGTTAGGTCGGCCTGCTGACCGACCTACCATATGAGCCTCCACTAGTCGACCAGGGAATATTCCAGGGAATATTCCCTTTACCATCGGGCCGGGGGCGCTGCCCCCGGACCCCCGCCAGGGGGGCCGCTGGCCCCCCTGGGACCCCCCAGCCAGGGGCCGCTTCCGCGGCCCCCGGACCCCACAATAGGGGCCCCTTTTAACTCCCTTACCACGCAACTCAATGCAATGTGCCTCGAGTTGCTACCAGCTTAACCACTCCATCTAACCCAAAGATTAGACCCACAACAGTCACCTTTTTGCCATCCGGTCACATAGACCTCATCTGATATACAAGTCAGGAACCAATGTCCGGGCTCACATTTGGCTTCTCCTCATAATGGGGGCCTTACAACTTTGAGCACCATGGATCATTGGTAGCACCTAATGAGGGTGGGGCATTGATCATATCTAACACCCCCCCTCAATGTCCACCCATAGGTGAACTATCTCCTCGGCCCAATGCCGAGTCTCTGAAGATGAACTTGAAGCAGATCCTTCGTAAGTGCTTTGGTGAAGATATCTGCTCCATTCTCCTCTGTTGGACAGTAGACCAATTCCACTATCCCATCCTCCATCAAATCACGCACATAGTGATACTGGATCTCTATATGTTTGGTGCGTGCATGAAACACTGGATTTTTGGCAATGGCGATGCAACTCTGATTGTCACATCTCAGCACAGTTGGTTCTTCATCCTGCACTCCCATATGCCATAGAATCCTTCTCAACCATACGGCCTCACATGCAGCAAAACAAGCTGCCTTGTACTCTGCTTCGGTAGAAGACAATGCCACTGTTGGTTGCTTCTTACTAATCCAAGAGAAAATTCCTGAACCCAAAGAGAAACAATAACCAGAAACTGACTTCCTGGAATCAATGTCTCCTGCCCAATCTGAGTCACAGTTCCCCACAAGAGAAGTTCCGAAACTGTATGTGATACCATAGTCAAGAGTTTTCTTCAAGTATCTGAGCACCCGCATCCCAGCCTTCCAATGACTCTCATGAGGTTTGTTTGAGAACCTGCTCAAAACACCAACAGCAAAACTGATATCTGGTCTGGTGTTACACAAGTAGATCAGACTGCCGACCAACCTCCTATACCTCCCAATGTCTGCTAATGCTGATGTATCCTCGATGGATAACTTTGCATTCACCTCCATAGGTGTAGCTATCTCCTTGCACTCGGTCATGCCAAATGCCTTCAAGATCTCCCATGCATACTTCTTCTGAGAGATGAAGATCTTTCCTGGCTCTTGCCAGACTTCAATCCCCAAACAATAGTGCAGCAAGCCCAAGTCTGTCATTTCAAACTCAGAACTCAAAGCCTTTCGAGTTTGGTTGATCATATCTTCATAGTCACCTGTAATAAGAAGGTCGTCCACATATAGGACAATCACTACAGACTTTTTACCATCCCTGTAAACATACAAGTTAGCATCTGAGGCACATCTTTTGAAGTTTAGGTTTAAAAAGAACCTATCTATCCGCTGGTACCATGCTCTGGGGGCTTGTTTCAGCCCATACAATGCCTTCTTTAGTTTACACACTTTGTTCTCAGAATGGGGGGCCTCAAACCCTGGTGGCTGAGCCACGTACACCTCCTCCTTGAGGTCACCATTTAAGAATGCTGACTTAACATCCATTTGGTACACTGGCCACTTCTTGTGGGCAGCCACTGCAAGTACCGTGCGAATAGTGGTCATTCTGGCAGTTGGGGCAAATGACTCTTGAAAATCAAACCCTTCAACTTGTGAAAATCCTTGGGCAACCAGTCTAGCTTTGTACTTTTCTAAGGTACCATCAGCCTTGTACTTTACCTTCCAGATCCACTTGGTGCCAATAACCTTCCGCTTTGCTGGTCGATCCACTAGCACCCAAGTGTCATTCTTCATTATGCTGTCATACTCTGCCTGCATAGCATCCTTCCATGATGGATCTGCAAGTGCTTCTTCTAAGTCAGTTGGCTCCTTTACTTCTCTCATAATCTCAACCATCAAGGCCATATTGACTATGTGAGCAGAAGCCCTCCTTTGCTCCTCTATTCTCTGAGACCTCCTTGGTCCGTCTGCCTTCTCCTCACCAGATGTAGGCATAGGATTATTGTGGTCATAGAGCTGCTTCACCCAGCGCGGCAATGGCTTTTCCGGTGGGGTGATGTCAGGTTGGTGAACTTTTTCCTCATCATCTGAAGATGATGCTTCCTCCTCCTTAAGGATAGGGATAGCTCTCGGGACAGGTTCATAGTGGACTACTTCTTCGCTTGATGATAAAGTGGAAGAACTTGCCTTCTCCTCCTCCACTGTATGCGGCTCCTCCTTGAACACCACATCACGGCTCGCAATGATCTTCTTTGCCTCTTGGTCATATAATTTGTAAGCCTTCTGCTCATCACTATAACCCAAGAAGATACATTTTCTGCTTTTTGGTTGTAACTTGTTTCTCTTCTCATCTGGAACATGTGCATAACATTCACATCCAAAAATTCTGAAATGTGAAACAGATGGTTTCTTACCAGTGTAAGCCTCATGAGGTGTTTTTCCCTTGAGAGCCTTTGTATAGCTCCGATTTAGAATGTAGACAGCAGTATTAACAGCTTCAGCCCAAAAATGGTTAGGCAATCCCTTGCCCTTTAGCATGCATCTTGCCATCTCCACAATGGTGCGATTCCTGCGTTCCACAACACCGTTCTGCTGAGGTGTGTGAGGCGTCGTCAATTGACGCTTGATCCCTTTGCTCTTGCAAAAGCCTTCAAACTCCTTTGAGTTGAACTCACCACCACCATCTGTTCTAAATTTCTTCACACTTTTCCCTGTTTCATTCTCAACAAGTATTAGCCATTCTTTAAACTTACCAAAAGCTTGAGCCTTATCACGAAGGAAGTACACCCACATCTTCCTACTGTAGTCGTCGACAATCAACATAAAATAAGAAGATCCCCCCAAGGCCTGTGTAGGCATCTTACCACACAAGTCAGCATGCACCAACTCTAGAGGAGCATGTGCTCTATTCTTGCTTTCTTGTGGAAATGCCTTTCTCTGTTGCTTGCCCATCATACAAGCTTCACATGGTTCCTTCAATTCAGTTATTGTAGGTAGGTGAGCAACCATACCTTGCTTTTGCATCTCCTTCAATACTGCAAATCCGATGTGTCCAAACCTTTCATGCCAAAGCTTACTTGTGCCCACTCCAGCGGTGGCTGTAAGAGCACTTAGCTCATACAGGTTGTTCCTCCTTTTTCCTTTGCCAACAATTGTGCCAGCACTATCAATAATTTCTGCACCTGTCTTCTTGAACCTCACTTCATGACCAAGATCAGTTATGGCAGCAACTGATAAGAGATTTCTTCTGATTTCGGGAACATACAACACATTTGAAAGCTTTTTGACTTCACCATTTGCAGCAACAAAAGAAATAGTACCTGTGCCCGCAGCAGGGCATTTAGCATCATTTCCAACCGTCACAGTGATGGATTCTTGTAGAGGCTGCATAGAACTGTATAGACCTTTCTTGTTGGTCATGTGACGGGAGGCCCCACTATCCAACACCCAAGAGTCAGTGGTAGATTCTTCTTGCGCCGAGGAGCACACTTCCTCAATGGTCGCCATGAATAATTCCAACTCTGCTTCAGCCGTATTGGCTGTCTCTTTCCCTTTACTTTTAAGGGTACCATTCTTTTCATCTGCCTTCTTGACACGACAATCTGCAATTGCATGTCCTTTCTTCTTACAGTAGAAGCACTCTCCTTGAAACTTCTTCTTGCCGCCCTTCTTCTTTTTGTCACCATCATTTTTGGTGGAGGAAACACCTTTGCCTTTTGCATTGGCAGAGAATGCAGCATCTCCATTGTTGCTTCCTTCTCGGGCTTTCAGCCTCAACTCCTCCTCCATTAATAATGCACAAAACTCCTCAAAAGTCAAAGCTTGAGGTCTCACCTGAGTATTAAGGGCAGTTACTAGTCCATCAAACTTTTGTGGACAAATCCGAAGACACCTCCGAGCTAGCTCTTCGCTAGTCTTTTGTATCCCAGCGCCAGCCATCTGGTCGCGCAGATTCTTAATCCGAGTGATGAATGCTTCAACCGTCTCTCCTTCAGCAAACTTCTCCGCTGCTAGTTGATTCTCCAAGTTTTGAATCCTTGTTTGGTTTCGTGTTTCATACTGACTCCTTAGTACATTCCAAGCCTCTGACGCTTTGGTTGTATGCTGAATCAGAGTCAAAACACTGTCAGAACAGCTTGTAACTAAGGCACACAATGCATCTGCATTCCTTCGTTTCCAAGCTCGTAGAAGATCTGCATTCGGAGGAATCATCACACTAGGATTTGATGGGTCGGGGGTAGGCTGTGGTTCTGCGTCAGTCCCCAGCACAGTCTCCAGAAGCTCATAAGAATCAAGGATAGTAGTAATTTTGAACTTCCACAAGGTGTAGTTTGTACCATCTAACTTGCCTTCGCTGAAGGTTGGTGGACGAATCCTCAGTGTTTGAATAGCCGGTACAGCAGCACCACCTCCTGCACCGCTTCCTGATGCGCCAGAACTGCTTCCCGGAGTCGACATCGTTTCTCTTTGCTGTTGAAGCCTTTGCCTCTTGCACGCTCTCCGATCTCTAGAGCCCCCTGGGCTCTGATACCATGTAAAATATTACACGGCGCAGCGAACAGAATCTGAGAAAGAGATAGAGAGTACACAACAGATAAGAGGAGAATCAGTAAAATTCTTTAACTCCAAACAACTGATACAAAGATGGCTCTGTCCACCCGTGCGCTTCCACTGAGTGAAGCTTAGATGGCGATCTAGACAGAAGATAGGCGAAGAGCTTAAGGCTAGCTGGAACAACAACTCTGACTGGGTGAAAGATGAGTGTGAGATGGCTGCGAAGGGGTTTAGCTTTTATAGCCCGCGAAGGTCGTTAGGTCGGCCTGCTGACCGACCTACCATATGAGCCTCCACTAGTCGACCAGGGAATATTCCAGGGAATATTCCCTTTACCATCGGGCCGGGGGCGCTGCCCCCGGACCCCCGCCAGGGGGGCCGCTGGCCCCCCTGGGACCCCCCAGCCAGGGGCCGCTTCCGCGGCCCCCGGACCCCACAATAGGGGCCCCTTTTAACTCCCTTACCACGCAACTCAATGCAATGTGCCTCGAGTTGCTACCAGCTTAACCACTCCATCTAACCCAAAGATTAGACCCACAACAGTCACCTTTTTGCCATCCGGTCACATAGACCTCATCTGATATACAAGTCAGGAACCAATGTCCGGGCTCACATTTGGCTTCTCCTCATAATGGGGGCCTTACAACTTTGAGCACCATGGATCATTGGTAGCACCTAATGAGGGTGGGGCATTGATCATATCTAACAGGTAGTAGGCTAGCTCTCATCATTAAGCGGGCCATAGCGCAGCTATCAATAGCATTGGGATCAAAAAAGAGGGGAGGCAAGCCATTTTCCTGCGGTGCCGGATCTTGCTTAAGTAGGAGCTTAAGAAGCCTAAGGTAATTACACGTAGTTATGAAAGTGGGATCGGGGCAGGAGGAGAATTCCACGAGGAAGTGCATCACGGAGTCAGTTAGGCTTCCTAAATCAAAAAGTAGAGCATCCTCAAAGGAGGTGACATTGGAATTGTAGATGATGGGGAAGTCATACCTCCCATGGAAGGTGGTGACAAAATCCATACCTACCCTACGAGGATATGCCATGAATGTGGGGTCATTCCTCTCGTAGGGTAGGGTGTTGCAAAACGCCATCCAGGCAAGCATGTTAGTATTGCGTATTCGCCTTCTCCAGAGGGGTTGGCAATTGTAGCCCCTTACGGTGTGTGGCACTTCGTACACTTTATTCTACCAAAATTCTGCTTCCTCTGTGCCCACAGAGTGGGGGTCTTTACCTTGTCGTCTAGCCATTTTTGGCCTAGTCGGCTGCCAGCCGCGATCACCTCCTCCATTACTTTGATCGACAGGACCCTTCTCAGGCTGTTAGGCATAAGGAAGCTGAAAGAGAAAGGGTCCTTTTCAATTTCTTGCCATTCCTAGACCACTAGCTTCACGTGGAATTGTGTTGGGAGGTCATTGGGGCATGGTGGGAGGGATGCAGATGGCTGCACGACTGGCTTGGTCTGCAGCCGCCTTCTAGCTTCTTCCACCAACTTTTTCCGTCGTTCCTTGAGCATGGCTTGTCTGTCCAGGGGCGGGTCAAGTGGTTGCTTTCCTGATTGTGCGACGAGAGGGGTTGTGGGATTATATCTTCTATGAATCTGTTCATGTCGACTTCAAGTTCGGCTTCCTCCCCCTGCTGGATTCCCTGTGGTGCTCTATCTTCAAATCCTAGGACATCCACTTCCTGGGGGGTTAGGCCAACCAGCAACAATAGGTATTTTTGTTGCTCGTCCAGGCTCAGCCTAACCTCCGCAGTTTGGGGTGGCAATTGTCGTCCTGAGTGTAGGGCTTTGCGTGCAATGGTTGAGCTTCCTTTGTACCACCTCCAACGGCTCTCCCTCCTCTAGGCGGGTCGTGTCCATGATGGTGTCGAGGAAGGCTTTTTGTTGGGCATTGAAGGCCACTTGGACAACTTCTACCTTGCTCTCTGCAATGATCTTTTTCTTTTCTACCAAAGCAAGGCACCGTGCCAGTGTCTTCACCCTCTTTTCATTATGCATCGTCCGCTCCTCTGCCTTCTTGTTCATGTCCTCCATGCTCTCTCCTTGCTTCAAGGTCAGTATCATGAGCCTTTGCTCTTGGTCCTCCAATTCCCTGATCAGCCTCTCCTGTTCTTGTCTTTCAGAGTTCAACTGATCGGTTAGGCGCTCAATCTCTTCTTGCTGCTCCTCCATGTCTTGCTTTCTTTTCTCATCCCTAGCGTTGAGTTCAGCCATGAGCTCTTCAACTTTAGCAGTTTTTGTAATGAGCTCCTGGTATTGCATTATCAAGAGCTTATGTTCTCTTTGCATCTTCACCAGCTCCTGTGTTTCATTCTCGAGCTGCTGCCTCTAGTGCTCCTCTCTGTCATCCTTAGCCTTTATTTTCTACTTGAGATCTGCGATCTCCCTTTGTTGCATGGCTATCTGCCAACTCAGCCATCGCTACCTTGCGTTCCTCCTTAGCTCTTGAACAGCACCCTGCCACGGCACCATAAGAACTACGAACCGGCCAAGAGAGGCTGCAAATACATTTGCTGGCCATGAAAACGTACAAGAAAAATCTCCTTCTTCTCACCAAGAACCATGCTTTCCAAACACATAAGGAAATGGCACACAAGAAATTGAGAGAAATTCTTCCATCCTCACCCTCTTCCTCTTCCTCACTCTCCATTAGAAATGAGCATGAAGCACAAGAGAGGGAAGCAAGAACAAGAAAGATGAAAGTTGTGCCAAAATGAGAGAGGGAGAAATGAACCGTGAGAGAAGAAGATAAAGGAAGAGAGAGGGTGTAACCACCTCAACCTCCCACCTCCCCAAATCCCACGGCTGCAACCACCCTTTTCCTTTTCTTGCATTATAAAATTCAAATTTGCATACATTGGCTAAGGTCTAAAGACCTTTCAATTTTTGGAATGAGACAAAAGGATTTTACCTTTCCTTTTCCTAGCAATATTTTATAGTGTGTCTCTTTTGGACTACACATTTTACATTGCTTCATATTTGAAATTTTACAAAGGGGTACAATTGCAATGAGTCATTTTACAAAAAGTTGTTTCCATGTCAGCACATTTTTGTGCCTTTATTTGCACTGATTTCCTGGTTATTAGCTCTCTCCAACTGGAAGAGTAGCTCGACGACGTATTCGTCGTAATTAGCTAGCAACGTCATCGTTGTTTGGATGGGTGTTGTTGAGGCCTCCACCTTTTGTTGCTTGGGATCTTGCCTAGACTCTGTGTCTGTGGCCGGCCGCTTTTGTCCTGTAGCCGTAGTTTCAATGCTCGTCCCCTGGGCTATCTCCTTGTTAATGAAATATTGCATCCATGCCACAAGATTTGATACGATTGTATGTATTGGTGGGGATGCTAGGAGTGATAGTGGTTGGCTCGGTGGGAGGCACAATAGAGTAGGAATTGGGTGGATTGGGGCCTTGCCCTTTGCCCTCAGTGATGGTGGGCGGCACAATCTCCAGCACCTGTGTGCT
This sequence comes from Lygodium microphyllum, assembly GCF_053477565.2. Lineage (NCBI taxonomy): Eukaryota > Viridiplantae > Streptophyta > Polypodiopsida > Schizaeales > Lygodiaceae > Lygodium > Lygodium microphyllum. The sequence goes on along the minus strand of NC_141151.1, from coordinate 121,675,468 downwards.
TGACCTAGGCCTTTCTTCTCTATGTGGGCTCAAACTCCCCAGTTCATCAGCTCTGCATTGTTGTTCTATGGACCGGTGGGTAGCTTCAGCCAGGTCCTCTTCCTCCTTCCTTCTTAGTTCTTCCTCTTCTTCATCAGCCTTTCTTCGCCTTTCCTCTTGTGCTTTTCTTTGCTCTTCCTTCTTTTTCTCTTTTTCTTCCTTTTCCTTTCCTTTTCTCTCCTCTGTCTCCTGCTTCGATGCCTTCTTAGCCTTCTGTAATTGTGCCCTTTCCTTTTCTTCTTCCTGTTTTTTCTTCTTTTCCCTCTCTTTGGCCTCCCTAAGGGACTCTCTCTTGGCCTTCTCTAAGTCCTCTTTCTCTTTCCTGCGGCCCTCATCATCTTTTTTCTTTTTCTTTTGCATTGCCTTCTTCTCGGTCTCCTTGAACTACTTTTTGCTCTTCTGTTCTTCCCCTTCTTCCTCGATCTCTCTCCTGGTGTTGATGAGGAGGTGATCTGTCGGGTGCTTCCCCCTCCCCCTCTTCTGCCTACTGTGCCTCCTTCGCGGCCTCCTGGATAAGCGCCATTAAGACATCTCCATACCCGATGTAAGAGGCCTTGGATGAAGCTTTCTTTCTCTCTGTAGCCTTGGAGGCTAGAGACCCTCCACTTGCTGGCACACTTCCTAAAGCCAATGCCTTAGCTGCCTGGTTGATAGTTTTTCGTACATATCCGTTCCAGTCAACTTCGTCCAGGGTGTGGGCCGCTATGTTCTCCAGCATGGGCCGCTGATTCGATGCATTCGGGAGTTGTAGCATTGGCTGGAGAAGAGGACATGTACTAGCTTTGCTTGCAGCCTAGCTTTTTCGTCGGGGATGTCTAGGATGCTGATGCCGTCATTGGTGAGTACCTCCTCCTTTTTCATTTTTAGCATCGCATAGACATCCCTCTTCTGTTTTCTCTCCGTCTTTGGCTCCAACCCCAACGCCTTCTCTACCAAGGCTGGGTCTAGACGGACCTGCACCTGCTTGGCACTTTCTTCTCTGCCCACTGTCACTATGCCGCATTCTTGGTCTGGGTCGTATGATGTGAGGAACTCTACATACTTTAGGTGGTCCAGCTCTTGTGAGAATTTTTCAAGGTACTTGCTGAGGTTACATTGCTCGACCACCCTCCTAGCTGCTTCCTCCCTAGCCACCACAACTTCTATGTTGCAGACGGTTAGAAACTTAAGCTGGTCGAAGGCGCGATTTTCTAGGTGGATGCGATATTACTCTCTTTCCTCGTCTGTGAACGGGAGTCGGTGAGCACTGTCTTGTTGCCACATCTTTTGTTCCTGTCATAAACCGTGATTTTCATTAGTGCTTGCGATATAATAATTTGCTGAAAAAGAAAAACTCTATGCTTTTGAATGAATTCATTAAGATCTGATGCAAATTCTCCTTTTCAGACTTTGACTTTTTGCCCTTTACTTCAAAATTTTCAAGCCCTTTTCCTACCCCATCTGTTTTCCATAGTATATGTCTACGTGCTTCACCGACTTTGATTTGATTTACGGATTTTGATTTGATTCACCTTACCCCCTCCCCTTCTAGCTCGAGAAGAATCCTTCCTAGGATTTAGGGTCAGAAGGTTAAGGGCTTTCGGCATGGAGGTGTAGGGGTTACTTGTGAAGGAGCCAAGTGTAGAAATTGGGATTGTATTCCAATTGAGCCTCATGGTCCAGATCAAAGGGTTCAATCCCCACTTGGGTGATGTATGTGAGAACATTTGTTAGGAAGTCACCAGAGTTGACACGGCTAGCAATGTGTAACTCTTCCTCGGTCAACAAGCGGTCGAGGTAGGGGTGTCCTTTGATGTGGTCTTCTATAGGACGGCCCCAAAGAGTGGTTAACACTCGATATGAGGTTGGCGTGACATATGTGGGGTCGTACTCTGCTGTTTTGATAGCGCGGCATTGCTCAGCGTTGGTCATTATTCGGCATCCTTCAACTTCCCATTGCAACCTAAGAGCGTACCAATGCCTTAAGAACTGGGATTCCATCTCAGCAAGTCTTGACAACTCTGCCACTTCTGGGTCAGTGATGGTAGAAGTGGTTCACTGATCATACGACGTGATGAGGCGTTGTTTGATTGCTTGCTCCGTGGAGATCTCGGTACTGAGAAATTTAGCAGCGGAGGTAGCGGCTTTTGCAAACTCGAATTCAAACGTTTCCCAAGAACAAGGCATCGTTTGAACTTCGGTTGCAAAGGATTCGTCCAATAGGCCTAAGTCTAGGCGATCGTAGCTTAGAGCTAGCGACACAAAAGTGGCGTCCAGTCGCTTAATGCAATCCACCACATCATCCCCTGTTTCTTTAGCTAAATTAGCTGCTAATGTGAGAAAGGATTTCCTCTCGTAAGAGGGCCTAAGGCCTGCGGGTGGTTGGGGTTTGGTAGGACTTGAGCCTTTGGCAACGAAAAGTTGCGGTGGTGAGTGTTCTTGAGCTTGCGATTGGGTCACTGGGACTATGGCTGGGTTAGCAGCAGCCTCGAGTGACAGCCTGCTACTTTCAGGATGGATTTGGGGAGTCGGATCGACTCTGGCAGGTGATGGCTCCTATGACGGTAGCTGTCGCTTGGGTCAATAGGCTTGGGCGACTCTCTTGGGTTCACGTGTGGATGAATTTGATGGTTGCGGGTCAGGGGAGCTTTGCGGCTCGTGGTTTTGAGGTTTTACAGTTTTTGGGATGATTAAGCTTGAGGCTGGCGTACGAGCGGTGCCTTTGGCTGTGTGGGCCTGAGGTATCCATAGCCAAGCATTGCCCTCATAGTAGCCTTATGCGTGCAAGAGGGCCTTGGGGATCCATCTTTGACTGATTACGTGTCTATACCTATAATTGCGTTTGGGCCTCCTAGGTTTAGGGTTTCTGGTCTTATGAGGGTAGGAGTGTCGACTCTGAGGTGGCTGTTGCAGCTGTTTAGGCATCCATTGAAGGCGAGGCTGTGGGGCCTTAGCTTTGGCTGCTATGGGTTGTGGTCTATGAAATTTAGGGAGTGGCGGCCGCGCACTACCCCCTCCTTAGACTTGACTACATATGTTTCTATCGGTGGCTTTGTGGCCCAGGATGAGGTCGTGTAGCCCTTGCTGAAAGTTGTAACAATGCGAATGTTGCCTATTGCGAGGTGGATGCGCTGCGACACGTAATCCACATTGTAGTGGTTCTGCTTTTTTAAAGTTTGCCCCAGCAATGACTCTGTGCCTGCATTTTTAGCATTTGGCAACACGTAAAAAATCATGGGAACAGTCTTAGACTCGATAGAAATGGTTGCTTTGCACTTGGCGAGTAGTGTGTAGGAATGGGCCCCATATGGGCTTCATTTCGCATTAGTGGGCTGAAGTTGTGGTCTGCCGAGTTGAGTCCAATGATCATGGGTTAAGACATTGAAGTCAGCTCCCTCGTCGATCAAGGCATTGAAAGCACATGTTTGTTTTGCCGTGACCGTAATAAGGAGGTATGTGGGTTCTACAGCTTCCTCATCCTCATTGTCGATTTCAGTGATTGTGGTTACTCGTACTTTGACAGGTGGTTCTAACATCGGTGGCTTATGCAAAGGATGTGTAGGAGGGTAGTACTTCTTGACACGATTGCCATTGAAGAAGCCTATTCCTTCACCGTCTAGGGTCTCAAGTTCGACATTGCCTATTCGGCTAATTGCACGAACTTTGAAGGGTCCAAGACCTCTAAATTTCATTTTTTGCTTATGCCCCTTAACTGAGTAGAGGAGCACTAAGTCATCCTGTTCGAACTCGCGCTATTTGATGTGCTGGTCAAACCAGCTCTTGCGTCGGGCTTTCTCCTGAGTGATTGTCTAAATTGTGAGATTTGATCGAAATCATCGTTGCACTACATTTATCACGCCACGCCGCGTTCTGGTCCATTCGAGCAGCCGTTTTTGGACCGAGTCCCAGAATCGACCCTCGGCCCTTGCCATTCGGCCGACTCGGTCCGAAAACCATAATTGGCCCTTGGCCCAACGTCTACTCGGCCCGTCCAAGTGATGGCACTCGGCCCCATTGACCAACTCGGCCCTCAGTCAAAGACCCGATTCAGCCCTCGGCCCGTTTGAGCAACCCCGTCCAAACGACAAGACTCGGATCTCGGCCTGCGAAAAGTTTGGCCCTCGGACCAGTGTGATTCATCCTTGGCCCATGTGTCTTGGCCCGTCCAAATCACCCACTCAGCCCCTAGAATTTGAACCAATCGGGCCGAGTGTGAATTTGTCTTAAATTTTCAGAAATTTTACCTGACCCAGCTAGAGCTTAGCAGCGCAAACTATCACAAGTCCTCTTGATGCTCAGAACTTGATTCTGGTGCACGGAATAGACAAAATCGTAAGGCATCTGCTTAGCAGCTTAACTAGGTTGTCGCAAGACCTAGAGACTTAGAGGCAACCCATTGAGCCATAAAACCTTGATTGGACCAAAAAACAAGCAAGGCCACGTAAATAGAAAAACCCTAAACCTCGTCAAGACGGCCAGAGGTTGATCGACAAAGCCTATCAGTTCCAAAATGAAGCGAGAGTGCATAAGACGCTTAGAGATTGTTTGCCGCACTCACCTTGAATTTTCGCACTTGAAGTACACTTAAGGAAAACTGAAAGCCTGATTGAGCACAAGTGCACTAGAAAGAACACACACACTAAGTGGAGATAAATTGAGGATTGTATTTAATAAGTCAAGGAACTCACTTAGATAAACCACTCAAGGAGCCCACCAATAGGAGAGGACCCAAAGACATAGACAAACCATCAACACGCAAAGTAGGACCAAGCAAGCAGCACCAATGAAATGGATTTGACAAACCTACTGAGCCTGATCGATAGCTTGGTGGAGCACGAGAACTGGACTATGGTAGAAGAAAGCTCAGACCGCAGGTCTAACGAGAAACTCAACTTAGGCATCTTCCCAGAGGCTATTCAGCAAGCTGGTCAGTAGAGCTATGATGCGCACGCCTGGTATGAGCATCGCGGCAGGACAGTAGATGCTATCATTGCAGACTTAGAAGAAGAGAGAAATCTAGCCCACAAGGCATTGCAAAGCATAGTTGAATACAATAGAGACTAGCAAGCTAGCAGCCAAAGGCAAAGCACAGAGTTGTGTGAGGTGCAGGAGGTGCTGAACTTAGCCGGTAGAAATCAAATGGATCACGAGAGAGTCCTAGAAGGAGACTTAAGGCTAAGCGAGCTTCTCATGAAGTGACTGCTAGACAACACCGCAGCAGAGCAAAGTGTCGTAGCATTGGCGACATCACTGCTGGCAGGATTAGGAGCAACCCAAGGCTCTAAGAGCCAGTCTAAAATCCCAATAGTCACAAAGAAGCTAGACAAGTACCAACCCCAAAACGATCCATACAACTTTGTAGAGTAGTTCGAGCAAGTCTGCGAAGCCAACGACGTCAGCAACCTGACTTAGTGCTCTCAAGCTTTCGGGCTCTGCTTAGGTGACAAGGGTAGGACTTGGTATACAAGCTTAGATGCCGCAGAGCGAGCCAACTTCAATGGCCTCAAGAATCTCTTCATCAAGAGATTTGCCAAGCCTGGATACTCTGACAATCTGCTAGTATGACTGATGAATGTCAAGCAGAAAGAGAAGGAGGACATTCGTGATTACGTAACCCACGTGAGGAGTCTCTTTATGAAAATCCCTACGGTGAACGATCGACTGAAAGAGCAATTTCAACTGTATTCATCAGCGAAATTCGAAACGAGGAACTGTATAAGGCTTTGGCAGGCAACTCGAGCTTGTAGTGAGATGCGCTAGCTAGGGTTTTTGAGGAAGCCATCAAAGTTGACGATCAACTGAAAGAGCAGAGCTCCAGGAGCTCAAACTCAGAAGAAACCAACTCGTGAAGTTTAGAGAGAGTGTTAGCCTCTAGTGAACGATCACTCCCATCATCCCAAGATAAGGGGAAAGCCACCAAGACAAGCCAAGACTTGGCTAATGTCAAGATGGAGATAGTCAAGTTGCAAGACATGTTGAGACGGCCACCCACATGTCCAATGCGTATACTGTGGCGGAAACCACTTGCCAACAGAGTGTCAAGATCCTAGGTCGAGACCTTGCACTAATTGCGATAGGTTGGGTCACGATGTCGTGCATTGCAGATTGCTGAGAAGACTTCTGTACTCGTAACCATATGGCCAGCCTTACCTAGCAAACAAGCCACAGCCACTCTTCAGAAGGGGAGCCCCATTGGCCCTTCCTACGCCTAACAACATCAAGCCGGCTGCTCCTAGGATTGATATAAACTCTACAAGCATACCTAGACCACCTAGTTCCTACGTGACCCATCCACTGAGTGACACTCCAGTCCACTATGTGGAAGAGCCAAATGAGGAAGAGACTTACGTATACCCTTACATCTCTCATGACAACAAGGGCAACGCAGTCCTTATGGACTATTGACCAGTACCGGTGATGGCGTTAGGGAGAGGATGAGGTAGAGGCCTAGGAGGGCAGACGCACGATCCAATCATCTGTTGGACTTGTGGTCACCCAGGTCATGTCTCATCACATTGCCCTGAGAGGGAGCAGCAAAACAGAGACAAAGTTGACCTAAGGTGCGTTGAGTGCAGAATCACCCATCTCTTCGTCGATTGCCCAAAGCGAAAACCTTCTTTAAGTTCAACCAATGTACCATCTATCCCATTGGGGCTATTTGGTGTCGAAAACCTCAATGGGAAGGCCACACCTATCCCATTGTGGGTCATGATCCATGCCCAGACGAAGCAAGCCGGAATATCACTGCCCGGACATAGCAACCTCGATGCAACCTCCATAGGGAAGAAGAGCCGTAGGCAGAGAAAGAAGAGGTCGGAAGCTAAGATTGCAATGAAAACTGAGAGTGCTACAACTCTGCCTGTTGGAAAGAAGGTCATGGACGTAGAGGCAGAAACTTTAGCCCCTAGGACAGCCGAAAAGGGAAGTGCCAAGGTAGAGGAATACCTGCATCTAAAGCGCCAACTAGAGGCCATAGAAAAAGTGAAGGACTGGGTGAAAGAGGCCCAAGAGCACTTAAGGGACGCTGAGCCCATCCTAGAGGACGAGATCGATGATCTCCCTAGCATAAGCACTCCAGTCTCATGCCCTCGACTAAAGTCAGGAGATGTGACCACACCACAAGCATCACCACTTAGGCCAAGCCTTGATGCTGCAAGCCCACAAATCAATCATAGCCATTGGCCACAACAATCTGGTTTAGGAGAGAGACAAGCAGCCAATGACCTTTTTACCATGCTAGTGACCACCCCTGTGACGTTAAGCCTGGGAGACCTGCTTAATCAGCATCCCACCCTATGGCAAGACCTGAAGCAATGGAGTGAGGGGTCACGAGAACAAGCTGCTGATCTGCACGACCATGATGTAGAAACACAAATATGGAGTCTAACACTGCACTCTGTGCCAAAATCCTTGCACGTTAATGCTTTCTAGGAAGGCAGCGAGATGCATGCAATATTATTGGTCCTAGCCCTAGGCGACACGATGAGAAAGGGGATCGTAGACACCAGAGCTAGGGTTAGTGTGGTGAGCCACACAGTACTTGAGACTTGGGGAAACCCACCTGCTGAGACCGCTCGGTTTAATGTCACATTAGCAAATGGCATGAGAGTGAAGCCATTCGGGGTACTTAAAAACTAGCCAGTGAAAATCGCAGGTGTCTAGTTCTCTGTTGACTTTATAGTCATGAAGGGAGTGGACTACGATATCCTATTAGGCTGACCCTGGATGCGCAATGCCAGAGTTATCGAAGATCGGGGTAATGGCTTGATCTTCCTAGGCAATAGAATGAAAGCTGTGAGGGTAGAGATGGACACTTGGAAGACCTCACCAGTCGACATGGATGCCATCTCCGCGATGCTCAAAGGTAATGCTCAAGTCAAGAAGTCTTATGGGCCGTTGACTAAGTATATCCCATGCCTAGAGGAGGAGCGAGTTTGGATGCATGTCCTTGCTACAATTGACCTGCCGTTCTTGGATCATGAGGCATATGAGCAAGCCATCAAGATGATGGGAAAGTCTAACGGCACGCCCTCCATATCAGTTTGCATGATGGCAGGAACCCTTCGTAGGAGACCTAAGCCCGTCACCTTCCAAGTGCCAAACAATAAAAGAGAACTCTAGGAGATTCTGGAATACTTAATGGACAAGCTAGCTGACAATCCAGTAGCAAGCTTCAAACCACTCGAGGATCTCTTAGACAAATCCAAGTGGCAATGGACCAGGGTGCATGACTTAAACCTCAAGGCCCTAGTCCTTGATCAATGACAAGAGATATATCAAGCCCTAGGAGACGACGAGCAGTGATGCAGAGAACTCTAATGACGAGTACGAAGATTGCCAATCCTTCAGTGAGGACGAAAGTGAGGGTGAGATAGATATCGTAGAATATGACACTGAGGGACATGAAATATAATAAATATGGGGAGACTCCAAGCCACAGAAAAAGAGTATCTTTAGGATAGAGCAAGGGGTCATGCGCATGGATTGTGATTGCACCTAGTTAGAACATGTAGGAGCCATAGACGTTGAGCAAGCAGGCCTAGCCCAACCAAGAACGACACCAGTGCCTAGGACAGAATCACCATCTGAACTATAACCACCAGGGGAGACCACCTCTTCTAGAGAAGACGGGGAGTTCGACTCTAAGTCGGAGGTAAGTTCGGATAGCGACCTAGAAATACCTACGCCGCTCAAGACCCGACGCACCAAGGGGGACCTACTTGTCCACTTGAGGCGTAGAGACAATTGAAGCAGGAAAGGGCAAAATAATCCAGGGACACACGAACAAATGAACAACGAAAACTGCGGGACCTCCCTAAAAGATTTACAAAATTCAAGAAAGGAGATAGGGTAGTGATCCTGTTGGGTGCCAAACAGCAAGGAGAAACGAGCAAACCAATCGAGGGACCAGCCAAGGTCAAGGAGGTGAACCTAGCCCAAGAAAGGGAGACACCCTGACCAGCCTTCATTGCCGATGACTTGATTGAGGAAGAAGAAATGAGTCTTGTCATTCTCTTGCGAGAGTACGTAGATGTATTCGCTTGGTCCTTGGAAGAGCTCAAAGGCGTAGATCTAAGTGTAGTGACTCATAATATACCCATGACACCAGATGCAACGCCAATGAAGCAACGACCGTACCCTATGAATCCAAAACATGCTCATGTTGTCAAGGAAGAGATTGATAAGCTGATGAGAGCGGGATTCATTTATGAAATTGAGCACACGGATTGGGTATCACCCATAGTCATCATGATGAAGAAAAATAGAAAAATCAGAGTGTGCGTCAATTACAAGAAGGTGAACGCTGCTACTAAGAGGGACAATTACCCATTGCCATACACCGAGCACATGCTTGAGAGAGTGGCGGGCAAGGAGGCCTTCGGTTTTCTGGATGGCTTCTCAGGATACAATCAGGTGCAAGTGCATCCTGCTGATAGGCATAAGACTGCCTTCACCTTTGAGTGGGGAGTCTTTGCTTACATAGTTATGCCTTTCGGGTTGACTAATGCCCCTGCCACTTTCCAATGCCTCATGTGCACCATATTTAAAGACATGCTTCACAAAGAGTTGGAAGTCTTTGTCGATGACCTCTGCGTTCACTCGACCTGGATGGAACACTTAGACAAACTCCAAGCAGTCTTTGAGCGGTGTCACCTCTATCGTCTTTCCTTGAACCCCTTAAAATGCCAGTTTTGGGTGAAGCATGGATGCATCCTAGGCCACATGGTGTCGAAGAACGGCATTTCCACTGACTTCTCGAAAGTTAGGGTTATTGTTGGCCTTCCATCCCCAATCAACTATAAGGGAGTCCAATGTTTCTTAGGCCATATGGGATACTATTAATAGTCTGTGCTAAATTACGTGTTGATGGCTAGACCTTTATACAAGCTGTTGATTGTCTTTGAATGGATAGAAGCATGCCAACGAGCATATGAAGAGTTGAAGAAGGCTCTAACCACAGCACCAATTCTATGAGCCCCAGATTGGACCATTACCTTCCATGTGCATATCGATGCATCTAAATTTGTTGTGGGGGCAGTGTTGTGCCAACTTGGCAAACACAACCTAGACTATCCAGTGAGCTTTGCTAGCAGACAACTCACTAAGATAGAAATGAACTACTCGATGACAGAAAGAGAGGGCTTGGCCATGGTGTTTGTTGTGAAGAAGTTCCGGCATTATCTATTGGCTACACCCTTTACCTTTTTTGTGGACCATCAAGCCTTGCTATATCTAGTGAATAAACCTTACGCTATAGGTTGCATAGCTCGGTGGCTCCTTCTGCTTTTGGAGTTTGACTTCTCCGTGGTTGTACGGAAGGAAAAACAACACTATATGGCTGACCATATGCCACGCATCCCCACAGGAGAAGCCGCTGGAGAAGGCATTGCCGATGAATTGCCAAACGGCCATCTCTTTAACCTTTCCAGCCAGAGAGATTTATTCAAGGCCGATCTAACGCCATATTGGGCAGATGACATAGTCCAAGTGCTTGAGCACGGACTACCTGAGCGACCGATATAGAGAAGGCAAGACTTAGGCGACTCATTCTCAAGATCCAACCCTACTAGTTGATAGCATGCTAGATCTATCACCTAGGGCAAGATGGATTGCTGCGCAGATGTGTGTGTGAGCATGAGATGCATGACGTGCTCTCAGAGGCACACAACAGAATTACTGGTGGACACTTTAGCAGAGACACGATGGCCCGCAAGGTGCTGCAGTCTCAACTATGGTGGTCAATGCTGTTTCATGATGCATCACGATTTGTTAAGCATTGTGACGAGTGTCAGCGGTCAAAGGTCCTGATTTGTAAGGATCAAATGGAGTTGACCCCAATCAGCATGACAACCCTTCGAAAAATGGGGAATCGACTTCATAGGACCCATTAGCCCCGTTGCACAATATTTGCAGGCCAAATACATCATTGTGGCCACCCACAGACTACCTAACAAAATGGGCAGAGGCGAAAGCAAAACGAAAGAATGATGCTCGAATGACTGCCAAGTTCTTGTGGAAGCAGGTAATCTTATGATTCGGCTGCCCCATCGAACTAGTTAGTGACCAGGGCACACACTTCATCAATGAAGTGATAGCGCATCTCTTATCCACCTTCCTAATTATCCATTGGAAATCCTCCCCATACTACCCTCAAGCAAACGGCTAGGCAGAATCCACAAATAAGATTCTTGTCAATGTCCTGACCAAGGTAGTCTCTGCCTCGCACAGCAACTGGGATAACAAGTTGATGGCAGCCTTGTGGGCTTACCGCACAGCTTATAAAACGGCTGTCAGGGGGCCAGACCTCCTTTAGGTTGACCTACGGAACCGAAGCAATTCTCCCTGTAGAATTCTTCGTGCCTAGCTTGAGAATAGCACTTCAAGAATGATGGGAAGGAAAGGAGGCATGGACGCAATGCCTAGTTGAACTCGAACGCCTCTCGGAGACTCACCTTCTAGCCACTCATGTGCTCATATGGGAGAAGGCACAATGCAAGAGCTGGTTTGACAAGCACGTCAAGTAGCGCGACTTCAAACATGGCGACTTAGTGCTCCTATACTTAGTTAAGGGGCATAAGCAAAAAATGAAGTTTAGAGGTCTTGGACCTTTCAAAGTCCGTGCAATTAGCTTGAGACTCTAAACGGCGAGGAAATAGGCTTCTTCAATGGCAGTCGTGTCAAGAAGTACTACCCTTCCACGCATGCTTTGCATGAACCACCAACGTTGGAACCGCCTATCAAAGTACGAGTAGCCACAATCACTAAAATCGATGATGAGGATGAGGAAGCTGTAGAGCCTGCATACCTACACATCATGGTCACTGCCAAGCGAACATGCACCTTCAATGCCTTGATCGAAGAGGGAGCAAAATTCAATGTCTTGACTCACGATCATTGGATTCAACTTGGCAAACCAACATTCTAGCCCACTAATGCCAAATTAAGCCCATATGGGACCCACTCATATGCACTTCTTTGCAAGTGCAGAGCCGCCATTTCTATCGAGTCTGAGATTGTACCAATGATCTTCTACGTGTTGCCAAATGCCAAAGATGCAGGCACAAAGTCGCTGCTAGGGCGAACCTTCAAAAAGCAAACTCACTGCAATGTTGATTATGAGTTGCAGCACATTCACCTCACCATAGGCAACGTTCGCATTGTTACAGCTTTCAGCAAGGGCTGTGCGACCTCATCACAGCCTCCAAGGCCACTGGTAGAAGTATTAGCAGCCAAATCTAAGGAGGGGGTAGTGCTTGGCCACCACCCAAACCAATTCTCAAGAACCGCTGCTCATAGCAGTAAAAGCTAAGGCCCAACAACCTAGGTTTCAATGGAATCCTAAACAGCTGCAACCGCCACCTAGGAGTCGACGCACACATCCTCATAAGACCCAAAACTCTAAACCTAGGAAACCAAGGCGTAGTCACATAAATCAACGCATGATCAAGCAAAGATGGGTCCCTAAAGCCCTCTTGCATGTGCAAGGCTACTATGAGGGAAATGCCTAGATATGAATCCCTAAATCCCACATGGCCAAAGGCACCACTCGTACGCCGCCCTCAAGCTTGATCACCCCAAGTCCCATAGAACCTCAAAACCATAGGCGGCAGCGCTTTCCAGACCCACATATGTCAAGCTCATCCATGCACATGCCCAAGAGAGTCGAACAAGCTTATTGACCCAAACGACAAACATCATCACCTGAGTCATCACCCGCTAGAGCCAATCTGACTACCCTGATCCATTTTGAAGGCAGCAGTCCATCGGACATCGCTGCTACTTCCCCAGCCCTAATCCAAGAGGTCCAACCGCAATCTCAAGAACACCCGCGACCTCAACTATTCATTGTCAAAGGCTCTAATGGTATCAAACCCCAACCACTAGCACGTCTTAAACCCTCCTATGAGCAAACATCATTTTTGACACTGGTCTCAGATCTAGCCGAAGATACGCGGGATGACATAGTTGATTGCATTAGACGACTAGATGCCACTTTCAGAGAGCTAGCTTTGAGCTATGACCGCTTGGACTTAGGCCTCTTGCTCGAACCCTTTGCAACTGAAGTTCGTATGATACCTTATTCTTGGGAGACATTTGAACTTGCCTTCGCAAAAGCAACTAACTCCACTGCTGAATTGCTCAACAGCGAGATCTCCAAAGAGCAAGCCCTCAAACAATGCCTCATCACGTCATATGATCAACGAACCACTTTTGCCATCACTGACCAAGGAATTGCAGAATTATCAAAACTTGCTAATACTGAATCCCCACTCTTGAGGTGCTGATACACTCTTAGGTTGCAATGGGAAGTTGAAGGGTGCCAAATCATGACAAACGCTGAGTAGCACCGCGCAATCAAAACAACGGAGTACGACCCTACTTACGTCGCGCCAACCTCGTATAGAGTGTTAACCACTCTTTGTGGCTGACCCATGGAAGAGCACATCAAAGGACACCCTTACCTCGATCACCTATGGACTGAGGAAGAGTTACATATTGCTAGCCGTGTCACCTCCAGTGACTTTCTTATAGATGTTCTCACTTACATCACACATGTGGGCATTCGACCTTTTGATCTAGACCACAAAGCTCAGTTAGAGTACAACCTCGATTTCTACACTTGGTTCCTATGCTGGTAACTCCTAGACCCATTGTAGAAAGCCCTTGACCTCCTAACCTTCAATCCTAGGAAGGATTCTTCTCGAGCTGGAAGGGAAGGGGGGTGAGGTGAATCAAATTAAAACCAAGGAAAATCGGGCAAAACACATAAACACGCAAACAACGAGCGAGGTAGGAAAAATGACACGAGAACTTTGAAATAAAGGGCAAAAAGTTGAACTATGAAGGGAAGATTCTACATTGGATTGGATTTTAATGCTTTCATTCAATAAACATATAGAGTCTTTCTTTTTCAGCAAATTATGACTTTTCTAGTAAATTATTATTTTGAAAGCACTAATGGAAACTTGGGATCATGACAGGAACAAAAGATATCACAGCAAGACCGCCCACCTACTTCCGTTCATGGAGGAGGAAAGAACGCAATACCGCATCACCCTTGAAAACCATGCCTACAACTAGCTCAAGTTCCGAACCATTCATAACATAGAGGGTGTGGTGGCCAAGGAGGAAGTGGCCAAGAGAGTCATCGAGCAGTACAACCTCACCAAGTACGTTGAGAAATTTGCTCAAGAGCCTGACCACACGAAGTGTGTGGAGTTTCTTAGGACATACGACCCTGACCAGGAGTGCGACACCATGATGGTGGGAAGGGGAGAAAATGCTAAATAGGTGCAGGTTCACTTAAACCCAGCCTTGGTGGAGAAGGCATTTGGATTGGAGCCGAAGATAGAGAAAAAGCATAAGAGGGATGTTTATGCCATGCTCAAAATGAAAAGGGAGGATGTGCTAACTAATGACGGCATCAACATCCAGGACATTCCTGATGCGGAAGCCAAACCTAGTGCACGCACTCTTCTCTAGCCAGTGCTACAACTCCTTAATGCATCGAATCAATGTGCATGTGCTGGAGAATGTAGCAGCTCACACCTTGGATAAAGTCAACTGGAATGGATATGTACGCAAAACCATTGATCAGGCAACTAAAGCACTAGCTTTAGGAAGTACACTAGTAGGTGGGAGTCCCCAGCTTCCAAGGCCATAGAAAGAAATAAGGCCTCATCCAAGGCCTCATTCATTGGCTATGGAAGCATTTTGACTATGCTCATCTAGGAGACAATGAAGGAGACACAAGGTGCAGAAGAAGGAGAAGGAGAAATGCTTGATAGGTCACCCCCTCACTAGGACCAAGAGAGGTCCAGTGACACGATCGAGAATGAAGCAGAATGAAGGCCACAAGAAGGAGAAAGAGGATTTGAAGATGGCAAAAAGAGACTCCCTCAAGGAGACCGAGGAGAGGGAGAAGAAGAAGAAACATGAAGAAGAAAAGGCAAAGGAAGAAGTCAATAAGGCTAAAAAGGTGTCGAAACAAGAGGCCAAGGAGAGTAAAAGGAAAGAAAAGGAAGAAAAAGAGAAATTGGAGGAAGAGTGCAAGGAAATTGAAGAAGAAAGGCAAAGAAGAGCTGTTGAGAAAGAAGAGGAACTGAGAAGGAAAGAGGAGAAGGACTTGGCCGAAGCTAGACGCCGGTCAATCAAGCAGCAGAGCAGGGCTGATGATGTGGGAGCCTTGAGCCCACTAAGGAAAGAAGGGCCTGGTTCCAGCACGCAGGTACTAGAAATCACACCGCCCACTTTCCTTGAAGGCAAAGGCAAGGCCCTTATCCACCCTATCCCTACCCTCATGGTGCCTCCCATCGAACCAACCACCCTCACCCCTAGCATCCCCACCAGCGCAGATGACTCCAACTTCATGGCATGGATGCAGTATTTTATTAATAAAGAAATGACTTAGGGAAAGAGCACACAGACCACGACCACAAGGTAAAAGAGACCAGCCACAGATGCTGAGGTGAGACACGACCAGAAACGTCAGAAAGTGGAGGTCTCGACCACTCCAATCCACACAACAGTGATGCCACCAGCCAATTGCAATGAGTACATTGCCGAGCTGCTCTCCCAATTGGAGAAGGCTAAGGAGGAAAAGAAGATAGCTGTGGGTGGCTGAGTTGGTGGTGGAAAAGGAGTCGGTAGTTGCATTCCAGCTCGAAAAGACTTGCATAATAGCCATGCAGCAAAGAGAGATCTCTGATCTCAAACATGATTTGAAGGCCAAGGAGGACATGGAGGAGAGCTATAAACGACGGGGCTGGAGGATGAAAATTAGGAATTGGTGCAGATGCAGAGAGAGTATAAGCTCCTCCTTGTCAAGATCGTGGGAGAGAAGGAAAGAGTCTCACTTGTAGCTTTCTTGCTTGCACCATGGGGGAATACACACACAGGTGGAGGCTGAAAACAATTTTCCTCTTCTTAGTTGTGTAAGCCAAAAGAACTCTAGTACAAGAAAATAGAAGAACCCTATATATGGGTCTCAAAACAAACTCAACTAACTAAGGTGGCATACTAACTGAGCCACAAACTAGAGTAGATAAGGATAGCTATCATGTAGCTATTATTCATGGGCGGTGTACCAACCGCATCTGCAAACTGACAAGTCGGTGACATAAATGCACAACGGTCACCCTGGCATATCACGAGTGGAGCTCGATATCTCAACACTCCCCCTCGAGCTCAATCCCAATTCTTGCACACCAAGCAGGTTTCTGAACTTGCGCAGCTTCTCTGCGCCCAATGCCTTCGTGAATATGTCAGCTACCCGATCCTCTGTGCTGACATAAACTAAATCAATAAGACCTAGTAAAACCCTCTCTCGCACATAGTGATAATGCACCTCAATGTGCTTTGTTCTAGCATGATAGACTGGGTTATTTGCCAAGTGTATACTACTTATGTTGTCACAATAAATGACAACTGGCCCATCTGTAGGCTGATGCATATCATAAAGTAGCTTATGCAACCAAGCTACCTCACATGTAGCCATTGCTGCACCCCTGTACTCAGCCTCTGTGCTCGACAAGGCAACTGTAGGTTGTTTCTTGCTGCTCCAAGTGACTGCAGCACTCCCAAAAGAGAACACATATCCATTGGTAGATCGTCTATCAGAAATACTACTAGCCCAATCAGCATCAGTGTATCCATGCAACTGTATCTGAACCCCAGTCTCGTAAAATAGTCCATACTACAATGTGGACTTCACATATCTGAGTATGCATCTAGCCGCATCCAAATGTGGTTTCCTTGGAGCCTGCATAAACTGACTTACCAGTCCAACAACATAGCTCAAATCTGGCTTGGTAATAGTCATATAAATTAAACTTCCTACTATGCGTCTGTACATAGTAGGGTTTTCGAGAAGCTCACCTGCATCTGTGCTCAACTTCACATTCTGCTCCAAAGAAATTGAAATAGGCTTACAGCCTGTCATCCCATATTTGGACAGCATGTCCAATCCATACTACCTCTGCAAGAGCTGTATCCCACTTGGTGATCTAATCACCTCAATGCCCAAAAAAATAACGCAACTCTCCCAAATCCTTCATCTCAAACTTCTGCTTCAATAGCATTTTCACATGAAGGATATCTTCATCACTATCACCTGTCATAATCAAATCATCAACATAAATGACAAGTAGCATAATACCTTTCTCTGTTTTTCTCACATAAAGTGAGAAATATGCCTTGGAAATCTGAAAACATATAGTGACAAGATACTGTCCTATCTTGTCAGACCATGCTCTAGGTGCTTGCTTCAAGCCATACAAGGCTTTCTTCAACCTGCAAACAAACTCAGGATGAACATCATGCACATAACCTGGTGGCTGCTCCATATAGACCTCTTCTTGCAAATCACCATGCAAGAAGGCATTCTTTACATCCATCTGATGTAAAGACCATCCCTTTGATGCAGCCATAGCAATGACTGCTCTTACGGTTGCCATCCTTGCAACCGGACTGAATGTTTCTTCATAGTCAATGCCATATGTTTGTGCATACCCCTTGACTACTAATCTTGCCTTGTATCTGTTCACAGAACCATCTGCATTGTGCTTCACCTTATAAACCCACTTACAGCCAATTGCATTCTTACCTTTAGGCAAAGGTACCAATTCCCATGTAGCATTTGCTTCCAAGGCATCCATTTCTTCATCCATGGCTTTCTCCCATTTTTCTTTTCCCATGGCTTGCTCAAAAGAAGTAGGTTCTGGTTCCTATATCACTTTGACCATATATGCATAGTGAATGGCTGTAAATCCATCATATTTCAGCCTATCCACAGGATACCTAGCTCTGGTAGACCTGCACAAAGTAGGTTCACTCCCAAGTGCTCTCAAAACATCCCTGGTCTTCCTTACTCCAGGTGTAACAATAGAAGGAATACCCAACTCATCATCAATGCTCTGTTCTGAGCCAGTGGATTCACCATCCACATAAGAGTGACCTGCATTCACATCAAACATGGGCTGATCTACCTTCTCTTTTCCTTTTCCTGATACCTGCATACCACTATTTACACTGCCTTGAGAAGATTCTCCTGATCTCAATCTGCCTGTCCATGGCGAAGAATGTGAACCACTGCTAGAGGATGCTCCAAGTCCACTAATAACTTTTGACTGCTGCTGAGAATTCTGTGCAACATTACCATTTTGTGCATCTACATTATCAATCACATTTACTGGTTTATACCAGCTACTCATCTCATCAAAAACAACATCTCTGCTCACTGTAAACTTACGAGTAGAAGGGTTATAGCATCTATATCCTTTTTGCTGCAAAGAGTAACCAATAAAGATGCACTTCTCAGCTTTTGGATCCAACTTGGATCTCAACTCATCTGGCACATGAACATAGGCAATGCAACAAAAAATTTTCAAATGAGAAATATTCAGTTTCCTACCAGTATACCTCTCCTCTAGAGTCATCCCATGTATTGCTGCAGTGGGAGTCCTATTCATTATGTAGACTGCTGTAGCAACTGCCTCAGCCCAATAAAAATCAGGAAAGTCTTTTTCATTGAGCATGGCACGAGACATCTCTCCAATATGCGTGTTTTTCCTTTTTGCAATTCCATTTTGTTGTGGAGTATGACTGCATGAATATTGCTGCTTTATGCCATGCTCCTGCAGGAACCTTGCAAACTCATTTGAGAGGTACTCTCCCCCTCCATCTGACCTTAGGCATTTTATTTGCAGGCCTGTTTCTTTTTCAACCATAGCTTTAAGAGTTTTGAAATGCCCAAAAACTTCACTTTTCTTTTTCAAAAAATACACCCAAACTTTTCTGCTATAGTCATCAATAAAAGTAACAAAATAATGATAGCCTCCAAGAGATGCAGCTTTAGTAGTCCACACATCAGAGTGGATTAATTCCAATGGCTTCTTACTCTCTTGAACATGTCTAGGAAATGGTTTCCTTGCCTGTTTTCCAAATTGGCATGCTTCACATACCTTATACATTTCTGCAACGTTGAATTTAGGCAATCGTGCAACAATATTTTGGGCCTGCATTGATTTAAATCGCTGTACATTAACATGACCAATGAGTTTATGCCAGATATCAATATCTGCAACTACACCGGTCCCATGTGCAAACATTGCTGCACTCAATTCAGACATGTCTGCATCCAACGTAAACATTCTGCCCTTCTTCTTTCCTTTTTCTATCAAGCGACCTTTATTTTTTATATCCTCAACAAAGCATCCATGAGGATTAAATCTGACCTGCAAGCCCTGCTCAACCATTTGACCAACAGAAACCAGATTCTTGGTGATATTCGGGACATGAAATACATCGGACAGGTATTTCTTTTTCCCATCCTGCATAGACAAAGGAATTTTTCCAATCTACACAATAGGATGTGCAGTATCATCACCAGTCTCCACAAATCCCAGTTTTTCCATTTTCCTTTCATCCTCCATCCATTCTGCATGACCTGTCATGTGGTTTGATGCACCTGAGTCAACATACCACACATCGTTGCTTTCTTCTGCACTTGTCACAGAATTGTTCATGTGCTGCATCATAAACAAATGCTCATTTCTGTCATCACCTTGTCTACTAGAAGATGCATAATTCCCTTGTTGCAATTTTCCATTCATGATGTCATTCTGCTTTTTATAGCAGTCTTTAGCCATATGACCCATTTTACCACAGTAGTAGCAGTCCGAAACTGTGCATAATCCTTTCCTAGACCATTCAAGGTCACAGACACTAAATCATCATCTTCCACTGGCGACCCAATGGAAGCAAGTGCATCTGCAATCTTCTTCACCTTCATGTGGTAGTCATTGATACTCATACTTTCTCTTTGCACATTATGCAACTCTTGCTTGAGCTGCATTTTCCTGGCTTGCGTATTTGTGCTATACATTTTGACAAAGTATCCCATGCCTCCTTTGGCGTACTTGCATCCTAAATATGCACAATCATAAAGTCTGAAATACTGATAGACAGCCAGTACATAACTTTCTTGGCTCTCTCATGCCATGCTTTGAATGCCTGCATTTGCTGTTGATTGGGAACATCAGGAAGAACTGGTTCCTCTTCATTTCCTGCGACAAATTCCCAATATCCTTTTCCCATTAGGAAATTCGTCATTCTAAACTTCCATGCTTGGAAGTTGTTCTTGTCAAGCTTTTCAGTTACAATCTGTGAAAGAGAATCAGACGCCATTACAGAATACTGCAAAAAATTCTGTCACTGCAAAAAACATAGCTTCACCGTCACAAGGGCAAATCTGCAAAACTGGCGAAAGTGGTATTTGACCACACAACCACTTCCTAGTGACGATTTTGCATAAACAAGAAACAATGTCTCTGCACACAAGCATACGATGCAATTTCTGTGATAACTTTTCACCGATCTGTAGAACAGTGGTCGCACAGCATAAAACAGGGCCTTTTCCTGAGTGCGTGCAGAAAACTTCCGCCTCCA
This sequence comes from Lygodium microphyllum, assembly GCF_053477565.2. Taxonomy (NCBI): domain Eukaryota; kingdom Viridiplantae; phylum Streptophyta; class Polypodiopsida; order Schizaeales; family Lygodiaceae; genus Lygodium; species Lygodium microphyllum. The sequence continues at coordinate 121,655,002 of NC_141151.1, read as the reverse complement.
AAACAAGCCCCGAAATGGCCTCAAATAAAAAAAACAGGGTTGCCAAGGGCTAAAGGCCTCTCCCGCAGCATATACTGCCCTCTTGCTTCACTGCGAAGGGCATCTCAACCTGAGACAATGCACTCTTGCACTTCCCGACTGTGCTACTTGCAAAGACTTGCTCCCAAAACAGAAAATGACAGCAACACTGCTCCTCTTACCAGAACACCGCGAGCTTGGCTTGCTTTCTTGAGCTCCTTACCATGAACAAGGCTCTGATACCATGTCAAGATTGTGGGAGAGAAGGAAAGAGTCTCACTTGTAGCTTTCTTGCTTACACAATGGGGGAATACACACACAGGTGGAGGCTGAAAACAGTTTTTCTCTTCTTAGTTGTGTAAGCCAAAAGAACTCTAGTACAAGAAAATAGAAGAACCCTATATATGGGTCTCAAACCAAACTCAACTAACTAAGGTGGCATACTAACTGAGCCACGAACTAGAGTAGATAAGGATAGCTATCATGTAGCTATTATTCATGGGCGGTGTACCAACCGCATCTGCAAACTAACAAGTCGGTGACATAAATGCACAACGGTCACCCTGGCATATCACGAGTGGAGCTCGATATCTCAACACTCCTGATGCAACATGGGGAATTGGAGGCAAAAACTGTCAACATCGAGCAAATGATGGAGGAATTGAATGCCAAAGAAGAAGAGAGAAAGCATGAGATGGAACAGCAGCAAAAGTGACCAATCAACTACACTTGGGAAAGAAAGAGCAAGAGAACATGAGGAGGGAACTGAAAGACCAAGAGTAGAAGCTCGTAACCCTAGTACATAAGCAAGGAGAGACAAGGAAGAGATGAACAAGAGAGCAGAGGAATGGGCAGTGCAGAATGAAAAAAGGATGAAGACACTGGCACGACGCCTCGCTGTGGTAGAGAAAGAAAAGATCCTCACAGAGAGCAAAGCAGAAGCTGCCCAGACAGCCTTCAGTGCCCAGCAAAAGGCCTTCATTAACACACTAATGGACACCACCCGCCTAGAAGAAGGAGAGTCATTGGAGGTGGTACAAAAAAAACTTAGTATCGCATGTAGAGCTCTACAACCAGGGCTGCAAATGCCACCCCAACCTGTAGAGGTTAGGCTGAGCCTAGAAGAGCAACGAAAGTACTTGCTACTGGCCGGCCTAACCCCCTAGGAAATCAACCAATGGGCTTTGAAGAAGAGCACAACAAGGAGACCGATAGGGGGAGGAGACTGAGCTTGAATTCGATATGGGGAGATTCAGAGAAGAGGTGATCCCACAACCCCCCTCGCCGCATTCCCAAGAACAACAATAGGTTGATCCATCTGCGGAGAGACAATCTGCGCACTCAGGGAAAGATGGAGAAAGTTAGTTGAAGAAACCAGGAAGCAACTAAGGGCCAAGCCAGTCACACAGCCGTCTGCACCCCTCCCACCGTGCCTTGATGACATTCCCGCTGGATTCCACATAGATTTGGTAGTTTGGGGCAGGAAAGAGAAAAAGACCCATTCACCTTCAGCATCCTCATGTCCAACAGCCTCTGCGAAGGATCTTACCGCTCAAGGTGATGGAGGAGGTGATCGTGATTGGTAGCCTACTAGGGCACAAGTGGCTAGAGGAAAGGGAGAAGACCCCCATTCTTTAGGGAAATGAAGCAGCTGAGTTTTGGCAAAACAAAGTGTTTGAAGTACTACATACCATATAGGGATATAATTGCAAACCCCTATGGAGGAGGCGGGTGTGTGACATCAGCTTGCTCGCCTGGATGGCTTTTTGCAACACCCTGGCCTACGAGAGGAACAACCCCTCATTCATGGTGTACCCTCATAGGGTAGGTGTGGATTTTGATGCCACCCTCCATGGACATTATGATTTTCCTATCATCTACAACTCTAATGTTGTCTCCTTTAAACATGCCCTCCTTTTCAACTCGGAAAGCTTGGATGACTCCATGACGTGTTTCCTCGTGGATTTCTCTTCATGCCCCGATCCAGCTTTCGTAACTACATGCAATTATCTTAGGTTACTTAAATTATTACTTAAGCAGGACCCGACTCCACAAGAACGTGGCCTGTCTCCCCTCTTCTTTGACCCTAACGCCATCGACAACTGTACCATGGCGCATCTGATGATGAGGGCTAGCCTCCTCCCCTCTTTTTGCCTAGCTCTCTTGGAAGACATGAACGACAACTAGTTCACTAGATGCAATCATCCTTTCCTCTCCACCACCTCCCTCCACGTCCGCATGAATCTGAAAGGATACATGCAAAGATATCAATTTTTGAGCAAATCCATCCGACCCCCTTCTTTGCCTAATTCAGACGATGAGAATTAGGCATTGGCTGTCATTCTACTAGTGTAATACTATTATTTTAAAAAAAACAAGGAAAGAAAAAGAAAAGCATGAAAGGAAAAGCAAGAAGAACATTACACATGGAATGGACAAAACAACTCACTTGCAGAAGCACTTAGCACCACATAAAGCATGATCACTGTACCTAGGGGTCCTCAAGTTAGGCGTGCCCGGTGGCTTCGGTCGGCTAGCTCCGCTCCTAAACCCCTTGTCAAGATTGTGGGAGAGAAGGAAGGAGTCTCACTTGTAGCTTTCTTGCTTGCACAATGGGGAAATACACACAAGGGTGGAGGCTGAAAACAGTTTTCCTCTTCTTAGTTGTGTAAGCCAAAAGAACTCTCATACAAAGAAATAGAAAAACCCTATACATGGGTCTCAAACCAAACTCAAATAACTAAGGTGGCATACTAACTGAGCCACGAACTAGAGTAGATAAGGATAGCTGTCATCTAGCTATTATTCATGGGCGGTGTACCAACCGCATCTGCAATTGACAAGTCGGTGACATAAATGCACAACGGTCACCTTGGCATATCACGAGTGGAGCTCGATATCTCAACACTCCCCCTCGAGCTCAATTCCAATTCCTGCACACCAAGTAGGTCTCTGAACTTGCGCAGCTTCTCTACGCCCAATGCCTTCGTAAATATGTCAGCTACCTGATCCTCTGTGCTGACATAAACTAGATCAATAAGACCTAGTAAAACCCTCTCCCACACATAGTGATAATGCACCTCAATGTGCTTTGTTCTAGCATGATAGACTGGGTTATTTGCCAAGTGTATACTACTCATGTTGTCACAATAAATGACAACTGGCCCATCTGTAGAGGCTGATGCATATCATAAAGTAGCTTATGCAACCAAGCTACCTCACATGTAGCCATTGCTGCACCCCTGTACTCAGCCTCTGTGCTCGACAAGGCAACTGTAGGCTGTTTCTTGCTGCTCCAAGTGACTGCAGCACTCCCAAAAGAGAACACATATCCACTGGTAGATCGTCTATCAGAAATACTACCAGCCCAATCAGCATCAGTGTATCCATGTAACTGTATATGAACCCCAGTCTCATAAAATAGTCCATACTGCAATGTGGACTTCACATACCTGAGTATGCGTCTAGCCGCATCCAAATGCGGTTTCCTTGGAGCCTGCATAAACTGACTTACCAATCCAACAACATAGCTCAAATCTGGCGTGGTAATAGTCATATAAATCAAGCTTCCTACTATGCGTCTGTACATAGTAGGGTCTTCCAGAAGCTCACCTGCATCTGTGCTCAGCTTCACATTCTGCTCCAAAGGAACTGAAATAGGCTTACAGCCTGTCATCCCATATTTGGACAGCATGTCCAATCCATACTACCTCTGCAAGAGCTGTATCCCACTTGGTGATCTAATCACCTCAATGCCCAAGAAATAACGCAGCTCTCCCAAATCCTTCATCTCAAACTTCTGCTTCAATAGCATTTTCACATGAAGGATATCTTCATCACTATCACCTGTCATAATCAAATCATCAACATAAATGACAAGTAGCATAATACCTTTCTCTGTTTTTCTCACATAAAGTGAGAAATCTGCCTTGGAAATCTGAAAGCCAATAGTGACAAGATACTGTCCTATCTTGTCAGACCATGCTCTAGGTGCTTGCTTCAAGCCATACAAGGCTTTCTTCAACCTGCAAACAAACTCAGGATGAACATCATGCACATAACCTGGTGGCTGCTCCATATAGACCTCTTCTTGCAAATCACCATGCAAGAAGGCATTCTTTACATCCATCTGATGTAAAGACCATCCCTTTGATGCAGCCATAGCAATGACTGCTCTTACGGTTGCCATCCTTGCAACCGGACTGAATGTTTCTTCATAGTCAATGCCATATGTTTGTGCATACCCCTTGACTACTAATCTTGCCTTGTATCTGTTCACAGAACCATCTGCATTGTGCTTTACCTTATAAACCCACTTACAGCCAATTGCATTCTTACCTTTAGGCAAAGGTACCAACTCCCATGTAGCATTTGCTTCCAAGGCATCCATTTCTTCATCTATGGCTTTCTCCCATTTTTCTTTTTCCATGGCTTGCTCAAAAGAAGTGGGTTCTGGTTCCTGTATCACTTTGACCATATATGCATAGTGAATGGCTGTAAATCCATCATATTTCAGCCTATCCACAGGATACCTAGCTCTGGTAGACCTACGCAAAGTAGTCTCACTTCCAGGGGCTCTCAAAACATCCCTGGTCTTCCTTACTCCAGGTGTAACAATAGAGGGGATACCCAACTCATCATCAATGCTCTGTTCTGAGCCAGTGGATTCACCATCCACATAAGAGTGACCTGCATTCACATCAAACATGGGCTGATCTACCTTCTCTTTTCCTTTTCGTGAAACCTGCATACCACTATGTGTATTGCTTTGAGAAGATTCTCTTGATCTCAATCTGCCTGTCCATGGCGAAGAATGTAAACCACTGCAAGAGGACACTCCAGATCCACTAATATTTTGTGACTGCTGCTGTGAATTCTATGCAGCATTACCATTTTGTGCATCTACATCATCAATCACATTTACTAGTTTATACCAGCTACTCATCTCATAAAAAACAACATCTCTGCTCATTGTAAACTTATGAGTAGAAGGGTTATAGCATCTATACCCTTTTTGCCGCAGAGAGTAACCAATAAAGATGCACTTCTCAGCTTTTGGATCCAACTTGGATCTCAACTCATCTGGCACATGTACATAGGCAATGCAACAAAAAATTTTCAAATGAGAAATATCTGGTTTCCTACGAGTATACCTCTCCTCTGGAGTCATCCCATGTATTGCTGCAGTGGGAGTCCTGTTCATTATGTAGACTGCTGTAGCAACTGCTTCAGCCCAATAAAAATCTGGCAGGTCTTTTTCGTTGAGCATGGCACGAGATACCTCTCCAATATGCCTATTTTTCCTTTCTGCAATTCCATTTTGTTGTGGGGTATGACTGCATGAATATTGCTGCTTTATGCCATGCTCCTGCAAGAACCTTGCAAACTCATTTGAGAGGTACTCTCCCCCTCCATCTGACCTTAGGCATTTTATTTGCAGGCCTGTTTCTTTTTCAACCATAGCTTTAAGATTTTTGAAATGCCCAAAAACTTCACTTTTCTTTTTCATAAAATACACCCAAACTTTTCTGCTATAGTCATCAATAAAAGTGACAAAATAATGACAGCCTCCAAGAGATGCAGCTTTAGTAGTCCACACATCAGAGTGGATTAATTCCAATGGCTTCTTACTCTCTTAAACATGTCTAGGAAATGGTTTCCTTGCCTGTTTTCCAAACTGACAGGCTTCACATACCTTGTGCATTTCTGCAACCTTGAATCTAGGCAATCCTGCAACAATATTTTGGGCCTGCATTGATTTAAGTCGCCGTACATTAACATGACCAATGTGTTTATGCCAGATATCAATATCTGCAACTACGCCGGTCCCGTATGCAAACATTGCTGCACTCAATTCAGACATGTCTGCATCCAACGTAAACATTCGGCCCTTCTTCTTTCCTTTTGCTTTCAAGCAACCTTTATTTTTCATATCCTCAACAAAGCATCCATGAGGATTAAATCTAACCTGCAAGCCCTGCTCAACCATTTGACCAACAGAAACCAGATTCTTGGTGATATTCGGGACATGAAATACATCGGATATGTATTTCTTTTTCCCATCTTGCATAGACAAAGGAATTTTTCCAATCTGCACAATAGGATGTGCAATATCATCACCAGTCTCCACAAATCCTGGTTTTTCCATTTTCCTTGCATCCTCCATCCATTCTGCATGACCTGTCATGTGGTTTGATGCACCTGAGTCAACATACCATACATCATTGCTTTCTTCTACAGTTGTCACAGAATTGTTCATGTGCTGCACCATAAACAAATGCTCATTTCTATCATCACCCTGTCTACTAGAAGATGCATAATTCCCTTGTTGCAGTTTTTCATTCATGATGTCATTCTGCTTTTTATAGCTGTCTTTAGCCATATGACCCATTTTACCACAGTAGTAGCATTCAACATTACTGTTTGCATTTTGGCCTCTTTGCCATCCACCACGACCTCTTTGGCTCCCCCTGCCTCTAGAGTTACCATGTCCTCCTCCATAGGACTGGTTTTCTTGAGTTTGCTGCATATTCTGATTTCTACCACGGCCTCCAAATTGGCCTCCTCTACCTCTGCCTCTACCTCTTCCAGTATTTGAGTAGAAGACAGTTTCTTTTGAAGTTCCTCCTGAAGAAGATGCACCACCATTTCTCTGTTCCTTAGAAATTAGAAGAGCAATCAACTCCTCAAAATCAGGAAATCTTTCACAAACTGAAATGGATGTCCGAAACTGTGCATAATCCTTTCCTAGACCATTCAAGGTCACAGAAACTAAATCATCATCTTCCATTGGCGACCCAATGGAAGCAAGTGCATCTGCAATCTTCTTCACCTTCATGTGGTAGCATTGATGCTCATACTTTCTCTTTGCACATTATGCAACTCTTGCTCGAGCTGCATTTTCCTGGCTTGCGTATTTGTGCTATACATTTTTGAGAAAGTATCCCATGCCTCCTTTGGCGTACTTGCATCTTGAATATGCACAATCATAGAGTCTGAAATGCTGATAGACAGCCAGTACATAACTTTCTTGGCTCTCTCATGCCATGCTTTAAATGCCTGCATTTGCTGTTGATTGGAAACATCAGGAAGAACTGGTTCTTCTTCATTTCCTGCAACAAATTCCCAATATCCATTTCCCATAAGGAAATTCGTCATTCTAAACTTCCATGCTTGGAAGTTGTTCTTGTCAAGCTTTTCAGTGACAATATGTGAAAGAGAATTAGACGCCATTACAGAACACTGCAAAAAATTCTGTCACTGCAAAGAACACAGCTTCACCCTCACAAGGGCAAATCTGCAAAACTGGCGAAAGTGGTATTTGACCACACAGTCACTTCCTAGTGACGATTTTGCATATATACGAACCAAGGATGATTCTGTAACTCCCAATGTCTCTGCACACGAGCATACGATGCAATATCTGTGGTAACTTTTCACCAACTTGTAGAACAGTGGTCGCACAGCATAAAACAAGGCTTTTTCCTGAGTGCATGCAGAAAACTTTCGCCTCCAAAACAGGCCCCGAAATGGCCTCAAATCAAAAAAATAGGGTCGCCAAGGGCTAAAGCCGTGTCCCGCAGCATATACTGCCCTCTTGCTTCACCGCGAAGGGCGTCTCAACCTGAGACAATGCACTCTTGCAATTTCCGGCTGTGCTACCTGCAGAGATCTGCTCCCAAAATAGAAAATGAAAGAAACACTGCTCCTCTTACCAGAACACCGCGAGCTTGGCTTGCTTTCTTGAGCTCCTTACCACGAACAAGGCACTGATACCATGTCAAGATTGTGGGAGAGAAGGAAGGAGTCTCACTTGTAGCTTTCTTGCTTGCACAATGGGGGAATACACACAAGGGTGGAGGCTGAAAACAGTTTTCCTCTTCTTAGTTGTGTAAGCCAAAAGAACTCTCATACAAAGAAATAGAACCCTATATATGGGTCTCAAACCAAACTCAAATAACTAAGGTGGCATACTAACTGAGCCACGAACTAGAGTAGATAAGGATAGCTGTCATCTAGCTATTATTCATGGGCGGTGTACCAACCGCATCTCAACTGACAAGTCGGTGACATAAATGCACAACGGTCACCCTGGCATATCACGAGTGGAGCTCGATATCTCAACACCCCTAGCCCTTTTTGCTCCCCCACTTCACACTTAGGGCCCATCAAGGGCAGGACATACCTAGGGAGATAACACTTGCCTATGGTTAGACCTGTCACCCTAAGCTACTTGCACCGCACCTCCCTTTGCATGAATGGGGTCCTCAAGTGTGGGACATCACCCAGGCTAGCCTGTGGTTAGACTCAACTCCCCGTTCCACCGGCACGAGCACAATGCACTACACAATAAGGTAGAAACCCCCCTTAGATAGAGAACTGCACCTTTTCCTTTTAGGTATCACAAAGGCGACAAACCACCGACTTTGGAGGCCCCCATCATCCACTTGCTATCCATTTGGCTTCTCCAACAAACATCACTACCAAGCTTCCATAAGCATTTGAGTTTACATGTGGCCCTACCCTCACAAACTACTTTGCCAACTGCCTATTAAACCCCAACAGCAGCCAAAAGTGCCATGGGACTGGCACCCATCTCGGAGGGGGGTAATGTTAACCTCAAGTCAAGAAGGCGGAAAAGTGAATGAAAAAAAGCAAAAAAAGGATGGAAAAAGAGCAAAGACACGCAGGCGGCCTCTAAAGCTAAGCTAGGGCCAAAAGGGTAAATTTAAATGAAAGAAGGCACCTAAAAAAACTCCAAAAACTCGTGTAAAAGAGTGCTAGACTCCCTCCTATGCTAATTGTAAAATATTAGACGGGTGTAGACTAGAGGCATAAGGCTAAAAGAGGAAATAGAGAAAGGACCTTGCCACAATGGTTAGTCATGTAAAAAAAGGGATGGGTGCCCATGGGATTTTAGGGCTTGTATATAAAGTTCAAAAAGTGAATGGAAGTTCATTCTTTGGTGTGTGGGTAACAAGAGTTCTCTTCTTCTTCTCTTTTTCTCTTCTCCTTGTTTGTGTGTGCTCTTGAGAGAGGGAGTGTGAGAGTGTGAGAGAGTGAGTGTGTGGGAGTGAGGGATCAAGAGGGTGAAGCTCTTCACCATCTCCTCTTCTCTTCTTCTCTTCTCTCTTGCACGCGTAGCTATGGTGGATGGAGCTTGGAGATGGAGGAGGCAAGATGCTTGAGCTAGCATCTAGGATCGTGGAGCTACCATTGTGTGTGAGAGAGGAGTCAACTCATATTGGCATCAAGGTAAGCCCACCACACTTGTAGGATTGACGGTGCATTAGGCTAGGTGAGAGATAGCCATTAGAACTTCTTGAAACACTTGAAACAATAAGTGGTCCGTGGGTCTTGGCGGTTGAGCGTGAGCTCCCTCTACAATGTGCCATGTGAAGGTTGATTTATGAAATCATCAATGTCGTGATCCGGATGCTGCATATTTGAAGGCAAAGAAGACATACATCAATGACATGCTTTGACCATAAAAGGAGAGAGAGAGACACATGCAAGCACACACAATTCAATGGTTGCAAGTTTAAGAATAATTAGAGCCATACTTTATTGTACATATACAAAGCTTTCAAAGATTTCCCAAAAAGATTATAACATTACGAGACTGTAGTACAGAGGTCCAAAATTGTAGTACAAGGTTCTAGAAAAATATATTATCTGTATACACTAGAGCTCCTAATCCTCATCTATAAATGGTGCTCGTGGAGGCCTATACCAACCATAGTTAACTAACAATTCATCGCTAGCACACAATGATGTAATAGCATACACAATTATGTATCTTGGTACATCTCTACTCATATGTCCTGGTTCATGACTATTTTCAATCTCTACAAATGTGCAATTGGTTCTTGCACTTCTTCCTCAGCTCTTATTGATCAAACTTGCTATGTTTCCTTGAGAGTAGGTTCTCCCATCAATATAGATTCTTTGCCCCTTTGCATGTGTGATGCCTCTCTCAGAAAGAGAGGCTGCATTGAGACACTACCCATACGTACTCATGCTCTGAATGTAGCAAAGAAAGCTGATGCCATGGTCCCCACCCATATATAGATCCACAAAAGGACATAAGAGTGACCTCTGAATGATGGGGCACATGTAAATCCTATGCAATAAATAGACCTCCTCCTGCTTCATTGATAGTGGATGGAGCAATAATGTACTGGTTGCCCCAAAAGCTGAAAACCTCTCCATTTGATGGAAGTGATCCCCTTTGCCATCTTCCTTATCCTTTGCGATTACGTCTATACTAGAGTATGCAAATGAGTAGGCAATGGATGATCTCTAGCCATCTCAACCTCCAGAGACCAAGGGCAAGAGGTCGTAGAGAAACCTCAAACTGCAACTGACCAATGGCTTGTCCATGCCGTGTGTGAGGGACATGTGCCCCACCAATAATATAGTCATCCTCCTTGTCAAGTGAGGGCCCCTACATATATAACGTAGTTTGCATCACATATATAAGTCAATGCTCATTACAAAAACTAATAATGAAAGTAACAAAGATCAGCCACATACCATAGGTTCATGTCACTCCTTAGGTGCTGGCGCTCGATCATAAATACCGTACTGCATCTGATGTGAATGGCACTCTCGTCGTGGCCTCCAATACGTGCCTCGACAATGATCACACAAACATATCACATGCTCCTCATAGTAAAAATCATCATATGTAGGTCAATGTGCAAAATTGGAACTTTGTCCACCCTAGCCATCACCGATATAAGAGGTGGCGGTGTACCCTCTCACCTATCCGAATCTGCTTATCAAGAATCACAAAAATATAAGACATTTATTAAAGGATCAAGTATAGTAAAGAACCATAATACTAGTATAACAACGAAATCTAACAGGTTTTGTGATATCTGAAAGGGAAGTGGAACCCAAGAGGAAGAAGCTTGGCGGTGAGAGATATGGCGGAGCAAGAGCCAAGAGAGAGAGAGACTCAAAAGTGGGAACTCCAACAACCACAATGTGTGGCTGAGCCTTCCTTTATTCAAATTGTCACTAAAAGAATAAAGAATAAGTGACTGTGACATGCATCCGCCAGCTACAGTGTGCAGTGTGGCGGGTACTGTCAGTGTAGTAATACATGGGCGGCTAGGCGGAGGTACCTTTGCCCCCAACAACCTCCCACTTAAAGGTCAATCTGCTCTAGTGAGAGAGAAAAAAGAAAAGACAGTACAACATGTAGACATGTACAATAGGATGAGGAAAAATACGTCATCTCATCCAATGCCCATCAATCTCCTGAGGAAGGCAAAGCGCTCGATAGTGAGGCTCTTCGTGAGCAAGTCTGCAGGATTCTGCTCAGTCACAATCTTGATAAGATCAACAGACCTGTCCTCAACGACCTCACGAATGAAGTGATATCTCACCTCAATATGTTTCGTCTTCGCATGGAAGACCGGATTCTTGGCCAACTAAATGGCACTCATAGAATCTGAATGCAGTGTAGGCATAACATCTGTCATACCATCAATCAAACGGCCGAAGTAGATAGTCTCCTTGCAAGCCTCTGTGGCTACAATATACTCGGCCTCTGTAGTAGAAAGGGCCATACACTTTTATGCTTCGGGCATCCAAGAGATAGCCCCTCCAGCATAAGTGAACACATAGCCAGAAGTGGACTTCCTACTATCTGCATGTCTTGCATAATCAGAGTCAATGTACCCCATAACTTCTGTATCTTGGCTGCCATAACAAAGATACATATCTATTGTGCCCTTTAGGTACCTCATGATACCCTTCACGACATCCCAATGTTTCTTGCCAGGTGTAGCCATATAACATGTAACAACCCCAACTGCAAAAGCTATATCTAGACGGGTGGCTATCATGGCATACATAAGATTTTCCACGGCTGATGCTAAGGGAATCTCGGCCATCTCAACCCTCTGCTCATTTGTCTACAGACAATTGGCCTATGAAATCTTCACATGAAAAGGTAATGGACAGCCAATAGGCTTAACATCCTGCATGCGGAAGTGCTCAAGGACTTTATAAATGTACTCCCTCTGTGATAGATAGAGTAGTCCCTGAGATCTATCGCATGTAATGCGCATACCAAGTATATGAGAGGCCTGTCCCAAATGTTTAATCTCAAAGCTCTTCTTGAGCTGAGCCTTAAGAGCATCTAGCTCCTCATGAGCTGTCCCTACTAAAAGCACGTCATCCACATAGAGTACCAAAATTAGTAAAGAACCATCACGGGCTTTCTTCGTGTACAAGCACGGATCCATAGCACTGCGGCTGTAGCCCTGTGACTGCATGTATGCATCAAACTTATGGTACCATTCCCTAGGTGCCTGCTTCAAGCCATATAGACTCTTATTTAGCTCGCATACTAGGTGTTCCCTACCACAGGGTCTGCAAATCTCTTAGGCTGCTCCATGTAAATCTCATCATGCAAGTCCCCATGTAAAAAAGCCATCTTGACATCCATCTGGTATAAGTCCAGGTCAAGCTATGCAACCAAGGTCAAGACTAAGCATAGGGTGGTCATCTTGACCACAGGAGAAAAGACTTCATCAAAGTCAACACCATGCTCCTACTTAAAACCCTTAGTAACCAATCGAGCCTTATATGCCGGCTTGGGGTGTCCAGGGGTACTTTTTCAGCTTGTACACCCACTTGCATGGCAAAGCCTTCTTACCCTCAGGCAAGGAGACCAAATTCCAAGTTTGATTCTTATGCAATGAGTCAAGCTCAGACTGCATAGTCCTCTCCCAAGAGTGACAATCACCTCTATGCATAGCCTCATCATAAGTGAGAGGCTCTCCTGCATATGTAACCATGTATCTATAACCAGTACATAATCCATAGAGGGTGCAAAATGGTCAGGAGGTCGTCTATCTCTAGTAGAACGCCTCAACCCAGGCTCTGCTGCTTGACCGACATCCTGTCTAACATCAGCATGTCTAGCATTTGGGTCATGAGTATCAGGTGATGCCGCATGCTATCTAGCTGGCCGTGGATTAGGCTGAACGGGAGTAGGTGGCTCCTCTTGAAAGATAACTCTGTGTACCTCAACCACTTTCTCAGGCTGCATATGCATTTTTTCCTCATGAAAGATGACATCATGGCTGAGAATCACTTTCCGTGCCTGCGGATCCCATAGACGGTAACCCATCTCTCCTGCATCTCCATAGCCAATGAAAATGCATTTGAAACTTTTAGGATCCAACTTATTGCATTTGTCCTTGGGCACATGGTAGAATGCCTCACATCCAAAGACATACAAATGATCATAAGAGGGGGGACTTGACTGCCCATACCTCCTTTGCAACCTGAAAGTCAATGCCACTGCTAGGCGACCTATTAATGAGATGCATTGCAGTAGTAACTACCTCAGCCCAAAAGTGCTACGGTAAGCCAGCCTGGGTAAGCATGCTACGGACCCTTTCCTAAATGGTTCTATTCATGCATTCAACCAGACCATTCTGGGGAGGAGTGTAAGGGGCGGTCAACTGACGCTTAATACCCCGCTCATCACAAAACTGCTCAAAAGCACGTGAGACGTATTCACCCCCATTATTTGACCTTAGGCATTTTAGCATTTATCCAAACTGGTTCTTTGCCAATGCAAGCCAATGCTGAAATGTGTCTAAGACATCGGATTTTCTCTTTATGGGATAAGCCCAAACCTTACGTGAGTAATCATCTATGAAAGTAGCAAAGTACTTTGCCCCATCAAGTGACTGACAGGGCATGGGCCCACATACATTTGAGTGCACAAGAGCCAAAGGATCACCCATGCATTTCTTACCAGACTTTTTATGCATATTTCTAGTCTACCTGCCATACAAACAATGATCACAAGAATCAAAATGTGAAGAGTCAAAAGGCGGAAGATATTGCAAATCACATAGCATTTTCATTCCTTTAAGAGACATATGTCCCAAATGATCATGTTAAAGGGATACATGGGGAATAGAACCCACAGACAAAAGATGATCCAATGTAGCTCTAGATATAAGTAAGGGGTAGAGGCTGCCAGACTTGGCACCTCTTACAAGCACAAGCCTGCCATGAGTAATATTCCATGTAGAGTCTCCAAAAGACACAAAATACCCTGCATCATCGAGCTGTCTAGCTGACATAAGGCTACGTGTCAATGCAGGTACATGGCATACATCATGCAAAACAAAAGAACTGCCATAAGGAAACTACATCTTAACATCTCCAATGCCCACAATGTTAAGAGACCTGTCATCACCAAGACACACAAAACTAGACATAGTACGATAGGTATGAAACCAATCTCTACAGGGTGTCACATGAAATAATGCACCCAAATCCAAGAGCCAGCATTGCGCATACATAGAATGTATCTCAGAAGCATGTAAGGCATTGCATGAAGAAGCTGCAAGTATGTAGTCATCATCTAAATCAATGGCCTGGATGACATTAACCTCTTCTATCTTCACACTAGACTTTGCAGGTACAATACTGCGCTCAGAAGAATTTTTCTGCACTTTTTCTTTTCCCTTTTCCTTGTACTTATCATCGCGCATTTTATGACACTGCTGCCTAACATGTCCTACTTTTCCACAATAATGACAGGTAAGATCAGACTTCCGTCCACTTCCTGACCACATGACTTAGATCTGGACTTCTGAGAGTCCCTGCTCTTATGATCATTATCATGCCTACCATGTCTGCCACCTCTAACGATCAATGCATGTGAACAACAGGAAGCATCATTGTTTCTCTTATTGATTTCCTCAGTCAATAAAGCACTCTCAACATCTTTGATTTTTAGCCCATCAAGCTTGGTGCATATGGTAGTACGGAAGACATCCCATGATTCAGGCAATGTGCCAAGCAGAAACAACGGGTGCAAGTTGTCTTTGAATTCAATACCCTGTGACAACAGACTCTTCATGATAGCATGAAAATGACTAAAATGAGATGAAAGGGAGATCCCCTCCTTCATGCGAAGGTCCATTAACTGCTTCAGCTAATACATCTGTGACGTAGGACTATGCTGCGCATAAAGCTCCTGAATCTTCTCCCATAGATCACATGCACTCTGATTTTCATCTTCAACAACATTATGATGGACCTCTTTTGAGAGTGACAAAATAATGGTAGACTTGCATTGCTCATCAACTTCCATCCAAACATCATCATCCATATCCTTAGGTTTAACACCCTTGAAACACAAGGGTTTAATCTGTAACTTCTGCACCAAAACCTGCCATATTTGGGACTTCCAATACCCATAGTTGGTATCATCCAACTTGGCAATGTTAAAGAGAGATGTATCTTTCACATGACTAGCCATACTGTCCCAAAAATCAAAGCAAAAATGCAAAATTGCAGGTTGCTGTAATTAGTAGAAAATGCGCTAAAACCACTGGCTAAAACTGGCTGAAAGGGTGGATTTCACTAAGAGAAGCACCTCTCCACCAAATATGACCAATATAACATCAAATAGTAAGCATTACCCTCATAGAAGTGCTCAAAATCTGCAGATTTTAGCTTGCTGTAATAAATGACAGCAGTATGTAAAACTGTCCCAAAATGAAGCAATCACTGATACATATGTCACTGCAACTACCAAGTAGCAAGATACATCTAATAGTGATTGTCCAGGGGGAAGAAGGTACCAAGAACTATCAAACCAATCACCTGTCAGGCAAGAGACATCTCATAGGTCTAGAAGTTATGCATGTAATGGATCTCGGGGTAAGAGAAGAGACCAATCACAAGCACAACTGATAGAGCAAGAATCTCAATACATAACCGGCCAAGATGCATACAAAACTGACAAACATGTGGCATAGATAGGTGCTTGCCCCAATAGGTGTATCAAATCAGCCCAATATAGACTAACTGCAGACATAAAGCTCTCAAGAGAGCAAATGCATGTAACTGTCCCACAAGCTCAAGCTCAAGTGTAAATAAGACTCTTTTCACATCCAAATATACCAAGAAAATCCCACTGGAAGTAAAGTCAGATGCAAAGAGAGCAAGCAATGCTCTAATATAGCGAATACCTAGCATCAGACATGCCAAGTCCCAGTAGGGTACATTCGGAGCATAAATCCCAATCTATCTCAGACCCATAAAGCATAAGCCTGAAAGCATTCAAAGAGCATGTAACTGACAACCAAATGTAATGCCCAGTAGAACCAAAATGCTCAAATACATCTGAAGAGGAAGATCCAAGTAATTGTCAAGCATGGGCAAACCAAGTGGCATCCATATCTGACCAAAGCATACAGACAAGAAGCCTAAATGTCAAGCAGTGACAATAGGCATAAACTGGTCCAAAGCATGCCATTTGAAGCCAAATGCTAGTGAAGAATGACCAAGTTAGAGCCTAATCCAAGATCAAAAGCATTTCGAAACCAAGAAGAAGCATTTGACAACCTCCAAATACATCGGTATGATCATTCAAACCTCCAGTAAGCACCCCGTATCCATGAACCAATGCATACACCAAGTAAACGAGCTTCAGCCCACTATATTACAGTAAGCAATTTACTATTAAATGAAGCTCAAATGGTGCTCAAATCTTCTTCAAATCAGTCCCAAAGAATAGACATAGCATCCGGGCATCACTGGGCATCAATAGACATCAAACATACAATGCCAAGAAGCATTAAATAGTAAATGTCAAATGCTGCCCTATTTTGACAGTCCTGGGACTGTGTATATAGCAAAGGGTTGAAGGGGGAAGCACTCAAATCGATCACGGAGAGCCAAGCACTAATGCCGGGGAATCCAACAATGCTCGTGAAGGTTGCCAAGAGTGTCGGCAAGCCAAGGAAGAGCAGGGAAATGCTAGGAGCAGGTCAGCTTAGCCCCCTAAAAATGCACCGAAAATTGCACTGGCTGTTCGTGGGGGATGGGGGGTCTTCAACAGCCCTCGGGGACACTTGGCAATGTCGCGGGGGATCTAATGCAGCCCAGGCGATGAAGTTCCGGAAGCTCGGGGAGGAGGTAGGAGATCGAAAATACCTGCAAATGAAGGTGCCATGGCTACCATTGAAGCTCGGGTTGAAGCTCTTCAAATCCGTGCTCAAGAGAATGTCGGACAAGCTCCAATGCCTTTGCTCTAATACCAGTTGAAAGGGAAGTGGAACCTAAGAGGAAGAAGCTTGGCGGTGAGAGCTATGGCGGATGAAGAGTAAGAGCCAAGAGAGAGAGGAACTCTAACAACCATAATGTGTGGCCAGGCCTTCCTTTATTCAAACTGTCACTAAAAGAATAAAGAATAAGTGACCGTGATGGGTGCCCGCCACCTGTAGTGTGCAGTGGCGAGTACTATCAATGTAGTAATACATGGGTGACTAGGCGGAGGCGCCTTTACCCCCAACAATATCTTATAGTGCTTATTCTGTGAAGAGAAAACTATATATATATATATATATATATATATATATATATATATATATATATATATATATATATATATATATATATATATATATATATACTATGTGTGTGCTTGTGCATGCAATCCTCCTTTTGTTTGTCTGTACTATACAGTAGCCCGTGTTATTTTTTTCATACTAGAATAAGCATTAATTGATATTATGGAATTAATGCTTAATTTAGTGTGGCAAAAAAATAGGCACTACTATAGGAAGGCTGATATGTGCATGGAGACGTGGCAACACTTTTGCAGGGAGAGATGCCTATGAATTAGCTTTCCTGAGCACAGGGTATGTGCAATAAATGGCTTACATTTGACATGACCTATATTGTATGCACACATTTGTATAGATTTATTAATGATATGCATTGATGTCTATTTGTCTATTTTGTATAGGGGAGGGATGATGTTACTACACTTAGACATGCATGCTTTGTATATACACATTTGTAGATACTTCTTGATGGTATACATTGACCTTTGTTGGTTTCATATTTGAATTTGTTTATTGTTGAACAGTTATTTAGTTTGTTGGTAAGTTAATAATATATATTTGAATTTTTTATTGTTGAGAGCACTATATATCCAAAATTTATTTATTTGTTGGTAAGTTAACAAGTATATATCCTATGTTGACAACTTTGTGGTTTTCCATGTTGGGCGATAATGTCAATAAGTTTGTGGTTTCCATGTTTTCCACCAAGATACTAGATTCAATGCTATGCATCAACTCGTTCCAAAGTACCTCGTACCCAAGTATCAAGGTAGAGCATTAAGTCATTAATTGAGTTTTCTTATTATAATTTTGATTATTGTATAGCGTGTCGAGAAGATGGGTGTTTAGGACATATTATGGGCTACCAAAAAGATGGGTATCTAGGAGATAAAAAGGTTATGCCTCATGATAACAACATAGATTACTCTTCAAAAGAGTAATGTCTTTTATAACCTTTAATTGCATGTATACTGATGAGTGAGCACCCTCAATGAGCATGCACACCATTACATTGGGGAAACCATTACATGTTAGAAATCTTGAGGTTAGAGGCAAGATGGATTGGTGAGAGAGGGTCGTGTAGGTCAAAATTGACTATAACTTAGGGTCTCAATATGTCTCGTTATGCATGGCCATTTTACCTCAATACCCAACCATACAGACTCACAATCAAAGGGTACTTTTTGTCAACTTAGGGATGATGTCCTAGCCTAAGACCCTTATCATTATCCTGACTTAAGACCATTCCAAATATCAACATTAGGAAATGATCCACCCAATTAAGAGTTCCAAGAATTTTCAAGCGCTTTGACTCCCCTCTTGTGTTTTCCTTCACCAATTGCAAAGAGTTAAGAAGACCCTAGACGCTTCACATGAATTACTTTTTTTCTTTTAAGATTCCAAAAGAGAGCCACTTATGTAGCCAATGGGAAAAGATAACTAGACAATATACTAAATCATATAAACATCAAGCTACAAGGAACCCACTCTATACCAAACAACTAGTTCGAATCTCATATGCACCCAAGAAGGATCACACAAATACCCAATTCTTTGGAAAAAACCTCATGGTTTTGCACTATTCTTAACATATTATTGCTTCTTCTTCACTAAACACCACACTCTCCTTCATAAAAATGCTTGAAGAACTATTAGATGCAACAACAATCTTTACAGGCAGCAATAGGTTGAGAAAAATAGCACAAGCATCATGAGTCCTACCTCTCAAATTCACTTCGTGAATGTATACAACAACTTAATGAATCTTAAAAGTAATTCAAGACTTAGAAAAATAAAATCTTTTCAAGGTAATTCAAGACTTCCTGGCAAGCCCCCCTCTCTCTTTATATACATATACGCATATTAAGACTTATGATCATTATTCAAGACTTCTTGGCAAGCCCCCCTCTCTCTTTATATAGATATACACATATTAAGACTTGTGATCATTAAAACAAGTACAAAAATCTATTTTTTATCTTATTCGATTATGGTATTTTTAAAATTATCAATAAAACAAACACAAAAACTCATTTTTCATTCTATTTAATAATTTTATTTTATAAATTATCATGAAAATAGAGATAGCTATTTATCATAAGGCATGTTCGTGATCAACCCAAAAATCTTAAAAAGAATCATCTATGCATAGATCAAACCGAAGTAAATGTCTAGAGCGAGTGCAAAGAAGGCATTTCCAAAAAACACAGAGAGAGAGAGAGAGAGAGAGAGAGAGAGAGAGAGAGAGAGAGAGAGAGAGAGAGAGAGAGAGAGAGAGAGAGAGAGAGAGAGAGAGAGAGAGAGAGAGAGAGAGAGAGAGAGAGAGAGAGAGAGAGAGAGAGAGAGAGAGAGAGAGAGAGAGAGAGAGAGAGAGAGAGAGAGAGAGAGAGAGAGAGAGAGAGAGAGAGAGAGAATTGAGTCTAGAGGGAATAACAAATGAGAGAGAGAGAGAGAGAGAGAGAGAGAGAGAGAGAGAGAGAGAGAGAGAGAGAGAGAGAGAGAGAGAGAGAGAGAGAGAGAGAGAGAGAGAGAGAGAGAGAGAGAGAGAGAGAGAGAGAGAGAGAGAATTGAGTCTAGAGGGAATAACAAATGAGAGAGAGAGAGAGAGAGAGAGAGAGAGAGAGAGAGAGAGAGAGAGAGAGAGAGAGAGAGAGAGAGAGAGAGAGAGAGAGAGAGAGAGAGAGAGAGAGAGAGTGTGTGTGTGTGTGTGTGTGTGAGTGAGCGAGTGAGTGAGTGTGTGTTTGTGTGTAACCACAAGAGAGATTGAGAGAGAGATGCACGATAGAGAAAGAGAGGGAGAGAGGGGGGTGTAGCAGAAAATGGTCAGGGAGAAATAGGGGAGACGAAAACGGATAGCTCGGGTTTGTCCGTAGGGTATTGTTGCTTAAGAGATGATTTTTTTAAAAATATTCCTTCGTCGCTTAGGTGACACCATAGCTTAAGCGACTAAAGCCATGTTAACATTTTTAAACTGCTTATGCGACACTTTTTCGTTGCTAATATCCTCGTTATCTGCATCACATAAATAATGTACAGTAGCGAAAAGGAAAGCAATGGCTTTTTACGTCATTCATGTGATGACAATCTGTCGCTTTATGCCTCGCTATAGGGGGGTCATTGTAGTAGTGACTTACCATCCGATACATTAGCTTGCTAAATTATGAGCCAAAAAGAAAAACAAGAAAAATATAAATATTGAAAATCATAAGACATTAAGTATCATACCTAGGTTCAACCTTTTTTTCCCTATTTTGTACGACTTGGTACATGTCGGTGTAACTTTGCGGTACCTTAACTAATAAACGTGCAAACGAAGAAAACATTTTAGTGTTATATTTGGTACTTGGTACTTGGTACTTGATTTGATATTAGGTTTCATAATGAAACTTTGTTTTTGCAATTGGTACATGGTACATGGTACTTGGTTCTAAATTCGGTGCTTGATACTTGATTTGGTATAAGTTGGTACTTGGTACTAGATTCAGTGCTTGTTGCTTGATTTAGTGCTCGGTACTTGATTTGATACTTAGTATAGATTCAGTGCTTGTTGGTACTTGATTGGTTGGTCTAACTTTGAGGTACATTAACCAATAAACATGGAAACAAAGAAACCTTTTGTGTTAGATTTGGTACTTGGTACTTGGTACTTGATTTGGTATCAGGTTTCATAATGAAACCTCATACTTGCAATTGGTACATGGTACATGGTACATAAATTGAAATCGGGTATTGTAACCGTAATAGCTTATGGTGAGCTTGATACTTTGAAATCATGTGCTTTGAAACTTCATAGTTTGGATCTTTGAGCTTAAAATTTAGCTTGAGTTGATACATAGCATAGAATTTGGGACCTCTACAGAAACTATGGAAATCAAAAGCTTGTTAATATTAGAGCCTAACATAGAAAAACATTGAACTGTGATAAAAATCCTGATTTGTCTCTATCTAGCTTTCCAATAGACAATAGACAATAGACAATAGATGAATAATTAATTGTTTGACAATAGACAAATTCAATGATGCAACGAACATATGTCATTATACATTATTAGTAAATATATGTACATGTGTCTAGAGTGTTTGGTGATCAATCCTCACATATATAAAACAAGTTTCATCATCACATATGTCTATACAATGAATAGTGATGAATCCTCACACATACAATACAAGTCTCATCCTCAAATATACATAAGAGATCCCTAGGCACGATCACTATATGAGTCATCACTATATGATTCACTAGTATGAGACTCATGATCACCACCACCAATGCCACCACACCTGCCCCCACCACAACACCAGCATTGCCCCCATCTCCACACAATCACCACCACCATGGCCAATGATCTAGCCGCCGCTCCTCTTAGCCTCTCGGCATCACCCCCCTCGGTCTCCTGTCGAGCCACCTCTATCATGTCGTCCTTGCCATAATGCTCCTACATTAGTTAGTGAAATCAAATAAGAATGTATATTATAGTTAACATGAAAATAAACTATAAAACAAAACAATGATACTCACAAGTGGATTTGGCCTGTCAGTAAGTGTCCCCTGCAAAGTACAATAGCCGTAGTATGTGGCACTCTCCATCTCCTACGCCGTAGGTACATGACCATAGTCTTTGGTCTGCATCAAGGCAGAACCAAATAATTATTGATTTCTTCATTCAATAATATTACCTTTGAAAGTTAAAATTTGAATGGTCTATACTCACAAATGTGGCCACAAATCCATCTCGTCCCATTCGTTGGCCTAGCCTAGATGTGTGGCCAGCTATCACTCTCTTTTGTGCTGCCTCCTATGTAAATTTGATTAAACAAAATAACATAGATTAGAGAATAGTTAGAATCAATCTAGGAAAGTTCATATTAATTCTAATATATGTTAGCAAAGGCACACACCTTTTGCTGAGGAAAACTGATGCATAGGCGTCTCTCCTTGCAGAAGTATTGCTATGTCTCCATGCACATATCAGACCTCCTTTTCTTTGTCTCCACCATGCAATAGCGTTTGTTTATTTTTCATATTACAATAAGAATTAGAATATACCAAAGAACTTGTTAGATTTCAATGTTTTGTTACTTTGTTGATTTTTTAACTTTGATCATTTGATAAATGTCTCATGTTTTTATGGTACTTGAAAATCAGATTTGGACCAATTAGAGGGTACATCACCACCTCCTACTAGTGATGGTTAGGGTGCACAGAGTCCCAATACTACACATGAACCCGTTTACAATGATTTCTACTACGATGAGTCTATTATATGCTGGTGCACTCGTTGTCTTCGCACATATCAGAGGCCACAATGGGAGTGCTTTTCACATGAGATGACTCATGGTACTTTTGAGCGAGCACCACCACCTGAGGAGCGACATCGACCCATGGTATACGATTTTTATCCCTTAGTTTTATTATTGGTTATTTTATAAATCAAAGGATCATATATAATGCAACCATATTATATATGTGGGTATATTCCCTTGATGACGAGGATGACCTCACTATCAGTGGTGTACATGTCCCTCGCACACGATGCAAAGAAGTCATTTGTTAGTTGCAGCTTGAGGTTTCTCAACATCCTCTACCTCCTGCTTTGGAGGCTAAGACGGGTGGAGATCATTTGTTTCCTAGTCGTTTGCATTCTCTATTATAGACATATGATCGAAGATGATACGGAGGATGGAAGAGAGGATCACTTCCTTTAGATGGAGTGTTTTTTAGCTTCTATGGCAATCGCTACATGATTGCTCCATCTACCATTAGTGGAGCAGGACAAGGCCTCTTTATTGCATAGGATTTGCATGTCCCCCCTCATTCAAAGGTCACCCTTATGTCTTTTAGTGGACCTATATATAGATGGGGTCTATGGCATCAACTTACTTGCTACATTCAGAGCACGAATATTTATGGGTTATGTCTCAATACAACCTCTCTTTCTGATAGAGGGATTACGCATGTAGAAGGACAAAGAGTCTATGTTGATTGAAGACCTTACTCTCAAGTAAACATAGCAGGTTTAATCAATAGTATTTGAGGGATGAGTGCAAGAACCAATTGTGCATTTATGGAGTGTGAGAATAGTCATGAACTAGAACATATGAGTAGGGATGTACAAAGATACATAGTTGTCAGTGCTATTAGATCATTACGTGTTGGTGATGAATTGCTACTCAATTATGGATAGCGTAGACCTCCATGAGCACCCTTAACAAATGAGGGTTGAGAGCTTCATTGTATACAATTCCTGATACTATTTTGGTCTCTTGTACCCTAATTCTACAATTTAATTTGCACCACTTTCTCTATTGTCTCTAATTTAATTTGATAATTGTCTTTTATTGTGTCTAAATGTTTTGTATCTGTGATAATTATTGAATTCCATGCACATCTCTCTTTCCTTTTATATAGAAGCATGCTATTGATACAATCTTCTTTACCTTCGAATATGTAGAATCCGGATGATGGCATCAATAATGTCACAAATCAACGTTCACATGAGGTATCCCACATTTCAATAGAGTGCATGAGGATCCTATCCAAGAGTGATTCTAATGCATATGCAAGACTAAAGAAAAAATATTCTAAGGACTTTAACAGGTGTGATGATACCTTTGATAACAACGATGGCATGTCTGATTTTATTGAGGATTGGTATCAAAATGATAGTGCGAGTGATATTCCTAACAATGAGAAGTATCTTTGAGAAGAAGCTCTAAAGCGTATCTACATAGGAAGCCAATTGACATGACTAAGTGCAAGCTTACTCATTCTTAATCTTCAAAACCATTTTTGATGGAGTAATCTATCCATTTCAGCACTTTTGAAGTATGTAATAATCTAACATATTTTTTTTGTTACATTCTAAACATGTTTGCTTGTTATTGATCATATGATACATTGAGATGCTTGTTCTTACCGATAAGCAATTCCCATCCAAACATATGATACATTGAGATGTGAGTTATAAAAAACTACTTGATATTTAATCCATAATTGCCATAAAGATATACCTACGAGACTGATAGCCACTAGCCTGTGAATCAAGTGTCACACTTGAGTAGGAGGAGGTACATCAGGAGTGAGTTGTTGACTCTTGTGATGTGATGTACTTGGGATAGGAGTCCTAAGCAAAAAAAGACATCAAAAGGATATACATATTAAGAATTCTATATGTACAAAAAGGATGACATTACTATTTTATCAATCGAGCAGCTTACCAATGCGCTACAGTGTGTGCATGAGAAGAAGTCTCCACTCCTAGATGTGACTGAGAGGATGTACCCTCTCTAGGACGTATGGGCATACCGAATCTCCCAAGAATCTCGATCACGTTGTCTAAATCAACATCATCCATCTTCTCATAATCTGCCATGGCCTCTGACAATGTATCTCCAGAAAGTCCAGTGTCTCGTAGCAAAGTACTGATGATCGCCAACTTCACTTTACACATGTGGTCACTCTTCATATCTATATATTTAAAACAACCATATTTCAAACTAGAGATACAATGTCAGAGGAGAGCTCAATCTATCTAATTAGAAGCATTGACTAAATAAATCCAAGCAAGATACGTCCACATCTCGAAGTTTGCAACAGTCATATATGGAGCATTGCAAAGAAGGTAAAAAATAAGGATAGATGTCCAAACTGTTTGTAGTAGTGAAAGCCACATTTTTGCTCATCTAAAGTGACCAAAAAGCCCAATATCTAATACAATGCATAAACACAGAGTAGCATGTAATGGATGTTATGATGCATCCAGATATCCAAAAAGATGTGGCAAACAATGTTGATGAGAACTTTGCTCGTAGCTGCCCTAAAAGCTTAAGCAAGAAATCTATTGTTTCCATACAATGCCAAAGAAGATCCATTCGAGAGATTTTTCGACTCTCCAAACCGTATTTCCATGAGCATGTATCCAAGGAGGTGGTAAGATGGCACACTATACTCTTTTCAATGTCATTAGTGCTAGAGAGAAAGTATTCAATCAGTAAGCCATATTTGGAGGATTTTGAATGAGCTCCAAACAGGGTTTCTAATCAATCCCATGTCGCATAAGAGGTTTCACAGTCATCAACATGATGAATATAGCTATCATCAAGTTCAAGCTTGATAATAGCATGAGCCTTATCATCATTTTTATCCCATATGACTGAAAGTGTAGCTTCCCTTGGTTTCTTTTCTTGAACCACTTGTGATTGAACACAAGCCTTTCTTCATTAGGATCAATTTGATCCTAGTTTGCCATGTATGGAATCCAACACCATTGAATTGGGATGTCGGTGAGTCCTTGCAATTTGCCAGCCTTTTATTGGCTTGCCATGATGGGTGCTTGTCATGAAGCCGTATTCACCATTAGTGTTTTTTAGAATAATTACAAGCAATAGGAAATGACTATTGACTTGGTGAACTTAAATGCTTGAGTGCAGAAGTAGACTTTCTCCTCCTAGTAGTCTATTGATTTCAAATTTTATTGTCAATTCCTCAGTCACAAGTTGTTTCATCCTAACATTGAGGTCCCTCATGTGTAATTTTCCTTTATGGTTTTTCTTATGTGTTTGGTTTGATTCACCTTACCTCCCCCTCTTTGAATTGAGAAGAATCCTTCTTAGGGTTCAAGGGTTAGAGAATGAAGGGCGTTCAACACATAATCTTAGTGCTTTACCTTCGCATGAGCCAGGCGTAGAAATTTGGATTATACTCAAAATTAGCATAGATATCCATGTCAAAAGGGTGGGATGCCTATGTGCGTAATGTAAGTGAGGACATCAAGCAAGAAGTCACATGACATGCAACTTCTCCCCACTGAGGATGTGATCTAAATAAGGATGTCCCTCAATATGTTCTTCCAGGGGTCGGTTACGAATGGAAGCCAACACTGTATAGGAAGTTGGAGCGACGTAGGTTGGGTCATATTTAGATGCCTTGATTGCAAGTCACTGTTCAATTTTGGTCATTATTTGACATCCATCTAGCTTCCATTGCAGGTGTAAAGCGTACCATTTCTACAAGAAGGAGGATTCATGGTTGGTAAGCTGTTTCAACTTCTCAATTTCTTGGTTTGTGGCCATGATTGTATTCTTGTTATATGATGTAATGAGACACTACTTGATTGCTTGCTCCTGGGATATCTTAGTAGCAATTAACTCTTGAGCTTCTTCAAAATCCTTAATAAATAAAAATTTTGACTCCTCCCAAGAGCAAGGGAGTGTTTGTACTTCTGTTGCTATAGGTTCTTCCAAGAGACCTATCGTAGCTTTTAGCCAAGGTCATGAAAGTAGCATCCAAGTATTGGAAGTAAGCAACCAAGTCATCCCCTGTATTTCCAGCTAAGTCCATTGCCAAGACAGAATTGATAATTGCTCATAAGAGGGTCGAAGGTCGGTGGATGGTTGAGGCTTAACAGGACTAGATAATTCAGTAGCTAATGGTCGCAACTTGGTTTGCTCTTTAGGTTGGAGCTTGGGCTCACATTCCATGGGTTTGGTGGTAGTTGCAGTTGTCATGCTACTAGATGCATTTAAGATTTGAGGGGTATCATCAGCACTAGAACTGGCATTTTTTTAGTAGCAAGCTGCGATTTTGGACAATAGATTGGTTCAGGCCCTATTGAGCTTGGAGTTGGAGATTCTGTGGATTTATGTGCTGATTCTCTTGTATTGTGAGTGTCTCTGGCATGATGTTTTGTGTGGTCAAGCTTGAGGGTGGCGTTTGTGTAGGGTCTTTGGTTGCTTTGGTCTTAGGCATCCAAATCCAAGTGTTACCCGCATAATAGCCTTGCACTTGCAATAAGGCCTTGGAGACCCATTGCGACTTGACAGCACGTCAGTGTTTATAGTTTTGTCTTGGCATCCAAGGTTTTGAGTGGGATCATTAGCTTGGCCAGGCTGTGGGTTGCTATTCCTAGGCAGTGTTCTGTGTTTAGGTACCCATTTGAACTAGGATTCATGGGCTTCAGCATTGGTTCCAGTGGGTTTCTGGTGTCGAGGCTTGATAGGTTGCGATGAGCCACAACCCCTCTCCTTAGTCTTGATGGTGGGTTCCTCTATCGGTGGCTTTGCGATCTTGGAAAGAGTCATGCCGCCCTTGCTGAAAGTTGTAACAATGTGAATGATGCCCACAACTAGGTGGATACACTGCGACTGATAGTCGACATTCCAATGAGCTTGCTTCTTGAAAGTTTTTCCTAACAACGATTCTATGCCTGCATTCTTAGTGTTGGGCAACACATAGAAGATTATCGTCACGCTTTTAGACTTGATAGAAACTCCAACTTTGCACTTTCCTAATAGTGTGTAGGGTTAGCCTCCATAAGGGGTGAGATTAGCATTAGTGGGCAGCTACAGGTTGCCAATTTGGGTCCAATGGTCATGAGTGAATATATTAAAATTAGCTCCTTCATTGATCAATGTGTTGATGGTGCATGTGTGTTTAGCAGTGACCGTCATGCATAGGTAAGCTGGTGGTACTACTTCCTCATCCTCACCATCCACCTCAGTGATAGTGGCTACTCGTACATGGACAGGGGGTGCTAGCATTGGGGGCTCATGCAATGGGTGGGTGGGAGGGATACTTCTTTATGTGGCTACCATTAAAGAAGCCTATGCCCTCACCCTCTAGGGTTTCGAGTTCTATGTTGCCACTTTCGATGATGGTTAAGACCTTAAAAGGTCCTAGCCCCCAAAACTTCAGTTTTTGCTTATGTCCTATGACTGAGTATAGAAGTACTACGTCACCCTATTTGAAGCTACACTACTTGACATGCTTGTTAAACTTGCTTTTGTGTCTTGCCTTCTCACATATGAGTGCATGGGTGGCTAAAAGCCAGGTTTCCATTAAGTGTTTGAGTTCAATCAAGCGTTTCATCCATGCCCCCTTCCCATCCCATCTTTCTTGAAGGGCTATCTTGAGGCTTCGTATGAAGAATTCCAAGGGAAGGATTGCCTATGTACCATATGTCAATCTAAAGGGGGTCCATCCCCTACAGTCATCTTGTAAGCCGTGCGCGGTAGGCCCACAAGGCCGCCATTAGCTTGTTATCCCAATCACTGCTGCATGAAGCAAAGATGACTTTGGTCATGACATTTACTAGGATTTTATTTGTTGATTCAGCTTGACCATTTGCATGTGGGTAATAAGATGAGGATTTCCAATGGATGATTAGGAAGGAGGACATGAGGTGAGCTATCCCTTTGTTGATGAAGTGTGTGCCTTAGTTGCTAATTACTTCGATGGGGGAGTCGAATTGTGATATCACTTGCTCCCTTAGGAACTTAGTAGTGATCCGAGCTTCATTCTTTCTCGTAGCTTGCACTTTTGCCCATTTTTTCAGATAATCGATAGCCACAATGATGTACTTGGCTTGTGAATATTGTGTTGCAGGACTAATGGGTCCAATGAAGTCAATTCCCCATTTCTCAAAGGGTTGTCATCCGTGCAATAATTGGGGTTAGCTCCATGTGATCCTTATGAATTGGAGCTTTAGTTCTTTGGCACTCATCATAATGTTTCACAAGTCGTGCCGTATCTTGGAAGAGGATGGGCCACAATAGCTGGGATTGTAGCACCTTTCGGGCTATTGCATCTCCACTAAAACGTCCTCTTGCAATTCCACCATGTGCCTTTGTCAGCACATCATGCATCTCGTGCTCACACATGCATCTAAGCAATAACCCATCTTGCCCCAGCCTATAAAGTTGGCCATCTATCATAGGATTGGATTTTTAGTTTAAGCTGCTTGAGTCAGGCCTTTTCTATTGGTCGTTCTAGTAGTCCGTGTTTAAGCACTTGAACAATGTCATTTGCCCAATATGGTGTCATGTCAGCTCTAAATAAATCTTTTTCGCTGGATAAGCGGAATAGATGTGCGTCTAGTAGTTTGTCCACAATGCCTTGTCCAGTCTCTTCTCCCGTGAGGATGTGAGACAAATGGTCAGCCATACAATGTTGTTTCCCTTTACACCCCATCACAGAGAAATCAAACTCCAAAAGCAGAAGAAGCCATCTAGCAATGCATCTTGTAGCACATGGTTTGTTAACTAGATACAACAAGGCTTGATGGTCAACAAAGAAAGTAGAAGGCATAGCCAGGGGATAATGCCAAAATTTCTTTACGGCAAACACCATGGCCAAGCCCTCTCTCTCTCTTGTAGAGTAATTTATTTCAGTCTCAGTGAGTTGTCAGCTAGCAAAGCTCACCGGATAGTCCACGTTGTGTTCACCAAGTTGGCACAACATAGCTCCTACAGTGAATTTCAAAGTGTCGATGTGCACATGAAACATCAGTGTCCAATCTGGAGCTCATAGTATTGATGCTGTGGTTAGAGAATTTTTTAGTTCCTCATAAGCACTTTGGCATTCCTCGTTCCATTCGAATATAATCAATAGCTTGTATAGAGGTCTAGCAATCAATGCATAGTTTAACACAAGCCGTCAATAATACCCTGTATGTCCTAAAAAGCACCGAGCACCCTTGTAATCAGTTGGGGGTGGAAGATCCATAATGACCTTGATCTTTGAGAAATTTGTGGCAGTGCCATTCTTTGACACCATATGTCATAGGATACATCCATGCTTCACCCAGAATTGCCACTTCAAGGGGTTCAATGAGAGACAATATAGCCAACACTTTTCAACGACCGCTCGGAGCTTGTCTAAGTGTTCTTGCCAAGTAGAGTGAACACACAAGTCATTCACAAAGACCTCTAACTCCTTCCTCAGCATGTCTTTGAATATTGTACACATTAGTTGTTAGAAAGTGGCTGGTGCATTAGTCAATCCAAAAGGCATGACTATGTAGGCAAAGACTCCCCATTCAGTGGCGAATGCGGTCTTATGCCTATTGTTAGGGTGCACTTTCACCTAATTGTATCTAGAGAAACCGTCCAGAAAACTGTAGGCCTCTTTGCGAGCCACTCTCTTGAGCATATGCTTGGTGTATGGTAGTGGATAATTATCTCTCTTTGTAGCTGTGTTTGCCTTCTTGTAATTGACACACACTCTAACCTTTCCATTCTTCTTTAATACAATAACTTTGGGGGAAACCCAATCCACGTGTTCAATTTCGTAGATGAATCCTACTCTCATTAGCTTGTCGATTTCTTCTTTGACAGCATGGGCATGCTTTGGATTCATGGGATATGGTCGTTGTTTGATCGGTGTTGCGTCAAGTATCATGGGTATGTTGTGAGTCACCACACTCGAGTCTACCCCTTTGAGCTCTTCTAGGGACCAAGCAAAGATGTCCACATACTCTTGCAAGAGAGAAATGAGACTTTCTTCAACTTGCTCAGCCAAGTCATCGATTATAAAGATAGATCCTAGGGTCTCCCCCTCCCTAGTTAAATTGACCTCTTTGACCTTGGCGGGTCCCTCAATTGGTTTGCTTGCTTGCCCCTATCGTTTGGCTCCCAGCAAGATCACCACCCTATCTCCCTTTTTGAACTTCATGAATCATTTTGGAAGGTCTTGCAGTTTTTGCTATTCTTGTGTCCACGTTTCGTTGCTCAGCATCCGTCGTTTCTCCCTTACCCATCGGGATCGTAGGTGGATGGACAAGTCCCCATTAGTGTGTCCAATCTTGCGAGGCCGAGGTGTTTCACGATCACTATCTAAGCTAACTTCCGATTCTGAACCAAACTCTCTGTCTTTTCTAGAAGAGGGGCTCTCTCTTGGTGGTCATAGCTCAGAAGGTGAGTCCATTTGCAACAGTAGTGTGTTACTCAATTGGTGGGCTAGGCATGCCTGCTTGTAATTGATTGCACTAGAGTGCTCCAACCAAGTTCGATCATAATTTGTGTGCTAGACTTCTTTCGCTACTCTAAGTGCACTTTGCTTGCATGGTCTGGGGTCTACTTGTATTTGTTTGATTATACGCCCCCCAATGTCGTACTCTAGAGTATCGATTTCCTTTCTGCTCTCATCACTGAAGAAACATCAATCCTCATATTCATCATCAGAGCCATCCTTGTCCATTCGTTCCTCATTCTCCTGGTTCTGACAATTCTCCTCTTGTTTAAAGCCCAATTGTATCTCAAGTTTAAATCGTATATCTTGGACCATCGCCATTTAGGCTCGTCCAAGAGGTATTGGAGCGGCTTAAGATTTATTGTTGGATTGCCAGCCTAGATTGCCAGTCGACTTGTCAATCAAGTACCCTAGAATCTCTAGGAGCTCTTGTCTATTTTTTGGGACTTAGAATGCAACATGATTGGGTCTTCCACGTAGGTTCGTGATCATCATGTAGACTAGCACTGAAGGTGTGTCCTTGAGCTTACTAGTTGCCTTGATGGCATGTTCGTACTCCTCAGTGTTTGAGAATGGCAGATCGATGGTAGTAAGAACATGCATCCAATCTTGCTCATCCTTAGGACATGGGATATACTTGGTAAGGGTCCCATAGGATTCCTTGGTCTGTTATCTATTGCCCTTCAACATGGTGGAGATGGTATCTAGGTCGAGTGGCATAGTCTTCCAAGTGACCATCTCTACTCTTGCAGCCTCTGTTCGATTGCCGAAGAAGATGAGACCGTTGCCCTAGTCTTCTACAACTCTCACGTTGTGCATCCATGGTTGGCCTAGTAGGATGTTGTAGTCGAGTCCCTTCATGACTATGAAGTCAACCGAGAATTGGATTCCTGCAATCTTCACTATCCAAATTTTCAACACTCCGAATGGTTTCACCTTCATTGTCTTAGCCAATGTGATGTTGAACCTAGTAGTGTCGACCGGGGGGTTACCCCAGGTCTAGAGCACTACATGGCTTAGCAGACTCACTCCTACCCCTTGTCTCTACAATCCGCTTCTTGTGACATCCCCCAGAGCTAGGACTAGCAATACTGCATGCATTTTTGTGCCTTCCCAAAAAAGCATTGATGTGTAAGAATTTAGGCATGGAATGTAGCATCAGACTCGGTATTTGAGTTTCTGTGTCGTGCTCAGGCAAGTCTGTGGTGATTGGCTTGTTTGGTTCTTTGACCCACTGTTTCAGTTGTAGCCATAGCATTGAATGCTGCCTAAGCAGGTCGCCCAAGCTTAGAGTTACACGGTGGTCACTAGTGTATTGAGGAGGTTGCTAGTCACTTGCCTCTCTCCTAAGTCTGTGGTTTTTGGCCAATGGCCTTGACTGTTTTGCCAGCTCGAAGCATTTAGCCTTTGTCTAGTTGGCTCTACTTGTGGTGTTACTACCTCTCTTGATTTTGGTCATGATAGAGAGATCGATGCACTCATGCTTGAGAGATCATTGATCTCATCTTCTAGTATGGGCTCAGTGTCTTTTAGGTTCTCTTGGGCCTCCTTCACCCATTCTTTCACCTTCTTGATGGCTTCGAGTTGATGCTTTGGGTTGGGGTACTCCCCAACCTTAATACTAGCCATATATGCATAATGGTAGGTTGAATAACAAGTGTATGTAAACCTATCAACTAGTTTTCTTACTCTTTCAGATCTCTGTAACTATGGCTCTCTCTGAGATTGCCTCTCATGAGGCGGTACATAGTGACTCTGCCTTGCTCCACGCGTCATAATAGACGGAATGCCCAACTCACTATCCAAACTGTCACTGTTAGATGACTCATAGCATGCTGTAAGTGGACTTGTCACATCCATAAGCATATTTTCTTTTCCTTTATCCAATTTTCTCCCCCTCACTGACATATTTGTATCAGTGGATGTAGGAGTATGACTTTGCAAGCGTCCTGACCAAGGACTTACTATAGGTTACCCATCACGTGTAGGACCACTCATAGATGTATTCATTGTAGGTGTATTTTCAACATTACTAATGTGAGCTGATCCATCAATAGCCACTGCAATACGATTACCATACCATGATTCCAGCTCATAAAAAACAACATCTCTGGTCTCATGTGTAGACAGTACATAACACTTGTAAGCTTTCCGTTCTTGTGCATAACCAAGGAACACACTCTTGATAGCTTTAGGATCCAAATTCTTCCTCTTTTCATTAGGAACATGCACGTATGCAATGCTGCCAAATACCTTCAAGTGTGAAATGTTAGGCTTATGACCATACAACCTCTCATATGGAGTTACATCATGAATCCCTGCTGTAGGGGTTCTATTTAGCACATAGATAGTAGTCACTACTGCTTCAGCCCAATAACCATTTGGCAAACTCTTCTCATTCAACATAGCTCTTTCCTATTCCATCAGTACCCTATTTTTCCTTTCTGCTACACCATTTTGTTGTGGTGTATAGTTGCAAATTACTTGTCTTCTGATCCCATGTTTAGCAAGGTACATGTCAAAGTAATTAGAGACATATTCTTCACCTCCATCTAATCTAAGACATGAAAGTTTACAACTCAACTCATTTTTGCCATGCTTCTTGAAGTCCTTGAATGCATCAAACAGATCATCCTTATGTTTTAGTATGTAAAGCCAAGTGTACCTGCTGAAATCATAAATGAAGGATACATAGTGACAAGCACCACCAAACGAAGCATTATGAGACAGACCCCATACATCTGAATGTACCAACTGCAAGGGTTGTGAGCTATTTTGTACATGTCTCATAAATGGAAACCATGCTTGCTTTCCAAACTGACATGCATCACATACATGTCCAAAGTCATGATACTTGAACTTAGGTAGTCCAAGCACAATCTTCTTCTACTGCATAGATTTTAGCTTTTGTACATTCACATGGCCAATCCGCTTATACCATATCTCAACATCCTGTATAGCACCATCACCAAATGCAAACATGACTGCTTTCAATTCTGGAATTGACGCATCAAGAGTAAACATTCTGCCATCTCTTCGGCCTCTAGCAATCAATTTGCAACCATTACCATATTCTTCAACAAAGCATCCATCTCTATTAAATCCCACTTGCAAATTCTGTTCTGCCATCTATCCAACTGACAAAATATTCTTGGTTATTGTAGGTACATGTAGTACATCATGTAGGCTCTTTTTCTTGCCATTAGGCATCAACAACGGAACAATTCTTGTGTGTTGAATGTCATGTTGGGTGTCATCCCCAGTACACACATAACCATGTGAACCTGCAACCATCCCATCAAACCATTCTCCATGGGGTGTCATATGATTTGAAGCCTCTGAATCGATGTACCATCTCTCATCTCTGTTCTGCCTAGATGCATTCTTAGACACATGCTGCATGGCAAACAATTTGTCAACCTGCTCATCATGAGCAGTGCTAGAAGATGTATATTGCCCATGTTGTTCGCCCTTTGCCTTCATATCTCCCTGCTTCTTGTAACAATCATGTGGAATGTGTCCATATCTGCCGTAATAATGATAGTCCTTATCTTTGTTTGACTGATCATTTGACTACCATGAACCAAATCCACCTCCGACATGGGGTGATCTCCCCCTACCTCTAAAGCCACTAGATCCATGCTGGCCCTATGTATTTGTGCCATGCCAGGCATTCTGTTGATGATGTCCATAAGTGTTTCAAGTGTCTCCTTGACCTCGAAAAGAGCCATGGCCTCTGGCTGCCTCTACCATGCTAGCTAGAGTAAAAAACAATGTCTCTACTTTGAGATGCACTAGAACTTGTATTCAACCCAAGTCTAACTTCCTCATGAAGCAACAAAGCAATTAGCTCATCCTAATCAGGGGATTTAGCTCTCATAGAAATAGACGTATCTAATGCTTTATACTCTTTGCCAAGTCCATTCTTTGTCATTACAATCATATCATCCTCAGACATTGAAGATCCAATGGTGGCAAGCTGATCCACTATGTTCTTGATCTCTGTAGTGTAGGCCTGAATGCTTTTGCCATTCCTAGACATGTTATTGAACTATTGCTTTAACTGAATCTTTCTTGCATGTGTTACATTTCCATAATTCTTCATGAGTATGTCCCATACATCCTTTGGGGAACTACATCCAGTAATCTGTATAACCATAGTATCTGATATACATAAGAAAAACCAATGTAACACCTTGCATGCTCTCTCAGTCCATAGCTTATGAGCCCTTTTTTTTATCATTTTTTGGATTCCTTTCATGTATTTTAGGTTCAGCCTCATCACCTGTACATAAGTCCCAATAACCTCTACCAACCAAAAAATTCTTCATATTAAACTTCCATAAAGAAAACTTTTTGTTGTCTAGCTTTTCTCCCACAATTTGAGTGATATTGTGTCAGTGCCTTGAGCATTTTCTATAGTTGCAGCTTAGGTATTCATTGATGTATACAACCTGTAAGTATCTGACTCCTTTTCTTACAGTTCAAGATCAGTTTCCTGCTATTCATGACAATTTCCTGCAATTCAGGACAGTTTTCCTGACAACTTGCTTGCTATAAACTGTATTCCAACATTGAAAAAATACAGTCAACTGAGAATAAACCAAGCTCAAATAAGTTCAAAACATTCTATGGTAGTGGCAAAACATCCCAGTAATAAACTATGTCCATACAAGTATCAACGTTTGTACTGTATGCAATTAGCAGTACCAAATACATCAAGCCCACTTCTATAACCAGTAGTATTTTCTTTGTTAAAACAAGAGTATTCACACCTCAAAACAGCCCCAAAACATCTCATTTAGTTTCCACTCTATGCAGGAGTTGATACATGTCCAATCTGTCAGAATATATTGCATGTATGTCGAGAGAAGATGATAGGTATCCTTCCTACAAAAATAACCAGACAATATCTTGGTATAACCAGCAACAAATCAGTCCAAACTTTGGACTTTCAACACTCACAATATCCCAAAAAGCATCTACCACTCAAGTGGTATGATCCAAGCATTTGTCACTAGCAAATAAGCATCATAGATACTTCAACCCTGTAGGTATATTGTTTCCAAATTCAGGACATCAACCAGTTCACTATTTCTAGCTTGCAAATATGCTCCAAAACTGAGCTTTTAACACTTCAATATCATGCTCAAATGCATGATAATTGTTGAGATATCGAGCTCCACTCGTGATACGCCAGGGTGACCGTTGTGCATTTATGTCACCGACTTGTCAGTTGTAGATGCGGTTGGTACACTGCCCCTGAATAATAGCTACATGATAGCTATCCTTATCTACTCTAGTTCGTGGCTCAGTTAGTATGCCACCTTAGTTAGTTGAGTTTGGTTTGAGACCTATATCTAGGGTTCTTCTATTTCTTTGTACTTGAGTTCTTTTGGCTTCCACAACTAAGAAAAGGAAAACTGTTTTCAGCCTCCACCCTTGTGTGTATTCCCCCATTGTGCAAGCAAGAAAGCTACAAGTGAGACTCCTTCCTTCTCTCCCACAATCTTGACATGGTATCAGAGCCTTGTTCGTGGTAAGGAGCTCAAGAAAGCAAGCCAAGCTCGCGGTGTTCTGGTAAGAGGAGCAGTGTTGCTTTCATTTTCTGTTTTGGGAGCAGATCTCTGCAGGTAGCACAGCTGGAAATTGCAGGAGTGCATTGTCTCAGGTTGAGACGCCCTTCGCGGTGAAGCAAGAGGGCAGTATATGCGACCTTGTTTTTTTGATTTGAGGCCATTTCGGGGCCTGTTTTGGAGGCGGAAGTTTTCTGCACGCACTCAGGAAAAGGCCCAGTTTTATGCTGTGCAGCCACTATTCTACAGGTCGGTGAATAGTTACTGTAAAAATTGCATTGTATGCTTGTGCGCAGAGACATTGGGAGTTACAGAATCATTCCTGTTGCCTGTTGATGCAAAATCGTCACTAGGAAGTGACTGTGTGGTCAAATACCACTTTCGCCAGTTTTGCAGATTTTCCCTTGTGAGGGTGAAGCTGTGTTTTTTGCAGTGACAGAATTTTTTGCAGTATTCTGTAATGGCATCTGATTCTCTCTCACAGATTGTCACTGAAAAGCTTGACAAGAACAACTTCCAAGCATGGAAGTTTAGAATGACGAATTTCCTTATGGGAAAAGGATATTGGGAATTTGTTGCAGGAAATGAAGAAGAACCAGTTCTTCCTGATGTTCCCAATCAACAGCAAATGCAGGCATTCAAAGCATGGCATGAGAGAGCCAGGAAAGTTATGTACTGGCTGTCTATCAGTATTTCAGACTCTATGATTGTGCATATTCAGGATGCAAGTACGCCAAAGGAGGCATGGGATACTATGTCAAAGATGTATAGCACAAATACGCAAGCCAGGAAAATGCAGCTCAAGCAAGAGTTGCACAATGTGCAAAGAGAAAATATGAGCATCAATGACTACCACATGAAGGTGAAAAAGATTGCAGATGCACTTGCTTCCATTGGGTCGCCAGTGGAAGATGATGATTTAGTTTCTGTGACCTTGAATGGTCTAGGAAAGGATTATGCGCAGTTTCGGACATCCATTTCCGTCCGTGAAAGATTTCCTGATTTTGAGGAGTTGATTGCTCTTCTAATCTCTGAGGAGCAGAGAAATGGTGGTGCATCTTCTTCAGGAGGAACTTCAAAAGAAGCTGTCTTCTACTCAAATGCTGGAAGAGGTAGAGGCAGAGGTAGAGGAGGCCGATTTGGAGGCCGTGGTAGAAATCAGAATATGCAGCAAACTCAAGAAAACCAGTCCTATGGAGGAGGACGTGGTAACTCTAGAGGCACGGGGAGCCAAAGAGGTCGTGGTGGATGGCAGAGAGGCCAAAATGCAAACAGTAATGTTGAATGCTACTACTGTGGTAAAATGGATCATATGGCTAAAGACTGCTATAAAAAGCAGAATGACATCATGAATGGGAAATTGCAACAAGGGAATTATGCATCTTCTAGTAGACAGGGTGATGACAGAAATGAGCATTTGTTTATGGTGCAGCACATGAACAATTCTGTGACAAGTG
Source organism: Lygodium microphyllum (assembly GCF_053477565.2). Taxonomy (NCBI): domain Eukaryota; kingdom Viridiplantae; phylum Streptophyta; class Polypodiopsida; order Schizaeales; family Lygodiaceae; genus Lygodium; species Lygodium microphyllum. Next base: position 121,616,799 of record NC_141151.1, on the reverse strand, counting down.
CAGAAGAAAGCAATGATGTATGGTATGTTGACTCAGGTGCATCAAACCACATGACAGGTCATGTAGAATGGATGGAAGATGCAAGAAAAATGGAAAAACCAGGATTTGTGGAGACTGGTGATGATACTGCACATCCTATTGTGCAGATTGGAAAAATTCCTTTGTCTATGCAGGATGGGAAAAAGAAATACCTGTCCGATGTATTTCATGTCCCGAATATCACCAAGAATCTAGTTTCTGTTGGTCAAATGGTTGAGCAGGGCTTGCAGGTCAGATTTAATCCTCATGGATGCTTTGTTGAGGATATGAAAAATAAAGGTCGCTTGATAGCAAAAGGAAAGAAGAAGGGCAGAATGTTTACATTGGATGCAGACATGTCTGAATTGAGTGCAACAATGTTTGCACATGGGACCGGTGTAGTTGCAGATATTGATATCTGGCATAAACGCATTGGTCATGTTAATGTACAGCGACTTAAATCAATGCAGGCCCAAAATATTGTTGCAGGATTGCCCAAATTCAAGGTTGCAGAAATGCATAAGGTATGTGAAGCCTGTCAGTTTGGAAAACAGGCAAGGAAACCATTTCCTAGACATGTTCAAGAGAGTGAGAAGCCATTGGAATTAATCCACTCTGATGTGTGGACAACTAAAGCTGCATCTCTTGGAGGCTGTCATTATTTTGTCACTTTTATTGATGACTATAGCAGAAAAGTTTGGGTGTATTTTATGAAAAAGAAAAGTGAAGTTTTTGGGCATTTCAAAACCCTTAAAGCTATGGCTGAAAAAGAAACAGGTTTGCAAATAAAATGCCTAAGGTCAGATGGAGGGGGAGAGTACCTCTCAAATGAGTTTGCAAGGTTCCTGCAGGAGCATGGCATAAAGCAGCAATATTCATGCAGTTATACCCCACAACAAAATGGAATTGCAGAAAGGAAAAACAGGCATATTGGAGAGGTATCTCGTGCCATGCTCAATGAAAAAGACTTGCCAGATTTTTATTGGGCTGAAGCAGTTGCTACAGCAGTCTACATAATGAACAGGACTCCCACTGCAGCAATACATGGAATGACTCCAGAGGAGAGGTATACTGGTAGGAAACCAGATATTTCTCATTTGAAAATTTTTGGTTGCATTGCCTATGTACATGTGCCAGATGAGTTGAGATCCAAGTTGGATCCAAAAGCTGAGAAGTGCATCTTTATTGGTTACTCTCTGCAGCAAAAAGGGTATAGATGCTATAACCCTTCTACTCGTAAGTTTACAGTGAGCAGAGATGTTGTTTTTGATGAGATGAGTAGCTGGTATAAACCAGTAAATGTGATTGATGATGTAGATGCACAAAATGGTAATGCTACACAGAATTCACAGCAGCAGTCACAAAATATTAGTGGACCTGGAGCGTCCTCTAGCAGTGGTTCACATTCTTCGCCATGGACAGGCAGATTGAGATCAGGAGAATCTTCTCAAAGCAATGCAGATAGTGGTATGCAGGTATCACGAAAAGGAAAAGAGAAGGTTGATCAGCCCATGTTTGATGTGAATGCAGGTCACTTTTATGTGGATGGTGAATCCAGTGGCTCAGAACAGAGCATTGATGATGAGTTGGGTATTCCTTCTATTGTTACACCTGGAGTAAGGAAGACCAGGGATGTTTTGAGAGCACCTGGGAGTGAACCTACTTTGCGCAGGTCTACCAGAGCTAGGTATCCTGTGGATAGGCTGAAATATGATGGATTTACAGCCATTCACTATGCATATATGGTTAAAGTGATACAGGAACCAGAACCCACTTCTTTTGAGGAAGCCATGGGAAAAGAAAAATGGGAGAAAGCCATGGATGAAGAAATGGATGCCTTGGAAGCAAATGCTACATGGGAATTGGTACCTTTGCCTAAAGGTAAGAATGCAATTGGCTGTAAGTGGGTTTATAAGGTGAAGCACAATGCAGATGGTTCTGTGAACAGATACAAGGCAAGATTAGTAGTCAAGGGGTATGCACAAACATATGGCATTGACTATGAAGAAACATTCAGTCCGGTTGCAAGGATGGCAACCGTAAGAGCAGTCATTGCTATGGCTGCATCAAAGGGATGGTCTTTACATCAAATGGATGTAAAGAATGCCTTCTTGCACGGTGATTTGCAAGAAGAGGTCTATATGGAGCAGCCACCAGGTTATGTGCATGCTGTTCATCCTGAGTTTGTTTGTAGGTTGAAGAAAGCCTTGTATGGCTTGAAGCAAGCACCTAGAGCATGGTCTGACAAGATAGGACAGTATCTTGTCACTATTGGCTTTCAGATTTCCAAGGCAGATTTCTCACTTTATGTGAGAAAAACAGAGAAAGGTATTATGCTACTTGTCATTTATGTTGATGATTTGATTATGACAGGTGACAGTGATGAAGATATCCTTCATGTGAAAATGCTATTGAAGCAGAAGTTTGAGATGAAGGATTTGGGAGAGCTGCGTTATTTCTTGGGCATTGAGGTGATTAGATCACCAAGTGGGATACATCTCTTGCAGCGGCAGTATGGATTGGACATGCTGTCCAAATATGGGATGACAGGCTGTAAGCCTATTTCAGTTCCTTTGGAGCAGAATGTGAAGCTGAGCACAGATGCAGGTGAGCTTCTAGAAGACCCTACTATGTATAGACGCATAGTAGGAAGTTTGATTTATATGACTATTACCAGGCCAGATTTGAGCTATGCTGTTGGATTGGTAAGTCAGTTAATGCAGGCTCCAAGGAAACCACATTTGGATGCGGCTAGACGCATACTCAGGTATGTGAAGTCCACATTGCAGTATGGACTATTTTATGAGACTGGGATTCAGATACAGCTACATGGATACACTGATGCTGATTGGGCTGGCAGTATTTCTGATAGACGATCTACCAGTGGATATGTGTTCTCTTTTGGGAGTGCTGCAGTCACTTGGAGCAGCAAGAAACAGCCTACAGTTGCCTTGTCGAGCACAGAGGCTGAGTACAGGGGTGCAGCAATGGCTGCATGTGAGGTAGCTTGGTTGCATAAGCTACTTTATGATATGCATCAGTCTACAGATGGGCCAGTTGTCATTTATTGTGACAACATGAGTAGTATACACTTGGCAAATAACCCAGTCTATCATGCTAGAACAAAGCACATTGAGGTGCATTATCACTATATGCGAGAGAGGGTTTTACTAGGTCTTATTGATCTAGTTTATGTCAGCACAGAGGATCAGGTAGCTGACATATTCACGAAGGCATTGGGCGCAGAGAAGCTGCGCAAGTTCAGAGACCTGCTTGGTGTGCAGGAATTGGGATTGAGCTCGAGGGGGAGTGTTGAGATATCGAGCTCCACTCGTGATACGCCAGGGTGACCGTTGTGCATTTATGTCACCGACTTGTCAGTTGTAGATGCGGTTGGTACACCGCCCCTGAATAATAGCTACATGATAGCTATCCTTATCTACTATAGTTCGTGGCTCAGTTAGTATGCCACCTTAGTTAGTTGAGTTTGGTTTGAGACCTATATCTAGGGTTCTTCTATTTCTTTGTACTTGAGTTCTTTTGGCTTCCACAACTAAGAAGAGGAAAACTGTTTTCAGCCTCCACCCTTGTGTGTATTCCCCCATTGTGCAAGCAAGAAAGCTACAAGTGAGACTTCTTCCTTCTCTCCCACAATCTTGACAATAATAAGGGCATATACATTGTTAGGATGAAAGCCACCGGTGCCCTGGAATCACCTGTTGTTTACTACAGTAAATAGCCAGTCTGCACAAGTCTGTGCTGAATATCTCAAAATCTATGAGGAATTTGAAAAAACTTTCTTTTGCAAAGTTGTAGATCACGTGGAAACAGTCAAGAAAATAAGGTTGTTTCTCCAAAAACCATTTATGTAGCAAGATATAACTTTTGCAAAAAAAAAAGGCTGCAAACACAGTCTCCTTTGATGACGTTTTCTTTAGATTTGATGGCTTGTTGTCAAATGGCCACTGCCAAGCCTTCAGGATTTAGGCATTCAAGCTCTAATAGCATGCTGGAAGAGAGAGAGAGAGAGACAGAGTGGAGCGGAAGATGAGCCTTAGCTCATTGTTATTCTTCTTCCATTATTCTTCCATCATACTCACTGAAAGAGACTTACATACATAGGTTTGACTAACCAAGACTAACTATGGTTAAGTAATTGACTACGCCGACATATTGAATGTCATACACGTGTACAGATGTATCCAGCTAATTTCGTTCATAAACATAAAGATAGACTGACTGAAGAGCAACGAGAGCTTGATATTCTAACAGTGTGTTTGGTTCCTAGTTGTCCTCATCAGATTCTCGGGTTTGTTTGCTGCGCTATCCCATTTGGCTCATTCAGTCCGATTATCACAATTGTACATGTGTGTCCAATTGGACAACTCAAGTTGGTCCGATTGGGGTATGTCCAATTCTCAAAATCACGCAGGGGTGCTTGGTCCGATTCAAAGTTATGTTTGATCGGACAAGTCTATTGGTCTGATTGATTGGACAGATCGAGCATCCGATCGGACAAAGTGGTATCTCATTTCTTCTCATCCAATTCTTGGAATCGGATGGAAGTGGTGAATCTCTTTTGGAGTTGGTCTGATTTTCACAATCGTGGTCAAGTGTATCCAATTGGACCGAGTGGGTATGTCCGAGTCCAATTTTGGGAATCGGAGGGATATGTTGTCCAATTTTGGGAATCAAACGGGTCGCTTGGTCCAATTCTGGGAATCAGACACTATGGGGAGCGTCCGATTCTATCGGGGCCAAAGTGCATTTCGATCACGTTTTCGCCAAAAATCCTTACTTAAATGCTGTTAGCACCTACAAAGACTTCTAGGAATCAAGAAGGAGTGTAGGCCAAGGGCATCCTATACCTGGATCTCACTAAAAGCTCTGACATGCTCCGATCGATCTGACGTAGGCCTCGACTTGCAATCTCTCTCTCTCTCTCTCTCTCTCTCTCTCTCTCTCTCTCAAAACTAGGAGTGCAAAAGAGGTTTTCCCTGGTCACCCAGGACCTTAAACCCTAGCTGGAGAGCCCTCTCAATCACTCCACCTGCGACTCTGAGACATCTGAGCCCTCTCTTTTTCCCATTTTCCCTATTATTTCCCTATGCATGGCTATTTACAGCAGTAAATTGTAAGATTCCCACTCTGATTTCTCCTTTCTATCCTACTCTAAATGCGACAAAATCATAAGCAAGGTACTGAATTGAATTCTTCTACTCAACCAATCATCAAAAACCAAAAATACTTACTTATAGCATAGATTAAAACCCAAAACCACCTATCTACCTCAAGCTCCAATTCGGGGATGAAACCCTTACTTCGATGCTCAATTTGAAGCGCACAGGGCTGCTCAAGCTTGAATCCGTTGGTCCTGGGCAACGGAACCAAAATGTAGAGGTGAGCACAAGCTCAACTGCCAAGACCCACGGACTGCTTATTGTTCAAGCGTTTCAAGCAAGCACTAATGGCTACCTCTCACATAGTCAATGCACCATCCCTCTCTATGAGTGTAGTGAGCTTACCTTGATGCCCAATTGAGTTGCTTCCTCTCTCAAGCACTCCAATAGCTCCACGATTATTGATGCAAGCTCAAGCATTCTCAAATATCCACCTCCAAGCTCCATCCTCCATAGCCACATGCGAGACAAGAGAAGAGAAGATGAGAGAAGAGAAGAAGAAGAGAGGAGATGGTGGAGAGCTTCACCTCCTTGATCCCTCACTCTCACACACTCACTTCCTCACACTCTCACACTCTCACACTATCTTACTAAAGCACACATAAGCAAGCAAAGAGAATAGAATAAGAGAAGAAGGTGAGTCTCTTGTTGCCACACACCAAAGAATGAGCTCTCATTCATCTTTTTAACTTTATATACAAAGCCTTAAATCCCCTTTGGGTGGGTATCCCCTTTTTACATGGCTGGCCATAGCCTAGGCCCTTTTTTCCACTGTTCTCATATCTTCCTAGCTTCCTTTCTACTGCTCATCTACCTTTATAATTTGCATAGGTCAGAGCCTGGTGCTCTTAAAATAAATCAAGGTGCGCCTTGCGCTCTTTTACGAAAGTATTGACTTGCGCTTTTTCTTTTGTGCCTCTCCTTGATTTAGGACTTTTTCACACTTCTTGTGTTTCCCGATTTTTCTTGGCGTGCCTTCTTCCTTCATCCCACTCTTTCCTTGGCCTTGTCTTCTGCTTTATATTTTCTATATTCTCCACCTTATTCGTCTAAGGATTAACAGAATTCTTTGGGATGGCTCAACTTGCATGAAGCCAATATTTTGTGCGGGTCACTATGTATATGAATTGAAAGCCCGAGTTACTAAATTATACATGCAGAATGTTGACTGGGTAGCTTTCAAGAAGATACTTTAGGGAAGAATTTTACGTTGAAGACACTGGTTTGATTAACCACAAGACTTTCCATTAGTGGGTTCTGCAAAGTTATTAGAAGAATTTGAAAGTTGGTTTGAGCAGTTAAATCTTGCTAAACAACAAGCTCTTGCAAGTTAGAAAATTGAATTGTTTCTACAAGCAGCACATCCTAAGCTTCAAGAGAAGCTTAATGATTTGTTAGAGGATTAGACTATAGAGATATGGCTTAAAATAGAGTGGAGGCATTTTAAGGAAGCTATTACTGCACTGGTGAAAAAGTGTAGAAGGAGAGAAAGATTACATGTATCTAGCTTGCCCATTGTTATGGGCAAAATAGTTTATGTATCCAGTAAACCACCCACTTTCGTGGCTAACCCTATGGCTATACCTGTTGTTCCTACTATTAGGAAAGATGTATTAGATGAATTGGTTAAAGGCATGTGAGATCTTCAGTTGAAGGTTGCAAAATTGGATGAGAAAGGATAAGAGGAAAGGGGATGGGCATCAACCCCTAAACCAGGGAAAAGATGTATGTGGTGTGATAGTTTGCAACATGAAAGGAAGGATTGTGCTGCTTATTAAGAGGAGGCCTTGGCATGATATCTCATATTTTAGAAAGATGGTAAGATCCATACACAAGAAATGGAATTTCCTCTTGCTTTGGTATATATATACATATACATACATACATACATACATACATACATACATACATACATACATACATACATACATACATACATACATACATACATATATATATATATATATATATATATATATATATATATATATATATATATATATATATATATATATATATATATAGGAAAGCCAAGAGAGAGCTCAGTCATGCTCTCATTCTTCTATTCATTATTCCAGTGTACTTCTTCACTTACTAAAGAGTAAGTTATGTTCAAAGAGTAGAGAGAGAGAAAGGAAAAACTCCATATCCATGAGCCTTCAGGCTCTCAAGCTCATTCCTTCATTTCCACACACTCTACTGAAAAGCACCCACACACTACAAGATAAAGTGACCTAGTGTAACTGTAGACTAGACTGACTAACTCTAGTCAGGTCACTGACTGACTACTAACCCGACTTATTTAATGTAGTCACATGTAGACAGCTGTACACATTAGCTGTCATAGATGTCGGTCATAGATGAAGACACACTGATGGTGAGCTTGATTTCTAACACTCCCCCTCAAGCTCAAAAACAAAACTCAAATCATCTGCATCACTCCAAGTAGCTGTCTAAAGTGAATGAACTTAACTTTACCAAGTGATTTGGTAAAGATGTCTGCTACCTGGTCTTCAGTCTTCACATGCTCCAAGTCAATCTGATCTGCTAAAACCATTTCCCTGATGAAATGGTAGTGAACCTCAATGTGTTTTGATCTTGCATGATAAACAGGATTGCTTGCTAACATAACACTACTCAAATTGTTACAGTACAGCTTGACTTTGCTGTCCAAGTGTACTCCCAAGTCATTCAGTAACTTCTATAACCACTTAGCTTTACAGGCCGCTAAGGCCGCACCACGATACTCTGCTTCCGTACTAGACAATGCAACTGTAGGCTGTTTCTTACTCTGCCAACTGATCATGCTACTACCCAATCTAAATGCATAGCCACTGGTTGACCTCCTGTCATATGTGCAACCAGCCCAGTCAGCATCACTGTACCCCATCAAGTCAAGGGGTTTCCCATATGCATAAAACAGCCCATGATCTGTGGTACTTTTTACATATCTCAGAATTCTTCTGACTGCATCCAAGTGTGGTTTGCGAGGCTTTTGCATGAACTGGTTGATCAGCCCCACAGCATAACTCAAGTTAGGTCTAGTGATCGTGAGATAGATCAAGCTGCCTACCATCTGTCTGTACATAGTAACATTCTCAATCTCCATCCCAACATCAATCTGCAGCTTGACATTCTGCTCCAAAGGCGTATCCATAGGCTTGCAATCAGCCATACCATATTTCTGTAACATGTCATGAGCATACTGCTTTTGTAGCAGCCATATGCCTCGAGGTGTAGAGACAACCTCAATCCCCAAAAAATATTTCAGCTCTCCAATATCCTTGACCTTAAACTCAGCCTGTAAACATGTCTTTATTTCTGCAATCCCATTTTCATCATCTCCTGTAATGATTAAGTCATCAACATAGTCAACTAGAAAAACATAGCCACTATCTGTCTTCTTCGCAAACAAACTATGATCAGCATCTCCCAATCGGAAACCATGTTGCTGTAAATAACTGTTGATGCGAGCATTCCATGCCCTGGGTGCCTGTTTCAACCCATATAATGCCTTTTTCAGCCGACATACATGTGCTGGAAATTCTGGATGTACATAGCCTTCAGGCTGTTCCATGTAAACCTCTTCCTGTAATTCTCCATTGAGAAATGCATTCTTTACATCCATCTACCATAGTTTCCAGCCTCTAGCTGCTGCCAAAGCAATCACAGTTCTAACTGTAGCCATCTTTGCTACAGGGCTGAAAGTCTCCTCATAATCAAGACCATACTGCTGCGCATACCCTTTTGCAACCAGCCTGGCCTTATATCTTTCCAATGATCCATCTGATTTACATTTTACCTTATACACCCACTTGCATCCAATAGGTGTTTTGCCCTCAGGCAATTGTACCAAATCCCATGTATAATTTGTAGCCAAAGCTGAATATTCCTCATCCATAGTAGCACGCCAATTCTCATTTGAAACTGCCTCATCAAACTTGGTTCTCTAAAACCTGTTACTTTCGTCATATAAGCATAATGACGGGCTGAATATCCAGTGTAAGTATACCTGTCAATAGGTCATCTGACCCTCTCTGATCTCCTGAGCTGTGGCTCACTGTGAGCTTGCCTCTCATGAGGCGGCACATAACGGCTCTGCCTAGCACTTGGCGTCATAACAGATGGAATCCCCAATTCACTATCTAAGCTGTCACTGCTAGATGAATCATAACCTGCAGTGAGTGGACCTGTTACATTTTCAAAAACCTTTTCTTTTCCCTTATCTATTCTCCCCCTCACTGACATATCCGTGTCAGTGGATGCAGTAGTGCGACTCCGTAATCGTCCTGTCCAAGGACTCACTGTAGATAATACATCACCTATCTGACCAGTCATGGAAGTACTCTCTGCAGGAGTATTTTCAGCATGACTCATACTGGGTGAGCCATCAGTAGGCACTGCAACAGGATTCCCATACCAAGATGCTAACTTATCAAATACCACATCTCTGCTTATGACTGTCTCATGCATAGAAGGTACATAACACTTATAAGCTTTCCGTTCCGGTGCATATCCAATAAACACACTTTTCACTGCCTTAGGATCCAATTTCTTCCTTTTCTCATCCGGTATATGCACATATGCAATGCTTCCAAATACCTTCAAGTGTGAAATATCAGGTTTATGACCATACAGCCGTTCATACGGAGTGACATCATGAATCCCTGCTATAGGGGTTCGATTCAGCACATATACAGCAGTCACCACTGCTTCAGCCCAATTACCATTTGGCAGACATTTTTCATTCAGCATAGCTCTAGCTGACTCCATCAAAACCCTATTTTTCCTCTCTGCAACACCATTTTGCTGCGGTGTATAACTGCATGTGTGCTGTCTTCTGATCCCATGTTTAGCAAGATACCTATCAAAGTAGTTTGAGACATATTCACCTCCTCCATCTGATCTCAAACATGATATGTAACAGTCCAATTCATTTTCAGCATGTTTCTTGAAGTCTTTGAATGCATCAAACACATCATCCTTATGTTTCAAGATATAAAGCCAAGTGTACCTGCTGAAATCATCAATAAATGAGACATAATATCGTGCACCGCCAAAGGAAGCATTATGTGAAGGACCCCAGACATCAGAGTGTACCAACTGTAAAGGCCTAGTGCTGTTTTTTACATGTCTCATGAAAGGAAACCGTGCCTGCTTCCCAAACTGACATGTAGGGCATACATGACCAAAATCATTATACTTGAATTTAGGTAATCCAAGTACTACTTCTTTTTGCTGCATAGATTTCAGCTTTTGTACATTGACATGTCCGAGTCTCTTGTGCCAGATCTCTACATCTCTGATGGCACTCTCATCATGAGCAAACATAGCTGCTTTAAGTTCAGGAATGGTCGCTTCCAAAGTAAACATCCTGCCATCCCTTCTGCCCTTGGCAATTAGCTTGCATCCATTTCCATACTCCTCAATGAAACATCCATCCTTTTTAAACCTCACTTGCAAATTTTGTTCTGCCATTTGACCTACAGACAACAGATTCTTTGTTATGGTCGGTACATGTAAGACATCATGCAGGCCTTTCTTCTTGCCATCAGGCATCATCAATGGAACAATCCCTTTATGCTTTATGTCATGTTGGGTATCATCCCCAGTACATACATGACCATGTGTACCTACAACCATCTCATCAAACCACTCTCCATGCGGGATCATGTGGTTTGACGCACCAGAGTCAATGTACCATCTGTCATCTCTATCATGTCTCAATGCATTTTTAGATACATGCTGCATGGCAAAGAGTCTATCAATTGACTCATCATGAGCACCACTGCAAGATGAATAGTGCCCATGTTGTCTGCCCTTTGCCTTCATATCTCCTTGCTTCTTGTAACAATCCTTTGCAATATGCCCATACCGGCCACAATAATGGCAGTCCTTGTCCCTGTTGGACTGATCAGACGACTGCCATGAACCAGAACCACCACCTCTACCTCGGGGTGATCTCCCCCTACCTCTAAACCCACCAGATCCACGCTGGCCTTGTGTATTTGCACCATGCCAATTACTCTGCTGCTGCTGCTGTCCATAAGTATTACGAGTGTCACCACGACCTCGAAACGAACCACGACCTCTAGATCCTCTGCCACGCTGGCTAGAGTACAACACAATGTCTCTACTCTGAGATGCACTAGAACCTGTATTCAAACCAAGTTTGACTTCCTCATGCAGCAACAAAGCAACTAGGTCTTCCCAGCTAGGGGGCTCTTCTCTGACAGAAATGGAAGTGTCAAAAGCTTTGTACTCTTTGCCTAAGCCATTCAAAGAAACAGCAATCATATCATCTTCTGATATACTTGAGCCAATAGTGGCTAACTGATCAGCTATGGTCTTGATCTCTGTGGTATATACCTGGATGCTCTTGCCATTCCTAGACATGTTGTTGAACTACTGTTTCAACTGGATCTTTCTTGCATGTGTCATGGTTCCATAATTTTTCATCAGTATATCCCAAGCATCCTTCGTAGTCTCACATCCAGTGATTTGAATTACCATAGCATCAGATATACATAAGGAAAACCAATGCAGCACCTTGCATGCTCTTTCATTCCATAGCCTGTAGGCTCTTTTCTGTTCATTTGTTGGATTGTGTGCAGGCAACTCAGGAGCAACTTCATCTCCTGTACATAAATCCCAATAACCTCTGCCAACCAGAAAGTTTTTCATTCTGAATTTCCATAACGTAAAGTTCTTATTATCCAACTTCTCTTCAACTATCTGAGTGATATTGTCAGTCCCATGTGCATTAGCCATGATGCAATAGACTGTCTATCAAGTGCCTGACTCCCTGTAGTCCAATAAGTATGACTGACTAAGTTCAGTCCGTAACAGTTTATGACAGTTTTTTGCACTAAATTGCAGAAAAAAACCAGGGTATTTCAGCCCACTGACACCCCAAAACAACCCTCAAACAAGTGGTCTCAACTGTAGATATAACTGTCAGTACATAAGCTATGTGTTTGCTTCAGCTTAAGCTTATGTAACCTCACTGCCAGGGTACATACATGCAGTCTGAAAACTGTAAACTGTGAGTAACCAGCAGCAATTTCAAGTCCAAAACTGAGTGTGTCAACAAATTCAGTTTCAGGTTGCAGTCAACCAGAATTTAGCATACCAAGCTCCAAGCAGCTCCAAAATGTCTTTTGACCATGTCATACATTTACTCTGTAGTGGCAAGTTCAATACATGAGCATCTGAGCAGGCATAGACAACCTGTCTTCATTGACCAATGGCATAAACCTCATGAGCTGTTTGTAATTAACTAGGACAGTGTAACTGCATTTACTTCAGCTTCAAAATTCAGTTTTCAATGATGCTCATTGCTTGCTTCAATTCTCCATGCATTCAACATGTATAGGCCAGTTCACATAGATGATGGAACCCCCAAGATGACCTGTATTGCTTCAGTAATGCACAGTACTTGTCATTGACTGTGTATGACAGTTTTCAGCCTGTCATTGATTTTCAGATCTGAGTATTCTGTCATTGACTGTGTATGACAGTTTTCAGTCTGTCATTGATTTTCAGATCTGAGTATTCTGTCATTGACTGTGTATGACAGTTTTCAGATTTTCAGACCTGAGTATTCTGAGCAAGAGATCTCAGCTCCAAGACATTTGATCCAATGTATACATGCTTTGACACATTCTTGTGCTCCAAAGATGCTTTCTAAGTGTAGTACAAGGCTCCTGTGTGTCAGTAATGACTGAATGCATGCTATCCATTCATGTTTACAGCAGTTCAGAAATGATTACAGGTCTGTGTCTGTCACTCCAACTCATAACAGAGCTCCCACACAAGCATTTACTTCTTGCACACTTCAAATACCTTCAATAGTGAGCATACATGCTCTATGAACCTTGTCCAGGTGTCCCACTGAAGATTGACAGGTTGCTGTCCACTCAGATCAGCAGGCGCAGATTTTCAGATACAGGTTGCTGTCCATTCAGATCAGCAGGCGCGCGTAGATTTTCAGATACAGGTTGCTGTCCATTCAGATCAGCAGGCGCAGATTTTCAGATACAGGTTGCTGTCCATTCAGATCAGCAGGCGCAGATTTTCAGATACAGGTTGCTGTCCATTCAGATCAGCAGTCCACAATTTTCAGACATAGGTTGCAGTCCATGATTTTCAGACTCAGGAGGCAGTCCACGATTTTCAGACTCAGGAGGCAGTCCACGATTTTTCCTAATTCCTTACTTCCATCTCCTTTGCACTGCAAGTTGTCATGCCCATTCTCCCACAGCCTCATGGATGAAGCTCTGATACCATGTTCAAAGAGTAGAGAGAGAGAAAGGGAAAAACTCCATATCCATGAGCCTTCAGGCTCTCAAGCTCATTCCTTCATTTCCACACACTCTACTGAAAAGCACCCACACACTACAAGATAAAGTGACCTAGTGTAACTGTAGACTAGACTGACTAACTCTAGTCAGGTCATTGACTGACTACTAACCCGACTTATTTAATGTAGTCACATGTAGACAGCTGTACACACTAGCTGTCATAGATGTCAGTCATAGATGAAGACACACTGACGGTGAGCTTGATTTCTAACAAGTTATACACTAAGTTTCACTAATCAAGATTAACTTTGGTTAGGTCACACCAACTAACTTGACTTATTAAATGTCCCACACATGTACAGCTGGACACAGCTAAGACACTCTCGGTCACACACAAGATAATCAGCTTGAAGTCTCAACACTCCCCCTCAAGCTCAAGATAAAACCTACACACCAAGTAGCTATCAAACTTGACTGACCTTATCTTTACTCAGATACTTGGTAAAGATATTTGCTACCTGCTCATCAGTCTTCACATGCATAAGATTCACTCTACCTGCAAGAACCATCTCATGGATGAAATGATAGTGTACTTCAATGTGTTTAGTTGTGGCATGGTATACTAGATTCGTTGCCAGAAGTACACTACTGAGATTGTCACAAAATAAAGTCACAAGGGCATCCACCTCTATGTCCAAATCATCCATAAGCTTGAGCAGCCATGCAATCTCACATGCTGCCAATGTAGCACCCCTGTACTCTGCCTCAGTGCTAGACAATGCAACTGTAGGTTACTTCTTGTTACTCCAGCTTATCATTCCACTTCCAAATCCAAAGGCATAACCACTTGTAGATCTACGATCATATGAGAATCCTGCCCAATCTGCATCCGTGTATCCAATGAGTTTTAGGGCCTTATCCTTCTTGTAGAACAACCCATCCTCTACACTGGACTTTACATACTGCATAATCCTTCTAACAACATCCAAGTGTGGCTTTCTAGGCTTCTTCATGAACTGACTTATGAGCCCAACAACATAGCTCAAGTTAGGACTAGTGATGGTCAACTAGATCAGACTTCCAAACATCTTCTTGTACATAGTCACATCATCAATTTTAGCTCTAGTGCTAATGTCCAACTTGACATTCTGATCAAGAGGTGTATCCAGTGGTTTACATTCAGTCATGTCATATTTCTTCAGCACTTCCATGGCATAGTGTTTCTACATCAGCCATAAATCATATTCAGCCTTGATCACCTCAATACCCAAGAAGTACTTAAGCTCACCTAAGTCCTTCATATCAAATTCAGATTTCAACAGATGCATAACATGATGTATCCCCAAGTCATCATCACTTGTGATTATCAAATCATCAACATAGATAACCAACACTACCAAACCTTTGTCTATCTTTTTCGTAAACAAACTATGATCAGCCCCACCAACAGTGAATCCTAAACTCTGCAAGTAATTATTGATCTTTGTATGCTAGGCTCTTGGAGCTTGCTTTAGCCCATACAATGCTTTTTTCAATTTGCATACGTAATGCTAAAAATCAGGGTGTACATATCCTTCAGGTTGATCCATATAAACATCCTTTGCTAAATCACCATGGAGAAATGCATTCTTAACATCCATCTACTGCAATTTCTAGCCTTTAGCAGCAGCCAATGTGATCACTGTTTATATGGTTGCCATCTTGAGACAACAAGGCTAAATGTTTCCTCATAATCTAACCCATACTGTTGGGAATAACCCTTAGCAACCAGCTTAGCTTTGTACCTCTCTATATTGCCATGCGACTTGAATTTAATCTTGTAGACCCAGTTGCAGCCAATGGTATTCTTTCCTTCTGGCAGTGGAATAAGATTCCAAGTACTATTTTTAGTCAAGGCATCTATTTTCTCATCCATAGTTGTGCACCAATTCTTATCCATCACTGCTCCAGCATAAGTAGCAGGTTCCTTAACTTCCATAGCCTTCATGATATAAGAATAATGCTTCACATAATAACCACTGTAAGTCAACCTATCCATAGGGTACCTGACTCTCTATTAGTATCTAAGTTGTGGTGCACTACTCGATTCTCCTCTCTCATGAGGCGGAATATACCTATTTTGCCTAGTGCCAGGCATATACACAGTCTGAATACCAAGCTCATTGTCTAGACTATCAGCTGAGTCATAGCCTGAAGTCATCTTGCCAAGTGTCATCACCCCAGATGTATCATCAAGGACTTTTTCTTTCTCTTTGCTATCCACCACATCATATCTCCCCCTCACTAACATATTGGTGTTAGTGGACGGTGAGACAGAGCTCTGCAATCTCCCTATCCATGGAGATATCGCTGTACCACTAGGACTTGTCATTGTAGTACTTTGTTGTGAATCAACTATAGAAACATGTGTAGAAGGCATATCTGATGGCACTGTAGTTGGTGATGCATAGCAAGAAGCCACCTCATCAAAGATAACATCTCTGCTGACTAGTGTCTCCCGAGTAGAGGGATCATAGCATTTATATGCCTTCTTCTCCTACGAACAACCAAAAAAGACACACGTGTGCTTTCGGATCTAAATTCTTCCTCTTCTCATTAGGGATGTGCACATAAGAAAGACAACCAAATACCTTCATGTGACTGATATCAGTCTTGTAGCCATACAACTTCTCAAATGGTGTCATATCATGAATATGTGTAGTGGGAGTCTTGTTCAAGATATACATGGCTGTCATAATAGCCTCAGCCCAATAATAGAGTGGCATCTTCTTCTCATTCATCATTGCACATGCAACTTCCATTAAGACCCTGTTCTTCCATTCAGCTATCCCATTCTGTTATGGAGTGTAGCATATGTAAGCTGCCCATGTATTCCATTTTCAGCCAAAAAACTGTCAAACTCATTTGACACATACTCCCCACCACTGTTAGATCTCAAACAAGAGATGTAGCAATCAAATTCCTTTTCAACATGCTGCTTAAATTTTTGAAAAACAACAAATACCTCATCCTTTGTTTTCAGTATATAAACCCAAGTATAGCAACTAAAGTCATCAATGAATGTCACATAGTACTTAGAGCCTACCATAGATGCATTATGGGCTGGCCCCCACACATCAGGGTGAACTAACACCAACAGTCACTTACTATTTCTTACATGCTTGACAAATGGCAACCTTGACTATTTATCAAATTGACAAGCATCGTAGATATGACTGATATCCGTGTAGGCAAACTTGGGTAGACCTATAACAAGTTGTTTCTTCTGCATCATTTGCAGCCACTGAAGATTAACATGTCCCACTCTCGTATGCCATATTTCCAAATCTCTAACTGTTCCCCAGAGCCATGGGCAAACATGGCTGATTTTAACTGTGGAAAAGTGGCATCAAGAGTAAACATCCTGCCATTCCTATGACCATGAGCAATTAGTTTGCAGCCATTACCAAACTCCTCAATGAAGAAACCATGCTTATTAAACTTAACTTGCAAATTCTACTTAGTCATTTGGCCCACAGACGATAGATTTTTAGACATTAACGAAACATGAAATGCATCATGTAAGTTCTTCTCCCTGCCATCATGGATTACCAAAGGCACTTTGCCTTTATGTTCAGTGGTATGCTACGTGTCATCCCTTGTGCATACATAACCATTCCTCTCAGACACCATGTCAATAAACCAATCACTATGAGAGGACATGTGATTTGATGCCCCCGAATCAATATACCAAACAACATCCTAAGTAGACTTCTCAGTAGCCCTATCTTTCACATATGTCATGGCAAACAATCTATCCCCAAAAGCATCATCTGTCTGACTGGACGATGCATAATGTCTATGCTACTTGCCCTTTGGATTGCCATGCTTCTTCCAGTGGTCCTTGGAAATATGACCGTACTTTCCACATTAGTGACAATCTTTATCCTTATTAGGATTGTCAGATGGATGCTGCTATTACCAAGAGCCTCTACCTCTAGGGCTAGATCTACCCCTGCCTCTGAAATTTCTACCTCCTCTTGCATTTGAACTCTGCTGGCTATTATGACCATAAGATACATTTTGTTGGCCTCCTCTCCGAGAACCATAACCTCTACCATGGTTGCCGCGGTCACATTGATGCGAATAAAAGACAACATCCTTTCTCTTGGAACTACTAGAGCCTATAGCCAATCCCAGTTTAATCTCTTCATGAATGAGCAATTGCAACAAGCTCATTGAAACTTGGCATTTCAACCCACACAGAGATGGAAGTATCAAATGACTTATATTCAAATCCCAAACTATTTAATGTCACTGCAACCATGTCTTCATCTTCAACCTGTATGCCAATGGGTGCCAACTGATCTGCAATCATCTTAATCTCTATGACATAATTCTATATAGATCTGCCTTTTCTCTCCATGTTGTTGAATTTTTGCTTTAATTGTATCTTCCTGGCACTGGTAGTTGTGCCATAATACCTAACCAATGTGTTCCATACATCTTCTAGTCACTTTGCAGATCATGATTTGCATTACCATAACATCCGAGAGACACAAAGATAACCAATGTAGCACCCTGTCAACTCTTTCCAACCAAGCTCATTGCATTCTCATCTTTGATCAGCTGTAGGATTCCTCTCTGGGATTTTAGGTTTAGCTTCAGCACCTATCACCAAGTCCCAGTATCATTTACCTATCAAGAAGTTCTCCATGCAGAACTTTCATATGGCATAATTATTGCTATCAAGCTTTTCTCCCACTATCTAGGTTATGTTGTCGATCCTATCTGCGTTTGCCATATTGTAATAAACAATGGCTAGTCAATGCTTGACTTCCTGCAAGCTAACAAGTCTAACTAACTAACTTCAGTCTTTGACTATTTATGATAGTTTTTTGCAATTAACTGTCTGGTGTAATTAGGGTATTTTAGCCCATTAACTTCTCAAGACCATCCACAAACATGTGCCATAACTTGTAGGTACATGAGTCTACACGTAGACCATGTAGTTGCTATAACTCTATATCATGCAACCTTAGTACAGTCAACCAAACATGCAATCTAAAATCTGCAGACTATCAATGACCAAAACCTCTTTCAAAGCCAAATCTAATATATATACATGTCATACATGCTCCAAAAACTCTCAGA